>NC_079194.1:256167467-256779967 GCF_029499605.1 Hyla sarda | reverse complement strand
AGATTTTACGGCGAGTACAAAAAATCTCCTTATCCCATCTGTGCCATTTCATTCCCCTTTATCCCCGTGCCACTTAATCCCCACTGATCATCATTCCCTAAATCATCCCTCCCCCTCACCCCTTGTGCCACATTACTTTTCCCCTTCCCTCCTCCCCCTGTGGTTCTTCTTACCTGGCTACCAGGCACAGGTGCAGCGGCTCTCTGATCCAGCAGGCTCAGATTCAGGGGCTCTCAGTGGGTTTGATGTTCACCTGACGTCCTCTGCACTCACTGAGGCGGCTGCCAGCAGCGACGAGTGACTCTCCTGTCATGTCATTTGTGAGTTCCCGCAGCCGCTGCTTACAGCCTCTAAGTGCAGTGCAGAGGACGTCCGGAGAACATCAAACCCACTGAGAGCCCTGCATCTGAGCCTGCTGGTCAGGTAAGAAGTACAACAGGGTGAGGAGGGAAGGGGAAAAGTGATGTGGCACAAGGGATTAGAGGGGGATGATTTGGCACAGGGGTATAAAGGGGGAAAGATTTGGCACAGGGGGTGGTAAGGAGGGGGTGATGAATTTGCACAGAGGGAGAATGAACTGGCACAGGGAGGAATCATGGGGTGATGATGTGGCAAGGAAGGGATGATTTGACATGGCACAGGGGGAATAAAGTGGCAGAGGGGGTTCAAGGGGGGAGGAATTGTGTTCTATAGGTAATTCTACTCTGCAGTAAGTAAAGTACAGTATTCGGTCATTTAGAAAGATTTTTGAGCTTTTTTTCCCAATAGGGGACATCTTTCAATAGCAGACATTCTCCCCCCCCCCCCCCTGTAAGTGTCTGCTGTTGGGAGATTCTACTGTATAATGAAAATTAGACAGTTAAGAACTCTCTATACTATCCACAAACTGAAGGGCTGTTAAAGACCAGCTTGTTGAAGGTTCTCTTTATACAAGGGGTTGGCTGTGGTAATGATATATGTCTTTTCTAATTTGCTATACGGTTTCCGTATATGGTTTTGTATTGAAAAAAAAAGTATACAGCGGTATAGCAAACAATATACATTGACCCAGTATAAAAGCAACACACAACAAAATGTATCCGGTTGTGGATGTTTTCGGCTTTGTGCATTTTTTTGTACAGTATAGCAAAATCTCGATGTGAATGTTGCCTTAACCTCTTCAGGACGCAGGGCCTATGGATACGCCCTGCATCCTGGGTCCTTAAGGACCAGGGCGTATCCATATGCCCGTGGGAAATCCGGTCCCCACCGCTAGCCGGTTGGGGATCGGAGCCGGATGCCTGCTGAAATCGTTCAGCAGGCATCGCGGCATAATGCCCAGGGGGGGTCATGATGACCCCTCATGTCGGCGATGGCCGGAGATCGCCGGAAAATTCAGCCCAGCGATCTGCGGCGGATTCCAGTGACCCGAAATTACAGGCTGTTCTCTGACGGCCCCGAACAGCCATAGCCAGCATTGATGCCACCTCACGATCACCCTGATTCGTCGGCCGGTTTACCGGCCGACCAATCAGGGCACCTGCTGCGGGTGTCACTCCCGCAACCCGCTCCGCCCCTCTTCCGGAGGACTTGAGCGTGTGCGTGAAGTGGACCCCGGCAGCTGGGGACCCCGATCCCCAACATCCCTGTTGGGATCGGGGCCCCAGGAGCGTCGGTGAGGGACTGACCTGAAGCGGCGGCTTGCAGCAGTAGGAGGTGAGTGAGCGCCTCCTGCTGTTGCTTAGCAACAGCTCCCAGCATGCAAAAAGGGCATGCTGGGAGCTGTAGTTATGCAACAGCAGGAGGCAGACCACCCCAACTCCCAGCATTCCCTTATAGGCATGCTGGGACTTATAGTTTTGCAACAGCTGGAGGCACATTTTTTCTATGGAAAAGTGTACCTTCAACTGTTGTATAACTACAACTCCCAGCTTGCACAAACAGCCAAAGTACATGCTGGGAGTTGTAGTGGTGCATCTGCTGGTTGCATAACTACAACTCCCAGCATGCCCGTTGGCTGTCGGTGACTGCTGAGAGTTGTAGTTTTGCAACAGCTGACTCAGTTTTTTTTTTTTTACCTAACTCAGTGTTTCACGACCTGTGTGCCTCCATCTGTTGCAAACTACAACTCCCAGCATGCACCGTACATTGACTCCCAGCATGCACCGTACACCGACACACTGGTTGTGAAACACTGAGTTAGGTCACAACCTCAGTGATACATAACCAGTGTGCCTACAGCTGTTGCAAAACTAAAACTCTCAGCATGTACAGTCTGTCAGCGCATGCTGGGAGCTGCAGTTTTGCAATAGCTGGATGTTCCACCCCCCCCCCCCCCCCAATGTGAATGTACAGGGTACACTCACATGGGCGGAGGTTTACAGTAAGTAACCAGCTGCAAGTTTGAGCTGCGGCAAATTTTCTGCCGCAGCTCAAACTGCCAGCGAGAAACTACTGTGAACCCCCGCCCGTGTGACTGTACCCTAAAAACACTACACTACACTACCACAAAATAAAATAAAAAAGTAAAAAAACACTACATATACACATACCCCTACACAGCCCCCCTCCCCAATAAAAATGAAAAACGTCTGGTACGCCACGGTTTCCAAAACGGAGCCTCCAGCTGTTGCAAAACAACTTCTCCCAGTATTACCAGACAGCCACTGACTGTCCATGCATGCTGGGAGTTTTACAACAGCTGGAGGCACCCTGTTTGGGAATCTCTGGCATAGAATACCCCCTATGTCCACCCCTATGCAAGTCCCTAATTTAGGCCTCAAATGCGCATGGCGCTCTCACTTTGGAGCCCTGTCGTATTTCAAGGCAACAATTTAGGGTCACATATGGGGTATCTCCGTACTTGGGAGAAATTGTGTTACAAATATTGGAGGGTATTTTCTGCTTTGACCCTTTTTAAAAATTTTGGGGAAAAAAAGCATTTTAGGTTAAAACTTTTTTACATATGCAAAAGTCGTTAAACACCTGTGGGGTATAAAGGTTCACTTAACCCCTTGTTACGTTCCCCGAGGGGTCTAGTTTCCAAAATAGTATGCCATGTGTGTTTTTGTTTTTTTTTTCCCTGTTCACCTGTTTTTTTCCCTGGCACCATTGGGGCTTCCTAAATGCGGCATGCCCCCAGAGCAAAATTTGCTTTCAAAAAGCCAAATGTGACTCCTTCTCTTCTGAGACCTGTTGTGCGCTAGCAGAGCACTTTTCACCCCCATATGGGGTGTTTTCTGAATCGGGAGAAATTGGGCTTCAAATTTTGGGGGGTATTTTCTGCCATTACCCTTTTTAAAAATTTTAAATTTTTGGGAAACCAGGCATTTTAGGTAAAAACATTTTTTTTTTTTTTTTACATATGCAAAAGTCGTGAATCATCTGTGGGGTATTAAGGTTCACTTTACCCTTTGTTATGTTCCCCGAGGGGTCTAGTTTCCAAAATGGTATGCCATGTGGGTTTTTTTTTTTTTTGCTGTTCTGGCACCATAGGGGCTTCCTAAAGGTGACATGCCCCCCAAAAAACATTTGTCGCTCCTTCCCTTCTGAGCCCTCTACTACGCCCGCTGAACAATTTACATAGACATATGAGGTATGTGCTTACTCGAGAAAAATTGGGTTTCAAATACAAGTAAAAATTTTCTCCTTTTTTTACCCCTTGCAAAAATGCAAAAATTGGGTCTACAAGAACATGCGAGTGTAAAAAATGAAGATTGTGAATTTTCTCCTTCACTTTGCTGCTATTCCTGTGAAAGATCTAAAGGGTTAAAACGCTAACTGAATGTCATTTTGAATACTTTGTGGGTGCAGTTTTTATAATGGGGTCATTTGTGGGGTATTTCTAATATGAAGACCCTTCAAATCCACTTCAAACCTGAACTGGTCCCTGAAAAATAGTGAGTTTGAAAATTTTGTGAAAAATTTGAAAATTGCTGCTGAACTTTGAAGCCCTCTGGTGTCTTCCAAAAGTAAAAACTCATACATTTTATGATGCAAACATAAAGTAGACATATTGTATATGTGAACCCAAAAAAAAATGTATTTTGAATATCCATTTTCCTTACAAGCAGAGAGCTTCAAAGTTAGAAAAATGCAAAATTTTCTATTTTTTCATCAAATTTTGGGATTTTTCGCCAAGAAAGGATGCAAGTTACCACAAAATTTCACCACTATGTTAAAGTAGAATATGTCACGAAAAAACTGTCTCTGAATCAGAATGATAACTAAAAGCATCCCAGTGTTATTAATGTTTAAAGTGACAGTCGTCGGAATTGTAAAAAATGGCCGAGTCCTTAAGGTGAAAAAGGGCTAAGTCCTTAAGGGGTTAAAGTGTATTCACATTACGTTTTGGGCATACGGCTCCCGGATCCCGCAGGGAAATTTAAAAACAGGCCGCTGCCATATGCCCGCTGGACCTGTGCCACATCTCATTAATTTAAATGAGTCTGCCAGAGTCATTTTCGCACCGTATCAGTTTTATTGCTGGACTGAAAACCGCGGCAGACCACGGTTTTCAGTCCGGCAACAGAACTGGATACGGTGCAAAAATGAGCCGACCGGAGTCACAATCTAACTCCGGCTGGTTCATTTAAAGGAATGGGATGCGGTGTGGGTCTGGGATCCAGCAGCCATATGTAAAAATGTAGTGTGAATGTAGCCTTAGAAAGTATTGCTGCCCTTAGATTTGATGTCTTTCTTTCTTGCTTTGCTGCTAAGCTTCTATATTTGCTGTTAGTATACACCTTGAAAATTTAGCCCAGCACTGTAGGCTAGGTTCACAACTGCATCTGGGGCTCTGTTGGAGACCGTTGTCACAGAATCATTTCAATGGAATGGACAAAAAAACACAGCCTGCAGTGTGTTTTTGTCTTGTAGAATCCTGTCCAATGAAGGGAAACCATAATGGAAACCTATAATTAAGACATGGCGGTCCATTGGTGTCTGGTGTGCAGATCCAGGGCCGGTGCAAGGATTGTTGCGCCAGGGACGCGCATGAACGTCCCTGTGCGTCGTTGTCAAGGCAACGTCACTAGGCCGGGCCCGGAGCGGAGAAGAGGGCCCCCCCGGTGAAAATGGACAGCCTGCAATGACTAACCCTCCCCGCCGGACGGTCCCTGCAGCATAGATGGCCAGGACCAGCTCACCCTTCCTTCCCACCGATGGGAGCTGAGTAGAAAACTAAAGGGGGTGTCTGGATGATGACGAAGGCCTCAGTGGTCTTCAACCTGCAGACCTCCAGAGGTTTCAAAACTACAACTCCCAGCATGCCCGGACAGCCGATGGCTGTCTGGGCATGCTGGGAGTTGTAGTTTTGCAACATCTAGAGGTCAGCAGGTTGAAGACCACTGATGAAGGGATTGACAGGCGGTGATGATGAAGGGGGGGGATGATGACGGGGGTTTTGATGATGACAGGGGGGATGGATGTATTTCCCACCCTAGGCTTCTAGTCGAGTCAATAACTTTTCCTGAGTTTTTGGGGTGAAATTAGGGGCCTCGGCTTATATTCGGGTCGGCTTATACTCGAGTATATATGGTATCCTGAAGATAGACCATACATGGAAAAAGTCCCCCAAAAAAAACAACAATTTTTAACAATGCAAAAAAGAAAATGCTGTGGCCTTTTGATGCTTATTTGAACTGCACTTTATTATCTCACATAATATTTGGAATAATACGCTTTTTACAGCAGTCTCATATGGTATACAATGTTCAAATAGCTCTCAGAAACATGTTAGAACCTGCTGTGAAAAGCACCGTGAATGTTCTCCTGCTTGTATAAATAATAGAGATGTACCATAATACTGTTCAGTATTACATTCTTGATTTTTATTTTTATTTATTGAAGACATAACCTGTCTACCACCTTCTGTAGTCTGCTGATTCCCCTCTATTTTGGCTCATAACAAGGCCTCATGTGACCTTGGTTGATAAACAGCATCTTGACAGGCAGGCATCCAAGTTCAGAGGATTCTCACTCCCAAATTCCATACTATGATGTTTTGCGGCTTTATCCTCCTGGGTTCTGGCACCGGTAGTCCAAACACTTCCTTTCAGGCTATATTATTAATCTAAGTGTGGTAAACACATTGACATTTAAGGCTATTTTATTTTCTCAGGGAGTACCATATGTCTCCATTACCCATTATATCTAATCTAAAGGATCTAATGCTGCGGCCATTGTTTGATGCTATTTTTGTTAGGTTGTATTCAGATAGGCAGTGGATAAAGACAATAAAATAATCACATCTAAAGCTTTTACATAGCTTTCAAACGTTTGTACACTTTAGTTTTTTTCCAGTTTGCCTTATACCCTGAAGCCAAGTTATTTCCTTGGCAAACTTCTCATACTATGTTTTTTTCTTAAGTGGGTGCCTAACAAATAGCACATATGACTTCCTGAGGCTACTTCAGTGCTTTTCCTTTAATGGGACACTTAACCTAAAAAATTGACATTGGTTAGTCTGCAGGATATTTTTCTGAAACAACCATTCTGATAGAAATCGTACTAACAGTGTGGGTTAAATTACTTTAGATCTCTTCCGTTCTCGGCTGGCAATTAACTCTGCCGCCATATTTTGAGAAAGTAGAGCAGGATAGGGTGGGGGTTTCTTCTTCAGGGATACCCCTGGCCATAAAAGACCGACTTCTGGCTAATAGCGCTTCCCTGGAAAGATGAAGAAACCCTCACCCTAACCTGCTTTTGCATAACGGTACCGACGCTGAGCCGCTCCCAGCTATTGGATATATCTCCCAAGCGTTATACAGTGTTGTGCCTGCTTGTGCAACACATAAAGGTGAGCAGTGCTTCCTGCACTCATTATTAAACTGGTAACGGCACTATTAGCGCCATCTCTGTCTCCTGTTTTCTATATTCTTAGCCATATTTTGAGAAGGAAGAGAGGAAAAAATGTTCAAAAACTTTTCTCCCCCCTCTTTGTTTTGTTTTATACCGTTTACAGTCACCTCAGTGTCTGTTTGCAGCGATGCCTTCTCCTCCTCCTCCTTACTGGCTGCAGCTGGAGCCTCCCTCTATGCCGTATCTACAAAGATCATTAAGCTAAGCTCCACCCAATCAGCAGGGCCCTAGCTCATAACGCATGTTTCACCTATAGGATTTCTACAAGGCTGTTTGTTTCAGGAACATGCAGAAAATCCTACAGGCTAACTGTGAACAAGTTTACCCCATTTACTTTTATCATTATTTTCTAGATGTATTGTTTCAAGGCAACAGTTTAGGGCCACATATGGGGTATCGCCGTACTCGGGAGAAATTGCCTAACAAATTTTGGGGGGCTTTTTCTCCTTTTACCCCTTATGAAAAGGAACAGTTGGGGTCTACACCAGCATGTTAGTGTAAAAAAATAAAAAAATTTACACTAACATGCTGGTGTTGCCCTATACTTTTCATTTTCACAAGAGGTAAAAGGGAAAAACGCTCCCCAAAAATTTGTAACGCAATTTCTCCCGAGTACGGAGATACCCCATATGTGGGCGCAAAGTGCTCTGGGGGCGCACAACAAGGCCCAGAAGGGAGAGTGCGCCATGTACATTTGAGGTGATTTGCACAGGGGTGGCTGATTGTTACAGCGGTTCTGACAAACGCAACAAAAAAAAACACACCCACATGTGACCCCATTTTGGAAACTACACCCCTCACGGAATGTAATAAGGGGTTCAGTGAGAATTTACCCCCCCACAGGTGTCTGACGGATCTTTGGAACAGTGGTCCATGAAAATGAAAAATTTTGCACAGCCCACTGTTCCAAAGATCTGTCAGACACCAGTGGGGGGTAAATGCTCACTGTACCCCTCATTACATTCTGTGAGGGGTCTAGTTTCCAAAATGGTATGCCATGTGGGGATTATTTTGCTGTTCTGGCACCATAGGGGCTTCCTAAATGCGACATGCCCCCCGAGCAAAATTTGCTCTCAAAAAGCCAAATATGACGCCTTCTCTTCTGAGCATTGTAGTTCGCCCGCAGTGCACTTCAGGTCCACTTATGTGGTACCTCCATACTCAGAAGAGATGGGGTTACAAATTTTGGCGGGTCTTTTCTGCTTTTAACCCTTGCAAAAATGTGAAATTTGGGGGGAAACCCACATTTTAGTGAAATTTTTTTAATTTTTTTTTACATATGCAAAAGTCGTGAAACACCTGTGGGGTATTAAGGCTCACTTTATCCCTTGTTACGTTCCTCAAGGGGTCTAGTTTCCAAAATGGTATGCCATGTGTTTTTTTTTTTGCTGTTCTGGCACCATAGGGGCTTCCTAAATGCAACATGCCCCCCGAGCAAAATTTGCTCTCAAAAAGCCAAATATGACTCCTTCTCTTCTGAGCATTGTAGTTCGTCCGCAGTGCACTTCAGGTCCACTTATGGGGTACCTCCATACTCAGAAGAGATGGGGTTACAAATTTTGGGGGGTCTTTTCTGCTATTAACCCTTTAAAAAATGTGACATTTGGGGGAAAACCAACATTTTAGTGAAAAAAAAATATATATTTTTTTTTACATATGCAAAAGTCGTGAAACACCTGTGGGGTATTAAGGCTTACTTTATTCCTTGCTATGTTCCTCAAGGGGTCTAGTTTCCAAAATGGTATGCCATGTGTTTTTTTTTTTTTTGCTGTTCTGGCACCATAGGGGCTTCCTAAATGCAACATGCCCCCCAAAAACCATTTCAGAAAAACGTACTCTAAAATCCCCTTGTCGCTCCTTCGCTTCTGAGCTCTCTACTGCGCCCGCCGAACACTTTACATAGACATATGAGGTATGTGCTTACTCGAGAGAAATTGGGCTACAAATATAAGTATACATTTTATCCTTTTACCCCTTGTAAAAATTCAAAAATTGGGTCTCCAAGAACATGCGAGTGTAAAAAATGAAGATTTTGAATTTTCTCCTTCACTTTGCTGCTTTTCCTGTGAAACACCTAAAGGGTTAAAACATTTACTGAATGTCATTTTGAATACTTTGGGGAGTGCAATTTTTATAATAGGGTCATTTATGGGGTATTTCTAATATGAAGACCCTTCAAATCCACTTCAAACCTGAACTGGTCCCTGAAAAATTGCGAGTTTGAAAATTTTGTGAAAAATTGGAAAATTGCTGCTGAACTTTGAAGCCCTCTGGTGTCTTCCAAAAGTAAAAACGCGTAAATTTTATGATGCAAACATAAAGTAGACATATTGTATATGTGAATCCCCCCCAAAAAATTATTTGGAATATCCATTTTCCTTACAAGCAGAGAGCTTCAAAGTTAGAATAATGCTAAATTTTAAATTTTTTCACCAAATTTTGGGATTTTTCACCAAGAAAGGATGCAAGTTACCACAAAAATTTACCACTATGTTAACCCCTTAACGACGCAGGACGTATATTTACGCCCTGCGCCGGCTCCCGCGATATGAAGCGGGATCGCACCGCGATCCCGCATCATATCGCGTCGGTCCCGGCGCTCATCAACGGCCGGGACCCGCGGCTAATACCACACATCACCGATCGCGGCGATGTGCGTTATTAACCCTTTAGAAGCGGCGGTCAAAGCTGACAGCCGCTTCTAAAGTGAAAGTGACCCGGCTGCTCAGTCGGGCTGTTCGGGACCGCCTCGATTTCAGCTGACCGGACACCGGGAGGGCCCTTACCTGCCTCCTCGGTGTCCGATCGACGAATGACTGCTCCGTGCCTGAGATCCAGGCAGGAGCAGTCAAGCCTCGATAACACTGATAACACTGTTAATACACGACTGTGATCAGGATGAGAGATCAGTGTGTGCAGTGTTATAGGTCCCTATGGGACCTATAACAATGCAAAAAAAAATGTAAAAAAAAAGAGTTAATAAAGGTCATTTAACCCCTTCCCTAATAAAAGTTTGAATCACCCCCCTTTTTCCATAAAAAATATAAAACCGTGTAAAATAAATAAATAATAAACATATGTGGTATCGCCGCGTGCGTAAATGTCCGAACTATAAAAATATATCATTAA
This sequence comes from Hyla sarda, assembly GCF_029499605.1. NCBI lineage: Eukaryota > Metazoa > Chordata > Amphibia > Anura > Hylidae > Hyla > Hyla sarda. The sequence goes on along the minus strand of NC_079194.1, from coordinate 256,769,998 downwards.
TTAAACCGCACGGTCCAAAGTCAAAGAAAGCGTATTTTGGTCACTTTTTATACCATTAAAAAATGAATAAAAAGTGATCAAAAAGTCCGATCAAAACAAAAATCATACCGATAAAAACTTCAGATCACGGCACAAAAAATGAGTCCTCATACCGCCCTGTACGTGGAAAAATAAAAAAGTTATAGGGGTCAGAAGATGACATTTTTAAACGTATACATTTTCCTGCATGTAGTTGATTTTGTCGCACTTCTGGAAAAAATCATAAACCTATATAAGTAGGGTATCATTTTAACCGTATGGACCTACAGAATAATGATAAGGTGTAATTTTTACCGAAATATGCACTGCGTAGAAACGGAAGCCCCCAAAAGTTATAAAATGGCGTTTTTTTTCGATTTTGTCGCACAATGATTTTTTTTTCCGTTTCGCCGTGCATTTTTGGGTAAAATGACTGTCACTGCAAAGTAGAATTGGCGACGCAAAAAATAAGCCATAATATGGATTTTTTGGTGGAAAATTGAAAGGGTTATGATTTTTAAAAGGTAAGGAGGAAAAAACGAAAGTGCAAAAATGGAAAAACCCTGAGTCCTTAAGGGGTTAAAGTAGAATATGTCACGAAAAAACTATCTCAGAATCAGAATGATAACTAAAAGCATTCCAGAGTTATTAATGTTTAAAGTGACAGTGGTCAGATTTGCAAAAAAGGGCTTCGTCCTAGAGGTGAAAATGGGCTCCGTCCTTAAGGGGTTAAAGGGGTACTCCCGGTGGGGGGGGGGGGTCGGGGGGGAAATGTTTTCAAGTCAACTGGTACCAGAAAGTTATACAGATTTGTAAATTACTTCTTTGTGTAAAATCTTATCCTTCCAGTACTGCTGTATACTTAAATAAAGCTGTGTATACTACTAAAGAAACATCTGCTCTGGACAGTTCCTAACACAGACAGATGTGTCAGCAGAGAGCACTGTGGTCAGACAGAAAAGAACTTCACAACTTCCTCTGTATCATACAGCAGCTGATAAGTACTGGAAGGATAAAGATTTTTAAATAGAAGTAATTTACCAATCTGTAAAAAAATTCTGGCACCAGTTGAATTGAAAACATTTAAAGAGTCCATATCTTGTGTAGATAATATAAGCAGTTCTAGTGAGGACATGTCTAGGGCACAATATGTGAATTTGCGGACTCTTCATCAATTGACCTGTAGGCTGATCCAACAAAGAGTTATTTCAAGTGGCGATGGATATAAGCAATCCACTCCCCAGTGGGAACAATTACTAGCTGCTGATGATGTCATAGGAATACAATCTCTGTTGGGAATGATTAGTGACTAGTACTTATGTCATGCTAATAAAATCCCCAACACCTGTCTCTGTTTAAAATTCTTCGACTTTGCCAAATGTTATTTTTCCTGTCTGTACCTCTGCTAAATCTTGGGAAAGATGAGTAGCAGTGATCTCGTCCTCCCTTCATTTATATTGACACAAGGAGCATGACCTCTGGCAGTAGCCAACATTGCATTCTAACTATCCCAAATGTGAATGTCAGTAAATTCAGTAAATTGTGATTTCTTGTTCTCCTGGGGCTTTGTTAAACTGTTGCTGGACTCGGAGAAAAAGAAAATGAATCATCATTTACAGATCTGCAAAAAATATTTCTGATGCTGCTCCTCCCAAAGTAATATTTGTGAAGTGCATGGTTCAGCACATCTCGGTGCCAGTATTGGGCTCACATTTTCCTCCCAATTATTGTATGTGAATAAAAACATGTTGAAGTCCGTAAACTGACTAATGTAGAAAAGTACAAGTTTACCTGGTTTGCCTTAAAGGGGTACTCCAGATAATTTTTTTTCTTATAAAAGGCTATACCTGTTATTGGAGGTTGTCATGTTAACTACACCATTAGGATATTGACAGCCTATAACCCCCCCCCCCCCCCCCCCAAAAAAAAAAAAACCCTTAAGAAAAAAAAAAAAAGACCTCTGTCTTGAAACAGATTGGCCCAGGATGAACAAGCTGTCTAAAACCCAAACTGTCGGGTTTGGCCATAGCAACCAATTACAACTCCACTTTCCTTTCACATTTGGTAAAATAAGCCCGATTTCGCACCACAGAATCTCCTGCTGGAATTTCTACAGGGGATCAAAGGGTGGCACCAGGACTGCCATAGATAACAATGCATTTCTGAGCAGATCCGCTGAAAGAATCTGAATACATAAACATTCTTTTGGTGGATCTGCACAGAAATCATTGCTGTCTTGGGATTTCCAGGGAAAATTCCGGCCCGTGATTCAGTGGTGTGAACCCAGCCTAAAAATGAGCTGTGATTGATTGCTATAGGCAAAACCATAAACCAAACCTATTCTGTTACTTAGGGATAAAATTACATGCTGCCTACTGACGTCTATGGAAAAGAGAGGAGGAAGTGTCTGGAGAGAGACAGAGACATTGATACACACAGAAGGGTTGCAGCAGCTTGTTGAGAGTGTTACCTCTCACTCAAAGTGCTTGATTTAGAGCTTGCACTGCTCAGTACTGCTCTATAATATCATCCATATTGCTGCTGCCACATACATGGCACAAAACAACAGGCACACTTTACAAATGACATTCACTTCTGCTTCACATGTATAAATAAACATTAATAATATGATCCTGGGCATAGAAAGCTACGTGTCTGTACACCCTATGTTTGTTTTTATAGTATGTGTGTCCTTATGCTCCCACTGTGACATACCGTATTTACTTGATTATAATACAATCCTGATTATAAGACAACCCCCACCGCTCAACTTTGGATTGTTTGGATTATTGAAAGTAAAAAACAAAAGGTGTAAATGTAAGACTACTCTATGACCATTTCATATCCAATCGCCTCCATTCCATGTTTATTCCCCTGATTTCATGTCCCTCATACAGTTTTTCCCATAAATGGGGATAGTCCTCCAAAGCCTCCAAATATATTAGTGTTAATGGATAGTAGAGCTGTTCGTATGACTATAAAATGACAAGATATTAGGTAGGTATGAACCAGTGAATATTGATGAAGTGATGACAATAGTATTTTGAGCATATTGACTCTGATCTTTTTATATGACCTAGTATGTGATGGGGCTGACCCAAAAAAAAGAGAGTCTAAACTAAAATCACTATGTCAGCTTTAGATTAAGCAGTTAAGTCTTATTGTTATCCACATAACTACTAATAGTCCATTAAAGCTACAGAACTTTTTAATGGATGGGCTATTCTTGGGGTAGGTCCTCAATATCCAGACGGTGGGTATCTGACACGAAGCACCCCCCCGTTGATCAGCTGTTTGTCCGATCCGCAGTGTAGGTGCTGAAGCCTGAAGCACACAGCTCCATACATTGTGTTATGTCTATGCTGGGTTACTGCATGTATTTCAGTGGAAGGGCCATCAATCAAAAAGTCCTGGGAAACCCCTCTAACACTAACATTTTAGAGCATTGCAAATTTCAGTTAAAGGATAAGTATCATAGAAAATAACCTATCCCCTATCCTTCGGGCAGAGGATACGTTTTAGATAGCGGGAGGTCCGAGCGCTGGGGCCCCCCGCGATCTCCTGTTTGGAGCCCCGGCTCTCCTTCACAGCGGCATGCCACGCCCTCTCCATATAGCTGTATGGGAGAGCCGTTCGTCACTCTTCGGCTCTCCCATAGAGCTATATAGAGGGGGCATAGCGGCCCCTGCTTCAGGCGTGGGTCGTGACGTGAAACCCCCCCCCCCCGTCCTGCAATCTGAAATTCATCCCCTATGCTTCGGATAGGGGATACGTTGTTTTCTTTTTTTTCCATGATACTTGTCCTTTAATACAAGTGAACATGGAGGCTGAAGGTTTGGTGACTACTCGTGTGGGAGCTGTAATTCTCTTTAGTCACTTTCCTAATGTTACTGTCAATGCTAAAGTAACACAGTCACCTTTTTATTAAGAAACAGTCTGGTTGCTATTAGCAACTGCACCGCTCAAACTCTGCACAAGTTTTGATAAATCTTCCCCTATTTGGATGGTTTAGTTGTAATATACTGCACCTGGAGTAAAGATGTAGTTAGGACATAGTAAATCAGTTGTGTTCGTATATGCACACTCCAGATGTGTAAGAAAGCCATCTCTAAAAGCAAATGGAATTCTGTATTTATTTTTACATTTCTAAGTTTTCAGTTCCTCCCTTTTTTCAAAGGAATTTGTTGCGTTAAAACCAGTTTGGCAGAGGTAGCGATTTCTCTGCTAGTCTAAGTGGAGTAGTCCGCTGTTAGCAAGCTGAACAACCTCACTTCACACGCGATCTATCCATTAATAGACACTTCATGTCTCATTATCTTCTGCTATCTATGAAACCCTCAGGGCCCTTGTACACAGGCCGACCGTCTGAAGATAACGCTGTTCTTGGTGATTGGGGTTCGTTTGCTGAACCTTCACAAGACTCAATTCATTGCATGGCTGCACAAACGATTGCTGAATCATTGATGTGGTCCTTTAAATACTGGTGGCGATGATTTACCTGATAATCTGCCCGTGTAAAAAGACCAATTTAAACCGATTTAAAGCCAAATATAGAAAATATAGAAAGGGGTAAAATCCACTGTAAAAAAAATCCAAATAAGATATTGCCATGTGCCAGTCTACATATAAAAGTCTGCAGCATGTGGATAATATTGTAAATCTCCATATCCATCCACATGCGTGGCACTGTAATACACTCAGAATAATACGAGAGCAAATACACAGCAATTCCAATGTATGTGGACTTTACTATTAGGTGAATGGTATTTGTTTATTGCTTCATGCATAAAAATATATTTTTAAATAAATATATATTTATTCTATAACCTAATAGGGAATGCCATGACTTGGTTGTTGGCACACCAAGCTATGTGAGAGAGGTTTCGAGGATAATGGGTCCCAGTAGTCAGACCTTCTTAGTGAAGTTACCGAATATCCTAACTGTATTCCATATTATCTGAGTACTCTAAAGGCTATGGACATCTTTGAAAAGCATTACTTTTGTTGCTTTGTACTTTTCTGCATTAAAAGTTTGCTTACCGTAGTTTTTTCCCACAGTCCCTACAGTCTGCTGTGGGTGTTCTGCTAGATTTCTACATTTGAACATAGCTCATGTATTTCTTCCCCCAGAGTGCCTTGTATCTCCTTTTCTTTCTTATTGCAGCCTGTGTGAGCTGTCCTCCAAGGGGCCTTTAATGTGATAGGCAGTAAATATCAAGAACGATAACCTGAACTTTCTATTGGAATGGAGAAGCCAGTTTTGATTGTGCAGGGTTACCTCCCTTTGTTGTGTGTCAGCGATAGCCATGATAGTGCTCAACTATCTCTGGCACTCACATAGACAATGAACGGAGCGGCCTCCCACCTTTCCAGCATTGAGCCCTGCACATCAAGGGAGGGAGAATTGAAGGGAGGAAGCGTGCATCCTGTGGCCTACACAGACTATTTTACCCTTGAGCTCTGAGCATAATCTTCAGTTGACAGATTCCCTTTAACAGTAGTGTATTCGTCTTAATATTAGTAATAGAACAGCTTCAAGTGAAACAGTCCTGTAAGAAGAATGTATCAATTCAGTTCCACATTCTTAGTCCACATTCCACATTCTAAGGAACGTTAAGGCTAGGTTTCCACTTGTTTTTATTGGCGTTTTATTGCAACAACAAAAAAAACGCCCATTCTGCCGCTTGTTGTTTTTTATGTGATAAAACGCTGCGGCCAGATGTTAGCTGCAAGTCGATAGGTAACTGCAAAATGCCATATCCACTTGACGTTTTTCAGTTTGGCTTATTTTAATCCTTTTGGCGTTTTGCAGCTATTTTTGGCTCCTTGGCAGCTTTTCAAAAACGACCTCTTGAGTCTTTGACATTTTGTTTATTTTTATTTCTATTTACACAGGTTATTTTTTTATAAGGGGTTAAAGGATCTTTATTAACTTTTTTCTAACTTTTTTTGCAATGTTATAGCCCCCTCTAGGCTATTAACATGGCAATGATCAGTGTTATCGGCAGTCGATTGTTCAACATTGGATTTCAGGCTTGGAGCAATCAATCACCGATCGGACGCACCGGAGGCAGGTAATGGACCCTCCGCTCGCGTTGTAGCTGACCGGGACATCGTGATTTCACCGCGATGGTCCCAATCAGCCCGACTGAGTTGCCGGGAGTGTATTTTTGCTACTTTAGACTGGGCGATCAACTTTGAACGCCGCGTCTAAAGGGTTAATAGCACGCGGCACAACGATCAGTGCCACTTGCTATAAGCCCAGGGTCCCGGCTTTCATTAGCCGCCGGGACCGACCCGCTATGAACCCGTGTTATAGACCGGGCGCACACGTACGCCCTGCGTCCTTAAGAGGTTAAAGTCCTCTGCATACACTGATCTGAAACGAGGAGAAAAAAAGAAACACAAAAAATTGTTTAGGACATTTTTGCCGCTCTCCACTGGGGAGAGCACCCAAAATGCGATGTCTTCACAAACAGAGAGGCTCTAATTGTTGCTTAGCCTCTAATTGTTGTAGTTTAGCAACAGCTGGAGTCTCCCTGTCTGGGAAGACACTGGCAGAAGGGTCTGTTCACATTATACAAAACGTACAATGTGAACAGAGCCTCACACTTACCACTCTGCCTCCCGTCTGTAGCTCCGCCCCTAATTATGTCATCAATAGGGGCGGAGCTACACTGACTTGACAGAGAGCGAGGGAGGTAAGTGGGATCTCCTGTTCTGTATACACTATATACAGCCCCAAAGTGGCTGTAGGAGCAGGGAGTCCTGTCAGTCTGGTGACAGGATCCCCGGCTCCTGTATAGTATACACGAATACACTATTCCCACCTGTATACTATACGGCCGGGGGAGGTGAGTAGTGATGCTATAAAATCACTCCTCATTTCCTTACACTCTGTGGACCGGGCGCTCAGCATCCGACCCACACGGTGGTACCTGAAGACAGTGAGAAAACTGCCTCAGGTGACGAATTTGGCTGTTTCCACACACCAGGAAAAATGCCAAAACTCAGGAAAAAGCTGTGGCAGTTTTCCTGGCGTTTTTGCTGGTGGTAAAAAACCTCAGTGGAATCCTAGCCTAATGCTAGAAGAGCGATTGGTCTTAAAACTTTACCATGAGATAAAAGTTATGATGATAAATTTTATCTGTTACTACCTGCCCTCATTTTATTCATTTCGGCTTCCGGAACCGCTGGAGGTCCTCAGGCTGAGTCCATCTAGACCACCGGGACGGAAGATAGTGACGTCACGGCTCCGCCCCTGTGTGACGTCACACCCCGCCCCTCAATGCAAGTCTATGGGAGGGGGCGTGACAGGTGGGTGCTGCATGGTAGATCCAGGGGGTCCCCAGCAGCGGGACCCCAGCGATCTGACATCTTATCCCCTATCCTTTGGTAGGGGATAAGATGTCTAGGTGCGGAGTACCCCTTTAACAATGACTTATTTCCGATGCCTTTGATCTGACCTTCACCTTATATGTAGTGCACTGATATTACTTGGTTTTACAGTTTTATCAGCACCTTAATTGATGACACTTTCAATGACTTTGTTTGACCTAAATAATGTTTATTGGGAAAACTGAAAAAGTACAAAAGAAAAGAGTACAAAATAAACAACCAAACTTCTCTGTTAGTAATGTTGGGGTTTCTTGTTTGTTCTTTTGTAGCCTCCAGAGGGGCCATCTTCTCTACCTCCATGTTTTCCTGCAGAGACTGCTCAAATCAACCAGGGTGACTTGACTGATGCCCTTATAGACACGGGAAAGAGCAGCAAAGAGCACTCTGAGGCAGGTGGGTACGGTGTTGCGGTGAACCTCCCATGACCATTTAAAAGAATGAAAATCTATGTTAGAGTATTGTAGGTCTTTCCATGATAGAAACAAAATTTGTTGGATTGGAATCAGTCCAATCCTTTGATTCTCTAGGACAGTGGTCTCCAACCTGCGGACCCCCAGATGTTGCAAAACTACAACTCCCAGCATGCCCGGACAGCCAACGGCTATCTGGGCATGCTGGGAGCTGTAGTTTTGCAACATCTGGGGGTCCGCAGGTTGGAGACCACTGCTCTAGGAGATAAGCAGCACCAGAGGAGAGCGGCAGATGTTTCATCCCATTCCCCTATCATTAAAGGGGTATTCCAGGAAAAACTTTTTATATATATATATATATATATATATATATATATATATATATATATATCTCAACTGGCTCCAGAAAATTAAACAGATTTGTAAATTACTTCTATTTAAAAAAAATCTTAATCCTTACAATAATTATCAGTTGCTGAAATTGAGTTGTTCTTATCTGTCTGGCAACAGTGCTCTCTGCTGACATCTCTGCTTGTCTCAGGAACTGCACAGAGCAGAAGAGGTTTGCTATGGGGATTTGCATCTACTCTGGACAGCTCCCGAGACACGTGTCATCAGAGAGCACTTAGAAAAGAACAACTCAACTTCAGCAGCTCATAAGTACTGAAAGGATTAAGATTTTTTTAATAGAAGTAATTTACAAATCTGTTTAACTTTCTGGAGCCAGTTGATATATATATATATAAAAAAAAGTTTTTTCCTGGAATACCCCTTTAAAGTAACATGCTTGTTTGACTGAACTAAATATGTATGTTAGTGAGGGAGTTGGGGATGGAAAAGGTGACTTCACACACAGCAGCTTTGTTGCAGACATTTCCGTATCTCTGACATTCATCTGCGCAGGATTGTTTCCGCATCATGCACGCAGATTTCTGTAAGCTCTTTACATGAATGAAACGGTTGCAGGCATTTTTATAATCTGTTGCATGTCAATACTAGTGTTGCTCGCGAATATTCGCAATGCAAATTTTATTCGCGAATATCGCGAATTCGCAAATATTCGCGAAAATAGCACTATATATTCGTAATTACGAATATTCTTATTTTTTTTTTTCCACAGTACACCTCACAGTGATCACCCCTCTCTGCTTCCAGCTTGTGTGGTGTAAAGAAGGCTCTAATACTACTGTGTGAGACTGGCGTACAAATTTTCGCATATGTGAATTTTCGCTTATGTTAATTTTCGCATATGCTAATTTTTGCACATGCGAATTTTCCTTTATGCTAATTTTTGCATATGCTAATTTCCGCATATGCAAAAATTTGACGTGAATATTACTGATATGCGAATTTAGCTAATATATGACGAATATTCGTCCATATATTCGCGAAATATCGGGAACTCGAATATAGCCTATGCCGCTCAACACTATTCAATACATCACTAGCCTGGGTTACATTTCATGCTGCCTACGAACTGATAGATCATTGTCTGAACAGAACATATTCATTTTTATTACTTGGTATTTGGAGTTGGGCTTGTGGGTTTTGTATTACTGTGATGGATGCTTCTGCCCAACTTATATTTATCACCTTGCCACCTTGTTTTATTCCTTCCTCCCTTTAAATTCAGGAGAGCCATTTATTCGACAGAACTCCCCTGTGTCCGTTTACCTTTTCCCTGAAGAAGTTTCCTCTGCGAATAGAATAGGGACAATCCAGCCATCACCTCCACCTCCAGGTTCACATTTATCACAGGAGAGCCTTGGGGGCTCAGATACCAGTGGAGATAGTGAGCTGACAGACACAGATGACTTCTGTATTCTTGATGCCCCTGGGATTGGTGTGCCCGTGAGTATCAAACCATTATTTATTAAAAAACAAAACAAAAAAAAACACTTGGCATTTCTGTATTTGCATGTCTATAACATATTTATAAGATAGTGAAATTATTAATATTGTGTTCGGTGTGTATCTTTTTTTTATGTTTTCCCCAGCCAAAGGATGGAGAACCTGTTGTGAGAAAACTAGTGGATAGCCCTATTTTGGTGAAGGATGGACACTTTTCTCGCCCACTTGGTAGCACTGACTTATTGAAGCCTCCAGCTAAATTTCCTGTGCCAGAGACTCGTATAGTACTAAGAGAGATTTCTGTTGTATGGCACTTATATGGAGGAAAAGATTTTGGCAGCAGTCGGCCAAACTCTGCAAGGACGCAGTCACCCAGGTTAGGACAATAGCTTCGTATGTACCGTAATTTTCCCCTATAGGACGCTCCAGCATATAAGACGCACCCAATTTTAAATTAGGAAAATCTAGAATACAATGTAAAGTATAGGTCATAGTGATCTTCAACCAGCGGACCTCCAGATGTTGCAAAACTACAATTCCCAGCATGCCCGGACAGCCGTTGGCTGTCCGGGCATGCCAGGAGTTGTAGTTTTGCAACATCTGGAGGTCCGCAGGTTGAACACCACTGGTATAGGAGGTAATACTCAAGTGTCCCCGCTGCTCCGGACCCGTCATTGCTCTTCACCGCTGCCCTGGATGTCGCCCTCCATCGCGGTCTCCGCGTCCCCAGGGTGTCCCCGCCGCTTCGGAACATCTCTGCTACCCGGTATCCTTGCTTTCCGTCGCCGCCACTACGCACGCCGCTCCTATTGGATGACGGGGCGGCGTGCGCGATGACGTGATGACGTCGAAGGAGAGCGCCGGCCATGCAGGGGATCCCGGCATGGAGCAGACACCGAGGAGGCAGGTAAGGTCCCTCCCGGTACAGCCGGGTTAGTGTCACTTTCACTTCAGACGCGGCAGTCAGCTTTGATCGCCGCGTCTGAAGGGTTAATACAGGGCATCACCGCGATCGGTGATGTCCTGTATTAGCCGCAGGTCCCGGCTGTTGATTGCCGCAGGGACCGCCGCGATAGGTGTGTATTCGCCTTATAAGACGCACCACTTTTCCCCCCCAGTTTGGGGAAGAAAAAGTGCGTCTTATACGGCGAAAAATACGGTAGGTCTACAGCTAGTAATTCAGCGTCTTTTTTTTTGTTTTGTTTTTTTACAGTGATGTAATATATAATGATTTTGACAGACACATTGTATAAATATGATCAGTAGATTTAACAAAAAATACTTCCATATCTGTGCAATCTGACACATTAGGCCATTATTATATTTACAAAGCCTATATATAACAAGGCTCAACCATTGCAAGGAGAGGGATGCATGAACAATCTCTAAATTGTTCATGCAGTCCTCTGCATCCATCCTTTGTTGACTGCATATCTCCTATTAAAGGGGCAGGTGACCCACACTGTTCCTCAAAGGTTAATCAAGGCTTTCCACTCATCTCTCACCACTCAATAAGCCCTGGACAGCTGTATGTATATAGCAGTGTCCCTACTGCTTTATATCCATAGTGCTGCAGTGTAATCTCCCACTTCCTTTAGCATCTCAGCATGAATACTAGCTCAGTGTGTAGTGTAACCCTTTCCTGGCTATGATCATGCTGCTTCTTTACTTTCTGCTGGCAAAAACACAGTGCATCAATAAACCTTTCTCTCTCCACATGCCATGTAGTAATGTAGTGTGCAGATCATCAGCATAGTGCCATCCTCTTTAGTCCAGTGATCTTTAATCAGCACTGTCTCATGGCATAGCAGAGAGGACTGTGTGATGTGTTGTGATTGGATTGTGCCTGTGTGTGAACGACTTTCAAACAGCCAAGCTTTGGTCCTGCCCACTGTAATTTAGAAAATGAGAAATAGCTGTGTATCATAAGGAGACTCTCAGGATTAATAACAGGGGAGATAGCACTAAAAATCACCCTGTCGTCACTCTGAAGAATTAACATAACAAAAGCATGCTGGTTTATTAAAAATGTTTTTGGAAACGACAGCTATGCTCTAATGCTGTTGTGTTTTTACTCGGCTTTACAGGACAAGAGCAAGTATGCCAAGTGCCCGTGGGTCTCCATCCCGGTCCTCTGTAACAAACCGTCCTCAAAACACTTGGAGAACACAGGGTGGGAACGGCAGGATCCATGACATTTTAATGGAGATCCAGTTGACCAAAGTTAGTCTTTTTTTTTTTTTTTTTGTAGCATAACTTATCCTTTATATATTACATTCCACCGATTGCTTGTACTAGAATCGTCCTCTTTTTGCCTGCATAGACCTGCTGCATTATTCACCAGATGGTTTCTATAAAGCAATCATGATCTGTCTCCATAAATAAAATATTTGTTTTTATACAGTATAAAATCACTCATGGTTCCTATCTGATGTTCACATATCATTTTATAGGTCAGCTTCCAGCATGAGTCCTATCCAGCACCCTCTGAGCCAGGGCCAGAAAAGCTCCAAGTAGATGATGTGGTAGAAGTCCCACTTGCCCGTCAAGTGTTTATAGTCCAAGAACTGGAGATTAGAGACCGTCTGACATCTTCTCATATCAACAAGTTTTTGTACTTGTACACTAGTGAAAAGATGCCAAGGAGGGCGCACTCAAATATGGTAAGACCACAGGGAACAACAAAGCATTGGCGCTATAACAGATGGCACATTTGGAGAAGGTGTTTTTGGAAGAAACTTGTGATATTTAGTCAAGATGTATAATTTTTCCTATTGATCTTTAGTACCACAGGTAACAACTACTGCTGCACAGTACTGGGGTACACAGGAGAGCTTCACAGAACACCCACTCGCTGATATCACTGAGTGAGCTATTGGCTAAAGCTGCACCACACAGCTGCTCAAAGAGAAAATCATCATTTTAGGGTATGATCACACTGCGTTCCTGCACCCGTTAATCATATTCTGCCAAAAACAGGATGGCGATGTATACTGTTAAAGGAAGCAGGGGACCCCATTCATTTCTATGGCCGAACAGAGGCGCTTTGTGACTGCTTTCAGGACATATATCTCAAAAGCGCAAAAGCCCAGTATGAGTCCGCCAAAAATACCGGACACATCCCAAACAGAGTCACTAAGGAGTTACTGTTTGGCCATAGAAGTGAATGGGGTCCTCTTCTCCTGTATACGTAAGCATCCCATTGAAAATGGGATAATTAATGGGGACAGGAACGCAGTGTGATCATACCCATATCATTTTCATTTGTACAAGGTAATATTCAGCAGCATAAATATATAAAGATTAGTGTAGCTCACTATATACCTGAGGTTAACTGGTGTTACCTTCACCCAAAGGACTAATATATTAAATATGGATAAAGCTGATGTAAACAGCTAAAATACCAGTCCTCAAGGTATATTCAGCAGCAGTTGTCAACTGCCTATGGTTTCATTGGCGTGTAAGGTACTATGAAAACTTTCATTTAGCCTAATAGAGTGGAAGAATTACTGGCCCCTGTATGTTGAATGGAATTTGTCAGGACATTTTAGGCTACTTAACCACAGACTTTGCTGATAGGTCACATAAAAACAAGTTCTAGGTGCCATTCATAGCGATCAGATAACTCCAAACAGGATCAGTCTCACAAGTGTCCGGGAGGCGTGGCCATGCTGTTGAACTGCCACCGCTTTCATAATTGCTATCCAACCCGTTTACTCTTATTTTTACTGATCAATCTGACATTGCTTACTTCATTGTGCATGCTGTTGAAATCCCGCACCAGACCTGTCAGTTAGATTGCAAAGGAGGGTTTTTGGCCACGCTTCCTAGTTACTTGCATAACGGAATAAAAGATCATGTCTGATCGCCGCTATGAACAGCAACCCTAGGTAGGATGAAACTTGATTATTTGTGACTGATCCAGCAATGTCTGTGATGTTGTAGGGTAAAATCTTTAGCAATTGCCTCTGATAGCACCATGTTCCTAATTATGACATTTTCCTTGAGTTTCAGAACTGGAGCACAATAAGAAGTCTTGTATTGTAATTCATTGATTCATTTTACACTAAAAGGTTAAAGAGAACCTGTCACATTAAAAATACAGTCCAATCGGCAGTCATCATGTTATAGATCAGGAGGCAGTAAACAGATTAATATATAATTACTTATTTATTCATATAAAGCTCTGCTCTTTCTGGGCTAAGTAGTCATGTGGGTGGTCCTACTCAGGGATTGACAGCTATCTGTGTAGAAGTGTGCATATAGTTAACTACTAAGAAGGACCGCCCACTAGACTACTTGGCCAGAATAGGCTTAGATTTACATGAGTAAATGATAAGTTATAATGAAACTTCCCGACATGATGCCTCCAGACTGTGCTACATGTTGAATGTTAACTCAAAGAAGTATAGAGGGCCCGGCACTTGCAAGACTAAAAAGTGCAGATTAGTATCAAGGATTGGACAAGGAGATCCTGAATATAACTTGGTAGCGGTGGTGCTAAGTCCAAACAGCACAAAAAATTATAAATAAATAAAATGACCTGGGACTGCACTCACCATCCGAGAGTTCTTTATTGACTGATGGGGTCACAGGCGTGCATCACGGGGGAGGCAGGGTCTATTACCTGTACCACGAGCCACACCAGAGAGGCAGCGGGAGATCAGAAGCTAGTGTAGGAAGGAGGGGTTTGGGTTCATGGAGAACTGGGCTGACTTCGCTGTCGGTTACCGGCTCTACCATAGGGACGGGCTGCACCTCAATGGGAAGGGTGCAGCTGTGCTTGGGGAGAAGATGGCTAGAAGGTTGGAGGAGTGTTTAAACTAGGGACTGGGGGGAGGGAATCTACGACATACAGGGGAAAGATAGTGTAGATAGAGAGGGGGGTACTTTATAATGTACCTGGGGATGGAGCAGAGGGAGCGGTTAGAATCTTTAATAGGAATAGGCTTCATATGGAATAAAAAAAAACATACACCATTGATTTGCATGTTGACTAATGCCAGAAGTCTGTCCATTAAAACTGACGAACTGGAGTGTTTGATGTCTGAGGAGAATTATGACATAGCGGTTATAACAGAGACTTGGTTGGATGATAACTGTGACTGGGCAGTCAACATACAGGGATATAGTCTATTCAAGAAGGATCAGACAAAATGGAAAGGGGGAGGAGTTTTATCTTTATGTAAAGTCCAGTCTGAAGGCCGCACTGCGGGAGGATATACGGGAGGGAAACGATAATGTGGAGTCATTATGGGTAGAAATATATGGAGATAAAAATTCTGATAGGGGTTTGCTATAAGCCACTAAACATAATGGAAGAGGCAGAAGATCAATTACTGAGGCAAATAAACAAGGCAGCAAATCAGAATGAGGTGATAATAATCGGGGACTTTAACTATCCTGATATAAACTGGGAGACTGAGAACTGTGAATCTCATAAAGGAAACAGGTTTCTGACTATAGCTAAAGACAATTATCTGTCCCAAATGGTGCAGGGCCCGACCAGAGGGGGCGCCCTACTAGACTTAATATTAACCAACAGATCTGACAGAGTAACTAATGTGCAAGTAGAAGGACACCTGGGAAATAGTGATCATAATATAATACATTATAAATTGTTCTTCAATAAGGGAATCTCTCGAGGGGCCACAAAAACAATGAACTTTACGAAGGCAAAGTTTGATCAACTCAGAGAAGCCCTTAACAATATAAAATGGGATAATGTCCTCAAAAAGAACAATTCTGACACTAAATGGGAGACTTTTAAAAATATCTTAAATTCTCACTGTAAGATGTATATACCTTATGGGAATAAAATGGTCAGAAATAAAAGAAAACAAATATGGATGGAAAAAAATGTTAAGGGGTGTTGGCCCTTTAAAAAATGATGAGGAAGAAATTATAAACGGGGATCAGGAAAAAGCAAATATATTAAACAAATTCTTCTCCACTGTATTCACCAAGGAAAATGAAATGCCACGTGAAATACAGAGAGATAAGGTAAAATCCCCTGTACAGGTCACCTGTCTAAACCCAGGAAGAAGTACAGTGCCCCCTACAAAAAATCAAAACAGACAAATCACCAGGTCCAGATGGCATTCACCCCCATGTTCTAAAGGAATTAAGTAATGTAATAGACAGACCCCTATTTTTAATATTAATATTCAGCCGTTGGTTGTCCGGGCATGCTGGAAGTTGTAGTTTTGCAACATCTGGAGGTCCGCAGATTGCAAACCACTGCTCTATATTGTATCCCTATGCCCGGGCTGCAAAAAGTAAACAAAATAAACTTTAATTCACCTTTCCCCGTCTGTCCGGACCAGCTTCCTGGGGATGGGAACGTGGGACAGCCGTCAGCCTATCACCGGCCGCAGCGATGTTCTGCCTCGGCCGGTGATAGGCTGAGCCCACTGTCATGTTAGAAGCCGGCTTCCTACATGACAGTGGGCTCAGCCTATCACCGGCCGAGGCGGAACATCGCTGCGGCCGGTGACAGGCTGTTCCCGTCCGATGTTCACATCCCCAGCGTAAGGCCGACGTCAGAACATGCGTTAGTTTTATTTTGTTTACCTTTTGCAGCCCGGGCATAGGGATACAGTATAGGGATACCGCTCAGTATAGAGTGTCAGCGCCGGCAGCCGCAATAAACAGGAGGACGAGGAGAGCAGCGCTTGTGGGTGACATGAGTAGTACCCCGATAGGGACAGTGCAGCGCTGGGTTAATAATTAATTTTGGGGGAAGCGGAGGGAATACCGTTATATGCCATGGAACCGCCATAAGTTACAAAAATACCGCGATACACCTATTTGGCCATACCGCCCAGCCCTAATATCAGATAAAACCCCAGGGGTGGTTACAGAGCGAGAGCGATACCCTTCCCATGTTACATTGATACTAAGAATTCTTCTTATTTTCACGTTTGGTTTTTTTGCCCACGGTATTGTATCATACATGTCACATCTCCTTTTTATATTTAAAAAATAATAAACTGTGTATTACAGAACCTTAGGCATTAAAGGGGTACTCCGCTGCTCAGCTCCCGGCGCTGGCTCCAGCGTTCAGAACAGTTTGTTCCAAACGCTGAGCAGCAGAGTACCCCTTTAAGGGGTCTTCTTCAGGCTTTAATAGATGATATATTAAAGACAAAAAATGTTCCATGAATACTTTACACTTCATACTTCTCTTGTTTCATCTCCCCAAAGCTAACAATAAAAGCCCTCCATGTGCATCCTGAGGCCGGGTTAGGGGGTCCTGAATGCTGCCTCCGAATGTCCTTAATGCCACTCCGCCTAAACATTGATCAGGTAAGTGTAATAGTTGCGTCTAGTTCTGCAGATCTCCGTGCTTCAATCTCCCAGTCATTTGGATTAAGTGGATATATTTCTACAGGATGCTCTCTTCTTTCTGAAAGACTTCTTCACTAGTTTGGCCTCTGGTATTCAGCCTGTGGTTGCTATGGAGGTTGGTTCAGATGGTAAGTGCTCCTTGCACTATTTTTCCTACATGATAAAACTACAGGTTGTGTTTCCTTTGCTAAGATCTCCCCTTTATCCCCAGCATCTCGTATGGAAAGCCTTAGAAAACACAGTGCCTCAGATTGTGAAGGAGGATTGGAGAATTCCTTGGATTCCAATGAGGAGGACACGTCATCTCTTAGCTCAGCATCTGACCAGCCTATTTACTTCAGGTGAGACAAGAGACGTAGAATGGGCCATACCGTGGCTACATTTATTATCTTTAAAATGTATAGGAGTTGTCTGGCTCTAAAGAATGTTTCGTTATTAGCTCATGTTGGCACAAAAAGAGAGACTCTAAGCTGTCAGATCTTCTACCACAGCAGCCCCCATTCCAGTGGTCCCTGATCCCTGCCGATCGGTGCTTCCTGCTTTTGTATTGACACATAATAAATGCCCATTCAGCCACTTATTGGCCATAGCAGTGACTCCCCTCAGTCACTGACCTTTCCTGCATGTTCAGACAATAGCAGGAAGCGCTAGTCAGTGGGGACCAGGCATCTTTTTGAATAAATTAGACATGTGAAAAACTTTCTAATATATTCTATTAGTCAAAAGTGGCATCTTACTTACCTATTAGTCTATAGATCCCCCCCCCCCCCCAATCTAGCCTACACACCTCTGAAAGAGGGACTACAGACAATCTCTGTCATCTATATAATGTTTTTCATCTTTTGCTCCATACTTTCTGCTGATAAGAGGGTATGACTGCAGGATCAGACTTCACAGTTTGTTTGTGGTCTGTTACCATGGAGACATATAGGTATGCATAGGAGCTGTATACACAAAATGGTATTATATTTTAATCATGCCTCATAACATACACTGCTCAAAAAAATAAAGGGAACACTAAGATAACATATCCTAGATCTGAATGAATGAACTAATTGTATGAAATGCTTTCGTGTTTACAATACTTTTTCAGCCGTCTCCATTCACTGTTGGTCAGGTGAGAACATCTGCAACGTTTCAGTGGCAATGCATTTGTCAAGCATCAAGCATGCTTGTCAAAGGAGGCGTTGCCTCTGAAACGTTGCAGATGTTCTCACCTGACCAACAGTGAACGGAGACGGATGAAAAAGTATGACTGTGCGGCTGCACATGGGCATCTGAGAAGGCGGCTATATCGCCTGGTAACATCTTGTGGACTATTTTGTACACACTCTGGGTGATTATGCAATGTTGATTTTTTGTAACATTGACGATTATATATAAAGAAAGAAGAATTATTGGAGTCATATAGTGTGTGTGAGCATTTTTTCTATTGAGATTGCACTGGGTTTATAGAGCACCTGGTCACCACACTTTCACCCAGATACCACATATCCCATCCTTTTTTGAAAGACCTCCTGCTGCTCCTTGCACAAAGGCAGAGGTAGCGGTCCTGCTGCTGGGTTGTTGCCCTCCTACGGCCTCCTCCACATCTTCTGATGTACTGGCCTGTCTCCTGGTAGCGCCTCCATTCTCTGGACACTACGCTGACAGACACAGCAAACCTTTTTGCCACAGCTTGCATGGATGTGCCATCCTGGATGAGCTGCACTATGTGAGCCACTTGTGTGGGTTGTAGACTCCGTCTCATGCTACCACTAGAGTGAAAGCACCGCCAGCATTCAAAAGTGACCAAAACATTAGCCAGGAAGCATAGGAACTGAGAAGTGTTCTGTGATCACCACCTGCAGTAACACTTCTTTATTTGGGGGTGTCTTGCTAATTGCCTATAATTTCCACCTGTTGTCTGTTCCATTTGCACAACAGCATGTGAAATTGTCAGTCGGTGTTGCTTCCTGAGTGGACAGTGGGATTTCACAGAAATGTGATTGACTTGGAGTTACATTGTGTTGTTTAAGTGTTCCCTTTATTTTTTTTGAGCAGTGTAGTTGTTTTGTTTTTCATTTTAGATGCAGGATAATAAGACAGATGTCATTTACTATAGCCTTTAGTGAATGTAATGTTACCCACATTACACTGCAGGGGGGGCCAGTTTAGAGTGACCTAAAAGAAAAGGGGTAACCAAACAGACAGCCTTCCTAACATTGCCTTTCTGTGAACATCACATCTATTTTTGTTTTCGTCAGAGAATTTCGCTTCACATCGGAGGTGCCGATCTGGCTGGATTATCAAGGCAAACACGTAACCACAGAGCAGGTGGTAAGTCATGACTGGCGCTTTCTGTCACGTCGTAAACTGGCTTCTTGTCCGTCTATTTGACATAGCGGGGACTTCCCTGTGTGCTCTTTGTGGTGAAGGTGGTGGTATATCTACTCTACCATGTGTGCTTTTAACTAGTTCTCTGTTTCAGGGAAACATGTTCTTCAAATGGGCACAAAACGTACGCAAGGCACTTGTTCGGAATCGGATATTCCCTAAACTATATAATGTATAGGGGAGATTTATCAAAACCTGTCCAGAGGAAAAGTTGCTCAGTTGCCCATAGCAACCAATCAGATCGCTTCTTTCATTTTTAACAAGGCCTCTGCAAAATGAAAGAAGCGGTCTGATTGGTTGCTATGGGCAACTCAGCAACTTTTCCTCTGGACGGGTTTTGATAAATCTCCCCCATAGTGTTCTGCATCTATATTAGGGATTGCTGATCCTGTGTCTATATATATATATATATATACACACACACAGATATGTTTATATGGCAGAGTAATATGGAGGGAGAACATACTATTCATAGGATTGTGTTTGATATTGGCTCGATCAGATCTGTCTTTTATTATAGGGAACATTCGCTGGAATATTAATCGGACTGGCCCAGTTAAACTGCTCAGAACTGAAACTGAAGCGACTGTACTGCAGGCACGGGTAAATGTAGAATTCCGATTCTTTTCAGAATATAGATTACTGCTGTCCGCTCACCACAAAACAAATGAAAATATTGTTATTGGCAAATTTTTGTTTGCAGCATATGCAGTAAAGCATTACCTTACACCAGTGTTTCCCAACTAGGGCATCTCCAGCTGTTGCAAAACTAAAACTCCCAGCATGCCCGGACAGCCGCTGGCTGTCCGGGCATGCTGGGAGTTGTAGTTTTGCAACAGCTGGAGGCACCCTGGTTGGGAAACACTGCTTTAGACCTTCATGTCATGGCAATGACAACTATCTGCAATTCCACACAGTCATTTAACCCCTTAACGACGCAGGACGTATATTTAAGTCCTGCGCCGGCTCCCGCGATATCACATCGCGTCGGTCCCGGCGCTCATCAACGGCTGGGACCCGCGGCTAATACCACACATCGCCGATCGCGGCAATGTGCGGTATTAACCCTTTAGAAGCGGCGGTAAAAGCTGACCGCCGGTGCAAAAGTGAAAGTATCCCGGCTAGTCAGTCGGGCTGTTCGGGACCGCCGCGGTGAAATCGCGGCGTCCCGAATAGCTTACAGGACACCGGGAGGGCTCTTACCTGCCTCCTCGGTGTCCGATCGAAGAATGACTGCTCTGTGCCTGAGATCCAGGCAGGAGTAGTCAATCGCCGATAAAACTGATCACAGGCGTGTTAATACACGCCAGTGATCAGCATAGGAGATCAGTGTGTGCAGTGTTATAGGTCCCTATGGGACCTATAACACTGCAAAAAAAAGTAAATAAAAAGTGTTAATAAAGGTCATTTAACCCCTTCCCTAATAAAAGTTTGAATCACCCCCCTTTTCCCATAAAAAAAATAAAACAGTGTAAATAAAAAAAGCATATGTGGTATCGCCGCGTGCGTAAATGTCCGAACTATAAAAATATATCATTAATTAAACCGCACGGTCAATGACGTACGCGTATAAAAATTCCAAAGTCCAAAATAGCGTATTTTGGTCACTTTTTATACCATTAAAAAATGAATAAAAAGTGATCAAAAAGTCCGATCAACACAAAAATTGTACCCTTAAAAACTTCAGATCATGGCGCAAAAAATGAGTCCTCATACCGCCCTGTACGTGGAAAAATAAAAAAGTTGTAGGGGTCAGAAGATGACATTTTTAAACGTATAAATTTTCCTGCATGTAGTTAGGATTTTTTCCAGAAGTACGACAAAATCAAACCTATATAAGTAGGGGATCATTTTAACCATATGGACCTACAAAATAATGATAAGGTGTAATTTTTACCGAAATATGCACTGCCTAGAAACGGAAGCCCCCAAAAGTTACAAAATGGCGTTTTTTCTTCGATTTTTGTCGCACAATGATTTTTTTTTCCGTTTTGCCGTGAATTTTTAGGTAAAATGACTGATGTCACTGGAAAGTAGAATTGGTGACGCAAAAAATAAGCCATAATATGGATTTTTAGGGGGAAAATTGAGAGGGTTATGATTTTTAAAAGGTAAGGAGGAAAAAATGAAAGTGCAAAAACGGAAAAACCCTGAGTCCTTAAGGGGTTAAAGGGGTACTCCGGTGGAAACCTTTTTTTTATTTATTTTTTATTTTTTTAATCAACTGGTGCCATAAAGTTAAACAGATTTGTAAATTACTTCTATTAAAAAAATCCTTAATCCTTCCTGTACTTATTAGCTGCTGAATACTACAGAGGAAATTCTTTTCTCTTTGGAACACAGTGCTCTCTGCTGACATCATGATCACAGTGCTCTCTGCTGACATCTCTGTCCATTTTAAGAACTGTGCAGAATAAAAGAAAATCCCCATAGCAAACATATGCTGCTCTGGACAGTTCCTAAAATGGACAGAGATGTCAGCAGAGAGCACTGTGCTCATGATGTCAGCAGAGAGCTCTGTGTTCCAAAAAGAAAACCATTTCCTCTGTAGTATTCAGCAGCTAATAAGTAGTAGAAGAATTAAGATTTTTTTTTAAAGTAATTTACAGATCTGTTTAGATTTCTGGCACCAGTTGATTTAAAAAAAAAAATGTTTTCCACCGGAGTACCCCTTTAACATTGTAAATTGCAAAACTGAAATCACATAGGGGGAGATTTATGAAAACCTGTGGAGAGGCAAAGTTGCCCATAGCAACCAATCAGATTGCTGAGTGGTTTTTACATTTGACTTTCCTTTTTAACCCTATGAGGTAAAAAAAATGTGAAGGATCTATTGTTACCCAAGTACACAATTCTGCATAGCAAAGATTTGTTCCGTTTGATGATATTTTCTTCTAGAAACATACTTCTCTAATAAAACCGGTCCATATGAAGTCACCATACCACGACATCCTGAGTACTACAGCTCAATAGTCCTCAACCATAGGGGCTTTGTGTGCTGCTTAACAGCTTTCGGAAATAGGGCTAATAGTAAGACGAGGTATTGAAAGAGCTTTATTCATCATTCAGTCGTCATTTCAAGTCGTACAATAAATTACAATCACTCAAAGCATGACAGTACAGTATACAGCACAGGTTCCCTAAGATATACACCGCACCACATGCTACGCTAACACTCCGCTCCATCACTCGATATCGGAAAAACAAAGTAAAAAAAAAACAACAACAACATATTACAGTCTGTAAGACTAGGATGTTTATTACTTTATGTTAAAAAAGGAAGTAAAATGCCTTAGACCAAAGAAGTGCAAGTGGATATATAAACATGCTGTTTTTAGATCTGCCCTTGTACTGAGGGAAACCCACCTATCTGATGATCTTTTTAGATCTCAAGGAGACGCACGGGAAATGTTTTCTTTCCTGTGGTTCTAACACAGCGGTTCAGGCTGGGTCATACACATTGTATGCCAGTTGGGACCATGCCTGTGATATTACAATGTCTTTATGATATCGAAGTGAATACAGCTGTTCACATTCACTGCTGTTGTAAAAGAAAACTTTGTAAAGTTTAGTGTTCTGTGTTTATTTCCCCAAAATTCAGGTTCAGTTTAACTGAGGTGTAATACGAAGGTGCGATAACACTGTCTTACTGCCCATCAGTCCCAATAATATTTAGATGATTTTTCTACTCATACCCACAGGTTGCTTGGAACAGACAAGGTTTTCTCTTATGCTCTCAATGAGTGGCTGACGGACATTCGCAAAAATCAGCTGCCAGGGATTCTGGGAGGAGTGGGCCCCATGCATTCTGTTGTACAGCTGTGTAAGTAGTATGTGACTTCTGACCATGTGAATGTGAGCGTCCTGGCAGCTTTAAGGTACCCATAACACCTCCGATAGTCAGCTGTGTCCTCCCTAAACACATGTATGCTCAACTCAGCCAAGCGTACATGTTTGTAATGGAGATTGGTAAGTAAGCTACTGCCAGACTCTTCTGGCTGGGAAGAAGAAAGAAAAGACAATAGGGGGGTTGCCTTGTTTAATATCGTTGCCTTGTTCAATATAGTTGGCTATGTGGAATAGTAAAGTGCACTCTCTGAACCCCAAATACAGTAGGTGGCTGCTCACCTGGAGTATGACAGAATAGTGTCACCTACACATTGAGGTACTGTAGAAGAGGTGGCTGCTTATGCAGATGGTATCTGACCAGTTCCATCCAGGAGGGACCCATCTTGAGCTTATAAGAAGGCAGAGGAATGCTTATATGCGTGCTGCCACTTACATCTCCACAGCAAATGATGTTTATCAAAAATGAATTTATTTAATGCAAGACGTACCTGTACTCCCTGGCTACCCAGTGCTTGGCACACCAGGATGTACATGTACGTCCCGAGTGTCGCTCCGCTCACCTGCTCCACATCAGGCTCCTGTGATCATTTTCTATGGTCTGCCTATAAATAGTCCACTGTGGGAATTAAAGGGGTAGTCCAGTGGTGAAAAACATATCCCCTATCCTAAGCATAGGGGATAAGTTTCAGATCGCGGGGGGTCCGACCACTGGGGCCCCCTACGATCCCTCTGTACGGAGCTCCGGCTCACTGGCCAGATAGCGGGTGTCGACCACCGCACGAAGCGGCGGCCGACACGCCCCCTCAATACATCGCTATGGCAGAGCCGGAGATTGCCGAAGGGAGCTCTCCGGCTCTGCCATAGAGTTGTATTGAGGGGGCGTGTCAGCTGCCACTTCGTGCGGTGGTCAACACGCCCCTTTCTCCACAGGAGATCACGGGTGGGGGGGGGGGCAGCGGTCGGACCTCCCGCGATCTGAAACTTATCCCCTATCCTTAGGATAGGGGATACGTTTTTTTTTTATGTGAATATGCCCCACATTGCAATAAAAAATGTAATCACCCTCTTTTCCCACTTTACAAGTTATAAAAAAATTAATATATTTGTTATAGCCGTGTGCGAAAATGTCAGAACTATTAAAAATGTAATGTTTATCATCCCAAACTTTAAATGGCATGAACATAAAAAAAAATGGCTATAGTCCAAAATTGTTGATTTTTGTTCCCATTACATACCAGAAATTTTTTTATAAAAAGTGATCAAAAGTCACATATATTTTATGGTAAAGGGAAAGATGTCAATATAAGTGCAATTGGTCCCACACAAAAAAAAACTTACAAAGGTCAGTGGATGGAAAAAGAGATAGAAATGAAATTGCATAAAAAAAACAAAAACTCTGTCCTTAAAGGGGTACTCCGCCCCTAGATATCGTATCCCCTATCCAAAGGATAGGGGATAAGATGTCTGATCACGGGGGTCCCACCACTGGGGACCCACTGCTTTCTCAGTAGCGGCACCCCATCGTCATCACAGCACAGAGGAAAATCTCTGTGCATGATGACTGGGCAATACAGGGGCCGGAGCACGGTTCCGGCCCCTTGTGCTGTCATGTCCCGCCCCCTCAATACAAATCTATGGGAGTGGGTGTGGTGGCCGTCATGCCCCCTTCCATAGACTTACATTGAGGGGACAGGGAGTGATGTCAGGAGGGGCCAGAGCCGTGACGTCATGGTGCTCCGGCCCCTGTATCGCCCAGTCATCATGCACAGAGATATTCCACTGTGCTGTGATGACGGCGGGGTGCCGCTACTGAGAACATGGATCAGACATCTTATGCCCTATCCTTTGGATACATAATAAGATGTCTAGGGGCGGAGTACCCCTTTAAGGGGTTAAATGAATCTATCTATCTATCTATCTATCTATCTATCTATCTATCTATCTATCTATCTATCTATCTATATATATATATATATATATATATATATATATATATATACCGTATATATAAATAACTCAACGTGTATGTGTGTGTATGTTCCAGCATCACTTCCAAACCACTAAAGATATTAACATGAAACTTGGCCACATGTTACTTATATATCAACAACAAACATAGGATAGGTAATTTAACCCTTATTCACCCCCATTTGCCCGGGTCGGGGGTTTTATTTAAAGTCCCATACAAGTCTATGGGAAATATGTTACTGCTTAACTTCCAAACGGCTGGAGATATTTTGATAATACTTGGTCACATGTTACTTATATGTCAAATAAAAATATATAATAGTTAAATTAACCCCTAACCTGCCCCCATATGTGAAGGATGGGGTTTTTGTTTCAAGTCCCCTGCAAGTATATAGGACTTCTGGTGCCATACTCCACAAGCTCCGCTCTGCTTCTCCTGGTGAATGCGTCAGTGCAGCTGGGAAGCCACACCCTCCCTGCATGCCATGTCCCATCTCACAAAGACACGCCCACATTTTAAACCACACCCCTTTTATTTTCAGTTTACAATATCTTTACCACAACTCAGAACAAAATATGAGGACAGGATATGAGGTCGGCATATGAGGAGGGGATTTGGGGTCGGGATATAAGGAGGGGCTATGGGGTCAGGATTTAGGGACTGGATATGAGGACAAAAGCTTCCTCCTTTGTTGCTTTTCCTTCCCCACAAGGATAAGGTAGGAAAAACCGGGCAGCGCCGGGTACTCTGCTAGTAAATACATGGACCAATTATGTGTTTCAGTTTGGACCATTTTGTATTTATTTAAATGAATGTTTGCTTAACAACATGTACATTTACGTAGCAACGCCAAGCATTTAGCCATACTTCTGCCATAAACATCTCTGGCAGCAGCTTATCTCCAGAAAGAACAAAATGATCAGGAGTTCAAATTTGACTTGCCCGATCTTTCTTTATACCTTTTATTCTTCATCATCTGTTGAGTGAGTGAGTTTGGCCCCCTTACACTTAGGTTAGAGGAATGCTCCTGGTTGTTTTCTGGGGGTGGAGGGTTCAGATAGGAAAGCATAGCTTGTTGCAGTCAAAGCATCGTCCTGCTATTTCTTGCTTTGATTTCTTCACATCTGCATTGGAGGCCCCATTATAGTCAGTAGGGTCCATCTGGCTCCATTCCTGTCTGTCAGCGGATCTGTCAACTCCATATTTTTTTATTTACGTTCTCCTGCCCCTAGATAGAGCAGGTAATTGGAAAAGCAAATGGAGCCTCGACCTAGTTCTGAACATAGCCTTACCTCCCAAAATGTCCATTTGCTAGAAGTAGGTGACAGAAGGCAGTATGGCCTCAAGCTCATTCTTTTAGAGCTTTAGACACAAAATGGGCGTACATTTTTAAACTAGACTATTAGCAAAGCTTCTTAGAATTGGAATAATAAAAATATATAAGTGGGAACTTAGTGCTGGGCGATATGACCAAAATGAGTATCACGGTATTTTTCTAAAGTATCACGGTATTTTTATTTTTTTTTACATTGAGACTTGCATTGAGGTGGCGTAGCGGAACTAAATGGTCTTTTGGAACTAAATGATCTGAACACTGGGGCAGTGGAGTACCCTTTTAAATAGATGTAACAAACAACCCTACAGCCTCCAGCTGTTGCAAAACTACAACTCCCAGCATGTTGGACTATATAGTAGTGTATAGTATAGGTCAGTGTTTCCAAACTAGGGGTGCCTCCAGCTGTTGCAAAACTACTACTCCCAGCATGCCCGGACAGCTGGGAGTTGTAGTTTTGCAACAGCTGGAGGGCCTCAACGGCTGGAGGGCCTACTGTAGGTATAGTATATTATACAGACCCCTGTCCATCCCAGAACCCTGACTCACCTTCCCAGTTGCTGCAGGGACCGTCCGGGGAGGGTGGTCCGGGCCATCCATCCTTCCTGTAGTGTCCGGCGGCATTACGGGTGGAGGGTGAACCGGTCCGGGCTGTCCTTCTTCTCCGGGGGTCATCTTCTCCACTCCGGGCAGGCTCCGGCCTAGTAACGCTGCATAGACGCCGCTGCGCAGTGACGTCTGTGCGCAGCGACGCACCTGATGTCACGGTGTAGTGGCGTCTATGCAGCGTACTAGGCCGGAGCCTGCCCAGAGTGGAGAAGAGGACCCCCGGAGAAGGACAGCCCGGATCGGTTCACCCTCCACCCGGAATGCCGCCGGACATTACAGGAAGGATGGATGGCCCGGACCATCCCCATTATGGGTAAGTTAAATTTTTTTTATTGACTCGGAGGGTGGGGGAGGGGCCCGACCGGTATAGCGGTATGGGCAAAAATCCATACCATGGGAGAAAAAAAAAACGGTATCCGCTTCATACCGGTATACCGCCCAGCACTATGGGAACTTAGACAATTATCTGACAGTTATTATGGAAAACACTGTTCTGTTTACTACCATGAACCAAATGTGTTTCCCAAACTCTTTGTCCACCTGTCACTTGTTGGAAAGCACTGCCTTATACACATGTATTGTCACAAGTCATGGGAGCTGGTTGCAATTGATCAAAAGTTTTTTTTTTTTTTGTGTAGCCTATGTTTCCATGTATTTGCCATAATGTGACCTCTACTAATAATTATTACTGTTCATTTGCTGTTTTAGTTCATGGAGTGCGAGATCTCTTTTGGCTGCCCATTGAACAATACAGGAAGGATGGCCGCATCATTCGTGGCTTGCAGAGAGGAGCAGCATCTTTTGGCACCTCCACAGCTTCGGCGGCACTAGAACTCAGTAATCGGCTAGTTCAAGCCATACAGGTATAGAAGCATAGAGTATTGCTAAACAGTTCAATGACTGCAGTAAGACACACACAGCATGTAACATCTCTTCTCAATTTTAGGCCACGGCAGAGACTGTGTATGACATTCTTTCACCAACACCGCCTGTTTTACGTGGCTCACTTGATGTTAGACAGCCACGTAGACTGAGGAGAGGACATCAGCCTGCAGATCTACGGGAGGGAGTGGCAAAGGCCTATGACACCGTACGAGAGGTGAGTGCTTCTCATAATTCAGTTACAAGATAGGTACATGTAGCAATATGGACTTGCCATAACACTACCCTTCCCCCACTTAATAGGGTGTAATTGACACAGCTCAGACTATACGCGACGTAGCATCACGTGGCCACGAACAGAAGGGCTTGACTGGCGCTGTTGGCGGAGTCCTGAGACAGATTCCACCCACTGTGGTAAAGCCATTCATAGTGGCCACCGAGGCAACATCAAATCTCTTAGGAGGGATGAGAAATCAAATAAGACCCGATGCCCACAAAGAGGACTCTCTAAAGTGGAAAGCAGATGAGGGGCAAGACTGACAAAAAACAAACTCTCTGCCCTTAAAGTGCCAAAGGAAAACTGCAATATGTGAAGATGTCTGGAGTTTGGTTTGCTGGGTCTGCGTATCGAGCTGTCAACATCACTGCATGACCACACTTGGACAATGAAAGCCACTCCCTACAGTACTTGATTTTTACCCATAAGCCTTCTGTTGAATATTTCTATGACTCGCATTTCTCCGCTTCTGTATTATCCTTCTCATGTATCCAAGAACCTTCCTTTGCTCTATTTGACAAATCATGGAGTGACTTTAATAGGGAAAATACTTTAAGCACTTTTATTGCAATGGTGGCCTTGAAACGCAGACCCCTGTTCTCTGGACCTAAGCTGTGCATTAACCTTTCTAGCAAAGAAGCTTGTATTCATCCCATTTGATTTACTGACCCATTTAACTGGAGATACATGGTGCACAATGCAGGAGTGTCTGGTCACATGAAGGGACGCTGCAGCCTCGATCATCCCGAATGTTGCTTTTTATATCTTAATGCTTTCTTCTGACTGTGAGGCCAAATAAGTATAAATAATATATATATTATAAATAAAGTATGTAAAGATACAGTGACCTGGAAACAATGTAATGCGATTGTCAAGGCATTTTGTACTGTATGATATGAGGGTCTGTGGATACACTTTTATTTACAAAGTGATGTATGTAAAATGAATGACACAAAAAGTTCTTTCACACTGTGATATTGCTGCGTCCGCTTCACTCTGCACAATATTAGGAAATATTTACTGGCTTACACAACTCACATCATGGTATTAATAGAAGAACAGTGTTTTGTCATATAATGGAATGAAACTGAACATTACAATGTATAAAGATTGTCCTGCTCCTCCCTTGATCCCTGAAGCAGTCAGTCATTGCATTGTAGCAGTTAATCCCGCTGTAGAATAACACAGTCAGGGGACCACGATCCGTTCTAGAAGCAGCAGGTCAGTGTTTGTGCTTGGTTTTCCAGTGGCCTCTTATCTTCATAGAAGATCAAGTCATTCCATTTTGTCTATCAGTATCTAGTAGATCATCTTCCACTTCTCAAATTCTGCATCAACATGAGCAACATTCACATGGGCTCATTGCAGTAGCCCAAGTCCACCCAACAGTGACTTATTCTGTTGTTCTAGTAATTTTTGTGAAGAAACTCCATGAACTCTTAGATCTGCTCCCAGGCTGTAGAGGTGCATGCCTATTGTCTCATTTAAAGCTCCTTGTTTTCCCCATTTGTAGTATTTCCCTCCATCTTACATTTCAGTAAAGTCTTTTCTTTAACTGTGTCTTTCTCCTCCTCCTCCTCCTGCACTGTACACTCTGAGGCCACCTCTGCAGTCTCTTCTACCATATGCATGGTATCTCGGAGACTGGCAATAAGATTCTTCAGTCCAAACAAGTAGCCATCTTCATGGGTTCCTGGCTCCCAGGGCACATCATGTCTTAGAGTAATGTGCGATGGTGCTGGAGTCGTTTTACCAAAATCTATCATCCACACGTTGGAGAAGCTGCGTCTGTCATGTACAAAAAGTAGTGAGCTGCCGATCACCTAAAGGGAAAAATAACAATAACCATCATCATTATGTAAAACCAATACAATCAAAGAATGTAACACCCCAGGTACTATACGTGGTAGGAATTACTCTTAACCTAATCCCTTTAATATACCATATTAATATGGCTGCCCTTGATGTATTAGGAGGTATATTCCTGATTTTTAAAGCTCAACAGACTTGTGTCTTGAAACATTGCTAACCATAGGAATTTCAGAATAGTGCGGGCATATGCCCATGTTCTATCAGCTTTTTTAAGTATGTAAGTATTCACCCTGAACGCTCCATGCAGCAAGTACACTGCTCAAAAAAATAAAGGGAACACTTAACCTCTTGGGGACGCAGGGCGTATGCATACGCCCTGCATCTCCAATCCTTAACCCCTTAATGACGCCAGACGTAAATGTACGTCCTGGTGAGCTGGTACTTAACTCACCAGGACATACATTTACGTCCTATGCATAACTGCGAGCATTGGAGCGATGCTCAGGTCATGCACGGCAGGTCCCGGCTGCTGATAGCAGCCAGGGACCCGACGGTAATGGTGGACATCCCCGATCGCACGGATGTCCGCCATTAACCCCTCAGATGCCGTGATCAATACAGATCACGGCATCTGCAGCATCGCAGTCACTAAAATGGATGATAGGATCGCCCGCAGCGCTGCCGCGGCGATCCGATCATCCAGAACGGCAGATGGAGGTCCCCTCACTTGCCTCTGCTGCCTTCCACGGGTCTTCTGCTCTGGTCTGAGATCGAACAGACCAGAGCAGAAGATCAACGATAATACTGATCAGTGCTATGTCCGATGCATAGCACTGAACGGTATTAGCAATCGAATGATTGCTCTAAATAGTCCCCAATGGGGACTATTAAAGTGTAAAAATAAAAGTAAAATAAATGTGAAAAAAACCCTCCCCAATAAAAACGTAAATTGTCCCATTTTCCCTATTTCACCCCCCCCCCCCCCGAAAAATATTTTATTTACATATTTGGTATCGCCGCGTGAGTAAATATCCAAACTCTTAAAATGAAAGGTTAATGATACCGTACGGTGAATGGCGTGAACGTAAAAAAAAAAAAAGTCCAAAAAGTCCAAAAAATTTTATAAAAAAAATGTACTAAAATTTTTATGAGATCAATAAAAAGTACCGATCACGGCGCAAAAAATGAGCCCTCATACCGCTGATACAGAAAAATGAAAAAGTTTAAACGTACTAATTTGGTTAACGTTTTTTTTATAGAAAAGTATATTATCATGGGTATCATTTTAATCGTATTGACCTAAAGAATAAAGAACACATAATTTTTTATCGTAAATTGTACAGTGTGAAAACTAAACCTTCCAAAATTTGCTAAATTGCAGTTTTCTTTTTAATTTCCCCACACAAATAGTATTTTTTTTGGTTGCGCCATACATTTTATGGCAAAGTGAGTGATGGCATTACAATGGACAACTGGTTGTGCAAACAACAAACCCTCATACTAGTCTGTGGATGAAAATATAAAATTTAGGGTGCGTTCCCACAGGGCGTATACGCAGCGTATTTGACTCTGCGCAAAATTTATGGCAGCAGCGGGAAATACGCTGCGTATCCCTTGCTCACTATACACACAGGGCTTTCCGGCGGCAGCCCTATGTGTGTAGTGAGTTTTGGAGGCGGGGCCGCGCGTCACAGTCACGCCGGCACACGGCCCCGCCTCCAAAACTCACTACACACATAGGGCTGCCGCCGGAAAGCCCTGTGTGTATAGTGAGCAAGGGATACGCAGCGTATTTCCCGCTGCTGCCATAAATTTTGCGCAGCGTCAAATACGCTGCGTATACGCCCTGTGGGAACGCACCCTTATAATTTTTTGAAGGCGAGGAAGAAAAAATGAAAACAAAAATAAAATTGTCTGAGTCCTTAAGGCCCAAATGGGCTGAGTCCTTAAGGGGTTAAGGACTCAGAGTGTACCTGTAGGCCCTGGTCCAGTTTAATGGGTTTAAACCGTTCTCACGGGCGGAGAACGTGTTAAACCTGGTGGGTCCCGGTTGCTACAGGCAGCCAGGACCCACAGCTAATGGCGGGCACGGCCAATCGGGCCGCTGCCCGACATCAACCCTTTAGACACAATGTTGATCGCAGCATCTAAAGCGGAAGTAAAAGAATCCCGGCAGCTCAGTGGAGCTGAGCGGGACTATTGCGGAAAAATCGCGATGTCCCGATCAGCTTACCGAACGATGGGCGAGTCCTCACCTGCCTCTCTGTTGTCTGATCGGCGATCTACTGCTCCATGCCTGCGCAGCAGGCTAGAGCAGCAGATCGCCGGTTACACTGATTGGTGCTTTGCAATGGCATAACACTGATAAGTGTATGCAATCAGAAAATTGCATGTTTTAGTTAAAAAAAAGTGTAAACATTTTTTTCATAAAAGTTCATTAACCCCTTCCCTATTAAAACTTTAAATCACCCCCTTTTCCCATTTATTTTTTTTAAATTAAATAATGTAATAAAGAATAAAAATAGTTGTATGTTGTACCGCCACGTGCGTAAATGTCCGAACTATTAAAATATAAGGTTAGCTAATTGTGCATTTTTGGTCACTTCATACACCATAAAAATATTAATAAAAAGCGATCAAAAAGTTCCATCAAAACAAAAAAAGAATAATGCATGTTGGATGTACATGTTTTTAATTGCACTGCTATGTCACAACAACCAAGTAGATATAATGTGTATTTGATGAAATGTTCACAAACGAATATTCACAGCCAGGCAGATGCAGGTCAGTTGCACACTCTTTTTTTTATCCCACAACAAGGAAGATATAATGCGTGTTTTATTGAACCAGGAAAATAAACTTAGTGTCTCTACAATGCTAATGCATTTTAATTGCACATGCTTCAGTGCGCTACTTGTTACAACCGGTAGATATACTGTTTGCGTGATTAATCCCTGTAGATGTGAGTAAAGGCTTTATGCTGTGTTTATGGTGCTTTAAATATGTATTGCTATCATACAGGTCAGCCACAGCACAGCTTTGCTCAGTTCAGTACTTAATCTGGTGTGTTTTTTTATTAGATTTTTGTATGAGCCTTGAAAAAGGCTTGCTGGGCATTGTGGTACACAACGAGGCTTCTGTAGGAATGGACAGGAGGTCCCCTTATGATCAGCCCACACACAGAGGTTACTTTCTCTATCGGCTCCATTGGGGGACACAGACCGTGGGTGTATGCTGCTGTCTCTAGGAGGTGTGACACTATGGCAACAAAAACAGTTGGCTCCTCCCAGCAGGATATACCCGCCTTCAGGCTCTGAGCTAATCAGTTTAAGCTTAGTGTCTGAAGGAGGTGGACATGGTCTGGGCTATCCAGACCAGGTGTTTTGTTTTTTGTTTTCCTAGTATAGGGACGTGTTCGTTTTTTATTCCTTTTTCTTTCTGTTTTCAGGTGGGGACTCAGGGACTGCGGTTCCGTTTCCCCATTGCGAGTAAGGGGGCACAGACATTGCGTATATGCGCTGTTAACCCCCCCCCCTCGCCAACGGTCAGCGCCTGGGTGGTACCTCATGGGTCCGGGTCCCCCAATGTCTCTGCTCGCCTCTTGCGCATAGCAGCCAGGCGTGATGAAGGGACCATAAGCTGGCTGAAGACTTCACTGAAGACTCCATTGGGTAAGTTCTTCTGACTGAGGTAAGTACCTTTTTCCACAGGTACAGCCTCGCAACCTCTGGAGACCCCCTGTTTTGGCCCACCTCAGTTTTGGGGGCTTTTTTAACAGGGGCTGCATTTGCTGGGAGAGCAGTTACACTAAGGGGGCATATATTACAAAAATTCCTTTATTATGTGTGTGTGGTGTGTGTTTTTTGGACACTACTTAGCGCCTCATATGCGGCTGTCAGCCGTGGCGCTTTTCAGCTCGAGCGCTCTCAGCGCCGGCTTATATCTCCCTTCACAGCGCCTTATACGCGGCTGCAGCCGCGGCGCTGTTATGAGCCGGGTGCTTCAGCGCCGGCTCAGTTTTACTTTCATTCGCCGGCAGCCTCTGCCAGCACTCTGGCCGCCCGCACAGTTCCCCCGAGCGCATATGCAGTCTGATGGGCGCTCGGGACAAGGAGCGGACGCCATGACACTTCTTCCTCGATGCTTGTAGCTCCGCCCACTGACGAGGGGAGCTCTCAGAGGCGCGAAGCAGCGCCGTGGGCGCGATTTTCTGTGTTTAAGGGGTCGGTTACTTCGTGCCTTGCTCCAGGCATGCCCCTCCCTCCCTATTGGCTGGCCTTATGAGTCTAGCTAGCTGCACGGAGCAATTTCTCCTCACTGCAGCTGACAGGGGACACAGATCTGGGTGAGAAAGTGCCTGTCTTCTCCTTTTTACCCCATTATGTCCGTACCCAGGGCTGTTCATCCCTCTAAACAGAAACCTGTGAATTTAGTGACTTACTATACCTGTAAGGACTGTAATTCAAGATGCCTGGCTCCGCTGAGCCCGCTTGCTCTGCCTGCTCCTCTGCTCCCCCAGACCCCCTGGTGCCCCCTGATGCCCCTTCAGTCCCGGTGGGTTCAGCCACTCCTCCAGCCTGGGTTTCTTCCCTGATCCAGTGTATGGCTGACTTGTCCCAAGTCTCCCGTTCGGTGGCTGAGGCCTCCCACGAAATGGTGTCCGCTTTGAAGGGGTCATCCCGGCGCAGGACCCCTGAGAGGGCCCGCTCTTTGTCCCCTCGTACCTCACGCTCTCACAAGCGTGCTAGGGGTGCCTCGTCTGACTCTTCCATTGAGTCTTCGGATAGACATGGGCGTTCCCCTCGCGGGTCCCACCCCTCCCTATCATCTGGGCACAAACATCGCTCCTCTAGAGGACGTTCTCGGAGTCGCCGCTCTGCCACGCCAGAACCATGTTCCCGGTCTGGATCGCCCCCCTACAAGACTGCCTCTACTCATTCACATTCCCCTGGTGAACTAGTGGACGAGGCTTCCGAACCGGCATCTGACCCAGAGGACCGCTCGGACTCAATTGCTATGGTGAACTCATTGGTGACAGCCATAAGAGACACCTTTCCCTTGGAGAACCCAGGATCTTCGGATGTCAATCCAGAAGTATCCTTTCATCGTACTAAGCCAGCACCTAAAAGGTTCAGCTCTCTTGCTTACTTTGATGACATTCTGGAATCCGCATGGAAACATCCAGACAAGAGATTCCCGGGAATCAAGACAATTCAAGAACGTTATCCATTTGACAAGGACCTTGTCGCTAAGGTAGCTTCCCCTCCCTCTGTGGATCCACCAATCTCCCGGATCTCTAAGGCGACTACACTGCCTCTGGCAGATGCCGCTGCCTTCATGGATCCCGCGGACAAGTAGGTAGAATCTTTAGCGAAGTTCACTTCTGAAGCAGCTGGCTCTTCTCTTATTCCCATCTTCGCCTCGACATGGGTGTCCAAGGCCCTGTCGGAGTGGTGCCAAAAGCTCCATCAGGATATCTTAGCGGGATCCCCCCCCCCCCCCAGAGGATCTATCTGCTCTGGTTCTCCAATGCGCTAAAGCTGGGGACTTTCTGTGCGCAGCTTCCATGCAGTCAGCCCGTTGTTCTGCCTTTGCTGTGGGTCACCTAGCGGCCCTCCGCCACTCTATGTGGCTTAAAGCTTGGAATGCAGATGCCACTTCCAAAAGGTCTCTCACTGAGCTTCCTCTTTTGGGCTGCTGTCTTTTTGGCAAATGCCTTGATGAGATTATCTCTGAGGCAATGGGAGGTAAGAGTTCCTTGTTACCTCAAACTAAGGCTCGCCCTACTTCCCAAAGGAAGTCCTTTCCCTTTCGGACCTCTGGCCCCAGTAAAGGGTCCGGGCAGGCGCCCTCGCGGGACAAGAAGGCTCCCTCATTCCGGGCACGGCCGTCTTGGAAGTCTGACTCCAACCGCCCAAACCGGGCAACCGCAAGCCCACTTCTGCGTGAAGTGAGGCCCCCACCCGCGGTTTCTTCTCTGGTGGGAGGTCGTCTCTTGTTTTTTCGAGACATTTGGACCTCTCCCATTCAGGACACTTGGGTCAGGCATGTGGTGTCCAACGGTTACCGGATCGAATTCGCCTCCCTTCCGAGGGTTATTGTTCCCGTTCCTCCAGGGGAACGGTTTCGGGGCTTCTATTCAAATCTTTTTGTGGTTTCCAAGAAGGATGGTTCTGTGCGTCCAATTTTGGACCTCAAGCGTCTCAACCATCACCTTCTCATCCGCCACTTCCAAATGGAATCTCTCCGTTCGGTGGTGGCGTCCCAGGAACAAGGGGAGTTCCTTTCATCAATGGACATCAAGGATGCCTACCTCCATGTGCCAATATTCCCAGGCCATCATCGGTACCTCCGCTTTGCGGTTCCGGAGGGGCACTTTTCAATTTGTAGCTCTCCCCTTCAGGTCTTTACAAAGATCCTTGCGCCAGTGATGGGCCTGTTACGGTCGAGGGGAATCTCGGTGATTCCCTATCTGGACAACCTTCTCATCAAGGCTCCAACCAGAGCCCATGACTTTGGAGAATCTGGACGTCACTCTCACACTTTGACTCGCTTCGGGTGGATGGTCAACCGGGACAAGTCAGTCCTCCACCCTACCCAGTCTCTAACCTTCCTGGGACTTCAATACGACACGGCCTCTGCCCGGATTTGTCTTCCGCCGGACAAACGTCTGGCGCTCCGGTCGGGGGTCCGCTCCCTTCGGTCCCGGGTATCAGTCTCCATCCGCACTTGTATGGAAGTCCTGGTACGGATGGTGGCAACTATGGAGGCCGTACCCTTTGCCAAGTTTCATTACCGCCCCCTTCAACTGGCGATTCTTTCTAGATGGAACAGGTCTCCTCTGTTCCTCGATCGTCAGATTGTTCTCCCTTGCAGGATCAGTCAGTCTCTGCTCTGGTGGCTCCGCTCCCCCCTTCTTCTCCAAGGGCGGTCGTTTCTTCCCCTTCACTGACAGGTTGTTACAACGGATGCCAGCCTGTCGGGCTGGGGCGGCGTGTTCAGGGATTGGACGGTTCAGGGACTCTGGTCTCCCCAGGAGACCCTTCTTCCGATAAACATATTAGAATTACGGGTGATTCTTCTTTGTCTTCTTCATTGGGAGTCCCGTCTTCAGTCCCGTCCTGTCCGCGTTCAGTCGGACAACACCACGGCCGTGGCGTACATAAATTGACAGGGTGGCACTCGCAGCTCGGCAGCCATGGCCGAGGTGACCAAGATTCTCACCGGGGCGGAAAGCAAGGTTCTGGCCTTTTCGGCGATTCACATTTCGGGGTGCTCAACTGGGAAGCGGACTTCCTCAGTCGGTCCTCACCCGACCCCGGCGAGTGGTCTCTACATCCAGAGGTTTTCACACAACTCTGCGACCTCTGGGGCATTCCGGATGTGGACCTCTTCGCTTCCCAGCACAATCGGAAGATCCTTCCTTTTGTGTCCAAGTCCCGGGACCCTCAGGCTCTGGCCGTGGATGCCCTAGTGATTCCTTGGGCGGGGTTTGCCCTATCCTATCTGTTCCCTCCTCTTCCGCTCCTTCCCAGGGTGCTGAGGAAGCTCAAGGCAGAGGACGTCCCCGCCATTCTGGTAGCTCCAGGTTGGCCCCCGAAGGTCGTGGTACGCCGACGTAGTCAGGCTCCTGGCTGACACTCCAATGCGCCTTACGCTCCGTCCGGACCTGCTCTCTCGGGGTCCTCTTTGCCACCCCAATTTACAGTCGCTGCATTTGACGGCGTGGCGGTTGAAACCGCGGTTTCTCTTCCCAAGTCATTCACACCATGCTCAAGGCTCGTAAGCCCTCCTCCGCAAGAATTTACCACCGTACTTGGCGGTCTTATTTTCATTGGTGTGAAGCTCAAGACTTCTCCCCGGTAACCTTGTCGGTTCCCCGTCTTCTCTCCTTTTTGCAGTCGGGGTTGGAACTAGGGTTGTCTCTCAGTTCCCTTAAAGGTCAGGTTTCGGCCCTTACTGTTCTTTTCCAGCGGCCCCTGGCTTCTAATTCTCATGTCCGGACTTTCCTTCAAGGAGTGACGCATGCTGTTCCTCCTTATCGGTCACCCTCTCCCCCTTGGGACTTGAATTTGATCCTGAGTGCCCTCCAGGGTGCACCCTTTGAGCCCCTTAGAGAGGTGTCTCTCCGCCTCCTTTCTTGGAAAGTGGCATTTCTTGTTGCTATCACCTCCATCCGGAGGGTGTCTGAATTGGCAGCTCTCTCCTGCCATTCTCCGTTTCTGGTGATCCACCAAGACAAGGTTGTTGCCTAAGGAGGTTTCGGCCTTTTATCTCAATGGGGACATTGTCCTCCCGTCTTTTTGTCCTGCTCCTTCTCATCCTAAGGAGCGCTTACTACACAAGCTGGATGTAGTTTGGGCTGTTCGGTCTTATCTCTCCATCACTTCTTCGTTTCGTCAGTGTGATTCCTTTTTCGTCCTTACGGAAGGTCGTCGCAAGGAACGACCTGCTTCCAAAGCCTCCATTTCTCAGTGGATTTGGTCTGCCATTTCGGAGGCCTATCGCTGTAAGGGGAAGATTCCTCCTTTCAGGGTTGGGACTCATTGTACCCGTTCTGTTGGGGCATCCTGGGCTCTCCAGAATAGAGCCTCGGCCTCGCAGATTTGAAAGGCGGCTACCTGGTCGTCTTTGCACACTTTCTCGAGGTTCTACCGAGTTCATACCTTCGCATCGGCTGATGCTAGTCTGGGCCGTAAAGTGTTGCAGGCGGCAGTGGAACGGCCGTCTGCCTGACTGCTTATCTGCCCACCCAAGGGACGGCTTTGGTGCGTCCCACGGTCTGTGTACCCCAATGGAGCCGATAGAGAAAAGGAGATTTTTTAACACTTACCGTAAAATCTCTTTCTCGAAGGATCCATTGGGGGACACAGCTCCCACCCTTTTGGGATTTTCCTTGGTTCTCTGTCCGAGGGTGTGTTCAGTTATGTTTTTTTCTTCTGGTTCTCGGACAGTTTTGGGTTTTTCTTGGCCTGTTTGTCTCCTCCTATTGCTCTGGAACTTAAACTGATTAGCTCAGAGCCTGAAGGCGGGTATATCCTGCTGGGAGGAGCCAACTGTTTTTGTTGCCATAGTGTCACACCTCCTAGAGACAGCAAGATACACCCACGGTCTGTGTCTCCCAATAGATCCTTCGAGAAAGAGATTTTACGGTAAGTGTTATAAAATCTCCTTTTTTGTAGTGGATTCTTGTATAGCCCCTATAGAATTTGCACTGTGGATGTTCTAGTCATGATAAGAATTCTGGCTCCTGTTCACACACACACTGTCTGTTTCCTTTCTCTCTTTCCTGCTCTCTGTGACTGCACGTAGGGAACACCTTGTGAGCCTTTAACTGTTTAAACCCCCCCCCCCCTGCTCTCTCCTATTGGCCTTTTGAGCTAATTGACCCATAAACCAGCCCGCTGGATGCCAAAACTCCACGTGTTCCATGATTATTTCAAACTTTAACTCGTTTGTGCCAAAAGTTCTAAAATTCGGTGAGCCGTGCCAAACCCGAAATTCGGATCAAATCCGGGTTCACCAGGCTCGGCTAGCTCAACACTAAATAAGACTCTATTATAAGTGTGAGTTAGGTAAATAAATTTTGAAAATAACGAATATATCGTGTTATGAGGCTCTGCCCCCTTCTATCTGCAAAGTCAATTGCATAATGGGAAATGTAGGCTACAGTAGGACCACCATGTCAGTGGGGAAGAAGAAATTAAGACTGCAGACAACATCCACCACTTTGAGATATATAGTGAATTTCATATTTTATCCATCTTTAAATTATATAATCTGTTGCCAAATCTCCAGCGCAGACATTCACCTCTGAAACATATGAAAAGCTCTGATTTATGGCCGAAGAATGGTGCATCAACTGAAATAAGCATACACAGCAAGGCATACACATGCCTATGCTATTATTTAAAATAATAGAGAAATGTAATAGCCCCTCTGTAAAGGATGGTATACCACCCCCATAAGAGAGAGGGAAGTGAGATGGGCCTGCATACAGAGCCATAAAGAGAAACTGACAGCAGGGTCACCCGCGCCAACAGCTAGATAGTATGGGTGACCCTGTTTCTAGCAATGTCTCACTCACCCAAATCCGTCCAGCTGTTGTGGGGTTATTCATCAAAAAGTAAATATGAAAAATTCCAGAAACTAGCAATGGTACATCCCATTGCTCTTTTAGCAATGCTGACCACTCCATCCCCTGACCATCCAACGAAGAAACACAAAAAACAAATATAGGAGAGCGGACAGGATCGATATTCATATGCAGCCACTTTACAATAGTTTAGACTTTGTTTTTTTATTTGATCTGTTCTTACGATAAGATCGTAAGAACAGATCAAATAAAAAAACAAAGTCTAAACTATAAGAAAAAGGAGAAAAAAATAAATTATTGTACAGCATTTGTATCTCGTTATTCTAGAGATGCCAAAAAAATTGAAATTATTTTTTTTTTAAAAATTGGGATATATTACAACAAGACCCTTTTTTAAAAGAAGCTCTAGGAATTAATGAATTCAGGCCAAAGTTCATTTATAGGCGAGCAAAAACAGTTGCACAAGAAATTGCACCTTCATACCCTAGATTAAATACAAATATAATGAATAAAAAAACAAAAAAAAGAACAAGAAACACTGAAAGGATCGTTTAGATGCAACGAAAAGAGATGTGGTACCTGTTCACATATAGAAAACGGGAAACAGAAAATAAAAAGTGCGTCCACTGGTGAGGAAATTCCTATAAAATCCAGATTAAATTGTGCTAGCAATTTTGTCATTTATGTGCTCGAATGTCCGTGTGGGACCCAATATGTGGGCCGCACATCTCAAACACTTCGAAAAAGAATAAATTCGCATAGATTTAATATCAAGCACAAATATTTAAAGCATAGTGTTTCCCGTCATTTTTTAACACATCATAATGCAGACCCAGGGTTGCTACGGGTGATTCCCGTGGAGCAGATAGCGGAAAGTTTACGTAGATTCTCCACTTTATGTAGGAGAGAAAGTTTTTATATTTTTAAACTAAATACATTGATTCCGAATGGTTTTAATGAATGTATTGAGCGAGTATAAAGAAAATAGAAATTTTTGGTATTTTAATGTTTCGTCCAATGGACAACTGTTTCCGGGTGAACATGGGGTCATAGATCCATATAAAAGTAGTAATTGTGTTAGGAATAGGTATCCCTGAGGAAGGGGAATTTTCTCCCCGCAACGCGTCGGATTGTATGGATTATGAAATAAATTATTTTGAATGAAGTTAAGTGCATTGCAGTGATTTTAAAGAAAAATTTCGGACGGATCCGAAAAAGAAGTGATCGATTGACGGTGTGTCATATACCTGGACGGCGTGGTGGAAACAAACTTGTTCGAAGGCTAGCCGGATTGAGGGGGGTTTAAGGACGAAAAAAAACCCTCTCGCCGAAGTAAGTAAAATTGCACTTGGAAAGTTGTAAAGTGGCTGCATATGAATATCGATCCTGTCCGCTCTCCTATATTTGTTTTTTGTGTTTCTTCATTATATTATTCGGAGCGACGAGTCACTTGCCGAGGAGGATTGATGCGGAGAAAGGACTGATATAAGAGATCACTGGTTGTATCTACGGGCTTTTGAAAGTGTGTGAGTGGTTCTAGTAACCACTCACCAAGTGTAAGTGTGAATTTTATTCATTCAAAAGTGTTACCAACGGAAGGATTAGTACACCGCTCCCAAAAAAAGTTTTTTCTTGTACTACTTTCTGACCGTCCAACGCATCCCTTCATTATGCACTGATTCTGATTTCTCTCTCACTAGCCGAGCCAAGTCATCACTCGTACTTCTGCGCCTGCATGCCCGATCCACTACTCCCAGCCCGGTTAGTGAGAGGTCAGCAGCAGAAGCCGTGCATAATAATAATAAAAGGGCGTGTTGGACAAAGGGTGATGAATCACCCCCATGGCTAGTTTCTAGTTATTTGCATATTTACTTTTTGATGAATACCTCCACAACAGCTGGACGGATTTGGGTGAGTGATATACAGTGACCCCTCGACTTATGATGGCCCCGACATATGATCATTTCAACATATGATGGCCTCTCAGAGCCCATCGTATGTTGAAGGCAGCATCGACATATGATGCTGCTGTGTGTCGGGTCCATCGCATAAACTGCTATTTGACAGCGCTGACAACTTCAGCATCTGACAGATAGTTGTTTAATGTGCCCCCTTCTGCCTCCTGTTACTCACATGCTGTCCTGCTAACTGAAGCAGGCTTCCACTGTGAGCTCCGTGTAAGCCCCGCCCCCCAGTGCAACCATAGCCAATAGCCTGCAGCATCTTGCTGCAGGCATCCAATGAGCTGCTCCCCTTCCTTTCCTATAGAGCTGTAGTCGGCAGGATCGTAATGGAGGACATTCTGTCCCCCCTGAAGGTATTTAAAGAACTGTACAGTACTGTATGCGATGTCACACATCATATACAATACATATACACACTATACACCCCATACATCAATGTTTCCCTATCAGTGTGCCTCCAGCTGTTGCAAAACTATAACTCCCAGCATGCCCAGACAGTCAATGGCTGTACATGCATGCTGGGAGTTGTAGTTGTGCAACAGCTGGAGGCACCCTGGTTTGTTAAACACTCCCCATACACTCCACATACAATGGTCATACCAGAACCAATTAGCAGTTTCCCATAGAGATATGTATTCAACATACAATGGTTCCAAGGCCCCAGAACCAATTACCATTTTTACATAGACATATGTACTCGACATATGATGGTTTCAACATATGATGGTTCTCCTGGAACCAATTAATATCATATGTTGAGGGACCACTGTATAGTTAAGAATAGGATCACCCACACTCTCTACCTGCATATACAGGGTAGTGTGGTAACCCTGTCGGTTTCCCTTTAAAGTTTACATCCAAAGCTTGAAGCCCGTGTGATCTTCAGTTCCAGTGTGAGGAGACTCGTGCTGGGCAGTAGAATTATCTAGATAACCGTACAACACTAGTGAGTTACGTGCACAAGCTCTTTTTTTTTGATGAACTCGTTCACAAAACTTTCTGCCTCAGCAGTTGTACCGCCCGAGGTGACCTGCGTCCCCCAATGCAGAAGCTGAAGATGCCAGGCCTGAAACTTTGTATGTATGCTTTAAAGGGTATTCCCATTTCAAGATGTTATCACCTAAATTTTCTTATGTGATACATCATATGCTGGAACCACACATTTTTCCTCTCTGATTTTGAAAGAATCCTTTAAAAAAGCCTCTCTACATGCCACACATGAAGGACAGACAGTATAGGCCATAGCAGTGTGTATGTATTCTGGTATACTATGGATCTGCAATATTTGCAGTGTGCATGAACCCCTACATAGTGAACGTGGTGTTAGGTGGCATAGCTGGAACATTATTCAGCCTTTACTTATCATTCTTGACCACTTTATTAACGGAAACCTTGATCTATGTAGAAGTGATCTAATCTTTATTTTAGCATTCACTTCCTCACTGATGTTCATAGGATTAAATATAATAAGCACACTGAAATTCTTTGGAAACGAGAACACCTTAAAGGGGTTTTACCATGATTTACTTTCCACAGCAAACCTTCTATTTTGTTAGGTTAAATTAAATTAAATATCTGCCTTAGAAAAATATATTCCCTTGTCTCTGCCTTTTTTTTTTTCACCCCCCCCCCCCTTGTCATATGAAATCTGTGTGGTGGGTGGAGCTTATGATTGTCACATGGTTTGCTTTGAACTTCATTTCGCAGCAGTCATTAGGGTGCTGCATTAAGAATCAAATCTGCATAATGGTAAAGTTATCTCTTTTCATCTCACACAGCATACAGTGTTATTATAGGAAATAATATTCTTCCCCCTGCAAGTGAATTTAGTGGTACATAGAAGCTATAGCATGACATAATGTATATTTACCTTATCCTGGCCAGGGTTAGACAGCCAGTAATTATGTAAGTGAACTGTATGCAGTGTATCAGTTGCAGTCTACTGTGCATGAGGAGAACTGAGCATGTCTGACCAGAAGAGGAAACTGCCAAGAGGAGAGCATCCAGCCTGTCATCAAAAACTACTGATTTCTGATAACTATTTGTATTTGCAAATATGTTTCATTTCACAAAATGCATCAGTTTAGACCAATTAATCTTTATGGTAAAATCTCTTTAAAATGTATGAGTGTAATAAAATTAGCAGGGATCCTGGAGAAGAATTTCCATCTTCCTGATAAATTTGGGGGTAGTGCCAGGTTACTAAAAAAAACTTGTCCTATAACTTTTAGTAAACTGTCAGAATTCATTCCAGTGGTAAATACCGTATTTTTTCACCGTATAAGATGCACTTTTTCTTCCCCAAAACTGGGGGGGAAAAGTTGGTGCGTCTTATACGGCCAATACCTGCGGCCATCAACGTCCGGGACCCGCGGCTAATACAGGACATCACCGATCGCGGTGATGCCCTGTATTAACCCTTCAAAC
This sequence comes from Hyla sarda, assembly GCF_029499605.1. Classification (NCBI taxonomy): domain Eukaryota; kingdom Metazoa; phylum Chordata; class Amphibia; order Anura; family Hylidae; genus Hyla; species Hyla sarda. The sequence continues at coordinate 256,725,377 of NC_079194.1, read as the reverse complement.
GCGGCGATCAAAGCTGACTGCCGCGTCTGAAGGGAAAGTAACACTAACCCGGCTGCTCAGTCGGGCTGTTCGGGACCGCCGTGGTGAAAGCGCGGCGTCCCGAACAGCTTACAGGACACCGGGAGGGACCTTACCTGCCTCCTCGGTGTCTGCTCTGTGCCGGGATCCCCTGCATGGCCGGCGCTCTCCTTCGATGTTGTCGCGCATGCCGTCCCGTCATCCAATAGGAGCGGCGTGCATAGCGACGTGATGACGGTGACGGAGAGCGTGGATCCCAGGGAAGAAGACGTCCGGAGCGTCGGGGACACCGCGGGGACGCGGTGACAGCGATGGAGCGACATCCAAAGCAGCGGTGACGGGTCCGGAGCGGCGGGGACATGTGAGTATTACCTCCTATACCAGTGGTCTTCAACCTGCGGACCTCCAGATGTTGCAAAACTACAACTCCCAGCATGCTGGGAGTTGTACTATTGCAACATCTGGAGGTCCGCAGGTTGAAGGTCACTGTTGGGTTCAGAATCTTTTTTTTTTTTTTCTAGATTTTGGACCTTTAAAATAGGGTGCATCTTATATGCCGGTGCATCCTATAGGGCGAAAAATACGGTAAACCATTATAAAGTTCTTCAGAAGACTGGAGGCATGAGAGGTACAGTATAGGCCCCATGCACGGTCATGAGAAGCGTTTAAGCCTTCTTCATACATTTTCTGGTTTCATAGACACCTGTACATTTCATTGTCTCCTCCATTACTAACCTCATGAGTGCGGAAGAATTCAGATTTCTGCAGTGCAGCCTGCATGTTCTCCAACCGCTCCAGGTAAGCAGCCTGAATAAAAAAAGATGATGCAGATCCTGTTTTACAACATAGGAGGACACTGCTGGCAGACACAACACTAAATGTACTCAATGGGGGACATGTATCATTATTTGTTTATGGTAGAAGCAGTTTACCCCTTTTGCTGAATTCTAAATTATGCGCAGATGCGCTAAATTTTCCAATCAAGCGCAATGAGTTTCATAAATTGCGGGCAAATATAGTAATCTCATACCTCCACTCTTTGAAAAATGAAATCGATGATTTAGAGCATCTTGCTACGTGAAGTCCAAGATGGCTTATATTTGCGTCAAAAATATGGTCATTGCGCAAGATTTCTGCGGGTAAATGAAATGTACGCAGTTAATAAATTGGTGCGTACAGTGGTCCCTCAAGTTACAATATTAATTGGTTCCAGGACGACCATTGTATGTTGAAACCATTGTATGTTGAGACCATAACTCTAGGGAAACCTGGTAATTGGTTCTGAAGCCACCAAAATGTCATCCAAAAATAGGAAAAAGTGAGGATTAAAGAAAATAAGTAGATAACTAATATAGATAAAGCAAATCCTTATATATAAAAGTAAGAAAGATCTGCTGGGAGCTGTAATCACTGTCTATGTCAGTGTTTCCCAACCAGGGTGCCTCCAGCTGTTGCAAAACTACAACTCCCAGCATGCCCGGACAGCCAACGGCTGTCCGGGCATGCTGGGAGTTGTAGTTTTGCAACAGCTGGAGGCACCCTGGTTGGGAAACAATGGTTTATGTAGAGGACAGGAGCTTCTTCAGGGTCCTATACAGTACACAGTGGCCCTCATTTACTATTCTAAACCCGACCTCTTTTGTCGGGTTTTTTTGGCGCATCTTTGTCTGCGCCATGTCGCAGACATCGTGCGCCAGTCTGCGACACCATGCGACATTTTTTCCCGACGGACCCGATGTGGATTCTCCCAAACCCGAAAAAGGGGCGTTACCCGACATTTCTGAGCTTTCCCACGTATTTATTAAGGTTTCCAACCCGAATTTGTTGTATTGTTGTGGATTTTTTCCCGACAGCTCAGAGGAGTTGGAAACCAAAACCAACAAAACCCACGTGCGACAAACAGGATGCGACATAATAATAAATACCAGGGGAAAAAAGCAGTCGGGTAAGAAAGCAAGATAGACTTACAACCCGATTTTCTTAGTAAATGAGGGCCAGTGTCCTAAATGGAGCCGCCCTTACGTGGAGTCCAAAGGAGCAGCTAACCCTGGCACAGGTAAGGAGTAGTACAGAACTTGTAGTTCCTCCCTGTACTGTAGGGGGTGCTACCAGATAGCCAGTCAGTGCTTGTACTTCAGTAATAGAGGTGATTTACCAGTGAAATGTCCATTCTGATTGGTCAGTTCTTCCAGCCATTGACATGTTTCACAGATCTGGACTGTCTGTAACATTGCATGTTAAATCTGGTTTCAAGTTACAATGGTCCAGAAAAGACCATTGTATGTTGAAACTATTGTATGTTGAGGCCATTGTAAGTTGAGGGATCACTGTACTAAATATATCACTCCCGAAACCTACACATCTGGAGGAAATGCTCCAGCAGAATGTATGCAAAAAAAACACAAAAAAACAGCTTGCGAAAAATTTACATAAAAAACAGGGGTAAAATCTTTGATACATGTCCCCCGATGTGTGGCCTATGTGAAGACACATGACATGCAAGCATTTCTAAGCTGACTGTAACACATGAAACTTGCATTGATCCTCCACCATGCTGGTTGGTTGAGACATGGTGCGTTGGCAGGGTATATACTGCCATCTATTTATGCCATGCTCAGATCAGAAGAATTTCTTTACAGAGGACAATTGTTGCTGCGGTCTCTCAGGTGTGATTCCTCCAGTATGGTGCACACCTTTGGAAACAAGACAAGTCTGGTAGCATTCCCTACGTTCTCTAGTCTGAAGTCAAGAATAGCAGAAAGGGCTGCAGGCACAATGCTACAAGTCTTGGCCACATAACAATAGGGGCTGCAAGAGGTCTACAAGGAAGAACAGAACTGAACCAACAAGCTGCAAGATCTGTAGAACAGGAAAAACATGCAGGGCCATAGGGATCTGTCAGGATAGAACTGATAGTAGCAGAAGAGAAGGTGCTGTCGTCTCGTACCAGGATGTCCTTCCGTCCCTTGGTAAAAACAACAAACGTGTCCATTATATTATCTCTGCTCTTCATTTTCTTGAAGTTTTTCTTAACAGGTCCGGCCTCAACCTAGAAGGAAAAAGGGCATCTTCAGCTGGGCACTGTAAAGGGGTAGTATCAGATCAGTAAAAAAAAAACAGCGCTGCTCTTGTGCACAGGCTAGTTGTGGTATTGCAACTTATCCCTATTAAACTGACTGCCTGAACTGCAAAAGACAGTCACTGTATTTATATATATATATATATATATATATATATATATATATATATATATATATATTTTTTTTTTTTTTTTTTTTTTTGTTATTTATGGCTTATTCACACTACAGAATATCTGCTCGGAGAAGCAGTGCAGTGTCCGCCATCAATGTCAGTTAGTACTGAACACACAAACCTGCGCCGTCCTCACTGACAGCAATGCAGTCTGCGCAGAATTTCACTACAGTATTTTCCGCCTCAGAAATTCTGCAGTGTGAATGGATGAACAGAATACTTATTTACACCAATGTTAAACTCAGCACTAGGACCGTGCAGACATTGCTGGTCCTCATGTTCATTCTTTCAGAGAAGTATTTCAGCGCAGAGTTGTCCACTGCGAAAATTCCGTAGTGTGCACTGAGCAGCAGAAACACATTGACAGCAATGGGACTTTTGCAACAGCTGGAGGCACCCTGGTTGGGAAACACTGTTCTAATCTTATACAACCACTTGGGTATATTACGATGACATAAAAGGCAGAGGCTGAAAATGCATGAATTTTGCCAACTTTTTTTTTTACGCAAAGTTTGACAGATTTTTGGGAGATACAGCCCATTCTGAGTTGACATCAAAGTAGTTACTGTTTTGCATATGGGTGTGGAATGCGCAGGTATTTTCCCCCAAAATACACAGTTACATGAAAAAAATGATGTGTGAATATTGTCTGACACTGACAGGTCACCTTATGGAGGGTTTCCTCATTCATTACTGTACAGGGAAGATTCACTGTTTTACACGTCTTGTACGTATACAGTCATGGGCGTAAATGTTGGCACCCCTGAAATTTTTCTAGAAAGTGAAGTATTTCTCACAGAAAAGGATTGCAGTAACACATGTTTTGCTATACACATGTTTATTCCCTTTGTGTGTATTGGAACTAAACCAAAAAGGGAGGAAAAAAAACCAAATTGGACATAATGTCACCGAACTCCAAAAATGGTCTGGACAAAATTATTGGCGCCCTTATCTTAATATTTGGTGGCACCCCAAATGTCTCACCTACGTCGGCCACACGCTGGGGCTGGAACGCCAGACAGCCGTCAGCCTATCACCTTCTTACATGCCACTGGGCTCAGCCAATCACTGGCCGAGGAGGAACATCGCTCCGGCCGGTGATAGGCTGACGGCTGTCCTCCCCAGTCCCCAGCGTGTGGCCGACGTAGGTGAGTTTAAAGTTTATTTTCTGCAGCCCGGGCATAGGGATACAGCGGACTGCAGTGGTCTCCAACCTGCAGACCTCCAGCTGTTGCAAAACTACAACTCTCAGCATGTCCGGACAGCCATTGGCTGTCCAGGCATGCTGGGAGTTGTAGTTTTGAAACAACTGGAGGTCCGCAGGTTGGAGACCACTGGCGTACAGTGAGTTCCAGCGCCAGCGGCCCCCAACACAGAGGAGGAGGGCAGTGCTTGACATCTGTGAATAGTGCCCCGCTTGGCTGATCATTAATTGGGGGGGGCAGAACAGTGCTGGCGGGTAACTTGATTTGGGGGGGGGGATCGCCGAACACCGCATGTGGGTCACAGGATTTGGGGGGGGGGGGGTGAAAATACCGTTATATACCGTGGAACCGCCGTAAGTTAAAAAAACTACCGTGATACACATATTTGGTCATACAGCCCAGCCCTAGCATCACATGCTTGAAACAATCTTATTTTTCCACTATTTTGAAAGGGTGCCAATAATTTTGTCCAGACCATTTTTGGAGCTTGGTGACATTATGACCAATTCGTTTTTTTTTTCCTCCCTTTTTTGGTTTAGTTCAATATACACAAAGGGAATAAATGTGTATAGCAAAACATGTGTTACTACAATCCTTTTCTGTGACAAATACTTAATCTTCTAGAAAAATGTCAGGGGCGCCAACATTTACGGCCGTGACTGTATGTATTGTGTCTGGAGATTACACATCAGGAAATTACAATTACTTTTTGCTACTAAGGTAAAGTTATGTAAAGTGTTGAGTGAAATAGAAAGTTCTGTTAATGCGTGACTGGTTGGTCAAGAGCCATTAAGGAGTTCTTAAAAAAGCCATTACACTTGTGTGAGCTGAAAGTTCCCAGAAGCCATCATATATTCTGTTGTGACTGACCGTAACACCTTCAATGCGGAATCCCAGCGATGCGGTGGAGCTCACACTCTCCCTCCACTGCATGTACCGCGGTTTGGTAACAGCTTGTTGCTTATGTTCTTCTGGTGTTGGAGCTTCAGGTTCTAGGGCCACCATCTTGTTATACATGTCTTTGCGTGGTGTTGGTTTCAGTAAGGCCTTGGCCAGCTCCTCTTCTAGGTATGTCCTGCAGCAAGACATTAGGGCTCCAACTTTAACCCATTCTATTAATGTTATATCATAAAAAGATAACTATTTTTGCACAGAAAGAGATGGTTCGGTGAGTGGCAAGTTGGGCAAATTGAACAGGGAACCAGTTTCCGATGGGGGCCTAAGAACAGGACCCCCAGGAGAAACGTAAGAGCGAAATTTAAAAAAAAAAACTTAATTTGAGCGCTATAAGGCTTACTTAATGTTTACATACAGTTCTTGGACAGACATTTTATGTAGCTGTCTTGCTCATTCTTTTCTAAAATAATACCTGCTCAATAGTAAAATGTTACATAATTAGAACGGTGAAGGGAAGGTGTATGGGTGAATAAAGTGGAGGGGATGTACTTCTATATTTGTGCATATGCAGGGGTACTCCAATGGGCAGCGTTGGGAAACATTTTAGTTCCAAATACTGTGTGAACGCTGCAAGGGTTGGCCACGGACCCCCCGCACCATCACGTCACGCCCCCTCAATGCAAGTGTATGGGAGGCTGGCAAGCTTCCTTGCACTGAGGTGGCGTGATGTCACGAGGGGGCGTGGCCAACCCCTGCAGCATACGCACACAGCTTGGGAACTAAATTTTCTGAACGCTGGCCAGTGGAGTACCCCTTTAATGTTATTTTGTTCTAGGAATGTATCTATTCTTTTTTTTTAAAGTCCTTAACTGTTCCTGCTGTGACCAGTTCCTGAGGTAGACTGCTCCATAAACTTACAGAGGGAGATTTATCAAAACCTGTGCAGAGGAAAAGTTGCCCATAGCAGCCAATCAGTGGTTTTTGTTTAGTATGCGAAGGCCTTGTTAAAAATGAGAGAAGCGATCTGAGCAGCTGGGCAGCTTTTCCTCTGTACAGGTTTTGATCTCCCCCACAGTTCTTATGGTAAAGAAATATTATTGCCCCTGGAGACGAAACCTTTTTTTCTCCAGATGGAGGGAGTGCTCCCTTGTCTTTTGAGGGTTTTCACCTGGAACAGTTTTTCCCCATATTTTTTGGAATGGGCCATTTGTATAAATGACTTGATCATATCCCCCCTGAAACGTGTGCATTGTTATTTCACTGAATTCCACTGAACTCAATAATCTCATTTGTACAATTTAGCTAAATAACAGGTGTTTTTAGGTACAAAAGATGGGGGGAAAAACAATGTGCGAACATAGCCTGGAATAATGTGATGTGGGCTGTACATGCCAGTATTATTTCCGCACACTATGGGGACACTATGGGAATATGTCTCATTTAGGCATTGTATAAATACGCGGTCCACGAGATTAACCCTCTGAAAATGGCAACTTTCCCCAGGCCTAATTTTCTACGGAAAAACTATATACAGAGAGGGAAATGATGAGGAAAACGTTTTACCGGATTCCAATTTTGCAGTCCATGATGCTTGGAGCTTCAAGGCCCATGAGCAAGTCTTCCATCTTGATATAAGTCTGCTCATCTCTCTCCACTAGTCCATAGTAGGTAGGAACATATGGCCGGAGCACATCTTCCATAAGGGCCACAAGGCATGCGTTTTCTATAGGGCTGAATTTCTTAAGGATGTGGCCTCTCTCACTTGCTTTGAAGTTACCTTAGAGAGCAAATACAGGAATTGAAGGAACTTAAGGTCTTGTACATGTTTACCAATCCCTCCTAAATATTTCTCTGATGAAGCTTTTGTCATATCACACTTGACACTTGGCTCACCTCTCCCCTGACTATTCAAAAGGTTTAGATTTTTAGAAACTTTACAATGTATTTACTGCCAAGACTAAAGGACCCCGAGTCAGTGATGTGACGTTCAGCTGTGAAGCTCAGGAACCTCTCAAGTTTCCCTTTAATTTTACTGTTTGTATATAAACCACATAAAGAGTTGTGCAAGGTTTAAGGTTACATTTTTTAAAGAAAATACTACACATGCGGGTATGTGATTTCCAAAAGTATCTCCCCAACCACAAAACATATAAAGGTAACAATGTGCAAGATACTTAAACATGGTTGAGGTTCACCATGACTATGCACATAGACAACAACCTATAACCAACAGAAGCAGAAAACATAGGGGAAAAAAAGAGAAAGAAAGAAAACGATATATTTTAAATAGCAGTCTGAAGGGTCTTTGTGAAAAATAGCATATTTTACGGTCTGATACCTGGGACTCATTGCTTTCAGTCTAGTCTTCAGCTTTTAGCATCTAATATTGTTCATTAAAGTACCGTAAGAAGAGTATTTATGTGTTACCGTCAGCCAGGATTAAGGCTTCTGGATTATACAGATTAGGTTTCATTTAAAGGGGTATTCCAGGATTTTTTATTATTTGACTATGCTACAGGGGCTGCAAAGTTAGTGTAGTTCATAATATAGTGTCTGTCCCTGTGTGTGACGGTTTTCTCACAATTCTTCTGTGATTTTCACCCCACTATTTATTTTTACCAGCATACAAAATGACTGTTGTCTCAGATTTTTCCCAGCTTGCAATGCGGCCGAGACCTGACATCACTAGTCAGCTGATGACAAGGAGCCTGTCTGCTTCAATGGGTGGAGCGATCATTCTGCAACTAATGCAACAGCTGTAGGCACCCTGATTGAAAACCACAGGTCTTTTGAATGGATGCAGCTCATTTATGTTTCAATGGGTGGGGTGGCTGATGTGTGGGAGGGAAGAAAATGGAATTGTGGGATTTTTAGTCAAAGAAAGAAAAGTCAAACAGGAAATACCAGTTCACAAAAAACTAGTCACAGTGTTATTGTAATCTCATGACATAGCCATTTAGCCCCAAGACAAGCGCAGATCCTTCCTAAGCATGTCCATTACTGTCTGCCAGGTACGTACTAAAATCACCTTATGCTGGAGTACCCCTTAATGTCTCGATATCCTTGAATTGATTGATTTGTATTGATTTTCTGCATGTCTTCTACCTCAGAGTTTCCATAAAAATTCTGCAGACAGCTTCGCTCACATTTCTTCAGTATCGGTATATCCCTTAAAGCAGTGGTCTCCAAACTGTGGACCTTCAGATGCTTGCAAAACTACAATTCCCAGAATGCCCGGACAGCCAACGGCATGCTGGGAGTTGTAGCTTTTCAACAATCAGAGGTCCGCCGTTTGAAGACCACTGTCCTATATTATCTATATAGAGCTTTCTCTGTTAACTTTTTAGGAAGTGTACAACATTGTATACACTACATTATATATTTGGTATCTGGCTGCAGCTTATTCTCCATTCAAAATACATGCACACTCAACTGAGCATGCATATGTAGGGTGAGGGAGGGGGTCAAGAGATACTGCTCCTAAATGACTAATAGCTATATAATGTATGGACAGCTTTATCCCCCTCTCCCCTGTCAAACACTGCTGAGACAAGTGTAAACAGGGTTATGGGAGGAGGTAGCTGTTATATATTACACACACACCCCCCCCCCCCCCCCCCCCAGCAAAAGGCGGCATATACAGTATGGCTGACTGTCTATAACATACTGTTCTACGGTGCCCTGCATTCTGTAAACACCATTGTAAACTCTGTGTAGATACTAAAGGGCCGTCAAAAGGAAGATTCCGCCTGCAGGATTCTAGAGGAAACTTTGGGCTGCAAGACACATTGCAAGTCAGGATCAGTTCCATTTTTCAAGTAAACTAAACCACTCTTAAAGTTACATTGTCTACTTAAAATGTTACAGTCTGAATCCTTTTTGACTGTAAGTTGAAATACATTTCCTTCTGCCAAGTAACTCTGATATCCAATATAATGCCCAGGGCAGGGACTCCCTAAGATGGGATTCTCACACGGACCACCTCAGGCCCTGCACTAGGCATGACAATACCATAGACGTTCTGCCGCAGTGTACACTAGTCTTAAGTCTATAAACACACTGGCCCTCATTTGCTTTGTCGCATTGTGCGTCAGATTCTGGATTTGAGCTGAGGAAAACCCTACAGATCAGAGCATGTGTAAAAAAAAAAAGCAAAGTGTAGGGAAAGTGGAAAATGTAGGGAAACCTTAGTAAATACCGTGGAAAATAAATTGTAGGGAATTAAAACCCACAAAGAAACCTACACTCCATTCTTAGTAAATAATGGCCACTATATTGCTACTCTCCTCTGGCAGATGCTGAATAACTCTTCTAATAAGAGGGTGAGTGGCCTGGAGTGACCAAAAACCTGAATGGGGCTGAGACATAATCCAAGAGTTACCAACCAGAAATAGCCCCTGTATAAGGGGCAGGTGCCAAATACCAGGTGTTTCTGGAAAATAAAGCAGACAATTTTTCTTTAAGGGGTACTCCGCCCCTAGACATCTTATCCCCTATCAAAAGGATAGGGGATAAGATGTCAGATCGCGGGGGTCCCGCCGCTTGGGACCCCCAGGATCTCGGCTGCAGCACCCAGCGCTGGAGGCTCTCATCCTAATGCTTCAAGACCACGGTGACGGGAGATCTTGACGTCACGACTCCGCCCCCATGTGGCATCACGCCCCTCCCCCTCAATGCAAGTCTGCAAGTCTATGGGAAGGGGTGTGATGGCTGTCACGGCCCCCTCCCATAGACTTGCATTGAGGGGCGGGGCGTGATGTCACGATCTCCCGTCACCGTGGTCGGGAGCCGAAGCCTCCAGCGTTTCCGGAAGCCGCAACAGGTGGGTGCTGCAGCCGAGATCCCAGGGGTCCCCAGCGGCGGTACCCCGGCGATCTGATCCTTTGGATAGGGGATAAGATGTCAAGGGGCGGAGTACCCCTTTAAACCCCCACAACCACTTTATAGACATGGCTTCTTTCTCACACCTGTCCATGTATTGGAGCTCAGCTCCACTGAAGTAAATTTGGCTAAACCGCAATACCACATAGAACGTGTGGACAGTAGAGAGGAGCAAATTTTTAAAAGTTTGGTTCCTCCACTTCAGCCGAATCTTAGCACAATGTTTGGTTTGGGCAGAACTAGTCCTGTCAGAACCGGATGTTTCTAGTTAACTTTTCTAAGATTCCCTGAAATGGCAGCAATGTTTCCCCCTCACTCTGCAGTAAGTTAGAGATATAAGAATAAAAAGTCCCTTATTTCTCCCGAAAGGATTGTGACCACGTCCTGAAGGACAATGCTTTTGGACACGGTCACAATCCTCTCGGGAGAAATAAAGCTTTGAAATAATAACTAGGTTCATCCTTACCATCCACGCCGAGTGCAGCGTCTATCAAGGGACTTTTTATTCGTATATCTCTGTGTTATATCCGTTTCTCTGCGGCGGCACACCGCTACACTACAGCTGCAGTGCGGTGGATCCCTACCTGCTTCACCATTCATCGTAAGGGAGATATGCGTATCTTATATACACTCAAGGTGAGCAGTATATATTGATCCATGTATTCTTTTTGTCACCATTTAATGTACGAGGCGCCGGTATCTCGGTTGTCCCCTTTTTATATTCCATACGCAGTAAGTTGACACTGTGGACACTGACTTGCTGTGTCGTGCAGGGGAAAGATTCCCAGGTTGGAATCGATTACATTAAAGGGGTATTCCAGGCAAAAACTTTTTTTTATATATATCAACTGGCTCCGGAAAGTTAAACAGATTAGTAAATTACTTCTATTAAAAAATCTTAATCCTTCCAATAGTTATTAGCTTCTGAAGTTTTCTGTCTAACTGCTCAATGATGATGTCACGTCATGGGAGCTGTGCATGATGGGAGAATATCCCCATAGGAACTGTACAGCTCCCGGGACGTGAGTCATCAGAGAGCAGTTAGACAGAAAACAGCAACCCAACTTCAGAAGCTAATAACTATTGGAAGGATTAAGATTTTTTAATAGAAGTAATTTACAAATCTGTTTAACTTTCTGGAGGCAGTTGATATATAAAAAAAAAGTTTTGGCCTGGAATACCCCTTTAAGCTGAGGATACATATAGGATCTCTATCTTACTGTAGAAAAGCAAGTTCAATCAAAGTGAATCACCTGAAGTTCGTGTTTGTGCTGAACGGAAACCTTTTAAAAGAGAAAGTTGTGTCTTTCAGAAGAATTATTGTAAAGATTTCTCTGGACTATGCAGACAATGTCATTTACAAGAATTTGGGTAAACAATATTGAGCCATCTAGACTCCATTTGTACCTTCATGACCAGCCAGCTGCACCCAGGAATTCTGCCGTCGGAGGGACCAATGCACCATTGTGAAGAAAGTCTTCCATGACTTGGTCTATAAAATAAATGATTACGTAGTCAGATTTGTGTTTTGTGGGGAAAAAAAAGGACACAACACATGCATTATTTTCAATAAGGGCCCCAATTCCATTTATGTTTCTTGGACCATTGCCAGTATACATGAGAATAACTTACACCAAGAAAACACACACGTTCCTGAAATCAGTCACCAGTAGACGATGCTTGATCTATGACAGCTAAAGCCCGGCCATACACTTTTATGTTTTTGTAATCTAATAGCTCTTTTTATTTCTATTCCATAATTTATGCCTGATTTAGGCTTCTGTGGATATTCTATGTCTTTCTTTTGTTCCTTTTATGTCCATGGTGTTGAGAGGTCCTCTTTGCGTGGCCAGCATGCCCAGTGAGCCATCTCTCGTTGCAGATTTCTTTGTACCGTATTTTTCGCCGTATAAGACGCACTTTTTCTTCCCCAAGGGGGGAAAAGTTGGTGCGTCTTATACGGTGAATACACACCTATCGCGGCGGTCCCTGCGGCCATCCACGGCCGGGACCCGCGGCTAATACAGGACATCACCGATCGCTGTGATGCCCTGTATTAACCCTTCAGACACGGCGATCAAAGCTGACCGCCGCGTCTGAAGCGAAAGTGACACTAACCTGGCTGCACCGGGAGGGACCTTACCTGTCTCCTCGGTGTCTGCTTCGTGCCGGGATCCCCTGCATGGTCGGCGCTCTCCTTTGTCATCATCACGTTGTCGCGCACGCAGCCCCGTCATCCAATAGGAGCGGCGTGCGTAGCGACGTGATGGCGGCGACGGAGAGCGAGGATACCGGGCAGCAGAGACGTTCCGGAGCAACGGGGACACCCTGGGGACGCGGCGACATCGATGGAGGGCGACATCCAGGGCAGCGGTGACGGGTCCGGAGCGGCGGGGACACGTGAGTATTACCTCCTATCCAGTGGTCTTCAACCTGCGGACCTCCAGATGTTGCAAAACTACAACTCCTAGCATGCCCGGACAGCCAACGGCTGTCCGGGCATGCTGGGAGTTGTAGTTTTGCAACATCTGGACGTCTGCTGGTTGAAGATCACTGTGACCTATACTTTACATTGTATTCTAGATTTCCCTCATTTAAAATAGGGTGCGTCTTATATGCCGGAGCTTCCTATAGGGCGAAAAATACGGTATACTATGCTTTAAAACATCCTTAATTATAAAATTGTGGCAACCTGCAGACACCACTGAGGGAACCTAAAATTCTAATGTCTACTATTGTATTACTGAATTCAATGTATAAACTGTATGCAGTAAGCTCCCCTAGGGGTGGCTGCATGAATGTATAATTTTAATAAGTTATCCCAAGATAAAAAGTTATTTTCTAGCCACAGCATAGGTGATGAATAGCTGACGGGTGGGAGTCTCAAGAACGAAGGCCCCTTGTCCCCAAGTGATGGAGTGGCAATGACTTCTATTAAAAAATCTTAATCCTTCCAGTACTTTTTAGGGGCTGTATACTAAAGAGAAATCAAAAAAAGAAATGCATTTCCTCTGATGTCATGACCACAGTGCTCTCTGCTGACCTCTGCTGTCCATTTTAGGAACTGTCCAGAGCAGCATATGTTTGGGGATTTCCTCCTGCTCTGGCGAGTTCCTAAAATGAACAGAGATGTCAGCAGAGAGCACTGTGGTCGTGACATCAGAGGAAATGCATTTCTTCTTTGGATTTCTCTTTAATATACAGCCCCTAAAAAGTATTGGAAGGATTAAGATTTTTTTAATAGAAGTGATTTACAAATCTGTTTAACTTTCTGGCATTAGTTGATTAAAAAAAAAAAAAAAAATGTTTTCCACGGGAGTACCCCTTTAAGTCCACTGGTTTTCACCTTTTAAATTCTTCTAACAATGGGGAGTGGAAATGAGGAATATTTTTGTGTTCCTTGGCATTGGGTTTACAGATGGACATGCCACTACCTGAATAGGATATTAGCCTGAAAAACTTTTTTCCCTGTAATTCCAAGAAATGTTCATGCAAAGCATTGTTTGAAATAACCATGAACTATATCACATTATTCCTGTTTTCACAATATCATTTTTGGCGATGCTTGGTGAACGTTCCTGTGTCCAGAAAGCTGCAGTGAATATCAATAAAGTCATAGCACTGAATGTCATTTTTTACGATAACACTGAGACTATAAGGCTATGTTCACACTCTGGAATATTATTAGGTGCTATCTCCGCACAAAGAATTATTGTGTTCATTATTTGTGCCGACACAGAAAATAGAATTTCTGTGCTGGAAACATCTGGCACAGAAATTCCGCTGTGTGCACAGCACATCAGAATCCCGTTGAATTCAATGGGACTCTGCTGCAGTAGAATTTCTGTGTGGACACTACAAGCGGAATTCAACAGGATTCTGCTGCTCTGAACACACGGTGGAATTTCCGTGACAGATGTTTTTGGCACGGAAATTCCACTTTCCATGTCCGTACAAAAAATGTACACGTTATGGAATGCTTAGCAGTCTATGAGACGGCGCATTTCTGTGCGGTCCTAGCGCCTTATGCCTGTGTCCCGCAGTGCCTGGAATGTCCGCACGGACATTTCATCGTGTGAAGATAGCCTCAGCCCCAGAAAGCCTTGGTTTTATAAAACCGGCAATCTAATAGTCAGCAAATTGAAGGGAACCTGTACATTGTTTCATGCAGTCCGAACTACAAGCAGCATTGAACAGGCAGCTGTACCCTCAGTACAATGCACTATAAACTACTGTGTATTGTTGTCACATTTCTGAGAAATAACAGCTTTAATAGCTGGGAACGTGATATAAAATCAAAAAGGTCAGCTCTCCGGCGCAGCAGTGGATGAGAGCCGCCTCCTGGATTTTTCCATCACATCCCATCTTTAAAGCTATGACTTTTTTAAAATATTGCAGCAAATCATAAAGCAAGGAGTCCGAGCCTATTTCATACTGCCTGGCAGTAGAGATGAGCGAATTTACAGTAAATTTGATTCGTCACAAACTTCTCGGTTCGGCAGTTGATGACTTTTCCTGCATAAATTAGTTCAGCTTTCAGGTGCTCCGGTGGGCTGGAAAAGGTGGATACAGTCCTAGGAAAGAGTCTCCTAGGAATGTATCCATCTTTTCCAGCCCACGGGAGCACCTGAAACCTGAACTCATTTATGCAGGATACGTCATCAACTGCCGAGCCGTGAAGTTCGTGACGAATCGAATTTACTGTAAGTTCGCTCATCTCTACCTGGCAGGTTATATATAAAAAGAGAAGGCCTGACTCACTAACTGATCAACGCCCAGCCTAAACCCTTGCACCTAGAAAGCTGAATTTTTTCACAGGTGGTGTTTTTAAGACGTAGACGAGGAATAAGAAAGGATGAAAAAGGGGTTGTAAGAGAAGTCCGTCATTTTTGAAGTTTGAAGCATGTAACTTTGTTTTTAGGCTAACAATTAGAAATAAAGAATCACAGAATTCCGCCCCTGAAGGGGTGAAACGGGGGTTCAAAGTTTGTATGAATTAACCTCTTTTCGCAGAACGCTGGGTATACCCGGTGCTGCGGCACAGGAGGGTTATGAAGCGAGCTCAGGAGCTGAGCTCGCATCATACCCGCACGGTCCCGCTATCAGCAGCCAAGACCCGTGGTTAATGCTGGACTTCGCCGTTCCGGCAGATGTCCAGCATTAACTCTTTAGACGTGGCGATCAAAGTTTAAAGAATTCGGGTTGTTTGGTTGCCCGTAGACTTTACCAAGAGTGGCCTCATTACTATAGGATCGTAAAAAGTAGATCTATGTTACCCCAAATTTAATGCGAGCGAAGCCGCGGGCGAAAGCTAGTGAATTACTAATTACAATTTTAATGCTGGGTAGTAAATCGTTGAGGGGAGGTAACATATGCCATAGACCAGTGTTTTCCAACCAGTGTGCTTTAAAGGGGTAGTCCAGTGGTGAAAAACGTATCCCCTATCCTAAGGATAGGGGATAAGTTTGAGATCGCGGGGGGTCCGACCGCTGGGGCCCCCTGCGATCTCTCTGTACGGGGGTCAGGCTCTCCGCCCAGATAGCGGGTGTCGACCCCCGCACGAAGCGGCGGCCGACACGCCCCCTCAATACATCTCTATGGCAGAGCCGGAGATTGCCGAAGGCAGCGTTTTGGCTCTGCCATAGAGTTGTATTGAGGGGGCGTGTTGGCCGCCGCTTCGTGCGGAGGTCGACACGCCCCCTTCCCGCGGGCTGTCGGGGCTCCATACAGGAGATCGCAGGGGGCCCCAGCGGTCGGACTCCCCGCGATCTGCAACTTATCCCCTATCCTTAGGATAGGGGATAAGTTGTTCACCACTGGACTACTCCTTTAAGCTGTCGCAGAATTACAACACCCTGCATGCCCAGGCAGCCATCAGCTGTCTGGACATGCTGAGAGTTGTAGTTTTGCAACAGCTGGAGACACACTGATTGGGAAACACTGCCATAGACAAGCTATAATAAAATTGTGAAAGCTATGGCATAATAAACTACACAAAAAATGCACTGTATAAGAAATCATTGTGACTCGATGACTAGATCATCAGACTTTATAGATTCCTATAAGGCAGTGGTCTTCAAACTGTGGCCCTCCAGATGTTGCAAAACTACAATTCCCAGCATGCCCGGACAGCCAACGGCTGTCCGGGCATGCTGGGAGTTGTAGTTTTGCAACATCTGGAGAGCCACAGTTTGAAGACAGCTGCTATAAGGAAATAAACCTTCTGTGTATTATGTTTTCTAATAAAGTCTTTGGAGCTCAGGTATCATCATAAGGACTGACCAGTTTCCTGGTGACTTACTACATATACTACTATGTCAATAATTCAAAACCTGCTGTCTGGGTAAGGAGGAGACCCTCATACACATTAACTATTGACCATAATCATCAGGGTCGGCCTCCTTTTATCTACCGTGTATGGTCAAGTTACTGTGTCTCTGTCATTATAAAAATAAAAAAAACCTTGTTGTTATGTTGCAGGAACATGTGAAAAGTTTTAATCGAAAGTTACAAATCAGAAGTTTGTATATATAACAAGGGGGCATCCCTTTCTACACCAGCACAGACAGGGGGTTCTTTACTGTAAGAGCAGTGAGACTGTGGAATTCTCTCCCGGAGGAGGTGGTCATGGTGAACTCTGTAAAATAATTTAAAAGGGGCTGGATGGATTTTTGGAGAGTAATAACATCACTGGTTATGTATACTAGATTTATAGGGACAGAACGTTGATCCAGGGATTTATTCTGATGCCATATTTGGAGTCGGGAAGGAATTTTTACCTCTAGTATGAGGGTTTTTTGCCTTCCTCTGGATCAACTCAGTAGGGACTCATTAGGGTTATAGGTTGAACTTGATGGACTCTGGTCTTTTTTCAACCTTATTAACTATGTTACTATGTAGGGTCTAAGGGGGACATTTATCAAGGTATTTTGTTTTTGTTTGTTATTTTGGCTTCCTCCTGGCGTAAAAAAGTCGCATGTGAACCTAAGCACTTTTTTGTGCGACTTTTGTGGCTAAGCACAAAGTTACAAACAGCCTTACCTAAGCAAATTTCAGTTTTCACTTTGCAGTGGTCAGGTATTTATGATGTGCGAAAGTCGCACACAGGCAAAAAAAAAATGTCACAAACCACTTACAAAAAGTCCCAAGTCTACTCCAGGTCTGCCTGGAGCACAAAACTCCCATACGTGAGCAAATGCAAAAGAAAGTAAAAAGTCTTACAAAAGTCTCAGTTGCAACTTTTTGGTTTTGCTTATGTGCTCCAAATTCATCAACCCCCTGTGATAGTATGATAAATATGTTACACATATGTATAACTAAAGCAAAAAAAAATGCCTTCAGAACTTGCTTACCAAAGCAAACAATGATAAATGTCCCCTAAGTGTTCAGAACCCCACCAATGTTTAGACATAGCCAGGAGGTGCACGTGCCCATACATTTCACTACCAGGCTCCTGTGATCTCCGTCTGACTGTACAGACAAGCCCCATAGACTTACAATAGAGCTCATCTCGGGTAGCAAGACAAGCTGGACAGAAACACTTAGAGGTTAGGTTTTTTTTTTTTTTTTTTTTTTTATAATAACATGAACTTTTTTAAGGAGTAGACCAATTAAAAAAATGGATCCCCCATCTACCTCTCAGAGCAACACTACCCGGTGACGAGCTGCTTGGCTGGCGCTTAGCTTCTATATCGGAACGTACTATACGAGAGCGCAGGTCTCTTTTAGTTTTTTACTTTCAGGATCTATGAAAGTGTTAAAGACAGGGTTGGTAATACAAGTGTGTCCTTTCAGAGTTTAATGTGCTACAGATTTTCGGTCTGATGAAGCTGAACTGAACATAGGGGTCTCCCACCTGATCACCCTTAAAGTCACAGAACACATTAAACAAATTATGCAAAACACACAGTGCGAGACGCCAGGATTAGCCGGTTTTACACATCTTTCATCACTAGTGCCATGACTTGTGTTAGATTCACATGAAAGAAATTTACATTGGAAGCCACATGTTTGAAAAAGACCAGAGAGGAACATAAACCAACAAGCGTGAGAAAGGAAAAACAGGAGTATGTCAAGAGGCCTTGCCGCTAGTTCAACCATGACATGTATCTATAGCGAAGCATGTTGACTGCCGTCTATAGAAACGAGCGGCTACTAAGTTCACTATTAGGTTTAATATAGGACTAACATTAGAATATTCATAAATCAAGGATTTATAATATGAAATGGTTGTTCTCAATACACTCTCACTGGCCACCGTATTAGGTTCAACTGCTTGTAAACACAAATAGGTAATCAGCCAATCACACAGCGGCAACTCAACGCATTTAGGCATGTAGACGTGATCAACTTCAAACCAATGATGCATAATTTAAACAACATCCTACCCGAAATCTTTTGCTGATCATATCCATTCCTTTATGATCCTTAATTATATCATACATGACAATGAGGTCACTGTACTCCAATGGCCTCCACAGTCACCAGATCTCCATCTGCCCAAAACTGAACAGCATATTCCAGGTGAGGCCGTACCAATGCTTTATAAAGGGGGAGTATTATGTCCCTGTCCCTCGAGTCCATGCCTCTTTTGATACATGACAATATCCTGCCGGCTTTGGAAGCAGCAGCCTGACATTGCATGCTATTCTGTAGTCTGTGATCTACAAGTACACCCAGATCCTTCTCTACCAGTGACTCTGCCAGTTTAATCCCCCCTAAGACATACGACGCATGCAGGTTATTAGTCCCAATGTAAGGTTTCCATTTATCCACACTGTATCTTATGTATGTCTCATAGACTGTATCGTGCTACAAAGCTTGGTGTCCTCTGCAAAGATGGAAACAGAGCTGTTAATCCCATCCGCTATATGTGGTGAAACAGGATGTGCAGCTGATAAATGAGCATTAACTGCATGATGCCATTGTGTCCATATGGACCAAAATCTAATGGTAATGTTTCCAGCCCTTGTATGACACGAATAAGATCCATATCAGATATGACACCCATCCATCTTAACCACAATATTCACGGGAGCCATGACATCAATACAACCTAATCCCAACCATGACGTCCATCCAACCTAATCCCAACCATGACGTCCATCCAACCTAATCCCAACCATAACATCAATACAACCTAATCCCAACCATGATGTCAATGTGAAGCATGATGTCCAACTGAGCTCCATCTGAGTCATAAAGTGTATCCAAGTCTTCTTGTCCAGGCTTATACATACAAGGTGAGGCGAGACCCAGTACTGCAGTGTTTTGCCTTCTTCCAAATTTATCAGTAATGCCCTTGTGTTACCAGTAGATAAATATATCCAAGATAAAAGATACTAAATGTTTTGGAACCTGACATCCTCACAAAATGAACATTAACAGTAACATTATATAGCAATAGCGTAGGCTACCAAAACTCCCATACTTCATTTATTGTGGTACTGAGATGGTAACATACTTCTATGGGGCAATTTAGTATGTTGGGCGCTTCCCTGGTGTACCTGCTAAGTGTAAAGGAAAACAGCAGTGTGGACCCAGCCTTAGGCTTTGTAAGACATGTTAGGTTGGCAATGTATGATTGGCGTTTAGAGCTGCATTGTTATGGAGGTATCTCCGCTTCTTGTATTGGTAACATTTCAGCTGGTACTGTTATGGGCATTCATGGCTAAATATATTTAGCGTGTCTTTGTGGTTGACACGCTTTAGTGGGCACTGGGGTTGGCATCTAAAGGTTGTGTTTATACAGGAATGCATTTCTTTTTATCGCACACAATTGTTTTATAGCCAGAATAGGAACTTCCAGAGACTCATGTCATCTGCAAATTGCTAATCCTGCGTGTATCAGGCTTGTGCCTGGTAAATACATTCTATTCCATGTTCCTGCTATTGTTTAGAAAGAACTGAATAATGGAAACTTGTCTTAATAGCAGTGGCCTTTGTGTGAACCGAATTCTAACGTGAGCATAATGTATCGTGATACTCACAGCATTGTAAGGCTGCATGGATGGTGGATGGTTGTGCTTTGTAGTACTGGAAATATAACAGCTATTATTGAGAAAGTTGGCAATTTATGGGAGCAACACTTGAACCAGTCGGAGATAGAATCCACCTGGAGCACCATGTTCTTTGACCCTTGAATGTCTCCATTTATTGCCCCAAATCTAAGTGCACAAGTATGACAATATTTTAGAGGTATTATGCAGGAGGGTCAATGCCACATATAATCACGTAAGGCCCCATTAGCATAATGTTTTCTGGGTACATCGCTGATAGGCACTTCATGTTAGACTAGGCTTTCGTTTCCTTCAAAGTGTACCAACAGAACATGTGGAAAAGAGATAAAAAGAGACAGGGAGAGGATAGCGCCTCGCGTAATTCAGTGGGATAATCCCGGTCCGCAACCCCAGTGTTAGTGGTACTCACCTGGGGTATGGCTTGATATGTGCATACCTCCCCTCCGTGTGGGGTCAGATGATCTCTGGCTGCAGCCTGCAGGATCCAGCCGGGTCCTCGATGAGAGATCGGCAGTAGACTTGTGGAATGGTGCAAAGAAGATTGCAAAAAAATGGTCTGCGGTGGCGCTGCCCGGCTAGAACGTCACAGGTTCACCGTAAGTTTTCTCAGGGCTCCTTTTCTGTGGCTGATGGTGCCGGTCCGGCACCATCAGCCACAGAAAAGGAGCCCTGAGAAAACTTCCGGTGAACCTGTGACGTTCTAGCCGGGCAGCGCCACCGCAGACCATTTTTTTGCAATCTTCTTTGCACCATTCCAACAGAACATGGTCACGAGTAGACTATGTTTGGCCGATTAAACTCAATGGGCCCACCTCAAAGTATGTTGGAACACCTTTTTGTCTGTATCCCGATGCATATAGAAGACATATCCTAAAAATATAATGCCAATGGGGCCTAACATAAAACTAATCTTGATTATCCCATTATGGTGACATCGCTGTGAGCATTATCACTGTAATCGCTGTGAGAATTATCTATAGATTGCAAGATCACTGAGCATTACCCCTAGACTAAGACATGACTGTAATTATTATCCCTGTATTGTGACATCACTGTGCACATTATTACTGTAATCACTGTGAGGATTATCTATGTATTGCAAGATCACTGTGAGAATTATGTCTGTATTATAACTTCACTGAAGTATTATCTCTGTAATGTGAGTACACTATCCCTGTACTTAGACATTATTGTAATTGTTATCTCTGTACTGTGACATCACTTCGTACACTATCCCTGTACTGGGGCATTACTGTGTAGCTTATCCCTGTACTGTGACATCACTCTGTACACTATCCCTGTACTGGGACATTACTGTGTAGATTATCCCTGTACTGTGACATCACTTTGTACACTATCCCTGTACTGGGGCATTACTGTGTAGATTATTCCTGTACTGTGACATCACTTTGAGCAATATCCCCGTGCTGTGCTATCACTGTGTGTATTATCCCTGTACTGTGACATCACTGTGTATATTATCCTTGTACTGTGACATCACTGTGTGTATTATTCCTGTACTGTGACATCACTGTGTGTATTATCCCTGTACTGTGACATCACTGTGTATATTATCCCTGTACTGTGACATCCCTGTGTGTATTATCCCTGTACTGCGACATCACTATGTATATTATCCCTGTACTGTGACATCACTGTGTGTATTATCCCTGTACTGTGACATCACTGTGTGTATTATCCCTGTACTGTGCCATCACTGTGTATATTATCCCTGTACTGTGACATCCCTGTGTGTATTATCCCTGTACTGTGACATCACTGTGTATATTATCCCTGTACTGTGACATCACTGTGTATATTATCCCTGTACTGTGACATCACTGTGTATATTATCCATGTACTGTGACATCACTGTGTATATTATCCATGTACTGTGACATCACTGTGTATATTATCCATGTACTGTGACATCACTGTGTATATTATCCCTGTACTGTGACATCCCTGTGTGTATTATCCCTGTACTGTGACATCACTGTGTGTATTATCCCTGTATTGTGACATCACTGTGTGTATTATCCCTGTACTGTGACATCACTGTGTGTATTATCCCTGTACTGTGACATCACTGTGTATATTATCCCTGTACTGTGACATCCCTGTGTGTATTATCCCTGTACTGTGACATCACAGTGTATATTATCCCTGTACTGTGACATCACGGTGTATCTTATCCCTGTACTGTGACATCACTGTGTGTATTATCCCTGTACTGTGACATCACTGTGAACATTATCCCTGTATTGTGACATCACTGTGTACTTTATCCAAGCATTGTTACATTACTTTGTGCATTATCCCTATGTTTTAAGGAGACCGATAAACTCATGAACTGTTCATGTTCTGAACTTGATACTGAAGGTGATGGTGGAGTGGAGGCCACGAAAATTTTGCTACATAGCCCCATGGATACCTGTTACGCCCACAGGGCCCATAGTAAGATAAAAGGACGATATGACCAGTTAGCTATAAGGCTGCAATTTGTCTTTATTCAACTAGATGGTCTGGACAGCACACAGAGATGGTACAGACCACCGGTACTCTATTTCTGGGCTGATGGATTTGGTAATAAGCAGGTGTTACTCAATGATTTGTGTAATTTCAACAAGGATGGGGGGGGGGGTCTAATACTTTTTTTTTTTTTTTAAGTGCCATGCAATAATACATGGCAACACTGCCATATTGTAGAAGAAAATTGAAATCAAACTGAATGTAGTGCTGCGGCCTATAGGTCATCTGTCCTCAGTGTGTTCTCTCTCCAGCAGGGATGTCTCGGCTCTCTCCTCGTCAGGCAGGGATCTCCCTCCTCTCTACGTGTTTACATAATTAGAATAGTTTCCATCCTGCCTGTCTCCTTGGGTCTGTTTGTACAGCCGTGACTTCTGCTTTCAGCCTCACACACACAATATACATAGCACAAAAGGCATCACAGATGTGAATACTAATACATGCAGCGGGCATCCTACAGGTCACCGTTCCCGGTGAATGCCATCGTGCTGTGGCATAAGGGCTGCTAGAGGGTCCTTTATGAAGGGGGTGCAATTTGAAATTAGGGGGGCACCCAGGTGTTTTTTTTATTGGGCAGTAACCTTAAAAGAAAATAATTGAAAAAATATATAGATCTCTACTATAAATATGCACAAAGCTCAACAATGTGTTATGAATCTGCTGTAATGTGAGGCAGAATCCAACAAGGGGCTTGAACTGTTATATAATGTCTGAGCTGTCAGCTACAGGACACAAGGAGGGAGGGTAGAGACTTCCCCGGATACACAGGGAGTTCCCTTAATGTGCTGCCTTGAACATTAACTATTAGGTGGCCAGCGGCAGGATGCAAAGACGTGCCCTGGGAAAAAGGGAAGAGTTGCGCAGCGTGACTATATACTCCTACTGTGATGGGACCTCTAATTTGGAATGCTATATACATCTATATCAGTGTTTCCTATCCAGGGTGCCTCCAGCTGTTGCAAAACTACAACTCCCAGCATGCTGGGAGTTGTAGTTTTGCAACAGCTGGAGACAGCCTTGTTGGGAAACACTGGTCTATAACAATCATCTAGGATTGTGGGGGAGGAGATTTATCAAAAACTGTGTAGAGGAAGAACGGTGCAGTTGCCCATGGCAACCAATCAGATTTCTTATTTCATTTTTCACAGGTCTCTTTAAAAATGAAAGAAGCAATCTAATTGGTTGCCATGGTCAACTGCACCACTGTTCCTCTGCAAAGTTTTTGATAAATGTCCCCCGTTGCATTCTAAAACTTCCATCATGGCGGATGCACTGGATTCCATTACACTATAGATATAAGGATACATTTCCTTGTTATTTTTTTATATATATATTTTATATATATCTCCTTTATTTTTTGTTTTTTCATAATAAAAAGTTTTACTTCAACCATAACCCTGGAAAAAAACCACATAGATATTGTTTTGTTTTCCTTCTCATAAGGTCATCAAGCTGATATCCATTTGGCAAACCCAAGCAGCAGATTAAAGGGGTTATCCAGGAAAAACTTATATATATATATATATATATATATATATATATATATATATATCTCAACTGGCTCCAGAAAGTTAAACAGATTTGTAAATTAGTTCTATTAAAAAATCTTAATCCTTTCAGTACTTATGAGCTTCTGAAGTTAAGGTTGTTCTTTTCTGTCTAAGTGCTCTCTAATGACACCTGTCTCGGGAAACGCCCAGTTTAGAAGAGGTTTGCTATGGGGATTTGCTTCTAAACTGGGTGGTTCCTGAGACACGTGTCATCAGAGAGCACTTAGACAGAAAAGAACAACCTTAACTTCAGAAGCTCATAAGTACGGAGAGGATTAAGATTTTTTAATAGAAGTAATTTACAAATCTGTTTAACTTTCTGGAGCAAGTTGATACATAAAAAAAAAAGTTGTTTCCTGGATAACCCCTTTAATACATCTGTGAAGCTTTAACCTCTTAGGCCAGGTTCACACTACGGAATTTCCGCCTGCAATTCCGTTTTGAAATTGCAGGCAGAAATTCCGCTTACTAAAATGTACTGTATAGTGAATGGGTTTCCGTTCACAAATTCACACTTCGGAATTTGTGAACGGAAAATCTGCTTGGAAATTTCCGCTTGAAGAATAGCATTGCTGATTCTTCAGGCGGAAATACTCGCGGAACGCATTGCAGTCTATTGGAGACTACAGTGTCCGCACGCACTAGGAATCTCCAGGTGGAAATTTTCAGCCAGGGAGATTCCGTAGTGTGAACTTAGCCTTAAACATCTCCAAGACACTTTAGTAGATCGGCGCCGATTGCTAAACCCGCACCAATTCTCTAAGACACTTAATAAACAAGTCACATTCCATCGACTCGCGTAAAATCTCAACACAAAAGAGGACTGGCTGACACGGCAGATTTGTGACTTCACTGTGACCTAATGAATCGCTGTATATAAAAATATAATAGAGTATTAAAATGCTCTGGCTTCCTGTCAAAACGTCTCCGCGCGCGCAGAGTGGAGCCTCAGTCGGTGCAAGAAAAGGTTGTAGTGATAAAGGTGAATGGTACCTGGAAGGCTATGTTCACACCCTGCAGATTTGTTGCAGAAATGTAGGGATGCACCTGCATGGATTTCTGCACACTTTATTCAAATGAATAAGAAATCTGCAGAAATGTCTACTACATGTCTGCAACGTGTGAGCATAACCAAAAGGGGGCCCCACACACTGGCTTATATTTGAGTCCGTGTTGCCCCCCAAGTCCCAGTCCTTCTGAGGGTCTGACAGCTATCAGTTCAGGTCATCAAACTCACAGTCAAGCTGGGACATGCAGCTATAAAACGGACCCAAAAATGTGACCACAATGTGACTGTGTGAGTGTGGGGCCCCAGAGGTAGATACTTATCATGAGCAAATAAAGGGAAAGTATGTAGGTAGAGATTCACTGAAAGAGAAACATGTCAGGAATCTTACCACCCCGACCGTCACCATGTTTTATTACAGGACCTAACAATCTTCCTAAACCTTCTCTTGTATTTCTTCATGTTGTTTCAAATGCAGTAAATTGGCACAAATCAACCTTTAAATTACTGTGCGCCATATCTTATATTTCAGTGAAGAGTCATCTGGATGTTGGCATTATATGGAACTGTTGGGGGTTGTCCAGACTCCAACCCCGGCCCATCAGGCCAAGCTGCTATCCACCCAGCTACCGTATATCCCAAATGGGCAGGTAAATGAAGCCTGGAGGGGGAGGGGCAGCGTTGAAGACAGGATATGTGGCTGCAGTCAGTGATTGGCTAAGCTGGCCGACATCATTTAGAAAGAAAGAAACATTGTTCAGCTCACCACTCGTTGTGGACATCAATAGATAGAATTGCGGCTTTGCAGTAGAACTTGGAGCTCGGACAGAGCAGGCCGTATCCCCGAAAATATAGTACAATCAAAGCAGGTTGGGGGTCCAACTCACAAAAATAGATAAAACTTCACTTTTACTTCACATGGGTAAAAATTATGGACAACGAAAAAAGAAAACAAAAAACCTATAGGTGCATTAAAGACAAACGCCGACACGTTTCAAACTTACTACGAGTTCTAAGTTCGTAGTAAGTTCGAAACGCGTCGGCATTTGTTTTTAATGCACCTATAGGTTTTTGTTTTCTTTTTTCGTTGTCCATATTTTTTACCCATGTGAAGTAAAAGTGAAGTTTTATCTATTTTTGTGAGCTGGACCCCAAACCTGCTTTGATTGTACTATCATTTAGATGAGTCCGCCTTGACGAGTGAAGATCTGAAAGACATCACTGGGGAGTCCCGAAAGACCAAGGTAAGTGAGCATGCTTTATTTTTTATTTTTATAGAGGTCCCAGTAAGTTATAAAACACAGTATGTACCGAAATGGACCTTTAAAGGAGTTATCCAGGAAAAAAACTTATATAGAAGTTAAACAGATTTGTAAATTACTTCTATTAAAAAAATATTAATCCTTTCAGTACTTATGAGCTGCTGAAGTTGAGTTGTTCTTTTCTGTCTAAATGCTCTCTGATGACACCTGTCTCGGGAACTGTCCAGAGTAGAAGCAAATCCCCATAGCAAACCTCTTCTACTCTGTGCAGTTCCCAAGACAAGCAGAGATGTCAGCAGAGAGCAATGTTGTCAGACAGAAAAGAACAACTCTACTTCAGCAGCTGATAATTATTGGAAGGATTAAGATTTTTTAATAGAAGTAAATAACAAATCTATTTAACTTTCTGGAGCCAGTTGATATATAAAAAAAAAAGTTTTTTTCCGGGAATACCCCTTTAAAGAGAACTGCCTAAAGTATATTAGACAATTGCCATTTGTTATAGAAGGGCCTTCCCATGCCAGGCTGATCACATGGCATCCTGCTGCTGAAATACAAGTGTTTATTTCCTGCACAGCGCCTCTGCAGGGGAAACAAAAGTATTACAGTTTTTACTTAAATCAATACATAAAAGTGTTGGGTCCTCCAGAGTAAGAGACAATCTGTAACTGCTCACTGCTTTGGATAATAGATGAGGGTCCTAAAATGTCCACTTCTATACAAGAAAACACCTTTGAAGAATTTACTGGAGAGCATTCAAGGGACAGATCCGAAAATAAGATGGAAGCGAGAAATGTCTAATTTCCAGTATTTTCAGTTTTGAGTCAGTTTTTACTAAGCCCTTCAGTCTGGACTCCATTAAAACACTAAACACCACCATAACAAGTGAATTAGACATTCCTCTGTATTCTCATGTTTCACGCTACCACTGCAATAATACAATAATATTAAGTCACTGTTATTTAGGCAATTTCCTAATCTATTCCAGAGGGCTAAACAGCAGAGAACCTATAACATAAGTCAATCAAACTACAAGGGAATTAAATCTAGTAAAAGACACCCAAAAGCAGGTATTAAAGCCGATTACACATTCCCCAACTAGGTATAAACTAGTAATAGACAATAATAAACTAAAAGAAACTTGTCCTAAACT
This sequence comes from Hyla sarda, assembly GCF_029499605.1. Taxonomy (NCBI): domain Eukaryota; kingdom Metazoa; phylum Chordata; class Amphibia; order Anura; family Hylidae; genus Hyla; species Hyla sarda. Next base: position 256,697,605 of record NC_079194.1, on the reverse strand, counting down.
TTACACCTTTACAAACCCTGATGTACGCAGCAGTGATGCACAGGATGTGAGGCATGTATATATGAAATTTTCAATAGACCGGAGGCTACACTGAGTAACACTTAAGGAAACTCTGTAAAACATTGTAGGAGACCACAAAGATGAAAGAAGCGGTCTAACCTGTCCTACAGTCTTAAAACATAGTCATACAAGGAGGGGGAGGGGTTCCTTCACGCTGCTAAATACCACATAGCAGTCTACAGTCAGGTCCTGCATTTAGTTCACAGAGCAGAATGGCGCAAAAGTGAGGCTGGGCTTATACAGGGGCGACGTGCCAGGTGCCCCAATTCGAGGCCCTACCTTAGCCACATGCCTGGCTTCTCACAGTTGACATCCCTTCATGGACCCGGCCTAATGGTAACAATGAAAGAATATGTCTATTATACAGTATACTGTATATATGTCTACTCTGGAATACACATACTTTACCGATGCCCTATGTCACAAATCCATTGTGGTCGTACAAAGATGCCAAAAAAATGTAAAGGTCAATAGAATATTCTACATTGTTCATGTAACAAAACTATAATGTAGCAATTGTTTTCTACACCATCTGGGGCCAATTGCATGTTATTTAGTAATTCTTTTTATACTTTTTGATGACTGATGCCAGCAGGTGATCCTTGACACAAGAAAACACACAGCACTCTGTATTCTCTCCACACTTTCCTCTGCAGCTCTCCCTCCGGCCGCCGCGCTCCTCCCTTCTCTCTCATTCCCCCCCCCCCCCCCTTCCCCTTTGGTAATCACCCAGTCATGGCCAAATTCTTAGAACTGTTTCTCTTGTTTGCAAACCACAAACCAGCGACGTCACCGGCAGGAGGGAAATCCTTCTACACAGCAAAGAGACAGAGGAAAAAAAGAGTAGAAAGAGGGGGGGACCAGAGACAGGTGCGGGGGTCACAGTATGGAAGTCAACGAAGATGCACAGGAAATGAAATAAACTAATGGAAAGGAATAGAAAACTGAGGATAATGTAATAAAGCACAAAGCGTACAAACATAAAATATACACAAGGGCTAAAAGTTCTAAGTGCTGAGCAAATGAAAGTCACGCAGCAGAAAAACATAGGGGGAGGGCGTCAGAAGAGGGAACTAGTTTTCCTGACGTTACATTAAAAGCCAGGGAACACTCATGGGGTCTGATTGTGTAAGAGTGCCCATTATTTCATCATCACAATTCACATGTTACAATGGTGCAAGGGTTTCTTTACTCCTACTTTATAATTATTCTAATTAATACGCCCGATATCTGTGGACAAGACATTTACATATATCCAGTGATGCCTCCCTCCTTCTCTTACAGCGGTGATCCCAAAGATGACAGTACGCCTTTAAGCTTGGGGTAGGGCTGGGCGGTATGAGCAAATCTGCGTATCGCGGTATTTTTTTTAACTTTCGGCGGTTCCACGGTATGTAACGGTATTTCCTACCCCCCCCCCAAATTAATTATCAGCCCAGCGCTGCGCTATTCTGCCCCCCCCCCCAACAAAAATAAATTATCAGCCCAGCGCTGCGCTATTCTGCCCCCCAACAAAAAATTAATTATCAGCCCAGCGCTGCGCTATTCTGCCCCCCCAACAAAAAATTAATTATCAGCCCAGCGCTGCGCTATTCTGCCCCCCCAACAAAAAATGTATTATCAGCCCAGCGCTGCGCTATTCTGCCCCCCCCAACAAAAATTAATTATCAGCCCAGTGCTGCACTATTCTGCCCCCCCCAAACAAAAATTAATTATCAGCCCAACGCTGCGCTATTCTGCCCCCCCCCCCAACAAAAATTAATTATCAGCCCAGCGCTGCCCCCATCAGGGTAAATACTCACATGTCACCCGCTGCCCTCCTCGTGCTGTTTGTTGCCGCCGCCGGCGCAGACACAAGGTAAACAAAATAAACTCACGCATGTTCCGACGTCGGCCTTACGCTAGGGACGGGAACGTCAGACAGCCGTCAGCCTATCACCGGCCGCAGCGATGTTCCGCCTCGGCCGCTGATAGGCTGAGCCAACTGTCATGTCAGTTACTTGACTTACATGACAGTGGGCTCAGCCCATCAGCGGCCGAGGTGGAACATCACTGCGGCCGGTGATAGGCTGACGGCTGTCCGACGTTCCATTCAAGTTCAGCTTATCTAGGCCAAAGCCTAAGAACCTGCAGCCACAACTAAACTGTAAGTGAAATCTACCTCTACAATTCAAGTCCACTACTGTCCCACTAAAGTTACAACAGAAGTACAGTGGCCTGCATCATTACTACACTAACTACAAGTCCAAGCAAGCCTGAGAGGTTCCCTGTGTCCCGGTCACCTCTGTGGAAGTTGGCTACTTGTAAAGACTGTTATCTGCCTTTTCCAAGTAAAAGTTCAAGTTGCTTGGAATCCTTGCTGTGGACTCTCATTTACTGCATGCCGTTTCTGGGCTGGTTGTCGGCGGTGCCCTACACCAAAACAACCACATCCTGGCATCACGAACGCTAGGGGTTAACAACAACTTGCCCCAGGGGTTAATTCTATTAGATCCCACTACCACTCACTGCAACACCCCGTGGTCACCACACTGCGATCAGGCTACAGATTCCCAAGTAAGTCTATGAAAATTCTGGCAAATCTGTATCGTAATCGCTCATCCATTTACAAATATGTGCAGTTTTTTTTATGTTGCATGCGGGTTTATTAAGTTAGACACAAAACACCATAAAAAATTTACTTTGCAAAATGAAACAAATTTTCATGCAAATAATAACTCCCTCATATGTGTTGTAACTATACAATATACATGTTCTATAACGTGCATAGGCTAAATATACAATGCTAGAGTAGTATGTACAGCATCTTTTAAAGGGGTACTCCCGTGGAAAACTATTATTTTTTTTTTTTTTAAATCAACTGGTGCCAGAAAGTTAAACAGATTTGTAAATCACTTCTATTAAAAAATCTTAATCCTTCCAGTACTTTTTAGGGGCTGTATACTAAAGAGAAATCCAAAAATAAATGCATTTCCTCTGATGTCATGACCACAGTGCTCTCTGCTGACCTCTGCTGTCCATTTTAGGAACTGTCCAGAGCAGTATATGTTTGCTATGGGGATTTCTCCTGCTCTGGACAGTTCCTAAAATGGACAGCAGAGGTCAGCAGAGAGCACTGTGGTCATGACATCAGAGGAAATGCATTTCTTTTTTGGATTTCTCTTTAGTATACAGCCCCTAAAAAGTACTGGAAGGATTAAGATTTTTTAATAGAAGTGATTTACAAATCTGTTTAACTTTCTGGCACCAGTTGATTTAAAAAAAAATAATTCCACGGGAGTACCCCTTTAAGTGCTCCACGCCCATCCACATAATAGTCAGCCAAATCTACCTATTTTGTCAGGGGTCATCCTACGTTCCTATGTGTATGGAGGTGTACTGACTTTGCCCCAGTGGCAAATGTCATTCTGCTTTCTGAAAGTTGAGCTGTTGCCAAAGGTGTCTGACAGGGACTTAAAGGAGAACTCCGGAATCTAAAAATTGTCCCCCATACTGCCGGCAGTAAAAATAAAGATGTACATACCTTCCTTCGCTCCCCCAGGGCCTCCGATAACTGACTCCGGTCTCCGCCGCGATCCAATTCCTGGTTGCCGGTGGTTGGAGAGTCTTACTGCGCTCAGCCAATCACCGGCCGCAGTGAAGTCCCGACTCGGCCGGCGATAAAACCAAATGCATAAAAATGATATTAAACAAAACTTCTGTGGTTTTGACCTCAGTAGCACGGCCGTTCTTCTCCAACAATTAATGAGTGTATTGTTTCCATTGCTTTTCTCTCATATTGTTGCCCTATTTTCTATATTTGTCCCTGAACGTTCACGATTGTTACCATCCCATAGTGTGCATCAAGTTAAGTCTATAGTGTGACCAAGAGTGGGAACTAGAACTGGGCGGTATGACCAAATATGTGTATCGCGGTATTTTTGTAACTTATGGTGGTTCCACGGTATATAACGGTATTTCTTTCAACGCCACCCCACCACCCCACCCCCCAAATCATGTGACCCGCCAGCGCTGTTCTGCTCCCCCCCCCCCCCACCAAATCATGTGACCCGGCAGCACTGTTCTGCTCCCCCCCCCTCCTCCCCAATTAATGATCAGCCCAGCGGGGTACTACTCACATGTGTCACTGCCCTCCTCCTCTTTGTTGGGGGCCGCCGGCGATGGAACTCTATACTGTACGCCAGTGGTCTCAAACCAAACGATGTCCAGCCCCGGCCAGTGATAGGTTAGATGCACTGTCATGTAAGAAGCCGGCCAGAGCTCCTTACATGACAGTGGGGCGGGACATCGCTCAAGCCGGTGATAGGCTTTCGGCTGTCCGATGTTCCCGTCCCCAGCGTGTGGCCCCGACGTAGGTAAGTTAAAGTTTATTTTCTTTATCTTTTGCAGCCCGTGCATAGGGATACAGTGTACTGGCGTACAGTATAGAGTTCCACTGCCGGCGGCCCCCAACAAAGAGGAGGAGGGCAGTGCTGGGCTGATAATTAATTCAGGGGGAGCAGAACAGCGCAGGCGGTTCAAGTATGATTAGTTCCCCGATGTGGAGACAGCGCAGCGCTGGGCTGATAATTCATTCCCAAGGGGGAGGGGCCCAACCGGTATTGAGGTATGGGAAAAATTCATATTGTGCAGCCCAAAAATTTCGGTATTCGGTATGAACCGGTATACCGCCCAGCCCTACCCTGAACCACTATCCTGCATCCCTTACCCGGGCAGGCTTCTCTCCATGGCTGCCAAAATACCACAAATTTGATTAACAAGTTCCTCACGTTTTGCGTAGATGCGAAAATTTTCTCTAAATGGGGAAACCTTGTTCTCTTAGTAAGAGGGTCATAGCGTGCAAGAGTAGATGTTTAGTTGTAGTTGTCAAGTTATGTCATTAGACTCTTCTACGCAGGAAACCACAAAGTTACCTGAGCACCTTGTGATCACCAAATATTAGAGGACAACCATATCTACAAAAGGGACTGATTCATATAACATCATATTCCGATATCCCTACTAATAGAATTTCTTACATTTTAACAGGGTATGAAAATAAGGTTCTCCTAGATGTAGAGGTTCAATATTTCAATATCGTCCCATCACAGTTCTACCACTACCAGTTGCATGGCATTTGGTCATGGTAATGAGACGTCTCCTTTCATCAGGGGCAAAGATTCCTATAACACACGCTGGACAATCGGAGAGAAAGACAGATGGTTCCGCCAATTTTTTATTTGTGTCCCATACACCATCCAGCATCAGTCAAGTACATACCTTGCTGCTGCAACTAGCTACAGCCTAGGCAGATGTGGATATATAGAACAGATATCTCTGCACATAAGAGAGCACTTGTAAGGACTGCTGCTCTCTGTCCTGATTTCAATTGCACTGGCCTTATTATGAAATAGACAGTGACGAAAATACTTTAGTAGTTTTATTCACAGTGCCAATGGTTAAAGGGTATCTTTAAGCAAATATGAAACCAACTAACACAGCTGCATAGATATTGTGGGGTCAGGTCTGATCAAATTTTAAGTCAAACTTCATACGTCCAAGAGCATATGTACCATAGACACAGACCATGCAGCTGCTATGGGGCTCTGGTTGGTCCCATTGCATTTGCTACTGGTCGAAAACTGTGCAAAACTCCTCTGCTCAAGAACCTGCACTGACAGCAAATATAGAGATGCTGACCTAAGGGTCATAAAGAGCATTGGGGAAATAAACACCAGACATTAGAGTTTGGTGAATGCTGTAGTTACCAGCATCAGTCAACAATAGGCGGATAGTACAGTGTGGTCCTATTAATATGGGGAACTATGGATCTGCTCATAAAAGTTACTGCACTTATGAGAACAAACAACACCGTGACAAAATTGGTAAATTTAGCTTTTTTTGAGTATTAACACCAATAATATATATTTTATGGTTAGGGTCAATAGGTAGGGTGTTAGTAGCCTCTTTGGGTTCTGTGTTCATAGCAGGCAGAGTGCACATGGAGTTGCTTCAATGCATAAACTACTGTATATACTTGAGTATAAGCAGAGTTTTTCAGCACGATTTTTCGTGTTGAAAACGCCCCCCTCGGCTTATACTCCAGTGAACTCTCCGCCTTTCAATCCCTTCCCTTCGTTATCATACAGACCCCCCTTTAGTTTTCCAGTCACCTCCCCTCGGTGGGAAGGAAGGGTGAGCAGTTCCGGGCTATCTATGCTGCAGGGGCCATCTGGTGGGGAGGGTTAGTCGTTCCGGGCTGTCCATCTTCACCAGGGGGGGGGGGGGGCCCTCTTCTCCGCTCCGGGCCGGCCCCGGACTAGTGACTTTGCCTTGACGACGACGCACAGGGACGTCCGTCCCTGCGCATGAACGTCCCTGTGCGTCGTTGTCAAGGCAACGTCACTAGTCCGGGGCTAGCCCGGAGCGGAGAAGAGGGCCTCCAGCTGAAGATAGACAGCCCAGAACGACTAACCCTCCCCACCGGACGGTCCCTGCAGCATAGATGGCCAGGACCAGCTCACCCTTCCTTTCCACCGAGGGGAGGTGAGTAGAAAACTAAAGGGGAGGTCTGGATGATGACAAAGGCCGCAGTGGTCTTCAACCAATGGCTGTCCGGGCATGCTGGGAGTTGTAGTTTTGAAACATCTGGAGGTCCGCAGGTTGAAGACCATTGATGAAGGGATTGACAGGCGGTGATGATGAAGGGGGGGGGGGGGGGGTGATGATGACAGGCGGTGATGATGAAGGTGGGGGGGGTGATGATGACAGGCGGTGATGATGAAGGGGGGATGACGACAAGGTGATGATGACAGGGTGATGATGACGGGGGTGTTAATGATGGGGGTCTGGATGATGACAGGGGGGGATGATGTATTTCCCACCCTAGGCATATAGTCGAGTCAATACATTTTCCTGGGCTTTTGGGGTAAAATTAGGGGCCTCGGCTTATATTCTGGTCGGCTTATACTCGAGTATATACGGTAGGTTTGGAGAAGACATTTGGGAGAATTTATTTATGCTTACACCAAAAAAATTGGTGTAAAAAAGACGAATTGTTCTGCAACACTGTCATTTTTTGCACAAAACATGGGAAAAGTTGCACAATTTAAGCAAAATGGAAAGAAAATGTGAGACTTTTTTTTTTAACTTCACAAAACTGGAAAACAAGCCTTGACAAATTTCCCCCATTCTGTAATGATGAACACTCCATGCAACATCCATCACCGGCACCGGACAAGGTTAGGGAGGACTTACAGCAGAAGAGCGTGGACAGTAAGGCCCAGATTTATTAGGGTTGCAGCAGGTGCAGACCTAGCAAAAAGTCGCAATATGTTTGCACAAACAAAAATAGCAACTTTGTCACCTTAGTGTCCAAACTCTTCTACTGTAAGTCCTCCCTCCCCCCTCTCCTGTGCGGGTGATGGACCACCCCAATTATCCATGGATCAGGCAGCATAAAATAGTAAAATCAAAGTGATGACAAGTTCCCTTTAAACACAACCCATTCCAACCAGGTGAATACTCTGCAAAGAAGACAGTGGGGGAGATTTGTCATTGAGTTTACCCCTTTTTCTTGTGTATTTTTTTTGCGCAAAAATTTGCGCAATGTCTTTTATTGCGTCTTTTCTGTGCGTCTTTTTTGTTAGAATATATTTCAATGTTCTCTACGTGCTCGTGTACCGTAGAAAGAAAACTGCTCTACACACTAATTTACTATTGCGCATTTTTTGTTTAGATATTAAAACTTTGCGCAAAGGCAACAGATTTTGCGCAAATATAGAACACCGAGGAGTGCACGTACCGATGTGTCAGACGGTAGAAACATGAAGGAATGTGTACGTTTGAGCAAAATTTATCAACAAGCTTGCCCACGGTTGACAGGTATGCAAAACATAGAAAGCACTAGGGCTGGGCGGTATACCGGTTCATACCAAATACCGAAATTTTTGTGCTGCACGATATGAATTTTAACCTATACCGCAATACCGGTTTGGCCCCTCCACCTCGGGAATGAATGAATTATCAGCCCAGCGCTGCGCTGTTCCCATCGGGGAACTAATCATATGTGACCCGCGAGCGCTGTTCTCCCCCCCCCAATTAAATATCAGCCCAGCGCTACCACTCACATATGTCACCCGCAAGCGCTGCTCTACTCGTCCTCCTGTTTGTTGCGGCCGCCGGTGTTGACACTCTATACCAGTGGTTTTCAACCTCCAGATGTTGCACAACTATAACTCCCAGCATGCCCGGACAGCCGTTGGCTGTCCGGGCATGCTGGGAGTTTTAGTTTTGCAACATCTGGAGGTCCGCAGATTGCAAACTACTGTTCTATACTGTATTCCTATGCCCGGGCTGCAAAAGGTAAAAAAAAATTTACTTTAACTCACCTTCCCCGTCGGTCTGGACCAGCTTCCCAGGGAATGGGACGTCGGCAACCGGCAGCCTATCACCGGCCACATCGATGTTCTGCCTCGGCCGGTGATAGGCTGAGCCCACTGTCATGTAAGGAGCCGGCTTCTTACATGACAGTGGGCTCAGCCTATCACCGGCTGAGACGGAACATCGCTGTGGCCGGTGATAGGCTGACGGCTGCCGACGTTCCCGTCCCCAGCGTAAGGCCGACGTCGGAACATGCGTTAGTTTACCTTTTGCAGCCCGGGCATAGGGATACCGCTCAGTATAGAGTGTCAGCGCCGGCGGCCACAATAAACAGGAGGACGAGGAGAGCAGCGCTTGTGGGTGACGTGAGTAGTACCCCGATGGGGACAGTGCAGCGCTGGGCTAATAATTAATTTTGGGGGAGGGAATACTGTTATATACCATGGAACCGCCATAAGTTACAAAAATACCGCAATACACATATTTGGCCATACCGCCCAACCCTAGAAAGCACTGACATGGTTTAAATGATTTCTACCTCACATCGACAGTGATAAATCTCCCCCAGTGACCCCACTACAGATTACTTCAAATATTTTAGTATTGGAGCCTCTTTTAAAACAAAAAAAAAATAGTGTATTAAAATTTAATGTGCTGGTGTATCTCCCATCTGTCACAGACTACATTATTTATAAGACATCATTTTTTCATTAATGTAAAACTCCACTTTTGAAGCAACTTCAACCATATAAAGGATCTGCATGGTGAACACTTCTTTATCACACATTTATCACATACAGCACATGGTTGTTCGCCATATTAAGGAAAATGCCATTAGTCTTCATTAGTTGATGTAATATTAGCGGAGTGGCTCTATAGAAACCAATGAAATTTATGTATAATAAAAAATGTATATGTGGTACTGGTGTGGGGTGCCAACAAGCCCCTATTCTTGGCTAGAGTACTTGAATGCAGGAAAGAGGACATGTTGTCACTCCTGACATGTCAGCTGTTAGAAATACTTGTATTCTCCACTTGTCAATGAATCCAAATATTTCAAGAAGGCTTAACAAAGGAACCACACAACGTAGATTTCTGAGAAAAGGTGCTCCAGTATTATTTCATGAAGAATACATGTATTGAATAAAACATCTATGAAGAGCTTAGAGGCCGTGTATAAGAAATATGTACAGCCCCGGACTGCTGCAAAACCAGATACAATGGTCCCTCAAGTTACAATATTAATTTGTTCTAGGACGACCATCGTATGTTGAGACCATAACTCTATGGAAACCTGGTAATTGGTTCTAAAGCCCCCAAAATGTCATCCAAAAATAGGGAAAAGGGAGGATTATACAAAAATAAGTAGATAACTAATACAGATAAAGCAAATCCTTACATATAAAAGTAAGAAAGATCTGCTGGGAGCTGTAATCACGGTCTATGTAGAGGACAGGAGCTTCTTCAGGGTCCTGTACAGTACACACAATGTCCTGAAAAAGATAAATGAAGCCGCCCTTACTTGGTGTCCAAAGGAGCAGCTAACTGTGGCATAGGTTGAGAGTAGTACAGAACATGTAATACCTCCCTGTACTGTAGGGGGTGCCACCAGTTAGGAATTCAGTGCATGCACTTCAGTAATACAAGGGTTTTACCAGTGAAATGTCAGTTCTGATTGGTCAGTTCTTCCAGCCATTGACACGTTTCGCAGATCTGGACTGTCTGTAACATTGTATGTTGAGTCTGGTTTCAAGTTATAATGGTCCAGAAAAGACCATTGTATGTTGAAACTATTGTATGTTGAGGCCATTGTAAGTTGAGGGATCACTGTATAATTTTTTTTAGAAGTGGCGCAGAATTCTGATTACAGTCCATTTGACTATAGTGGTAAAACACATACTCTTTTATCTCATAACAACAGGGCCACTAAGAGAGAAGAGACATGAAGGGTAAAGGGGGTCCCATACATCTACCCTGTATAGAAGTCCATGAACTTGGGGATAGTACTGTTTCCAGATCCATTAGTTTATGCATTTGTCACACAAATCAAAGAGAACAGACAGCACCCAGACATCTATATCTTAACTGGACATTCATTACAATGGCGGCATGTCATCTTCAGGAGAAATCTAAAGAGAGAACATAATACAAACTGGTGATCGCTGGGGGATTGGAAAGCTGGACCCACAGTGGCCACTCCATCTCCATGGCAGCTTCAAAATAAATAGAAGTTGTCTTGACAAAACAAACACTTAAGGATGAATGCTTTTTGGCTGGAAATGTGTCACAAAAGGTTGGGAAATCTATATATATATATATATATATATATATATATATATATATATATATATATATTCATTGCTTTATCTGGTAAAACTAAAAATGCTTTCATAGGAAAAAAAAATTAAAACCAACAGACCATGGAGCAAAACCACTATATGCAGCAGATTTCCTTCCTGCACATGCCCATTCCACGTGACAGTGTATCATTCATTTTCCACTGGCTGCAATGACCTCATAGTTTTACAAATGGATAAGAAAACATAAAACACCTTTCTGGAATATTGGGTGACTGCCATCTCTTTCTTACTTATATTCATCAGTAGAAACCAGAAAATCTAAACTAGTATAAGTATTGTTTAACTAGTACAGTAGTGGACACAATAGCGGACACTCGCAAGGAATAAAAGTGTCCAGTATTGAGGAAAAAAGTCTTAAACATCTTTCTATATGACTAAATACTGTTCTGTACGCACTCCAGAGTGTAATTACCTACAAAACACGATAAAAAGCTAAATATAAATAAATAATTTGGCACTGTAATAAGGCGCAAAAAAAATCTCAACAATGTAAATAAAGGGGAACTCTGGCGCTAAGGCATCTTATCCCCTAAAGCTCCGTCCCCGTGATCGCCAGTAATCAGACCCGGAGCGAGCACTTTGGATAGGGGATAAGATGTCTTAGCGCCGGAGTACCCCTTTAATTAGCAAAAGTAATGCCAAATCATTCAAATTTGTAACCCCATCTCTTCTGAGTATGGAAATACTCCATGTGTGGACGTCAAGTGCTCTGCTGGCGCACTACAATGCTCAGAAGAGAAGGAGTCACATTTGGCTTTTGGAAAGCAAATTTTGCTGAAATGGTTTTTGGGGGGCATGTCGCATTTAGGAAGCCCCTATGGTGCCAGAACAGCAAAAATACCCACATGGCATACTATTTTGGAAACTACACCCCTCAAGGAATGTAACAAGGGACACAGGGAGCCTTAACACTTCACAGGTGTTTGACAAATTACTGCTAAATTTGGACGTGAAAATAAAAATGAGATTTTTTTTCACTAAAATGCTGGTGTTACCCCAAATTTTTTATTTTCACAAGGGGTAATAGGAGAAAATGCCTTCCAAAATTTGTAACCCCATCTGGAAATACCCCATATGTGGATGTAAAGAGCTCTGCAGGCGAACTACAATGCTCAGAGGAGAAGGAGCGCCATTGAACTTTTGGAGAGAGAATTTGATTGGAATAGAAGTCAGTTGTGCGTTTACAAAGCCCCCCGTGGTGCCAGAACAGTGGACCCCCCCACATGTGACCCCATTTTGGAAACAACACCCCTCACAGAATTTAATAAGGGGTGCAGTGAGCATTTACATCCCACTGGTGTTTGACAGATCTTTGGAACAGTGGGATGTGCAAATGAAAAAACATTTTTTTTTACACCTGTGGGGGTGTAAAGGCACACTGTACCCCTTATTACATTCTGTGAGGGGTGTAGTTTCCAAAATGGGGTCACATGTGGGGGAGGGCACTGTTCTGGCACTATGGGGGCTTTGTAAACACACATGGCTTTCAATTTCAGACACTTTTTCTCTCCAAAATCCCAATGGCACGCCTTCTCTTCTGAGCATTGTAGTGCGCCCACAGAGCACCTTACATACACATTTGGGGTATGTTCTTACTCAAAAGAAATGGGTTTACAAATTTTGGGAGGCTTTTTTCCTATTCTCCCTTGTGAAAATGAAAAATTTAGGGTAACACACTTTTTCTTCATTTTCACATCCAACTTTAACGAAAATTCGTCAAACACTTGTGGGGTGTTAAGGCTCACTATACCCCTTGTTACATTCCGTGAGAGGTGTAGTTTCCAAAATGTGGGTATTTATTGTTTTGCGTTTATGTCAGAACCACTGTAAAATCAGCCACCCCTGTGCAAATCACCAATTTAGGCCTCAAATGTACATAGTGCGCTCTCACTCCGGAGCCCTGTTGTGCGCCCACAGAGCATATTACACCCACATATGGGGTATTTCCGTACTCAGGAGAAATTGTGTTACAAATTTTGGGGGTCTTTTTTCCCTTTTACCACTTGTGAAAATTTAAAGTATGGGGCAACACCAGCATGTTAGTGTAAAAACATGCTGGTGTAGACCTAAACTTTACCTTTTCATATGGGTAAAAGGAGAAAAAGCCCCCCAAAATTTGTAAACCCGCCCGTGTGAATGTACCCTGTACATTCACATGGGGGGTCCAAACCTCCAGCTGTTGAAAAACTACAACTCCCAGAATGCATTGATAGACCATACATGCTGGGAGTTGTAGTTATGCAACAGCTGGAGGCACATTGGTTGTGCAACACTGAGAGTTTGTCACTCAACTCGGTGTTTTGCAACCAGTGTGCCTCCAGCTGTTGCAAAACTAGAACTCCCAGCATGTACAGTCTCTCAGTGCATGCTGGGAGTTGTATTTTTGACACAGCTTGAGGCCCACTGGTTGCGAAACACTGAGTTAGGACACAAACTCTGTTTTACCACCAATGTGTCCCCAGCTGTTGCAAAACTGCAACACTCAGCATGCATTGACAGTCGAAGGGCATGCTGAAAGTAGTAGTTTTGTAACAGCTGGAGGCACACTGCTACAACTCCCAGCATGCCCTTTGGTAGTCTGTGCATGCTGGGAGTTTTAGTTGTGCAACAGCTGGAAGCACACTTTTTCATATAAAAAATGTGCCTCCAGCTGTTGCATAACTTCAACCCTCAGCATGCACAGACTACCAAAGGGCATGCTGGAAGTTGTAGCTGGAACTCCAGCTGTTGCTAAACTACAACTCCCAGCATGCCCTTTGGCTGTGCATGCTGAGAGTTGTTGCTAAGCAACAGCAGGAGGTGAACAGGGCTCACCTCCTGCTGTATCCTGCCGCCTCCACCACCGGGATCGTCGCCGCTGCTGCCACCGCTCCTGCCACCGGGACTGCCCTGGGTCCTTAAGTACCAGGAAGCCAAGGTGTACCCATACGCCCTGGGTTCTTAAGGGGTTAAGGCACTATTCCTATCTTAAAGATTTATAGCATATTTACAGGATATACCATTAATTCCTATGGGGCCCTCAAATATTAGGAGAATGGGATTCCATGGAAACAAGGTCAAACACAAATCGGGGGGGGGGGGGGGGGGGGGGCACTGGACACCTTATATCCAGATAGCTTAGGGTCCCAGAAGTAGGACTCAAACCTATCAAGCACTTATGGCATATTTTGAGTACTCCTTAAATGTTTAAGATGCCTCTTTAAAAGAAACCATCATCACTTTCAAGCTGAACCACGAGTCACCAGGGAGGTCCCTGGCAGCTTCTCCCCGAACCCCACCAGCCTTGATTGATGGATCTTTTCATGTTTGAGATAGGGAGAGTTCTAATCAATCAGGGCTGGAGGACCAGAGAGAAGCCACCAGGGACCACCCAGATGACACGCGGTTCAGGCAGCCTAAAAGTGATGAAAGGTTCTCTTAAACTGTAGAATGTAAAAACATCATTTTTTTAGGCAGCATATCTTAAGCTGAGGGTGCAGTGTATATGGGGATTGGGAGGAATAGCTCTTGTGCGTTTGACCAGCAACAATCTAAAGTGCATGGTCCTCTCAAGCTATAATATAAATCAGGAGTAAGTAAAGCTAAGAAAGTATATACTATATATATATATGGTGTATATATATATATATATATATATATATATATATATATATATATAGTATATAAAGTATATACTATACTTCAATATTAATAGTACTGAATGGTTCCCGATTTTTATTCCTGAACCTTCTCATGCTTGAGCTGAAGGGCCTTCCCCATCCTCCAGTGAATGATTGACAACCAGTGGAGCAGCATGGGTTGTCAGTACCCGGGACAAGGCAAGGTACTGCGCCCCCAACCTAGCCCATCCTCATAGTGTGGGGTTAAAAATAATAATAATACCTTCACACCAGGAGAACATATTACCGCTACAATGATTAAATTATTCAATCATACTTTAAAGAGTTAGTCATTTATATTAACTTTTAAAGGGATTTATTCTGATTGCCATATTGAGAAGGAATTTTTCTATGTTATGGAGCAACTGGCATCAGCTTTATAAGGGTTCTTTACTTTTCTCTGGATCAACACAGTAGGGTTTTAGGTCAACCTTGATGGGATTTTTTTTCAGGCATGTCTAGGAGCCCGTCTTCTGCAGAGACAGACTAAGCATTGAGCCAAGGAATAAAGCCTAATACTGCACACTTCTCCCACCTAAATCTGAAGAACATATGAGGTCTCAGCACAGAGCCCCACACTCATTCTTTTAAATGTTGTGTGACATGTTATAAATTTTTATAAATGACAACAACGATTTAATTAAAAACTGTACTGAAACCAATATAACAAATAATACCACTTTACAGTGACAAATAATGTCACACCTTGAATGCATATTACCCCCACATAGTGACTACTTATACTTAATAATTCTTCATGAAGGCATTATCTTTTCTTTTTTTTATTCCTGGCTCCCATTGCCATGAAGACTTCTTCCACCCACCCATGATTGTCTCTACAGTAGCTTCCAGACAAACATCTTGGTCTCTGCACTTTTCCAGCATCCTCTTCACTTTTTTTCCCATTCAAACTGCCTAACAGAGCCCCAAGGCACGTCTGCTCCCTTAGAGACCAGTATTATAATTTGCACATGGGGCCCTGTTACAGATTTTGCATTGGAGCCCAGAAGTTATGCCTCTGGGTTTAGGAGAGGGGTGGGTGTGGGTAGGCAGGCAGGTCTTCCTAGTAGGTAAATTCCTCTCATTAGCCAGATAATTCCCTCCCCCCGCACCCCCCCCCCCCTCCAATTAGGTAGATGCCCCTAGTACAGTCATGGCCGTGTTGGCACCGCTGAAAGTTTTCAAGAAAATGAAGTATTTCTCACAGAAAAAGGTTGCATTAGCACATGTTTTGCTATATAGCATGTTTTGCAATTTTTTTTTTATTTGCTTTATTGAAAAGTTAAAAGCAATAAACAGAAACAGACATCATAAAATTATGTTTACAGTACGACAATATCCCAAACTGGGGACTAAATAAACAAACAAACAAACAATCACAAGAAAAAATAAATAAATAAAAAGAGTATAAATATTATATATATATATATATATATATATATATATATATATATATATATATATACACACACACACACACACACACACAATAGAAAAAATTATTAAAGCAGCAGGTGTTCAGGTATAGAGTACACCAATATAGGTCTATAGTAACGGTTGGGATAAGACAACAAGTGGAAATCATAAAACACAGAGCATGATGTACAAATGATCGAGTTTTTTAAAGACTAATAATGGGAATGCACACAATGAAGAGGGGAATAGGAGCTGGGAAGTGCACCCTAGAATACAAGTGTGTCAAGGTAAATCCCAAGTTATCATACAAACTGAGCTATCAGGGTATCCCGAATGTTTCTAATGGAGGGACCGTGTATTGGGTCAAGGAGGAAGAGCACCACTATACACATGTTTATTCCCTTTGTGGGTATTGGAACTAAACCAAACAAGTGAGGAAAAAAAGCAAATTGGACATAATGTCACAGCAAACTCCAAAAATGGGCTGGACAAAATTTTTGGCACTCTTAACTTAATATTTGGTAGCACACCCTTTGGAAAAAAATTACTGAAATCAGTCGCTTCCTATAACAATCAATAAGCTTCTTACACCTCTCAGCCGGAATGTTGGACCACTCTTCCTTTGCAAACTGCTCAAGGTCTCTCTTATTGGAAAGGCGCCTTTTCCCAACAGCAATTTTAAGATCTCTCTACAGGTGCTCAATGGGATTTAGATATGGACTCATTGCTGACCACATCAGAACTCTCCAGCACTTTTTTTTGGCATCCATTTCTGGGTCTTTTTGACTTATCTTGGGTCTTCCAGCAGGACAAAAACCCCAAACATATCGGACGCAAACCCAGCTTTCTGACACTAGGCTGTACAGTGCGACCCAAAATCCATTGGTAATCCTCAGATTTCATGATGCCTTGCACACATTTAAGGCACCCAGTGCCAGAGGCAGCAAAACGACCCCAAAACATCATTGAACCTCCACCATATTTCACTGTAGGTACTGTGTTCTTTTCTTTGTAGGCCTCGTTCTCGGTAAACAGTAGAATGATGTGCTTTACCAAAAAGCTCTATCTTGATCTCAGCTGTCCACAAGATGTTTTCCCAGAAGGATTTTGGCTTACTCAAGTTCATTTTGGCAAAATGTAGTCTTGCTTTTTAATGTCTGTGTCAGCAGTGGGGTCCTCCTGGGTTTCTTGCCATAGCGTTTTATTTCATTTAAATGTCAACAGATAGTTCGCGCTGACAATGATGTCCCTGAGCCTGCAGGACAGCTTGAATATCTTTGGAACTTGTTTG
This sequence comes from Hyla sarda, assembly GCF_029499605.1. NCBI lineage: Eukaryota > Metazoa > Chordata > Amphibia > Anura > Hylidae > Hyla > Hyla sarda. Next base: position 256,680,458 of record NC_079194.1, on the reverse strand, counting down.
GGGCTGCTTATCCACCATCCAGACTATCCTGCATTGACATCTTTCATCAATTTTTCTCTTCCGTCCACGCCCAATGAGATTAGCTACAGTGCCATGTGTTGAAAACTTCTTAATAATGTTGTGCACTGTGGACAAAGGCAAATCTAGATCTCTGGAGATAGACTTGTAACCTTGAGATTGTTGATATTTTTCTACAAGTTTGGTTCTCAAGTCTTTACACAGTTCTCTTCTCCTCTTTCTGTTGTCCATGCTTAGTGTGGCACACACAGACACGCAAGTGTCTTCTCTCCTTTATATCTACTTTCGGGTGTGATTTTTATATTGCCCACACCTGTTACTTTCACAGGTGAGTTTAAAGAAGCATCACATGCTTGAAAAAAAATCTTATTTTTCCACAATTTTGAAAGGGTGCCAATAATTTTGTCCAGACCATTTTTGGAGTTCGGTGTGACATTATGTCCAATTTGCTTTTTTTCCCTCCCTTTTTTTGTTTAGTTCCAAAATACACAAAGGGAATAAACATATGTATAGCAAAACATGTGTTACTGCAATACTTTTCCGTGAGAAATACTTCATTTTCTTGAAAAATTTCAGGGGTGCCAACATTTACGGCCACGAATGTATGTAAATAATTTCCCTCATTAGGTAGGTAATTTCCAATCCCAGTAGGTAGGCAAATATCCCCCCCCCCCCATTAGAGAGGCCCCCCTCATAAGGTAGATGTCCCTTTAGATGTGCCCCCTTTAGATTTTTTCATTTAAATTTTTTCAGCTACAGCTGTGTAAGTCAGACATCATTTTCTCTATGCATCTCTATGAGACACTCAATACGAGAAAGTGTCTTCCAGGTCACACAGTAGTAGCTGTGAAAATTGGACAGTCATAGCGCATGTCCCACTGGTGAGCAATGGGATGAGAAGGAGACGTGCGGCTGTGTACCAGTGTCATGTTACTGCTGGAGAATAAGAAACATTTTTAATAATCCTCTGTGCTTCCATACTGTGCATGTTGGTTGAGATGTGCAGCCAATAATATGACAACAAGGTTACAAATTCCCTGCGATTGGTTAATCAGGACAACATATCAGACATGTAAACATCTGCAATAAACATAATACAAACCACCCTCTTTTCCCACAAGATGAGGTCATCATGGGAATGTTACAAGATTCCCAGGAGATGGTCACATCCCCATTTGGAACAGACAAAGAATGAGGTTCAATGAATGGAAATATATGTTAACGGAAAGTCTCTGACTCTTCCGAACATGTGCTCTAAGTTATCATCCAGCTAAGATCCTAATCTAATTGAGGTGTCGATAAAGAACAGAACAATGATATAGTAACATATATACATTATAGTGACAAAAGTATTGACACCTATACCTTTATCTACAGGACCTTTAAGGACATCCTCATCTAAATCTATAGGTGTTATTATGGAGTTGTTAACCTTTTTACAGTCATAAAAGCTTCGATTCTTCTGGGAAAACTTACTACAAGATTTTGTGTCTGTGAATTTTGCTCCTTGCATTCTGGAGAGCACTTGTGAGGTCAGACACTGATGTTGTATAAGAGGGCCTGGCTAATCTTCATTCTAAGTCATCCCAAAGGGGGCTCTGTGCGGACCAGTCAGGTTCTTCCACAGTAATCTCATTCAACCATGTCTTTATAGGCCTTGCTTTGTGCACTAGGGTACGGCTATGCTGAAACAGAAATGGCCTAACCCAAACTGTTCCATCAAAGTTGGAGGAATACAATTGTTCAAAATGTCTTGGTATGCTGAAGCATTAAGCTTTCCTTTCACTGGAAATAAGAGTCCTAGGCCAACCTCTGTAAATAAAACCCCAAAGCATTATCCATCCTCCCCAAACTTTACGCCTGGCACAATGCAGTCAGGCAGGTAACGTTCTTCTGGCATTCACCTAACTCAGATTCCTCCATCAGACTCCAGATAAAGAAAAGTCATTCATTACTCTACAGAACACTGCTCCAGTGGTGGCGCCTTATACCACTCCATCTTACACTGGGCATTGTGCTTGGTGATATAAGGCTTGGACTACAGTTGAGCTAGTGATTCCGTAGAGCTTTGGGGACTTTTATGCACTATATTCCTCAGCACTTGGTGACTGGTCTCCACTTCGTGGCTGAGTTGCTGTAATTCCTTAACACCTTCACTTTTTAATAATTCCTCTTACAGCTAATGGTGGAAGATCTAGGAGGGAAGAACTTACAGGAACTAGTAGCAATGGTGGCTTCTATAAGAGGACCTTGCTGGAGTTCTTTAGAATGATACGTTCTTTCACAAATTTTTGTAGAGGCAACAACATTGGTAAAAGCAATGAGACTTAATGAAATACCTAAATTCAATGACTAAGAGCTGGGGCTCAAGACTTTTATCCATATAGTGTATATTTTGAGCCAGGAAACGCATAATGTAAATTGCACAAGCATTGTAGGATTGTATAACTTTAATTCCTCAGTTTCTGCAAACCTGCGTGCGGTCAGTAAATGAGTAAATTCTTGTTCAAGTTTCACCTTGGTATAGTAACCAAGCTTGTTCCTTCCCTAACCATCAATATTTATTTCTGGGGTAACCACAATAGACTATTACACTGTACTGGCAGTGATTTCACACCTTACATATTGATACCTAAAATGTCTAAAACACGTACCAAACAAATTCATCCGGTTATTAAATCTTCATTATAGGAAAAGTAAGGAAACAAAGACATACATAGGAAAGTACGGGCTTTCCTATCCAAAACTGGCACGGGTCTAGCTGAGAACGACCAGAGGGAATCCTGCTCATGACATACGTACAATTATTTTCCACAGTTCAGAGCTATCTTTATGAAAACAGCTTGAGCCGATTTAATTAAAAAAAACCCATAAAAGGTAAAGCTCTCAGCTAACAAGATATTCCGAGCCCAAGGGGGATAACCTCAGCCACTCATCTAATACACATAGAACATTCTAATCTGATGGGATGGAAAATTAATGAAATGTACATTTCAGAATAAAGTGGACGGCAATTTATAAAAAGGGACAAGCCACAAGGGAGTTAGAACATTACTCCGGATCCTCCGTAGGTTCAGAGAAGGATCTCAGAGTCTCCCAGTGTCTCCGACGTGAGGAGGCAGGGAATGCAGACAAAGGATTTACCAGGTGATTCCTCTTTTACTGCCTCGGGAAAGAACAATCTTCTCTTAGTGCCAGGGAGACATCTTCCCACAGTATTACACAAGCCATTGGAAAATGTGTGTGTTTTTCTTAAGAGGGCTCTACCGACACTTTAAAGGGGCTATGCTATCGTAAACTTAGACTTGTGACAAAAAAAGCAGACCCCAGGCTTAGTTCCCTCCAGAGCAATGGATATGTATTTCTACACATAGGACAACTAAGAAAAGACATTGGCTGGGTTACTGACAAAAAAAATTAGGTCACCCAGCGGCAACCTGAAGAGTGACACATTTACTCCACTGTGACAGGGACTATAAACAATCTCTGTATTCACCATTGCAGAATATAAAGGTTTAATTAATTAAAAGGGGTTGTCTGCTTAGGAGAAACACATTTAAAATAAAATATTAGGACATTCTGAGTTAATAGAGGATGGTCCTTTATTCCATATTCTATATCTATTAGTGAAAGTAGATTGCTTATGGTTCTGGAGGACATGATAAGCCCATGCATTACACAGATATCCTACTGATTTCAATGAGACCTGTGTAATCCTCCATTTTTCCAGTGTTTAGTGCTGTAGTAAAATTGAAGAGCTGCCCCCACATAGTAACAGTTTATAAGGTTGAAAAAAAGACCAGAGTCCGTCAAGTTCAACCTATATCCCTATTGATCCCTATTTAGCGTTTTTTCCTTCTCATGTTCTAAAATCCATAACTCTTTTATATTTCCATCTACAGACCAATATAAGGGCTTGCTTTTTGCATGACCAATTGTACTTTGTAATGAAACCTCTCATTTTACCCAAAAATGTACAGCGAACCCAAAGAATTATATTTTTTACGGAGGAAATTTTAATGAAAACCACAGTTTTGCACATTTTGGAGGGTTTCTTTTTCACGCTGTACACTTTACGGTAAAAATGATGTGTTCTTTATTCTGTGGTCAATACGATTAAAACGATACCCATGGCTAGATACTTTTCTATTTTTGTACCCCTTAAAAAAAATCTAAAACTTTTTGTACAAAATCAGTAATATAAAATCGCCCTATTTTGACCACCTATAACTTTTCTGTATATGGGGTGGTATGAAGGCTCCTTTTTTGCGTCGTCATCTGCACTTCTTATCGTTACCCCATTTGCATATATGAAACTTTTAGATAACTTTTTATTAATTTTTTTGGAATAAAATGTGACAAAAAAGCTGCATTTTTTTTACTTTTTTTTATTTGTTACGTTTACACCGTTCACCATATTGAATCATTAACATTGATAGTTCGGACATTTACACACACGGCTATACCAAATATGTTTATTTAAAAAAATTACGCTTTTTGGGGATAAAATGGGAAAAAAAGGACAATTTTCATTTTTATTCGGGGAGGGGATTTTTTACACTTTTTATGTCCCCATAGGGGACTATCAATAGCAATCAGTTGATTGCTAATACTGTTCAGTGGTATGCATAGGGCATAGCACTGATCAGTATTATCGGCTATCTTCTGCTCTGGTCTGCTTGATCTCAGACCAGAGCAGAAGACCCGAAGAGTCGGCCGGAGGCAGGTGAGAACAGCTCCGGCTGCCATTACGGATGATCGGATCCCTGTGGCAGCGCTGTGGGCAATCTGATCATCAATTTTAACATGTGCATTGCCGCAGATGCCGTGATCTGTATTGATCACGGCATCTGAGGGGTTAATGGCGGACATCCGCGCAATCGGGGATGTCGGCCATTACCAGTGGGTCCCCAGCTGCTGATGCCGGGATCTGCCGTGTATGATGCGAACACCGCTCCGATGCTCACGGTCATTCACAGAACGTAAATGTACGTCCTGCTGCGCTAAGTACCTCCGCACCAGGACATACATTTACGTCCGTGGTCATTAAGGGCCTCTCTGAGTTGATCAAACTTTGCCTTCCTAAAGTTCATTGTTTTTTTGGCCCCTCGAGATATTCCCTTATTGAAGAATAAAACAAGACTTCAGGGAGAAACCAGGATTTTCGGCGCTGACCATAGAGAAGGTCTCTCCCTGAAGTCTTGTTTTATTCCACACATCCTCCAGGAAGGCTGCAGACAACAGGATTGTGATCCTTAAAATCACATGCATTCAGCATAGTTGTGTATGTCTTCACACAACTTAGCAGGGTGAGCACGGATATTGCAGTCTCCTCTCTACCCTCGTGCTGGCTTTACTACTCAGGGAGCGCCTTTCCTCTTTTCTCTTATTGAAGAAGTTATAATGTATTATATTATGATCACTATTTCCTAGGTGTCCATCTACTTGCACATTAGTTACTCTGTCAGGTCTGTTGGTTAATATTAAGTCTAGTAGGGCACCCCCTCTGGTCGGGCTCTGCACCATTTAGGACAGATAATTGTCTTTAGCTATAGTCAGAAACCTGTTTCCTTTATGAGATTCACAGGTCTCAGTCTCCCAGTTTATATCAGGATAGTTAAAGTCCCCCATTATTATCACCTCATTCCGATTTGCTGCCTTGTTTATTTGCCTCAGTAATTGATCTTCTGCATATTCCATTATATTTGGCCGCTTAAAGCAAATCCCCATCAAAATATTTTTATCTCCGTACATTCCTACCCATAATAACCTACTCCACATTATCGTTTCCCTCCCGTATATCCTACCGCAATGCGGCCTTCAGACTGGACTTTAGATAAAGACAAACTCCTCCCCCTTTCCATTTTGTCCGAGTTTCAAAGTTAGACGAAAATTTACCACTATGTTAAAGTAGAATATGTCACGCAAAAAAAACGCTCTCGAATCAGCATAAAGTGACAGTGGTCAGAATTGCAAAAAAGGGCTCAGTCCTTTAGGTGAAAAAGGGCTCAGTTCTTAAAGGGTTAAAGGAGTATTAACATCTAGGCATTGAGGGCATATCTAAATATTAGGCCTTATATCTCCGATAGGTGAGGTTCCTGAGGTGAGACTCATACCAAACTCAAGATCAAGCCCTCAGTTTATGGAGGTTTTGAAATATTTGGAACGTTTAAAGGGGTTATTCAGGTAAAAACTTTTTTTTATATATCAACTGGCTCCAGAAAGTTAAACAGATTTGTAAATTACTTCTATAAAAAAAGCAATGCCAATTGTATGTATATCATTGTGATCTGTACATCTACATACAAGATGATACATTTTAGCCAGCAGAATAACATATGACTATTGAGGGTTCCACATAAAAAAAAAAATCTAATAAAACTGTTGGAAATATTTGCAATATTCGATATTAGAAAGGTTCTATTAATCCAGAGCTTGAGGAGACTGAAACGGAGCATGAGTATGACAGTAGAGTGAATTATCAAAACAATACCTCACTTGTTACGTAAAGGGACCCATAGAGTAAAAAGCAATATCTGCCTGAAATGATATGAAAACAGCCAAGTCAGGTAAAAACTGGTGATAGAAATATGTTATACTATTGTTGGTATAAGTTAAGAAACCATTGAGAGGCCAATAGTATGTGGGCACCTATTAGTGAGTTTAGCCAAACCTATTGATGCATAACTGATGCATATAACTTATACCTAAACGACCTCCATAGACCAAAATTACCAATAGATTGGCTGGGAACACGGCCTGCTCCCTCAATGAAAGTCTATGGGAAGGGGGCGCGACGTCCGTCGCGCCCCCTTCCCATAGACTTTCATTGAGGAAGCGGGACGTGACATCACATGAAGGGGCGTGATGTCACAAGGGGGCGGGCGGGAACACGCACACAGCCTTCAGGAACTCAATGTTCCGGACGCTGGGGAGAGGAGTAACCCTTTAAGAATAGCTAATCTTGGATAAGACTCCCAAGGATGAGCAGCTGCAACAGGCCAGAGATCATGTGCAATGCCAAGGAGAAATGGAAATTGTTCTCTGGGACATTCATGAAGCTTCATCATCTGGCAGACTGACCCTCTAATCTAGGTTTGGTGGATGCCAGGAGAACACTTATGCCAAACTTTGGCGGAGATAAACGTTTATTTATTTTTTATTTTTTTATGGTCCTGACTGGGCCCCTTTGTTCCATTGAAAAAATATGTGAATGCAGCAGCATATACAGTGCCTTCGAAAAGACCCGTTCTCTTTTTTTTTTTTGTTATGTTCAAGTCCCCACCCCCATCATTCTACACTCAGTATCCCATAATTACACAGTAAAAATAGAATGTTAAAAATATTTTGCTAATTTATTGAAAAGTAAAAAAAAAAAACTTAAATATTGCATTGACATAAGTAATCAGACCTTCATTATGGAGTACAGTGATCCCTCAACTTACAATGACCTCAACTTACAATATTTTTAACATACATTGGTATTTTCTGGACCATTGTAACTTGAAACAGGCTCCCCATACAATGCAACGGACAGTCCAGATATGCAAAACGTGTCAATGGCTGGAAAAACCGACCAATCAGAATGGACATTTTACTGGTAAAACACCTGTATTCAGGGGTCAAGTCCAGAGGAAAAAAAAGTGTGGGAACTCACCCAAGATTTCCATTCAAGGGCTTGTCATGCAGGACTCCTGCTAATAGGAATGGTGTTGCTGCTGTGCAAAAAGTGTAGGAACTCAGTTCCCACGTGTTCCTGCAGGACTTGAGCCCTGCTTGTATTACGGAGGTGCATGCACTGACTGGGTGTCTGGTAGCGCCTCCCTGCAGTACAGGGTGGTACTACATGTTATGTACTACCTGTGCCACGGTTAGCTGCTCCTTTGGACACCAGGAGATGGCGGCTCCATTTAACTTTTTTAGGACACTGTGTTCTGTACAGGACCCTGAAGAAGCTCCTGTTCTGTATACAGACAGTGATTTACAGCTAGCAGCTCTTGCTGCCTTTTATATGTAATGACTTGCTTTAGCTGTATTATGTATCTACTTATTTTTGTTTAGTCCTCACTTTTTTCCTATTTTTGGATGACATTTTGCTGGCTTAAGAACCAATTACAAGGTTTCCATAGAGTTCTTGTCTCAACATACAATGGTCATCCTGGAACCAATTAATATTGTAACTTAAGGGACCACCCGCACTAAGCAATAGGTAAGTGCGGGTAATACTAATGACAGATTCCCTTTAGGGTAGGGTCACATTAAGTGCATCCGCAGCGCATTTCACACTGCGGAAGTGCCGACGGCAGTCACAAAAGCGAGCAGGGTAGCTATGTATGTCTGTCCGCAGCTACGGGTAGACGCACAGAGCTAAACAGCCATGGCAGGGAGCTTGCTTTCATGACTGTCATTGGCGCATCCGCAGCATGAAATATGCTGTGGATGTGCTCCGTGTGAACCTGTCAATATATTTCCTATAATCTACTGACATGTTATAGAGCAGGAATAGCTAAGCAGATTAATAGTTTTATGAGAAAAGATTCAGTATAAATTATTACAATTACTTTTCTATGCTTAGGAGTCCAGTGGGCAGTCTTAATCAGAGATGAATGTAAATCACTAATTAGGACCGCCCACCATCCATGAATGAAATACAAGTTATACTGAATGAATCCCCAACAAAGTTATACATCAATCTACTCAGCTCCTCCCGCTCTATAAAATGATGCTGACAGATTGCATGTACAACGTGACAGAGGCCAAGTAGCAAAAATAAATCAAATCTAGTCCAAGTATGTATTATGCTACCTTCACTTATTATATTTGAGACATTTAAGATGCCAGGGGATCTCCACAAATGTTTTCAGTCTGCCGGAGTACTACACACAGAGATAACGTACATGCACAATGACATACAACGCCAAGATCTGGAGATTAAGACGGTTTATTTTTTAAATTTATTTATTATTTTTCTATTTTAGCACAAGGCCGCAACGTAACAATATGTGCAAAAAGGAAAAGGGTCTTAAAACTTTCCGAAAGCATTGTAATTCTTTGTCGCAGCAGTTTGGAGAAGGATTTTTCCTGTTTCAGCATGAACAATGTACAGTGTAAAAATGTGATCCCTATAAATGGTTTGGTTGATTTGGTGTGGAATAATCTGATGGCCTTTAAACCCCCCCCCCCCCCCCCCCCCACCTCACTCAACCACACCCATTAGAAAAGAATAGGGCTGCCAAATGCAAGCCAACCCTTCATAGGTGCCTGACCTCTACTAACATTCCCGAGGCTGGATGGTCTTCCCAGAAACATGGAATGGAGGCTGCTATAGTACTATAGAGGGGAATTAAACTATATTTATGTTATATATACCGTATACACACACACATATTCTATTTTTCACATTTACATATAGCTGACCATACATATTAGATAAGTGTCAGCCAAACTCATCAACTTTAAGCTTCTATCATTAATTGTGTATGGTGTCCTCCTGACTGTTCCCAATGACAGATCTCAGGGGAATTAAGGATCAGCTATTTTGGGTTTCACCGGTCAATCCTTTAATTCTTGCAGAGATATGCTCCTGCCAGAGGCTTCCTTTCCTAAGGGCCCTTGTTGCTCTGGGTGGTTATCGTCCGAACAAGCTCATAATCGCCCTATGTAATAGGCCTAGCATTCAGCTTACAAACATGTAAACACTTGTTTGTTAGCTGATCGCAAATTCTGACATGGCCGATCCTTGTTCGTTGGCCGAACATCATCCTGTGTATTAGGACATGTGTGGTCAATGAGAAAAGTAAAGTGTTGCACGCACAATCCAGCCCTGATTGCCTGATACCAAGTTATATAATAGTCTTGGTAAAGGAGCGCTGATCTAGAAAAGCGGCTCTCATATTGGGAAGCAGACAGGCTGTGTAATACAGCCTTAATTTTACTGAAAACACATGCACGCTTGGCTGAAATAAGTGCCTGTGTGTATAGATAGAGAGAGAAAGAGAGAGAATCAATCGGGGATGGTGAGGTAGAAGCCTGACTGCTTGAATAAAGCTACTTTTCATCACTGCATTAGTGCGCGCTACAGTGATTCTCTACGCTCTGTATATGCAAGAGGCCCTGGAACCGGGACCCCACACCTATAGTACCCGGATGTCATCTTTTCCAGCATATATATATATATATATATATATATATATATACATACACACACACACACACACACGGGAAGAATCAGGAGTGACCGCTGTAAGCCATCCTGATATTGACAGGTGAAAGTAAGGGGTTGCACAAAGCTAAACACATGCTATTATTGGTAACCAATGCATACAAAACGCCAGAGGGGGTTAGCCATGGCATTAAAGAAGATTTAATTTTCATTTTTCCAAGTTGCTATGTTACCGGCATAAAACATTCCATTTTGGTAGGAAATGATTGTATCACTTAGGATGACTAATATTAACAGTCATGTATCATATTCAGGAGAGGTTGACTCATGGCAAATCTTGGACCCATTAACAGATCGCAGGTAAATGTTGTTAAAATATCTAGTTCTCTGTACAGTCCATTACCTCTTCTATATATCTATCTGGCTCCAGCTGTATGTGGTAAATGAAGTGCTTTGATTGATCAACATGTCCCGTATTATGCAATGTATCATCTGACTCACAGTGCTTTAACTCTTCTTTCTCGTGCATACACTCCATTTATACATACTCTATAGGCCTCTCCTACTTATAACAAGGCGTACATTTTCATAGCTCTAACCCCCACTACTGCTAGTACACTGTCAAAACAATGCCTGCGTATGTGTCCCTAACCTATAATTTTGCCTTTTACAGCAGAATCCTCCCCCTCCTGTCTGCTTTTCTCAACTTTTCTCTTTTTCCTCAACTAAGCAGGTGTGATGTGCATCTTCGCCCACAGTAAGGAAGCTTCTCTAGACATTGTTTGTCTCTCAACCCTTTCGCCCCTGGAAATACATCTCCATGTTACAACTTTTTCCACAAAATTTCCTCTAGGCAACAATTAGGCCCTAATACTAACCTTTCTTAAAGTCTTACGCTTGGTCTGGATGTCTTCTTCTTCACTAAAGACTTGATCACTTTCTGGAGAGGAGTATGCGACCGATGAGCAGGTGGATGTACTGGAGACTGACCGGTCTGACTGCCTTATGGACTTCTTGTGCTGCTCCTCCTCTGGCGGCAGATCTACTGTGCTCTGCCGTGCTTTGGATTCTCTGTTCTCACTGTGTTTCAGGCTTCTTGGTTTACTTAAGGCCTCTCTGTCAAGACTTTTTATGTCCTGTTCTGCCATGTGAGGCACCACAGATACCTTTTGCAATTCTTTCTCCAAAGGTATCTGCTCGGACTTCTCCATCACTCCGGTTGTAGACTGGAAACTTCACTTGGTCCTTGATCAATTGTTTGTAGCTGTTTATCCTGAACAAATCAGCCACAAATGGCTACTTGCTTTTCCATGGCATGCCCTGAAAAGTCTCCCTCAGGTTCACTCTTCCTATCCATGAGACATCTGTAGAGAGAGTTCAACACAAATTGAAAATGTGGTAGAGCAAGGAGTTTCCAAAGTGATTCACTTTCATAGAAAGTAATGTATTCTGTCACAGAAAACCTTCTTTAAAGGGAATATATCAGAAGTATCATCCGTACTAATCTATGGGTATAGACTTGTAGTGCAGGTGCTTCTGATTAAAAAGATACTTACCGCTCCCTGATCCGTGTTTTCATTCCACTGATATTTTTCTTTTTCTCTATATGCTAATAAGGTGCATGCACTGGGGGCATTCACAAGGCCCCCTCCTGGCACTCCATTCTGCAGCATAGGAGCCTAAGCACAGGGGGAGCCTAAGCTTCCTCTGAAGTTTGAAGCACTCAGACGGATCCCTCCAAGGAACAGCCCAGGATAAAGGCAGCGCACAAGACTTCAAAGGTAAAATGGTTTATTTACCCGGCATGCAACGCGTTTCGCTGGATAACCAGCTTCATCAGTTTCGCTGGATAACCAGCTTCATTAGCTGCCTGATGAAGCTGGTTATCCAGCAAAACGCGTTGCATGCCGGGTAAATAAACCATTTTACCTTTGAAGTCTTGTGCGCTGCTTTTATCCTGGGCTGTTCCTTGGAGGGATCCGTCTGAGTGCATCACCTGTGTTGCCAGGAGCGGCTGCCGTTCTTCGCCCGTCGCAGGGTTATCCCACGCCTTCACCATAGTTGTACTTGGTCGCAGTACAACCACACTTGGTGAGCATTTCTGCTTGTTTTCCATCTTTTCTTCATATTACGTTATCACACTAGGAGCGCTCTCCTTGTTTATATTTTGCTGTCTGAAGTTTGAAGACATCATTGTTCATGTCCTTGCACGAGGATGGGGGGTGGTGGTTGTGAATTTGCCCCTGTGCGCCAAGTCCCTGATTAGCATATAGATAAAGAAAAATATGGTGGAACGAAAGCTTGGATCGGTAAGTTTCATCTTCATCAGTATCTCATATACTAAAAGCCTATACCAATAGGTTTGTGCGGGTGATACGGAGTCCCTTTAAAAGGGAACCTGTCATCATAAATATTCTTTATAATCCACAGAAAAGACAGGTAGTGTCCGGCACAGCTGAGACTGGAGAAATGTAGGACTGCTGGTGGGAGGAGGATGAATATCTGAACTGTGGTGGTGCTCTGACTCATATAAGCAGTAGATATCTTCAAGTAAGTAGATAAGGAAAAAGTCGGCAGACTCACCAATCTTCGTTTAAGAGTTCTTCTTTAATGCAAAATACTCATAATACAAACATCACAGTGGAGGCAGAGTCTGTTGCCAAGCACTTACACCCCCCACATCGATCCCTCTCCCTTCACTGTGATGTTTGTATTGTGAGTATTTTCCATTAAAGAAGAACTCTTGAACGAAGATTGGTGAGCCTGCCGACTTTTTCCTTATCTACTTACTTGGAAAAATTCTTTATAATCCGCTAACATATACAACAGGAGGCGATAAGGACTACTTACGGGGCCAGCGGGGGAGACTTTCTAACTTCATATCCTCGCCATCCCTGCAGACACTGGGGATGGGGAGGAAGAAGATTTTACCATATAAAACACGTTGCCATGCGTTATTTTTGGTAAAATCACATGGCACTGATCAGGACCGCCCACTAGCCATGAATAAAATCCAAGTTATTCTGCATGAATCCCCAACAAAGTTATAGATCAATCTATTAAATGATGCTTATAGATTGCATGTGCAACGTGACAGGGGCCAAGAAGCACAAATAAATAAAACCTACTACAAGTATGTATTATACCACCTTTATTTATAATATTTCAGACATTTAAGATGCCAGGGGATCTCCACAAATGTTTTCAGTCTACTTCTGGTGTACTACACAAAGAGATAAAGTTCTTGCACAATGGCATACAACGTCAAGATCTGGAGATTAAGACGGTTAATTCTAAACCTTCTTTGTTAAGGCTCTACAATGACCGTGTGCTCTTCCTCTACGATAAGCCAGCAACTTGTTCTTAGAATACACAACAGCAATAGAATCCTTCGTGAGATGAGAACCAGTTCTAATTATCAAAACTAAGTCAAATCGTCAGTCTGTACCAATCCAAAAAAATATGTTTGCCACCATTATTCTGCCTAAATGATAGATTTGCAACACCTTAAAGGGGTACTCCGGTGGAAAACTTATTATTTTATTTTTTTAATAAACTGGTGCCAGAAAGTTAAACAGATTTTTAAATTACTTCTATTAAAAAATCTTAATCCTTCCAGTACTTATTAGCTGCTGAATACTACAGACGAAAGTATTTTCTTTTTGGAACACAGAGCTGTCTGCTGACATCACGAGCACAGTGCTCTCTGCTGACATCTCTGTCCATTTTAGGAACTGTCCAGAGCAGCATATGTTTTCTATGGGGATTTTCTCCTACTCTGGACAGTTCTTAAAATGGACAGAGGTGTCAGCAGAGAGCACTGTGCTCTTGATGTCAGCAGACAGCTCTGTGTTCCAAAAAGAAAATAATTTCCTCTGTAGTATTCAGCAGCTAATAAGTAATGGAACGATTAAGATTGTTTAATAGAAGTAATTTACAAATCTGTTTAACTTTCTGGCACCAGTTTATTAAAAAAAAAAAAGTTTTCCCCCGGGAGTACCCCTTTAACATCAAGCTTTGAATGAGAAGTTCCAATGACACATGAACCAGTAATAATAGAGATCATTGGGGGGGGATTTATAAAAGTTGTCTTTAGCTATTTATTTTTTAGTAATTTTTTGCTTAGTTTTTTCCTTTCATGTGCCAAATTTATAAAAAAAAAAATAAAAAAGTTGCACATCAAAAAAACAATAAATCACTTCAGAAAACCATTTTGTATGATTCGTCCTCTTCTCTGAGACTTTTTCACACAAAAAAATTGCAACTTTTTTTTTTATTAAAAGTGCTCTCCAAAGGCATTATTTGTAAGACAGGTCTGACTTGGCTTAGGTTGGTGACTTTTTATGTGACATTCGCAGTTTATGAATACACAAATGCCTTAAGAAAGTGAGTTTGCACAATTTGCCTTACACTTGTAACCAGAAACGTCGCGCAGAAAAGTGTTTAGGCGCAGAATTTATGCCTTAAATGTAAGCCAAAAAAGCTTCTTAATAGGTTTATAAATCTCCCCCCCCCCATATCTTTTCTTACAGTAATAGAAATGTCAACCTTCTTATGACACTGCTCAGATCAAAACATCTAAAAACAGAAAAGAAGGCGACTGTAGTCCGAAAGGATGTGCTTGAGGTAAGCCATAGGAAAAACAGGAGAGAACTGAGGAAAAGATAACTAAAAGTAAGAACAAGAAAACAAAGGATCTCGGAAAAGTAGGAAGGGAGTATGCAAGCACAGATGTTACCAAAAGGAAGAAGAGAGATGGAAAAACAGGAGGGGTAGACGGTGAGGGCAGAGAGCAGCAGAAAATGGAGATCACCATGAGGGGAAAGTAACTAAAAGGTGATCGGGTGTGACAGATGAGCTCCACACAAAGTAGTAAACTGAAAACAGCCAAGACGTCTCAGCCCTGAGTGCACTCACCATGCTCCCAGATGGCATTCCCTGTCACATATGTCTATGTATTTGTTGAAGTACCAAATCCCTATCTACCCTCCCAATCTGCTTTCCCCTCCTCTCAGATATCTTGTTCAATGAGGGTTGGCGTGGGGCCAGCGGGAATAGGGAAAGAGAAGGTTCCCACAGAAACACTGTGTGTGTCCTCAGCTATCATGCCAAGCATGGCAAATGTAGGGATGCCACTCCGGATATGTCCAGGTAAAGAGACAGAATAATACATCTACATTTTAGGAGGGGGTGCAGACTTCGTGGGTGATAGACTAGACAGCTGCCTATTTATAGACAGGGAAAAAACAGGTGAACTATGTCTGGCACACACAGAATGTGCTTATTGTAGGAAAAATCCATCATATATAAAAAGCTCATACTTTCTATTATAAACCTTTCTAATATTAAACACATGTTTAGTGCAGGGCTTGACAAATACGTTATGAATATAGGAGCCAGCAAAAAGGTAGGACCAGGATGCTGCATGTCACGTAATGTCATGTGATCAATTAGTGTCCTCTTATCTCTCCCTGTGTGTCAGTTTTTACTGTCCCCTCATCCCCCTCCGTGTGTCAGTCATTACTGTCCCCTCATCTCCAACTGTGTCACACTCACTACTGTCCCCTCGTCTCCCCCTGTGTCACACTCACTACTGTCCCCTCATCCCCCCGTGTCACACTCACTACTGTCCCCTCATCTCCCCCCCCATATGTCAGCTACTACTGTCCCCTCATCTCCCCCTGTGTCACACTCACTACTGTCCCCTCATCTCCCCCTGTGTCACACTCACTACTGTCCCCTCATCTCCCCCCCCCATATATCAGCTACTACTGTCCCCTCATCTCCCCCCCCCCATATATCAGCTACTACTGTCCCCTCATCTCCCCCTGTGTCACACTCACTACTGTCCCCTCATCTCCCCCTGTGTCACACTCACTACTGTCCCCTCATCCCCCCGTGTCACACTCACTACTGTCCCCTCATCTCCCCCCCTATATGTCAGCTACTACTGTCCCCTCATCTCCCCCTGTGTCACACTCACTACTGTCCCCTCATCTCCCCCTGTGTCACACTCACTACTGTCCCCTCATCTCCCCCCCCCATATATCAGCTACTACTGTCCCCTCATCTCCCCCCCCATATGTCAGCTACTACTGTCCCCTCATCCCCCCCTGTGTCACACTCACTACTGTCCCCTCATCTCCCCCCCCCCATATATCAGCTACTACTGTCCCCTCATCTCCCCCCCCCCCCCATATATCAGCTACTACTGTCCCCCCCTCATCTCCCCCCCATATATCAGCTACTACTGTCCCCTCATCTCCCCCCCCCCATATGTCAGCTACTACTGTCCCCTTAGCCTCCCTCTATGTAATTTATTATTGTCTCCTCATCTTCCCCTGTGTGTAAGGTTAATACTGTCCCCTCATCTGCCATGTGTCAGTCATACGTATCCTTTCATCTGTTTAAAAAAAAACGAACTATTTTACTTACCTCTGCCCCATTCTGCCTCCAGTATTCAACATTGGATGTGATCGGTCGGCATTCCAGTGCTCAGCAGCGGATGTCTTCAATAAGGGCTCCGATGTCATGTGACTGCCGCCATCAATCAGCTGCCTCGGTGGTGATGCTCCGTACACCTGACTATGAAGTGTCATTGCCGAGGCCGCTGATTGGTTGCTGCGGTCACCAGACGTCCCTCAGAAAACATGACTAAATTCGGTCCATTAAAATCAACAGATCCAGCACCTGTACATCCAGTATACATTGGCATACCATTCTTCCAGTATACCAATGTATACAGCAAACGCAGGGCTCAAGTCCTGCAGGAACATGTGGGAACTGAGTTCCTGCAATTTTTCCACAGCATTCCCATTAGCAAGAGTCCTGCAGGACCAGCCCTTGAGTGGAAATCTTGGGGGAGTTCCCACACTTTGTTTCCCAGGACTTGACCTCTGTGCAAACATAACCTATTTCAGATGTGAACACAGCCTAACAGAAGAGAAAGTATCAACCGAAGACTTTGGCCAGATAGTTCAAATGAATTGTCTCCTTTAGAAGACCCTTTTTAAATCAAATAACCTATTGAAAAGAACTTGGGGTACTGGTGGACAGTAAATACGAATTTTAGTTTTTACACTTTCATTTTTTTCTTCCCCTTCTAAAAATCATAACACTTTAAATTTTGCACCTATAGACCCATATAAGGGCTTGTTTTTTGCATCATCAATTGTACTTTGTAATTACTTATTTTATACCAAAATCTGCGGCAAAAAAAAAATAAACATTACTTGTGGGGGGAAAAAAAGCTATTTTGTAACTTTGGGGGGGGGGGGGTTCCGTATCTACACAGTACACTTTTCGGTAAAAATGACACCTTACCTTTATTCTGTAGCTCCATACGGTTACAAGGTTACCCAATTTATATAGGATTTATTTTATTTTACTATTTAAAAAAAATTATAGCTACATGCATCAAAATTAGTATGTATACAATTGTCAGACGTCTATGAGGGACAGTATCAAACGCTTTAGCAAAATCCAGAAACACTATGGGGGAAATTTATCAAAACCTGTCCAGAGGAAAAGTTGCCCAGTTGCCCATAGCAACCAATCAGATCACTTCTTTCATTTTGCAGAGGCCTTGTTAAAAATGAAAGAAGCGAGCTGATTGGTTGCTATGGGCAACTGGGCAACTTTTCCTCTGGACAGGTTTTGATAAATCTCCCCTATATCCACAGCCATTCCTCTGTCAAGGCTTCTACTCACCTCTTCATAAAAGCAAATTAGATTGGTTTGACAAGTTCTATCCTTAGTAAACCCATGCTGGCTATCACTTATAATACTAGTATCCCCTATGTATTCCTCTATGTAATCCCTTACTTATGTGCAATACATTTTTGTTATTTTAACAAACTGAGCCTGTTGCATTATAATCAGTGGAATATTATCCATCCTGAGGAGAGCGCCTCATTGCATCATTTTGCCGGTGTCACCGCCAATTCTTCATTGCATTTACTGGACCGTCCAGGAGTTATCCAAGACGGGTTGGATGCCGGCAGCACTCCTAGGATTTCATCTTTAACGTTGACTTCAAGCGATTTATGGTGTTGTGCTCATAGTGCTACACCACAAGGTGAGCATTTCAGTTTGCACTTGAATATTCAAGATAATAAATGGAGTAACAGCACATAGTTGTTTTTTTTTCTGTTCCCTTTTTTATATACAGGGAGGGCCATTTATATGGATACACCTTAATAAAATGGGAATGGTTGGTGATATTAACTTCCTGTTTGTGGCACATTAGTATATGTGAGGGGGGGAAACTTTTTAAGATGGGTGGTGACCATGGCGGCCATTTTGAAGTCGGCCATTTTGAATCCAACTTTTGTTTTTTTCAATAGGAAGAGTTTCATGTGACACATCAAACTCATTGGGAATTTCACAAGAAAAACAATAATGTGCTTTGTTTTAACGTAACTTTATTCTTTCATGAGTTATTTACAAGTTTCTGACCACTTATAAAATGTCTTCAACGTGCTGCCCATTGTGTTGGATTGTCAATGCAACCCTCTTGTCCCACTCTTCACACACTGATAGCAACACCGCAGGAGAAATGCTAGCACAGGCTTCCAGTATCCATATACACTGCTATATACTACTATATACACCGCAGGAGAAATGCTAGCACAGGCTTCCAGTATCCGTATACACTGCTATATACTACTATATACACCACAGGAGAAATGCTAGCACAGGCTTCCAGTATCCGTATACACTGCTATATACTACTATATACACCACAGGAGAAATGCTAGCACAGGCTTCCAGTATCCGTATACACTGCTATATACTACTATATACACCACAGGAGAAATGCTAGCACAGGCTTCCAGTATCCGTATACACTGCTATATACTACTATATACACCACAGGAGAAATGCTAGCACAGGCTTCCAGTATCCGTATACACTGCTATATACTGCTATATACACCGCAGGAGAAATGCTAGCACAGGCTTCCAGTATCCGTAGTTTCAGGTGCTGCACATCTCGTATCTTCAGAGCATAGACAATTGCCTTCAGATGACCCCAAAGATAAAAGTCTAAGGGGGTCAGATCAGGAGACCTTGGGGGCAATTCAACTGGCCCACGACAACCAATCCACTTTCCAGGAAACTGTTCATCTAGGAATGCTCGGACCTGACACCCATAATGTGGTGGTGCACCATCTTGCTGGAAAAACTCAGGGAACGTGCCAGCTTCAGTGCATAAAGAGGGAAACACATCATCATGTAGCAATTTCACATATCCAGTGGCCTTGTGGTTTACATTGATGAAGAATGGCCCCACTATCTTTGTACCCCATATACCACACCATACCATCAATGTTTGTGTTCCAACAGTCTTGGAGGGATCTATCCAATGTGGGTTAGTGTCAGACCAATAGCGGTGGTTTTGTTTGTTAACTTCACCATTCACATAAAAGTTTCCTCATCACTGAACAAAATCTTCTGCGGAAACTGAGGGTCCCTGTTCCAATTTTTGTTTTGCCCATTCTGCAGCACCTGAAACTACGGATACTGGAAGCCTGTGCTAGCATTTCTCCTGCGGTGTATATAGTAGTATATAGCAGTGTATACGGATACTGGAAGCCTGTGGTAGCATTTCTCCTGTGGTGTTGCTATCAGTGTGTGAAGAGTGGGAGAAGAGGGTTGCATTGACAATCCAACACAATGGGCAGCACATTGAACACATTTTATAAGTGGTCAGAAACTTGTAAATAACTCATGAAAGAATAAAGTTACGTTAAGACCAAGCACATCATTGTTTTTCTTGTGAAATTCCCAATAAGTTTGATGTCTCACATGACCCTCTTCCTATTGAAAAAACTAAAGTTGGATTCAAAATGGCCGACTTCAAAATGGCCGCCATGGTCACCACCCATCTTAAAAAGTTTCCCCCATCACATATACTAATGTGCCACAAACAGGAAATTAATATCACCAACCATTCCCATTTTATTAAGGTGTATCCATATGAATGGCCTGCCCTGTATATTGAACACATTTCAATATTTCTGACATTTAAGCACGCGGAGTTACCGCATATGATTAATTTTTTATTACATTATTTTATTTAAAAAATGGGAAAAGAGGGGATTCAAACTTTTATTAGGAAAGGGTTAATTACATCAAAGAGTGTCTCTTGAGGTTGGAGGACCAAGCATGTCCACACATCAGCCCATTAAAGGGGTATTCCAGGGATTTTTTTTATTTGACTATGCTACAGGGGCTGTAAAGTTAGTGTAGTTCATAATATAGTGTCTGTACCTGTGTGTGACGGTTTTTCTCACAATTCTGTGATTTTCACCCCAATATATATTTTTACCAGCATACAAAATGACTGTTGTCTCAGAATTTTCCCAGCTTGCAATGTGGCCGAGACCTGACATCACTAGTCAGCTGATGACAGGAAGCCTGTCTGCTTCAATGGGTGGAGGGATCAATCTGCAACTAATGCAACAGCTGGAGGCACCCTGATTGAAAACCACAGGTCTTTTGAATGGATGCAGCTCATTTATGTTTCAATGGGTGGGGTGGCTGATGTGTGGGAGGGAGGAAATGGAATTGTGGGATTTGTAGTAAAAACAAAGAAAAGTCAAACAGGAAATACCAGTTCACAAAAAGCTAGCCACAGTGTTATGGTAATCTCACAACATAGCCATTTAGCCCCAAGACAAGCGCAGATCCTTCCTAAGAATGTCCATTACTGTCTACCAGGTACGTACTAAAATCAGCTTATGGTGGAGAACCCCTTTAATATCAATGGACCCTGTGTCATGTTTTTTTTTCTCCTTCAAGGGCACTGCAGGGAATTTAGCATTTACTACTGGGTTCCACCACAGATTACAGCTTATTATTGGTGGATCCTTCCTAAAAAAGGAATAATTACAACCTAACTCAGTGTTCCCCAACCAGCTTGTCTCCAGCTATTGCCGTTGGCTGTCCGGGCATGCTGGGTGTTGTAGTGTTGCAATAGCTGGAGACACGCTGGTAGGGGAACACTGCTATATAAGAATAAACCTGATCAGTGCTAAAAGCAGCAGTATACATAGGAATAAAACATAGTATGGACAAAGTATTTTGTACTTATCAAGCCCTGCCAAAGTTTATATTAGGACACCTGAAAAGCGTCACAGACTAACTGTTCATGAACATTCTGACATACGAAATAAGTCTGTAAATGTTACCATGACAACCTCAGTGAAAGCACAATATATACATTACCGCAGCCTTCAGGAATTCAGGAGGCGAAAAAAGACAAAACAATATTTGAGTATTTTAGAAAAAGTGTCCAAATTTTTTACTCGCAATCTATTGAGCATCTTCTTCAAAGTACCAAACCCCTCCAAGAAGGTGACTTTTAGAGATGAGCGAACTTACAGTAAATTCGATTCGTCACGAACTTGTCGGCTCGGCAGTTAATGACTTATCCTGCATAAATTAGTTCAGCTTTCAGGTGCTCCCGTGGGCTGGAAAAGGTGGATACAGTCCTAGGAGACTCTTTCCTAGGAATGTATCCACCTTTTCCAGCCCACCGTAGTACCTGAAGGCTAAACTAATTTACGCAGGAAAAGTCATCAACTGCCGAGCCGAGAAGTTCGTGACGAATCGAGTTTACTGTAAGTTCGCTCATCTCTACTTATCAGCTACTGTATGCTACAAAGGAAGTTCTTTTCTTTTTGAATTTCCTTTCGGTCTGACCACAGTGCTCTCTGCTGACACCTCTGTCCATGTCAGGAACTGTCCAGAGCAGGAGAGGTTTGCTATGGGGATTTTCTCCTACTCTGGACAGTTCCTGACACGGACAAAAGGGGTCAGCAGAGAGCACTGTGGTCAAACAGAAAAGAAATTCAAAATGAAAAGAACTTCCTCTGGAGCATACAGCAGCTGATAAGTACTGGAAGGATTAAGATTTTTAATAGAAGTAATTTACAAATCTGTTTAACTTTTTGGCACCAGTTTATTTAAAAAAAAATTTTTTTTCAAGCGGAGTACCCCTTTAAGTCTGTGTTCACATTGTGGTCCTTTATCCACACTAACAGTGGGGACCACAGTGGAACCCAGTGTAATTCAATGGAACCCATTATACAATCGGACACTATGTCAAGGCTTCCATTGTAAGCATAGGGCAGATGTGACCATACACTATAGTTAGCTGTCGGTGGAATGCTTGTTTGACTCATACACATGCATGTTTACCTAGGCCAAGTGTGCATGTGTTTTAGTGGAGGGGGGGGGGGGGGGGTTAAACGGTTCCAAAATATTCCAAACGAAAAGGATGAGGCAATTGAAATCCAACATGTCCAATCCCTCTTTATCTCAACATCTACCATCAGGGAGAGTCTGAAGACCCCTATACACATTAGATGGTCGACTAGTCCAAATTAAATAGGTGGGTTTTGCCGATGTTTATCTCAATAAATGGCGTAAAATTATGGAACACGAGGTGGACGGGCATTATGGGAGCAGGAGCCTAGCCTCACCTCCATAGTGCAAAGATGGATGTTTACATATAAGCAACCAAGGCCAATATCTCCATAAAGGCGGCATCCATCTGGGTAAGCGACAAATCCTTTTAATCTGGTTCACCAGCATTATAACCCAGTGTATTGGGTATAGTGCTGGTGAAAACAGCTGTCCGTTTCTCTTTAAATGGGCACTGTCACCAAACATTTTTTTTTGATATGTTGTAGTACAACATATCTCTAATATAGATCTATTTTTTTTTCCCCATTAAATTAGTTTATTTTACATTTGAAAACCGGCCACTAGGGGTCTCCCTCCTAGTGGCCAGCTGCAGGCTGGCATGACGGGCATCGGTCCTTATTCATTCAGCCTGCGCTTGCTCCATGCCAATCAGACAGGTGGAAGAGAGCGCTGAGAGCGAATTGGCTCCCTGGCCTCACCCGCCTCCCGGCATATACGCGGCGCTGCTGCTGCTGGCCGCAGCACTTGGGTATGTCTGGATCGGGGAGGGGGAAGGGGGGGGGGGGTTGTTAGGGCCGCAGCCATAACATATTTATTGTTCTGGGGGGGGCTGCACAGGGTGCCCACAGCTGTTTCACCACTACAACTCCCAGCATGCCCTGACAGCCAATAGATGTCAGGGCAAGCTGGGAGTTGTAGTGGTGAAACAGCTGGATGCACCCTGTGTAGATGAACTAAGGGCAGAAGTTGGCCCCCCCAGCAGGCATCAGTGATGTCTGCCTGCTGGGGAAGTCTAACTGGTAGTGAGCACACTACCAGGCAGACAAAAAAGCATTTTTTATATAGTAAAAAAAAAAAAATTTTAAAGCAGGGAGGGGGTTAGAGAGAGATGGGCAATAGGCAGGGACAGGAAAAAAAAAAAAATAAGGATTGTGGGAGCTACCCTTTAAAGGGGTACTTCCCTGGAAAAAAATTAATTCTAATCAACTGGTGCCAGAAAGTTAAACAGATTTGTAAAATACTTCTATTTAAAAATATTGATCCTTCCAGTACTTATCAGCTGCTATATGCTCCACAGGAAGTTCTTTTCTTTTTGAATTTCCACTCTGTCCACTCTCTGACCACAGTGATCTCTGCTGACACCTCTGTCCATTTTAGGAACTGTACAGTGCAGGATAGGTTTGCTATGGGGATTTGCTTCTACTCTGGACAGTTCCTAAAATGGATAGAGGTGACAGCAGAGAGCACTGTGGTCAGACAGAAAGGAAATTCAAAAAGAAAAGAACTTCCTCTGGAACATACATCAGCTGATAGGTACTGGAAGGATTATGATTTTTAAATAGAAGTAATTTACAAATCTGTTTAACTTTCTGGCACCAGCTGATTTAAATAATAATAATAATAATAATAATGTTTTCCAGTGGAGTACCCCTTTAAGCTGCACAGTCACAGACACATATATGAAGAGTTGACATTCAAAGTGTTAATGCCAGAATTCCTGAGAGGTGCTCATGCCATGTTTAGACACGTTCTAGGATCTAAGAAACCCTCCATCTCAGAGTTCCTCAAGGCTCCCTCGGGGTCCATTTCGACAGAAGACAATAGATACTTATCTCCTTCAGTTCCGAAAATTTCCTTCCTGAGGCTTTTAACATTGCTTTGTCCATTCATGGTTTATACCACCGAGGAATTTCTGTTCTGGACAGGACTCCTATCAAAGTCCTATATGCCACAGAGTGTACTCAATGGCATCAATTTATAAGTCAAAGCTGACAATAAAATATATAGTAAACCCCCCCCCTAAAAGACCCGATTTAGTGTGACCGATTCTCAGACCCCCATACAGTATGAATAAGCAGGTGAATCACACAAAGCTTTAGCTTTTCCCTCGTCCCTACAAGCTTTTATACTGTTATTGCCTATTGTAAATGGATATCAGAACACTTGCTATAGATAACTACTGTAAGGGTATGTTCACATTTGGGGGATACACTGTGAATATATTGCAGAAGATTCAGGTGATGGAAAAATCTGCAGCTTAATAGAGTAGCAGCTTGTATGAAATGGTTGTATGCAGTAACTACTACTAAAATGCAGCTATTAAAGGGGTATTCCAGGAAAAACTTTTTTTTTTTTTTTTATATCAACTGGCTCCATTAAGTTAAACAGATTTATAATTACTTCTATAAAAAAATCTTAATCCTTTCAATAATTATCAGCTGCTGAAGTTGAGTTGTTGTTTTCTGTCTGGCAACAGTGCTCTCTGCTGACATCTCTGCTTGTCTCGGGAACTGCACAGAGTAGAAGAGGTTTGCTATGGGGATTTGCTTCTAAACTGGGCGGTTCCCGAGACACGTGTCATCAGAGAACACTTAGACAGAAAAAAAACAACTCCACTGCAGCTCATAAGTACTGAAAGGATTAAGATTTTTTAATAGAAGTAATTTACAAATCTGTTCAACTTTCTGTAGCCAGTTGATATATAAAAAAATAGTTTTTTCCTGGATAACCCCTTTAATCTTCGTTTTGTTTATACTTTCCTATTTTAGCTATTAAGCAGTTAGGGCAGTGTTCCCCATCCAGTGTGCCTCCAGCTGTTGCAAAACAAAAATTCCCACCATGCCCGGACAGCCTTTGACATGTAGTTTTACATGTATTACAAGTATTAAAGGGGTACTCTGCTGCTCAGCGTTTGGAACAAACTGTCCCAAACGGTGGAGCCGGATCCGGGAGCTCGTGACTTCATAACCCCACCCCCTCATGACATCACACTCCGCTCCCTCAATGCAAGTCTATGGGAGGGGGTGTGACGATGTCACGCCCCGCCCCCTCAATGCAAGTCTATGGGAAGGGGCATGACAGCCGTCACCCCCCCCTCCCATAGGCTTGCATTGAGGGGGCGGGCGTGACATCGTGTGGGGGAGGGCCTATGACATCATAAGCTCCTGGCGCCGGCTCCAGCGTTTGGAACAGTTTGTTCCAAACGCTGAGCAGCGGAGTACCCCTTTAAAAGGAGATACCGCTGTCCCATTCACACGGCAGAATCTCCACAGTGGAAATGCTGCTTCCTGGATTCTGCAAAAACATTGAACATGTCTTGAAATTTTGCCGAATTCCGGGCAGAATCCCAGTGAACCCAATGGCGCTTTGAATTTCGTCTGCACTCTGTGTTCTGAGAGAAATCAGAAATTCTGCTCCAATTCCACAAAACTGAAAAAATTCGGCAGCATGCTTTGCAGAATACACTTTGAGCAAAATAGCAGAATTTCCGCCATGTGAACAACAGGTGGAAAACGTGAACCCGAATTTCTGCAGCGGATTTCAATTACCTAAAAGTAATCCGCTACTGAAATTCTAACTGCAATAAAATACACCCGTGTGAATGTTCACAAAGGTGAAAATGGGTGGAATTCCACTGGCGGGTGCTAGGAGCGCTTGGAAATGCGCCATCTCATAGACGGCAATGCTTTTCCTAGAATTGACTATTCTTTCTGCGAATGCTGGAATCGGAATTTTCGGGCCAGAAACATGGTGCAGAAATTCTGGCGTGTGAACAGTGCAGCAGAATCCCATTGAAGTTAATGGAACTCTGCTGCTGTGGAATGTCCGTGCTGAATATTCATGCGGGATTCTGCTGTGTGAACATAGCCTTAGTTTGTTCATTTATGCTGCAGATTTAGTGCAGATTTTCCCAATTGATTTCAATGGGGAAGTGAAAATCCACAATAGATCAACAGTTGTTACACAGATGTTAAATGACTTCTATTAAAAAAATCTTAATCCTTCCAGAACTTATCAGCTGCTATATGCTGCACAGGAAGTTCTTTCCTTTTTGAATTTCCTTTCTGTATGACCACAGTGCTCTCTGCTGTCACCTCTGTATCGAGCAGTAGAGGTTTGCTAGGGGGATCTGCTCCTACTCTGGACAGTTCCTAAAAATGGACAGAGGTGTCAGCAGAGAGCACTGTGGTCAGACAGAAAAGAAAAAGAAAAGAATTTCCTGTGGAGCATAGAGCAGCTAATAAGTACTGGAAGGATTAGGATTTTTAATAGAAGTCATTTACCAATCTGTTTTATACTTTCTGGCACCAGTTGACTTTAAAAAATCTATATATTTTCCAGAGAAGTACCCCTTTAACGGTAGGACCGCGGGGTACTGCGCCATCACCATTGAAGGTTATGCCGTTCTTGCAGAATTCCACATAAAGAATGAACATGTTCTTTCTTTGCGTGGAACAATTTCAGCGGCGGAATTGTCTGCCACTGAAATTCCGCAGTGTGAACGGGTCTCGCGGAAGACCCATTCACACTGATGGTTATGTTCACAGCGCGGAATTCCACAGGATTTCCACAGTGTGAACATACCCTTATAGGCGATGTTTATCTTTTCTTCTATAGTTCTCTAATAATACGTTGTTATCCAACAATATCACAGTTCACAAAACCATCTAAGGCTGCGTTCACACGGAGTAATTCAAGAGGAATTTACTAAAGTAATTCCTCTTGAATTCTCCGCTCCAAATTAATTCACATCTCCTCTGCCCATTGACTTTAATGTTTTTTCTGCTGTCCTGTTCACACTGCGGAAATTCTGCTAGCGGGAATTCTGACGCTGAATTCCGCTCCGCTTGAAGAATGAGCATGTTCCTTCTTCAAGCGGAATCCGCTAGCAGAAATCAATGGTAAAAAAAAATTCCGCCCGACATTGTTTTAGCGCAGAATTTGCATGTAAATGGCTGAAAAACCCTTCACTTCTTTCTCCCCCATTTTCCACGAGCAATTCCGCGCAAATTCCGCGCGAATATGGGTGCGTTCACACCACGTTTTTGCTATACAGTTCCCGTATCAGGTTTTTGATGAAAAACAGATTCCTCAAAACCTGACTAAACTGTATCAAAACGTGTGTACAAATTTCAAACCGTATGTGAAAAATGACATCCGGTTGCATCCGCTTTTTAAGAAAAAAACATATAAATTTTTAACTTTTCACTCCATTTTGAATAAAGTTTCACTTGTTTGATTGAAATTCCAAGAAACAAAACTGTGCAAAGTTAAAAATCGTGTGGTGAAAACCTGATGGAACCACATGCACATACAGTTCTGTATGGTTCCCATTGACTCCCATGTTAAAAAAAAACTGTATACAGTTTAATACAGTTTTTCACCCGGACCAAGAAACGTGGTAGACTACAGTTTTGGATACGGGTAAAAAACTGGACAAAACTGTATCAGATTCAAAACTGACTAAATTGAATGATGCGTTTGACATACAGTATACAATGTTAAGTCAATACAGTTCCATACGGTTTTTAACTTGACACCGTATACGGGAACTGTATAGCAAAAATGTGGTGTGCATGCAGCCTAATCCTTCCAATGATACATTTACACACATATTAATTATACAGCAATCCCTTAATGGGAACCCCGTGTGACCATCTGCGCACGTACCTGTAATCCTAATCTGACCGCCGGCTATAACCATTACACAGAGATTACCAAACCCTCCAATCCACACATGTATTAATATGCTACATTATATTCATCTACAAACTAGCCCCAGATTAATGCACATCCTCCTATACTTCACATGGGTAACTACATCCCTAATAGTACAAAGCACTAGAATGCAAGAAAATATAGACCCTTATCGGCCATTTGGTCTGTTTTCTGAGGTTACATACGTTTTTGAGTGTTCCCCATCCTGTGGCTCTCCAGCTGTTGCAAAACTACAATTCCCAGCATGTACTGATAACCTTTGCCTGCCCATCACTTATATTACAAAGTATTCCCCAACTCACTGTTTCCCAACCAGGGTGCCTCCAGCTGTTGCAAAACTACAACTCCCAGCATGCCCGGACAGCCTTTGGCTGTCCGGGCATGCTGGGAGTTGTAGTTTTGCAACAGCTGGAGGCACCCTGGTTGGGAAACACTGCTCTAACTGTTGCAAAATCACAAATCCCAGCATGTACTGATAACCTTTGGCTGCCCATCACTTACATTACAAAGTATTCCCCAACCTGTGTCTCTCTAACTCATTGTTTCCAAACCAGGGTGCCTCCAGCTGTTGCAAAACTACAACTCCCAGCATGTACTGATAACCTTTGGCTGCCCATCACTTACATTACAAAGTATTCCCCAACCTGTGTCTCTCCAACTCACTGTATCGGAACCAGGGTGCCTCCAGCTGTTGCAAAACTACAACTCCCAGCATGCTGGGAGTTGCAGTTTTGCAACAGCTGGAGGCACCCTGGTTGGGAAACAGTACTCTAAATGTTGCAAAACTACAACTCCCAGCATGTACTGTAAAGGCACAGGTTGGGGATCTGCACATTAGAGGCAGTAGTGCACATTTGTGCCAGTGCCAACCTCTATCAATGCAGCAAAAATATAGCTATTAAAAACCCCAAATTCTTATAATAATACCTCACTGTATATCATTATATAATAGGCGGACATTCCAGCAGGGAGGAGGGGGGGGGGGGGGGTTATCATGGGACATTCTCATAGGCAGAGGTCAGTGGTTTTGGTGGGAAATGTGAAGCACCATCATTATCTGGCTAAAAGTTTTAAAATTTCCCCCCCAAAAAACTCTTCGAAAGCCATGTTGGTCAATGTGCCACATAGGCATCACTTACAAGTACACCAAAGAGATGGACAGTAACCAGCCAAAATAAGTGGGATCACATGAGCTGACTATCTTGTCGATCACGGGACAGTTTCCTAATATGACGCACGGTTGGGACGTTTTTTCTTCTTCATATCTACCCCCCCCTAAAATGTCCTGTTCAAGTACAGATACACAGAGAAATAATATGACCAACACTGAAGAGTCCTGCAAGGACCATACAGGATTTCGGGCAGTGTAGACAATTCCCTTATTATCAATGAAGAAGACTGGAATCTGTCACCTGCAATTTACATTCAAAACCGACAACACATTTAGAGGTCAGAGGTCACATGGTAGCTTTTCATATATCTGTCTGTGCCTCCGTACCATAGAATAATACTATTCAAAGTGTCATAGAGGATTACCCAAACCCCTGAAGTGCTGGGGGCTGGTACAACCCCTCACTTTCCATTTGATCACTATCCCAGTCAGGTAGAAGCCGAGCCCTGTTTACAAATCACCTCAGTCTCAAGATTTGGAAACAGGGCTCAGCTTCCAGCTGTCAATCAAGCAGAATGGAAGGGAAAGTCAGGTGGTCTTCCAGCTCTGCGCACTTTAGGGGCTCAGAAACACCTGTTTGGCCATTTGCACTAGAGAATGAATCATTTTTGGATGTTATGGAAGCACAGACAGATATACGAATGGCACCAAGTGTCTCCTGTGCATCTAACACTGTCGCCGGCTCAGAATGTGAATTGTAGCTGACAGATTCCCTTTCAACTATTTTTTATATTTCCTTGACAATTTTAGCAGATACATCCAGGACAGTCATAAACCAACCCCAGCACCATGAGTAGGATGCCCAGGGGGTGGCAGGGGCAACATCTATACCTGGTACTCCGCAGGGTGAGAGAAGTCCAACACTATATTTCCCAACTTTCCCATAGAGTCTGACCTGACCTCCATAAACCAAGCTCCAAACTGGAACCTTTCCAGGCTATGCCATCTGTGCCACCTTGTGACTGTCCTGTCCAATCTGATCCCCAGTTTTGCCCTGATAGGTTTCCCCAATTTGCACAAACAATAAGTTGCTTTCCATCAGTCACTATGGCCAGACACCTCAGTACATGCCATGCCCCCTACCAGCAGCTGGAACCTGTGCCAGCCAGGACCGGGCTCTGCAGCTTACCCGCTCTGTAGGCTCAGAAGGATCGTCCTGTCCCGGGAAGCTCTGATGACATTTTTATGTGAAGACAGAGGGGCGGGGAGAGACGACAGGAGAGCTGCCAGGGGAGGCGCTACAGTGCTCTTCAGAGAGCTGCGCGGGAAACTGAAGCTCTGCTGCCCTCTGCTGGACGCTTCTGTGAACCGCACCCTGCTTGTAGTGCTGAGACGCTCCGAAAAGTTTGCAGCTAAAAGTATATGTGACAGACAAGAAGCCCTATAAAATTAACCCCTTAAGGACCGGGGGGGGTTTTCCATTTTTGCATTTTCGTTTTTTGCTCCTTGCCTTTAAAAAATCATAACTCTTTCAATTTTACACCTAAAAATCCATATGATGGCTTATTTTTTGCGCCACCAATTCTACTTTGTAATGACGTCAGTCATTTTGCCCAAAAATCTACGGTGAAACGGAAAAAAAATCATTGTGCGACAAAATTGAAAAAAAAAAAAAAGCGCTTTATAACTTTTGGGGGCTTCCGTTTCTACGTAGTAAATTTTTTCGATAAAAATGACACCTTATCTTTATTCTGTAGGTCCATACGATTAAAATGATACCCTACTTATATAGGTTTGATTTTGTTGTACTTCTGGAAAAAATCATAACTACATGCAGGAAAATTAATACGTTTAAAATTGTCATCTTCTGACCCCCTATAACTTTTTTATTTTTCCGTGTATGGGGCGGTATGAGGGCTCTTTTTTTTTTTACCATTTTTGCATTGATAGGACTTATTGATCGCTTTTTATTCATTTTTAAATGATATAAAAAGTGACCAAAAATGCACTATTTTGGACTTTGGAATTTTTTTGCGCGCACGCCATTGACCAAGCGGTTTAATTAATTATATATTTTTATAATTCGGACATTTCTGCACGCGGTGATACCATATATGTTTATTTTTATTTACACTGTGTTTTTTTTTTATGGGAAAAGGGGGGTTATTCACACTTTTAATAGGGGAGGAGTTAAATGATCTTTATTCACTTTTTTTTGCAGTGTTATAGCTCCCATAAGGACCTATAACACTGCACACACTGATCTTTATCATTGATCACTGGTTTCTCATAAGAAACCAGTGATGGATGATTCTGCCGCTTGACTGCTCATGCCTGGATCTCAGGCACTGAGCAGTCATTCGGCGATCGGACAGCGAGGAGGCAGGTAGGGGCCCTCCCGCTGTCCTGTAAGCTGTTCGGGATGCCGCGATTTCGCCGCGGCTATCCCGAACAGCCCACTGAGTTAACCGGCATGCTTTCACTTTCGCTTTTAGTCGCACGGCTCAGCTCTGAGCGCGCGGCTAAAGGGTTAATAGCGCGCGGCGCCACGATCGGCGCTGCGCGCTATTAGCGGCGGGTCCCGGCTTCACTATGACGCCGGGCCCGCCGTGATATGATGCGGGGTTACTGTGTAAGCACGCGTTATATCACTGGAGCAGGACCAAGGACGTACCGGTACGTCCTTGGTCCTTAAGGGGTTAAAGGGGTACTCCGGTGGGAAACTTTTTTCTTTTTAAATCAACTGGTGCCCGAAAGTTAAACAGATTTGTAAATTACTTCTATTAAAAAATCTTAATCCTTCCAGTATTTGTTAGCTGCAGAATACTACATAGGAAATTTTTTTGTTTTTGGAACACAGAGCTCTCTGCTGGCATCATGACCACAGTGCTCTCTGCTGACATCTCTGTCCATTTTAGGAACTGTCCAGAGCAGCATATGTTTGCTATGGGGATTTTCTCCTATTCTGGACAGTTCTTAAAATGGACAGAGAGCACTGTGGCCATGATGTCAGCAGAGAGCTCTGTGTTCTAAAAAGAAAATAATTTCCTCTGTAGTATTCAGCAGCTAAGAAGTACTGGAAGGATTAAGATTTTTTTTTTAATAGAAGTCATTTACAAATCTGTTTAACTTTCTGGCACCAGTTGATTAAAGTTTTTTTTTTTTCCACCGGAGTACCGCTTTAAGCGGGTAAAGGACGTTAGATAAGTAACAAAAGGTGCATTATTTTCAATGTTATTCATTATTCAAATGTATGATCTCTCTCAATTCCTCTCTCTGATATACATTGTTATCCAAATATTCAGGATTTTGTTGGAATACCAGTACTTTATAATTAGTGGACTGTCTTTTCGGAACGGTTTTATATGTTTCTCTAGGTTAGTGTTTCCCAACCAGGGTGCCTCCAGCTGTTGCAAAACTACAACTCCCAGCATGCCCGGACAGCCTTTGGCTGTCCGAGCATGCTGGGAGTTGTAGTTTTGCAACAGCTGGAGGCACCCTGGTTGGGAAACACTGCTCTATGTACATGCATACATTTTTTATAAGTTTTAGAGAGCGTTCACACTGAGGAATAGGAGAGGAATCCTCGTGTAAACATTCTGCCGCAGAATTTATGTTTTGGTTTTTTTTGTCATACGGAATTAAGACGTAATTCAGCGCAGATTTTCCACGCGGAATATAGTTTTTTTTTTTTTTTTGCTGGACCACAACAACCAATTGGAATTTCCCTTTTTATTTATAAATTTTTTTCCGTGGTGAATCTCCGCGCAAATTCTACGCTAATTTCATGCAACTTTTGCGCAAATTCCATGCAGAAACGATTTCAAGCGGAAATTTTTTTGCCATTGATTCAATGGACTTCTGCTCGAGTATTCCACAAGAATGAACTTGTTCTTTCTTCTAGCAGAATGGAATTCCGCGAGTGGAATTTACACAGTGTGAACAGTGCAGAGTAAAATACATTGAAGTCAATGGCAAAGCAGATGTTAATTATTTCTATGTGGGGAATTCAAGAGGAATAACTCGAGTAAATGAACGCACCCTTAAAAGGGTAGTCCAGTGGTGAAAAACTTATCCCCTATCATAAGGATAGGGGATAAATTTGAGATCGCGGGGGGCCTGACCGCTGGGGCCCCCTGCGATCTCTCTGTACGGGGCCCAGGCTCTCCAGCCAGATAGTGGGTGTCAACCTCCGCACGAAGCAGCGGCCAACACGCCCCCTCAATACATCTCTATGGCAGAGCCGGAGATTGCCGAAGGCAGCGCTTCGGCTCTGCCATAGAGTTGTATTGAGGGGGCGTGTCGGCCGCCACTTCGTGCGGAGGTCAACACGCCCCCTTCCCGCGGGCTGTCGGGGCTCCGTACAGGAGATCGCAGGGGGCCCCAGCGGTCGGACCCCCCGCGATCTCAAACTTATCCCCTATCCTTAGGATAGGGGATAAGTTGTTCACCACTGGGTCACCACTGGACTACTCCTTTAATGGTCTATTCACACGTACAGTATTCTGTGCAGATTTGATGTGCAAAATTTTCTGCTGCAGATTTCAATGTAAACTGAATGACTGAACTCAGCATGAAATCCGGCGCATCAGATCTGCGCAGAATACTGTATGTGTGAATAGACCCTTAGGGTGTATTCACATGTACAGTATCCTGCACATAAATCATGTGCAAGATTTTATGCTGCAGCGTTCAATTTAAATGGGATAATGTAGGTGTGAATACACCATAAGGGAGTCTTATTGAGAGGCTATTTCGGCAATTTGCTGGACATAAAAAGCGTTCACTGCAGCTACTACCACAAACCTTCTTACAGACACCAATCTTCGGTGCTCACGTACGCAGCAATACATACTCCAACTCAAAAAATGAAAAGAACAGAGCACTCACCCGGTATCTTGTTTCATTTATGGATCACCTTATTTCATCTCAAGGTTCGGCAACAGGGGAACAGACCCTTAAGGGCCTGACAAAGCACTACGTGCACGAAACGGGCGGTTGACGGTTTGAATCTACAGTCAGAGCACCACGAGACACCTCACACCTATATACAGGCAGTTATGTCCAGTGTTGGCACATAAAGAGTTCAAGTGTCAGAGCAGTGCCGGACTGTCTTTTTTCTCTGTATGAGTCTCTTATGAGAGAAGGTATACAAGAACTTATACAAACAGAAAAAATTGGTAACAGAGGAGTGATAGACAGGTCCTCAGTGCGAATGCATAGTAATGGTTCATCTTGAAAACGTAGAAGCAAAGAATGTCGCACTCACCGGTCCACTTCAAAACTTCTTTATTGAAGGTAAGTCAGCGGGTTTACAGGTCACTATAGCGGGAGTGTCTCCATGGGACGGATGGTATCCGTTTTGTGTGCTGAGCACACTTCGTCTGCTGACGCTCAGAGATGGGCGTGGGAGAGGAGACTATATCCACACCTACACAGCATGTGATGCAGGTAATAGACAATACCAAAAATAACACAAAGTATTTATTATATAATAACACAAAGTATTATAAAAATGAGCTCAAATCCTTTCTGTGGTTGAGTCCATGTCACGATGCCGGCTGGCAGGAGGTGGATCCTCTGTGCCAGAGAGGGATGGCGAGGACCGCGCTAGTGGACCGGTTCTAAGCCACTACAGGTTTTCACCAGAGCCCGCCGCAAAGCGGGATGGTCTTGCTGCGGCGGTAGTGACCAGGTCGTATCCACTAGCAACGGCTCACCTCTCTGACTGCTGAAGATGCTGAAGATAGGCGAGGTACAAGGGAGTAGGCAGAAGCAAGGTCGGACGTAGCAGAAGGTCGAGGCAGGCAGCAAGGATCGTAGTCAGGGGCAACGGCAGGAGGTCAGGAACACGGGCTAGGAACAGACAAGGGAACGCTTTCACTAGGCACTAAGGCAACAAGATCCGGCCAGGGAGTGCAGGGGAAGTGAGGTGATATAGGGAAGTGCACAGGTGAACACACTGATTGGAACCACTGCGCCAATCAGCGGCGCAGTGGCCCTTTAAATCGCAGAGACCCGGCGCGCGCGCGCCCTAGGGAGCGGGGCCGCGCGCCGGGACAGAACAGACGGAGAGCGAGTCAGGTAGGGGAGCCGGGGTGCGCATCGCGAGCGGGCGCTACCCACATCGCGAATCGCATCCCGGCTGGCAGCGGAATCGCAGCGCCCCGGGTCAGAGGACGTGACCGGAGCGCTGCCGCGGGGAGAGTGAAGCGAGCGCTCCGGGGAGGAGCGGGGACCCGGAGCGCTCGGCGTAACAGTACCCCCCCCCTTGGGTCTCCCCCTCTTCTTGGGGCCAAAGAACCTGAGGAAAAAAAAGTCAATTTTTCCGTGAAGAGGTCCGATGCACATTAGGAGGGGTTCTGTGCGGAAACGCATGAGACAGTCCAATCTTTTATTGTTAATACAAAAGATGTAGAGGGGTCTGGCGAGACTGGTCACAGGGACGTAGAACCTGTTGATAAGAGAGGCCAAAAAAATTTTTCCTGCAGATCCGGAATCCAAGGAGACCATAGTAGAGAAGGAGAAGGTAGATGCAGATATCCGCACAGGCACAGTAAGGCGTGGAGAAGCAGAGTTGACATCAAGAACTGTGTCACCTTTGTGCGGAGTCAGCGTACGTCTTTCCAGGCGGGGAGGACGGATAGGACAATCCTTCAGGAAGTGTTCGGTACCGGCATAGTACAGGCAAAGATTCTCCATGCGGCGTCGTGTCCTCTCTTGAGGTGTCAAGCGAGACCGGTCAACTTGCATAGCCTCCGCGGCGGGAAGCACAGGAACGGATTGCAGAGGACCAGAGGAGAGAGGAGCCGGGGAGAAAAAACGCTTCGTGCGAACAAAGTCCATATCCAGGCGGAGCTCCAGACGCCATCCGGAAGAACGCATGTCAATGCGAGTGGCAAGAAGAATGAGTTCATGTAGGTCAGCAGGAGTCTCTCGTGCGGCCAGAACATCTTTAATGTTGCTGGATAGGCCTTTTTTAAAGGTCGCGCAGAGAACCTCACTATTCCAGGACAACTCGTAAGCAAGAGCACGGAACTGAATGGCGTACTCGCCAATGGAAGAAACACCCTGTTCCAGGTTCAGCAGGGCAATCTCGGCAGAAGAAGCTCGGGCAGGCTCCTCGAAGACACCACGGACCTCAGCGAAGAAGGACTGGACTGTGGCTGTGGCAGAATCATTGCGGTCCCCATCAAACTTGTCCGGCAGGGACAAGCAGGGGTTAGGAACGGCCGGTTGCTGCGGAGGAGTTGCAGGAGCCGGCGGAGGAGATGGTTGTTGCAGCTGTAGCTGTGACTGAAGTTGCTGTATCTGCGGCAGCAGCTGCTGTGACTGAAGTTGCTGTATCTGCGGCAGCAGCTGCTGTAACTGTGACTGAAGACGCTGTGTCTCGGAGATCAAGTATGCCAGCTGTTGATCTCGTTGGGCGATCTTTACGCCAAATTTGTCCGGCAGGGACAAGCAGGGGTTAGGAACGGCCGGTTGCTGCGGAGGAGTTGCAGGAGCCGGCGGAGGAGATGGTAGTTGCAGCTGTAGCTGTTGCTGTATCTGCAGCTGCTGTATCTGTGACTGAATACGCAGTGCCTCGGAGGTCAAGTATGCCAGCTGTTGATCTCGTTGGGCGATCTTTAAGGCTAGCTGGGCGACCAGTGTAGGATCTTCAGCGGGATCCATGGACGGATCTACTGTCACGATGCCGGCTGGCAGGAGGTGGATCCTCTGTGCCAGAGAGGGATGGCGAGGACCGCGCTAGTGGACCGGTTCTAAGCCACTACAGGTTTTCACCAGAGCCCGCCGCAAAGCGGGATGGTCTTGCTGCGGCGGTAGTGACCAGGTCGTATCCACTAGCAACGGCTCACCTCTCTGACTGCTGAAGATGCTGAAGATGCTGAAGATAGGCGAGGTACAAGGGAGTAGGCAGAAGCAAGGTCGGACGTAGCAGAAGGTCGAGGCAGGCAGCAAGGATCGTAGTCAGGGGCAACGGCAGGAGGTCAGGAACACGGGCTAGGAACAGACAAGGGAACGCTTTCACTAGGCACTAAGGCAACAAGATCCGGCCAGGGAGTGCAGGGGAAGTGAGGTGATATAGGGAAGTGCACAGGTGAACACACTGATTGGAACCACTGCGCCAATCAGCGGCGCAGTGGCCCTTTAAATCGCAGAGACCCGGCGCGCGCGCGCCCTAGGGAGCGGGGCCGCGCGCGCCGGGACAGAACAGACGGAGAGCGAGTCAGGTAGGGGAGCCGGGGTGCGCATCGCGAGCGGGCGCTACCCGCATCGCGAATCGCATCCCGGCTGGCAGCGGAATCGCAGCGCCCCGGGTCAGAGGACGTGACCGGAGCGCTGCCGCGGGGAGAGTGAAGCGAGCGCTCCGGGGAGGAGCGGGGACCCGGAGCGCTCGGCGTAACAGTCCAATTGAGCCCAAGGCCTCTAACTTAATGATCGACCGTGCCTCACAATGTAAGAGATAGACTCCATTGTCTCCTCCGTTCCTAGGAGGATTAACAGTTTGTAAGCCAGCAAACTTTAAGCAGGTGTAATCACCATTGTGGGATTCTTTCATGTGGGCAATAAAACGCGGAGCACCGTATCTAGACCGGACAGAATAAAAGTGTTCACGTATTCCGGTAAATAGGTGTCACGTAGTCTTGCTGACATAAAAGAATCCACAAGGAGAAAGAATAACATATACAGATAGGTTGACTGACAGGTTATGAACTGGTTAATCATGTGAGTATACCCTCCCAATTTTACAGCTCGAAACTTCATGTTGTATGAACAAAACTTACAGTGGCCATTTGTGAAGTTTCCTCTCGGAGTGCTTTTTTCCAGCCATGTGGAGTGTTTATTTGTCTCTGTAGTCGATGACAACAGAGCTTCACCCAGGGTGGTACTTCGGCGGTGGGTAACTAAGGGTCTTCTGATGGCTACATCTCCAATATCTGGATCTGATTCAAGAATATACCAGAACCTATGAAAAGCTAAAGATATCCTGGCATTAAGGTTAAAATTTGCAAAAGAAAATCTAGATATACTATCTGTATTAGATTTTCGAATCCTTTTTTTTAGACTGTAGTAATTTCTCATGGGGGACCCGTTCACTGAGTAAAAAGGCATCATCAATAATTTTCTCTGGGTAGAAGTCTATCTTTCAGATCTTGACATTGTGAAAGAAAGGAGCCTCTACTACTATTTATTCTTTCTAGTCTAAGAAATTGTGAATATGGTATATATATATTAGAACAGTTGTATTCTAATAATCTATTTTTCACAGTTATTTTATGGAAACCTTGGATAGTTATGGAGTTATTGATGATTTTTAAAAGGACATAGGGAAATTATATGTGAAAAACATATTTACATTATTGAAATTTAAGCATGCAACAAATTCTTCAAACCTGTTGCGAGTGCCCTCCTATACAATGAGAACGTCATCGATGTATCTAATGAAAAATGTAATGTTTTTCACATAGGGGTTTGCCTCAGAAAAAAATAATTACACTCGAAGACAGAAATAAATAAATTGGCATATGTACAGGAGACCGGAGTGCCCATTGCAGTGCCTGTCTCCTGTCTATACCATCTGTTTTTGAATTTTAACTCATTGTGGGACAAAATAAACGTAAGGGCATCACTAACAAAAAAGAGACGAGGTCAGAGGTTTTGCCCTGTTCGAGGAGTAGTTCTCGGATCGCCTGGACACCCGCATCATGAGTGATGCAGGTGTACAGGGATTCGACATCAATAGATGCTAGATGAAATCCTTCACTCCAGGAGAAAGATTGTAACTGTTGCAGAAGATCTCCAGTATCTTTAAAATATGTGGGCATGGAACTGAGTAGTGGATTGAGTAGCCACTCAAGGTACTGGGAGAGAGGTTAAGTCGCAGAGCCGATCCCTGTGATGATGGGTCGTCCAGGGGGTTGGCTCTGCGACTTGTGGACTTTTGGGAGGAAATACCACTTGGGGTGGTGTGGAAATTCTGTAAGTAAATGTTTGGCAGTTTTTGTGGATATAACTCATTTTTCTGCCTATAGCCTGAGAAGGGAGCAAAGTTTTTTTTACGGTTGTGGGGAAGGAATTAGAAGTAAGTGAGCAGTAGATTCTTTTATCTTGTAGCTGCCTAAGTGCTCCTTCTGTATAATATTGGGAAATCATTATAACTGTCCCTCCACCTTTGTCCGCTCTACTTATTTTAAAGTCCGTACGGGACTGGAACCATTTTAAAGGACATTTTTCACCAGGGGATAGGTTGCTAGGGGCTTTACCTCTCTACTCACAGCCTCCCTGAACAGATTGAGAGAGCTGCCAGGGGTAACTGGAGGAGAGAACATGGATTTTTTTCCACCTTTAAAGGGACCTGAATCTATTTCACTGGTTGCTAAACTGACTGGCATATCTGATGCAAGAGTGGCTAATGTTTCAATGCATGCATTCTCCTGACTGGAAAAAGTGCTAGCTGTGCTAAAGCCCAAGGGGCCTATCTCTACAGATATTTCCCCTTCTCTAACAGTGACCTCTCTCTTATCAGGATGTTTAGAAAAGTATTTCTGAAGATTGATTTTATGTAGCCCTTTATAGTAATCAATTTCAAACTGAACATAATTAAAGAAGTCACATAACCCAAAATTCAAGCCTTTAGATAGTAAGGTTATGCAGTCATTGCTCACGGTAACATCCATGAGATTTATGACATTCTGCACAGTCAATTGTGTTTCCAAGTGACTTCTTTGTGTTTCCTGGGCTTGTTCCAACTCCGTTCTCTTGGATTTCCTCTTACCCCTTCTGGTAAGTTTTCTAAAGGGCGCTGACCAGGGTTAGAAGATTTTTGATTGGTAATGCGTGGCATAGTAGCTTTTTATAGAACGCATTTGCATTATTTTCATTGACTCTGGTCTTATATTCTTGTTTCGTCTTGCAAAGATCCATACTTACACGTTTGTACTCTTTAAAAAAAAATTCAAATACGAGTGTCAAGAGGCGTGTAGCGCGGTCTGAATGTGCTCGTTCCCAAGCCTCCATGAAGTCAGGATCTTCTGTGAATTGAGAAGGTTTCTTATACACATGTATGAAAGAATTAGCACACAGGTGCGTGTGTAAATGAGGAATTTGAAAAAGTGCTGTCCATAAAGCGGGGTAATCCATAAAGAATTCAAGATTTATTAATAAAAATATATTACATGTAACGCGTTTCAAGGGCGGGCTGCCCTCTTCATCAGACATGTACAGTCAAACAAACAGCTCATTTAAATACTACAATATGTAACAGGAAATGACATCACTGTGCAGATCCTGCAATCTATATAATAGTATAAAGTAATATAAAAAAATATATAAAAGATTATATGAACAGGAGTGCTAAAATAAGCATAAAACATTTCTTATGTTGTTTTTTCAATAATTTCATTTAAACCAAGAGGCCAGAGTGAATTTAACTTGAAGAACCAAAATGACTCCCGATAAGTCACTGGTATCGATCCTGCCCTTCAGCAGGTATAGTTTCCAAAATGCAAAGCTATCCCAAGCTCTAACTAACTATGACAATTTTAGATCCACATCTTTTCCCAGGCTAAGGGGAGGAGTTTGGACTGCAATAATTGGACCAGAGTTTTTCACGTGTTCACTGTACAGAAAAAACATCAACCCTTTGCACACTGTACACCTCATTATATGCTTTGAAAATACATTTAAGACCCCTTACACACTGCCGACCGTCAGGCACTTTTTCCTTGCCTTAACAGACTTTATTTTTGATGGGGCACAACGGGAAACAATGGGTCCCGACAGATCCCATTTCCTATAATGGGGTACGTCGGGCACAGTTGTTTGTGACAGGAGTAGCGGGAGGAAAAAAGGTTGCATGATGTATTTTTCCTCCCACTATTCTCCCCGGGTTCCCCAACGGACATCACACTACCATGTCACAACGGCAATGTGAATAAAGCCTAATATGTAAAAAATACACTTTGCATAACCATAAATTACTTTGTATCCAGCAAACCTATTGTACTTAAGCCACCCCACAACTCTGATGCTACTGATGTGTAGCAGACGTAGGTACTGTATTGGGCTACCACACTAAAGTATACAGCAAAATAAAATAGTATTTTACAATAATATGAGTCAACAGGAAATGGATTTTGGCATACACCATAATTGGCTTTTTGCACCCTTTAACCCAAATTTTTATCCTTTTTATTAGTATAAAAACACATACAATATTAGTAAACAAATATTCAGTGTGCCCATAGCTTTATGCAATATGGTAAACCAACATATTTTGTAAAAAAAAATTAAATGCATAGTTGCTGTAATATAATTATAATAATTACAATTAAAGTTTAGTGAACTTTTCAAAAGTTTGGCTCAGCGGGTTCGCCAACTTTCTGAAAAAGTTTGGTTCTCGGTGAACAGGTTCTCAGTGAAACGGCAATGAAATAAGCCTCAAAACAGGTGTATAACACTATAGTCAAAGTAATAGCTTATACCTCTAGGACCTCACCAACCTAGGTGCATAATGATGGAGGTGGAAATAAATTAAAATATAACAGCGTTAATTAAATATAAATAAAATATATGTTATGAACAAATTTACACATTAAATTGGCACTGTTAGATGATAATCCTACTGGGCCCTAGTGGGGTATCAAAGAAATTTATTGGAATAGATATTGAGATGGATAATGTCCAATAATCAAATGGATAGTGTCCAATAATCTAGTATTCCAGTGTGTCTGAAGGAAAAAGTCAGTTAGTCCGCAAACGAACGAAAGAAAAGCCCGTTTTGTGACAGAGTGAGTCACTTAAAAAATAAAGTCAATCTCCAGATATAATATACAAATGGTGTTAAACTAGTTCTCACCACTGCTTCTGGCGGCGATGATCCTTTGTTGTGTATCACAGTCCCGTACTCCTCTCGTGCTCCGATGGCAGGGGGCACGGCAATCTCACGTCTCCCTTGCAGCCCCGATGCCCGATGGCAGGGGGCGCAGAGTGATGGTCCGTGCCACAGGCTCCGATGGCAGGGGAGCACAATGTGATATTCAGTGCTGTAAGCTGCACTTGCTCACCGGCTGTCTCTTGGTGGTATTGGTCTGACACTCCGGCAAGAGTGTCAGTCAGCACGGGAGCGTAAGTGATTCTAGCGGCAGCGGTGCATTCGGGAGCGGTGGACAGTCCGGGGATGGCGTCGGTGGACAGTCCGGGGATGGCGTCCCACGTGGAAACTTTGGCTGCGGGAGATGTAGGCTGTGAAAGATGGTTAGAGGTAAGGTTGCCGCCAGGCAGGGCGGAATAGACTGATAAGCTGGATTAACTCCTCTGTTGCCGGGACTTGTAGGTTTGTCGACGGACACTGGTAGTAGTTGTATGAACAGTGGCAAACACCTAAATGCATTTCGGGGTGC
Source organism: Hyla sarda (assembly GCF_029499605.1). NCBI lineage: Eukaryota > Metazoa > Chordata > Amphibia > Anura > Hylidae > Hyla > Hyla sarda. The sequence goes on along the minus strand of NC_079194.1, from coordinate 256,637,828 downwards.
TGGGAATTGCGATCCTCCGACCCCTTCCTCAGTAGAAATGTGTATGTAATAAAACTTAGTGGTAATGCTGTTTTTATGATAAAATTACACCTGTTGGTGATTGCTGAAACTGAAGAGAAAACCCGGTCTATGGATTATAGTAAGTTGTCTATTAGGTCTATCAAATATGTGGAGCGGAGCAGCTTTCCCAAACTATTCGGGGAAATCGGATAGAACCTAGTTCACACCCTGGTTTTCCCGGATAGCCAGATCAGTCATGGCATTTGCAGCGCATGGTAGCTGTATGCATATGTATTCTCTGCAAATGGCATGACAATCATAGGAATTGACAATATTATTGGTTTGTTGAATATACACAAAAACACAAATATTATATTCAACAAACCAATAATATTGTCAATTCCTATGATCGTCATGCCATTTGCAGAGAATACATATGCATACAGCTACCATGCGCTGTGAATTCCATGACTGATCTGGCTATCCGGGAAAACCAGGGTGTGAACTAGGTTCTATCCGATTTCCCCGAATAGTTTGGGAAAGCTGCTCCGCTCCACATATTTGATAGACCTAATAGACAACTTACTATAATCCATAGACCGAGTTTTCTCTTCAGTTTCAGCAATCACCAACAGGTGTTATTTTATCATAAAAACAGCGTTACCACTAAGTTTTATTACATACACATTTCTACTGAGGAAGGGGACGGAGGATCGCAATTCCCAGCACCCCGAAACGCGTTTAGGTGTTTGCCACTGTTCATGCAACTACTACCAGTGTCCGTCGACAAACCTACAAGTCCCGGCAACAGAGCAGTTAATCCAGCTTATCAGTCTATTCCGCCCTGCCTGGCGGCAACCTTACCTCTAACCATCTTTCACAGCCTACATCTCCCGCAGCCAAAGCTTCCACGTGGGACGCCATCCCCGGACTGTCCACCGAAGCCATCCCCGGACTGTCCTCCGCTCCCGAACGCACCGCTGCCGCTAGAATCACTTACGCTCCCGTGCTGACTGACGCTCTTGCCGGAGTGTCAGACCAATACCACCAAGAGACAGCCGGTGAGCAAGTGCAGCTTACAGCACTGAATATCACATCGTGCTCCCCTGCCATCGGAGTCTGCGGCACGGACCATCACTCTGCGCTCCCCTGCCATCGGGGCTGTAAGGGAGACTGCCGTGCCCCCTGCCATCGGAGGACGAGAGGAGTACGAGACTGTGATACACAACAAAGGATCATCGCCGCCAGAAGCAGTGATGAGAACTAGTTTAACACCATTTGTATACTATATCTGGAGATTGACTTTATTTTTTAAGTGACACACTCTGTCACAAAACGGGCTTTTCTTTCGTTCGTTTGCGGACTAACTGACTTTTTCCTTCAGACACACTGGAATACTAGATTATTGGACACTATCCATTTGATTATTGGATATTATCCATCTCAATATCTATTCCAATAAATTTCTTTGATACCCCACTAGGGCCCAGTGGGATTATCATCTAACAGTGCCAATTTAATGTGTAAATTTGTTCATAACATATATTTTATTTATATTTAATTAAAATTTTATATGAGTAACGCTGTTATATTTTAATTTATTTCCACCTCCATCATTATGCACCTAGGTTGGTGAGGTCCTAGAGGTATAAGCTATTACTTTGACTATATTTTTATTTTGCTGCCGGTGGGGTCCGGCTATAGCTTTAATTACCTCGGTCCTTCTGTTGTGAGCTGCACCTTATTTTAAAAGGTATATAACACTGCCTAGGAGCTCTGAAGCCCAGTGTAACACTGCTAGGGTCACCTAGGAATGTATTCAAGTTGTTTTAGAGTGGTTTTAAGGATGAGTTTGGTAACATGCGATAGCCCTGGTAACTAATAGCTTGTTTAAATAAAATGATGTTGTATGCTTTTTAACATTAAAACAAAGGTGCAATAAGTATCCCAATTTTTTTTGGCAGAGCCTGCCGGTTGTAAAATGCTCAAAATGCTTAACATTGAAAAATGTTAAACATCATCCAAAATTCTCAATTTTTGGGAGTTACAACAGGTTTTATGGCTGGCAAGTGAATTAGAAACAATGGCTTTTTCTAAGCATTCCAATAAATTTTCCCTTTCCCTTAAGTGTCCCGAAATGGTGAAGAAGAAATAGCTTTTGTATGAAAAGTCCCAAAAAATTATCCCTTTTTTTTTTTTTTTAATCAGGGTTGTCCAAAATTTCCCGTTTTATTGGCATTGAAACAGGAGCAGTATCCAGAAATGGTGAAGAAGAAATAGCTTTTGTATAAAAGGCCAATTTGTTTTTATTTTTTTGGGTATCATGGGTTGTGTATTTGTTGGCCTAGCTGATAGTAGTAACAGCAGCAAAGGTGGTGGACTGGCGGTAGTTGTAGAAGCCAGATGAAAGCAGGCAGTGGTGAACTAGTGCTAGTAGTAGTCAGCAGACAGCAGGCAGTGGTTAACTAGTGCTAGTAGTAGTCAGCAGACAGCAGTCAGTGGTGGACTAGTGATACTTCTAACCAGGCCTTGTGATGGCACTCCACATGCTTACATAGAGATATAATTCATGACTTCCTGTTTGCAGAGATTGTATTGTGCCTGGTTTTCTGCATCTGGTAAGGTAGAAAATAATTTTATTGAAAGACGGAGGCTCATATTATGTTATTCTTTCTTTAACATAACTCACAGCAGCAAGGGTTAACTATAAAGAAAAAAGTGCAGAAAACTTTAGTGCAACCAAACATATGGTAGTCCTGTAACAACCAATCCATGAGGATCATAGGACATATATTCCCAACATTCCAACTGTCAATCCTTTCTTGCTGCTCACAGCGTGGATAAATACACATTTTTTTCTCTCAATGCTAATATCCTTATTTTCATTGTATATATTAAATTTTACATTTTATTCTATTCCGTTTCTTGTGATATCAGACCTTTTCTAAATATGTACATATTTATATTTATACTTTCCTATTCAAATTGTTCATTATTGTGTTCTATATTTCTTTATATATATTTTCCCCCCTTTATTTCTGTTGTTTTTCACATATTGTTTTTCCATATTACTTAAAATACTTCTTGCACACAGTTTTTCAATACTCTTGTGTTTATGAATAATACATTTTACCTCTTTCTGGGTTTCCTATATTAGACATATCACTAATATCCCTTTCCATTATTCTGAGATCTTACATCCCTGTTTTATACTTACCGATGGTCTATCCTCGCTTCTTCCTCTTGTAGTGTCCCGCCGTCATCTTCACAGACCCTCCGTTCGCGATCCGCAGCCTCTTCTGGTCTGTGACGCACTTATAATTCACCCATCGGCCATATGCGCATACTTGTTTCTTCTTCCCGTCCTCTCGCATATCGCGAGACTTACGGCGCAGCTGGTTTTCGGCTGTTTCCCGCCCCATCTCCTCACAGAGCACATACTGTACGGAAAGACTTGTATTGATGTCCTCTCATCTGTAATACAGAATGTTACTACTTTTATTAATATTAAATTACTAGAACCCCTTTTATTAATAATATATTATTCTTAATATATTTAAATAACTCTGGTCCAGTTTTCTCCTCATTTATATAAATTCTCAACATATATATCAGTCAATATAATGTCTTCTGAGGGAATATTATTCCCCTTTCTGACATCAGGGAATATACCTTCATTAATGAGGAATATGTCCAAAATATTGTCTCCAAATCCATTAATAAAACTGGGCACTATATCAACCCTTCAGGAATCTATATCCAAATTAGTCTCTCTTGCTGTATCTCAAGCAATTCCAAATTGCCCTGGTCCCTCCACACCCTCTGACCTATTTTGGTCGGCGGAGGATTCCTCATCTAAACTTGCCAAAGGATATAAGTCTAAAAAGGTCTCTAAAAAGAGACATCATTGTAATGACAACCCGTCTTCTCCTAAACCAAAAAAGATATCTAAGGGTTAACTTCAAGCTAAAAAATCTATTTAACACCGCCAGTCTAAAAGCGGTAAAAGACATGGTGGTAAATCTTCCCACCCCACACCCTCAGTCCGTGAGGAAGTCTCACATGAACGGACAGTGAAACCCACTTATAGACAAAAAACAGACTCATATCTTATCTAGTCAGTCCTCCAGTTCTGACGCTGACTCCTCTGCTGAGGACCATGACTCCCAATATGAGGAGATATCTTACCTCTGACGATAATAATGACATTGTTTCTTTACATGACACCACTGAAGAAACCATATTAGACAGCTCTGGCAACCCTTATTTCGATCCAGTCCATGTCACACATCCTCGTGCCCTAACGTGGCAAAATATGTACAATCATGTTTTAAAAAACCGCTGGATAAAAAAGATCGCAAGAAACTCAGAGAGGAATGTCCAAGACCCTCTTTACCAGACATAACTACCATGACTCCTGAGATTGACCTGACTTTAGTAAAGTTTTTGGCCAAATCAGGGAAGAATCCCAAAAAAGGTTTGGACCGCTCGTTGAAGTCCTGACAGGACAAGCTTGTTGATATATTAGGTCCTTTGACCAAGATTATGACCCTTTCTGAAGAAGCCCTTGCTTCCAATCCACCAATTGACCCCCACATCCTGCATGGATGGATTCAGAGGGCGATATGCTTTTTTGGCAATGCCAATTCGGCTCTATCCTCATAGTGAAGACGTTCCATCTTACTTAAATTGGACCCGCAACTCACTCACCTAGCTCCAACAGAGCCGAGACCCTCTAAAGAGGGATTATTATTTGGAGATTCTTTTATCAAAGAACTCAATAAATATGTAGGTCTGTTTTCCAGTCTTGATAAAGCACAGACTTCTCTTAAGAAAGTCTTCCATTCCAAGGTTTTCTCTAAGGCTGGGAAAGGCAGGGGCCGCTTTCCCACCGGCAACAATCATTAGGGTTATAGGTTGAACTTGATGGACTCTGGTCTTTTTTCAGATTCCTCTAGGAGGCCGACTAACCCATTTTTTCCAGATTTGGTCTATGATCACCACAGACTCTTGGATCTTAAATACGGTAAAAGGTTACCAAATAGAGTTTCTAGCTCCTCCTTTTCAATCTCATCTTCCTCATCCTATCCATTTTTCAACACAAGATTGAATCCTTACAGATTTAGAGATTCAGGAACTTTATTCCAAAAACGCCATCATTCCCATAGATACCCCCTCTCTGGGATTTCTCTGCAATCTATTCCTGGTCAAAAAGAAGGATGGCGGTCACAGACCAGTCATAAATCAAAAATCCCTCAATGCTTTCATAAAATATCACCACTTCAAGATGGAGGGCATTCATCTTTTGAGAGATCTTCTCCTTCACGGAGATCATCAAAATAGATCTCAAAGATGCCTATCTTACAGTTCATATTCACCCCTCTTTTCAACCTTATCTCCAATTCTCTTGGAAAAACCAGATATGGCAATTCACTTGCCTTCCATCCGGCCTAGCATCTGCCCCATGGTGTTTCACCAAACTGACGAAACCAGTAGTTGCTCTTCTTGGGAGCCGAGGTGTTCGTCTGATCATATACTTGGACGATATTCTGATCATGGCTCAATCTCTTCATCTTATTCACCTACATATACACTGGACTCTTACTCTCCTTACAGATCTAGGATTTGTAATAAATTTCTAAAAAAAATTATATTGACCCCTTCAAGGGAAGTGGAATTTCTAGAATTTATGGTGAACTTTAAGTCTCCCATCGAGACGATTGAAAACGATTCGACTAGAAATTCACTGGGTCCTGAACAAGAATCTTATTTTCTTGAGGAACATTGCCAGAATTGTGGGCCTTTTAGCTGCCTCCATTTATGCTATTTTTCCAGCCACTTTACATTACAGGGCCTTACAACGTCTCAAAATCCAACACCTTCAGAATGGTCTGGGTTATTCGGATTCCATTTCCCTCACTCCAAAGACAAGAGAGGAGTTACTTTGGTGGCTTCATCATTTGAAATCATGGAATGGGAAAGCCATTTTCCACCCATTTCCATATCTTTCCATAGAATCGCATGCAAGTCTTTTAGGCTGGGGAGCCCGTTGTGGCCCTCTATCCACTGGTGGAAAATGGTCCTCAGACGAATCTATCCATTCATATCAATTGCCTGGAACTTTTGTCCGGCATCTTTCCACTCTGATTGTTGTATTCTTCTTCGGATGGACAATGTTTCAGCTGTTCAATATGTCAATCGTTTAGGAGGTACGAAATCGAAACCTTAGCAGATATTACCAAAGATTTTTGGCACTTCTGCCTGGACAGGAACATTGTCCTTAAGGCAGAATATCTTCCCGGTCTTTCAAACAATATTGCAGACTGGAATTCTCGTTATCTTCTAGATGCCAGCGATTGGCGTCTGGATCCTTCCATCTTTTCCTTTCTCAATACTCTTTGGGGTCCTTTATATTTAGACCTTTTCGCTTCTCGTTTAAATCGCCAACTTCCTCTGTTCTTCAGTTGGCACCACGATCCAGGAGCATTAGGCGTAGACGCCCTCATTCAATCTTGGCCTTCAGAAACACTATATGCCTTTCCTCTCCTTTCTTTAATTCCCAGAGTTATCCTACACATTATTTCCCAGAAATCGAAAGTAGTGTTGATAACTCCTTGGTGGCCATCCCAAGCGTGGTTCCCTCACCTTCTAGGAATGACGGTGGATCTTCCTCGAATCATTCCCATGTCTCCTTCGATCCTTCTGGATCCTTCCGGGAATTCCCATCTTCTAGTTCTCTCGGAAACCCTATCTCTAATAGCCTGGCTTGTGTCAGGGGATTCTCATTTGATCAAGGACTTTCACAAACATCTAGAGACATAATTTCAGATGCATGGGCACCAGGCACCAAATCTGCTTACAGATCTGCCTGGAAAATTTGGTCTCATTGGGGCTCACAACGGGATCTGGATCCCATACACTCATCTTTAAATGATATTTTGAATTTCCTTTCTTCTTCTTTTGATATGGGTAAAGCATATCGTACCATTAATGTTTATCGTTCTGCCATCTCTTCCAATCATTCACTCATTGCCAGTAGGTAGAAATCCTTTAGTTTGTAGACTTTTAAAAGGCATTTGTTTTCGCAGACCACCTCTTCCAAGATATACTTCTACATGGGATGTTAACATAGTGTTATCTTTCTTTGATACTTTGGGCCCTAATGAAAATCTATCTTTCAAATTTCTTTCATTAAAACTTTCTATGCTTTTATGTCTAATTTCTTTTGAAAGAGTCTCTGATGTTAAGGCTTTAGATATTTCTCATAGATCTTTTTCTCCCCATGGAGTTTTATTTAACATTAATAGACGTACTTAAACAAATCTACATTCAGTATTTTACCCTTCTTTTCCTCATGACATCAATCTTTGTGTTGTTCATTGTTTACAATCTTATGAAAATAAAACAAACACTTTACGTCATCCCTCTTCTTCTCAATTATTACTCTCTTACTGTAGACCTCATCTCCCTGTTTCTTCAGCCACTATTGCCAGATGGATCAAACACACTATGGGGGAGAGTTATCAAAACCTGTGCAGAGGGAAAGTTGCTGAGTTGCCCGTAGCAACCAGATCGCTTCTTTCATTTTAAACAAGGCCTCTGAAAAATGAAAGAAGCAATCTGATTGGTTGCTATGGGCAACTGGGCAACTTTTCCTTTGCACAGGTTTTGATAAATCTCCCCCTATGTCTCTTGCAGGTATTGACACCTCCATTTTCGGTGCCCACTCTACCAAAGTCATTCAATCCGGAGGTTCACTTTCAGATCTACTGAAAGCTGCAAATTGGTCATCAGAATCTACTTTTAAAACCTTTTATTTCCGTCCTTCTTCTCATGTTTCTATGTCAGTATTTTAGATTTATTGTATAGCTTTAAACATGCATAATATGAGCCTCCGTCTTTCAATAAAATTGGAGATTTTCCTAGTCTTGATCTTGATATGGATTTTATTAAATATTATCCATCCCTTAACCCTCCTTATTCATTATTGTGTTTTTCATTTATATCCTCAGCCTAACTTGATGGTACATGAACTTCTACGTGGTCAAGCCGTCAGTTGTTGCTTCTATTCTACGTTCTTGAAGATTCAGTTCTTCATTTGAAAATTCTTGGTTTAGCTTCTCTTCGCCTCTTCGCATCCAGAAAGAGGATTGACAGTTGGAATGTTGGGAATATATGTCCTATGATCGTCATGGATTGGCTGTTACAGGACTACCATATGTTTGGTTGCGCTAAAGTTTTCTGCACTTTTTTCTTTATAATTAACCCTTGCTGCTGTGAGTTATATTAACCTCCTGAGCGGTAATCCCGAGCGTGACTCGGGGTTAATTTTCCCTGCCAGGATCGGTAACCCCGAGTCACGCTCGGGGTAGAATTGCAGAGTTCCCGGCCGGGCTGCATGATATAAAAGCAATGCGATATAGCGATGCGGCCCCCCGGGAAAACATGCGATTATCTGCTCTGGTCGGCTCCCGTTGCAGGGGCCGGCCAGAGCAGGTAAAGAAAAATACTAAAAGTCAGTGTTTCCCTACCAGGGGGCCTCCAGCTGTTGCAAAACTACAACTCTCAGCATGCCCAAACAGCCAAAGGCTGTCCGGGCATGCTGGGAGTAGTAGTTTCACAACAGCTGGAGGCCCCCTGGTAGAAAAACACTGAGCTAAGTGTAAAAGGAAGAAGTAGTAAAATAAAAAAAACTTTTGCTCACCTAGTCCCGGTCCCTGAAGATGTCGTTCCCCTCCGTGCGGTCCGGGGTGTCCTCTCTTCACTATTCATCTTCTAGGACCTTTCACTTTTCAGCCAATCACAGGCCGCAGTGGTGTAAAGCCTGTGATTGGCTGAAGGGGAAAGGGCTTGTTCTGCAGCAGATACACTAGGTATGAAATCTGCCCGGCAAACCCAGTGTATCTTGCTGCAGAACAAGGTGACAAGGGGGGGGGGGGGGGGAGAATGTGACAAAGGGGGGAATGTGACAAGGGGGGAATGTGACAGGGGGGAATGTGACAAGGGGGGAATGTGACAAGGGGGGAATGTGACAAGGGGGGAATGTGACAGGGGGGAATGTGACAGGGGGGGAATGTGACAAGGGGGGAATGTGACAAGGGGGGAATGTGACAAGGGGGGAATGTGACAAGGGGGGAATGTGACAAGGGGGGAATGTGACAGGGGGGGAATGTGACAAGGGGGGAATGTGACAAGGGGGGAATGTGACAAGGGGGGAATGTGACAGGGGGGGAATGTGACAAGGGGGGAATGTGACAAGGGGGGAATGTGACAGGGGGGGAATGTGACAGGGGGGGAATGTGACAAGGGGGGAATGTGACAAGGGGGGAATGTGACAGGGGGGGAATGTGACAGGGGGCGAATGTGACAAGGGGGGAATGTGACAAGGGGGGAATGTGACAGGGGGGAATGTGACAGGGGGGGAATGTGACAAGGGGGGAATGTGACAAGGGGGGAATGTGACAAGGGGGGAATGTGACAAGGGGGGGGAATGTGACAAGGGGGGGAATGTGACAGGGGGGGAATGTGACAAGGGGGGAATGTGACAAGGGGGGAATGTGACAAGGGGGGAATGTGACAGGGGGGAATGTGACAAGGGGGGAATGTGACAAGGGGGGAATGTGACAAGGGGGGAATGTGACAAGGGGGGAATGTGACAAGGGGGGGAATGTGACTGGGGGGGAATGTGACAGGGGGAATGTGACAAGGGGGGAATGTGACTGGGGGGGGGAATGTGACAGGGGGGGAGGGGAATATGACATGAAGGGGGGATGTGACAGGGGGGAGGGGAATGTGACATGAAGGGGGGATGTGACAAGGGGGGGGGATGTGACAGGGGGAGGGGAATGTAACATGAAGGGGGAGAATGTGACAAGGGGGGGAATGTGACAGGGGGGAAGAATGTGACAAGGAGGGGGGAGAATGTGACAAGGAGGGGGGAGAATGTGACAAGGAGGGGGGAGAATGTGACGGGGGATGTGACAAGGGAGAGGGGAATGTGACGGGGGAGATGTGAAATGGGCGGAGGGAGATGTGAAATTCAGTTAAAAAAAATTGTACCGCTTTTGGTACACATTTCCAGACAGAATCATACCGCCAGGGAGGTTAAAGAAAGAATAGCATAATATTCGCCTCCTGTCTTTAATAAAATCCATATTTTCCGCAGCATATACACCATGATGCTTTAGAATCTTACCCCCACCAGTCCCACTAATGATATGCTTGACCACTGCTTGCTCCTTTACCACATCTGCAACACACTTCTAAGGCTGACAGTCCTCACATGACTCCTCCTTGTAGCCAATGCTATCCGTCTGCTTAGCCCTGGGGGATAGGGGGACAAAGACAGAGATGATTAAACAGACTGTCTAGACCAATGGTCGGCAAGCTGCGGCTCGCGAGCCCCATGCGGCTCTTCACGCACTTTAATGCATCTCTTGCAGTGCGGTCGGGCTGCGGCAGCCGCCCATGCACGCTGGTAACATACAAGGGCCTGATACTAGTATCAGACCATTGTATGCAGAGCAGCAGCGGCCGCATAGTGCCGACCACTGCTGTATACTAAAAACCAGGGTGCCTCCAGCTGTTGTGAAACTACAACTCCCAGCATGCCCGGACCGGCAATGGCTGTCCGGGCATTCTGGTAGTTGTAGTTTCACAACAGCTGGAGCCCCCTGGTTTTTAGTATACATGAATTAGTTTTTACCTGCTAAGGCTGGCCCCCACCTGCAGCCGCACACAGGAGCCGGCCCGGGCAGATAATCATAGGTTTTCCTATGCCTGACATCCCTGTGTCCCGAAAAATCTTTTCGGGACATAAGGATGTCTGCGGGTCACTAACCATTCCCCGCCCACCGCGCGTCCTCCTCTGGTTCTCCTGCGGTCTTCCTGCGATCCTCCGCCTATCTATGGTTGTACGCACGGGACCTCAGTGACGTCCCGTGCGTACAACCATAGAGGTGCAGGAGGACCGGAGGACGACGCGCGCCAGCCGGAGCCTGGTAAGTGACCGGCGGCACGTCATCTTCAGTGTTCCGGTAACCGCTCCTCCGGTCCCGGCACCTACTGCTATGGTCCATAGGCCATAGCAGTAGATGGTGACCCCGGGCCGGAGGAGCGGTGACCGGAACACTGTGTGGGGCAGTATACAGACATACAGCCTCCAGCCGTACACTGTATATGGCTTGAAGCTGTATGTCTGTGGGGGGGAGCTGCCTACCATTGCGGGGGGAATTATACCGCCAACTACTGTGGGGGTACAATACTGCCAACTATTGTGGGGGGACTATACTGCCAACTATTTTGGGGGAACTATACTGCCAACTATTGTGGGGGAACTATACTGCCAACTATTGTGGGGGAACTATACTGCCAACTATTGTGGGGGAACTATACTGCCAACTATTGTGGGGGGGAGCTGCCTACCATTGTGGGGGAACTATATTGCCAACTACTGTGGGAGAACTATACTGCCAACTATTGTGGGGGAATTATACTGCCAACTATTGTAGGGGAACTATACTGCCAACTATTCTGGGGGGGGGGGGGAGCTGCCTACCATTGTGGGGGAACTATACTGCCAACTATTGTGGGGGGGGAGCTGCCTACTATTGTGGGGGAACTTCCTAATATTGTGGGGGGGGGGGGGGGGGGAAAGCTGCCAACTATTGTGGGGGAGCTGCTGACCTAATGTGGGGGAGCTGCCTACTATTGTGGGGGAGCTGCTGACCTAATGTGGGGGAACTGCTGACCTAATGTGGGGGAACTGTCTACTATTGTGGGGGAACTGCTGACCTAATGTGGGGGAGCTGCCTACTATTGTGGGGGAAAATGCTGCCTACCTAATGTGGGGGGAACTATACTGCCTACCTAATGGGGGGGGGGGACTACAAGGTACCGTACATCACGGTAGGAGGGGTAGTCTTATACTGCGAGTATATCCCAAACTCTATATTTTAACTGTGAAAGTTGGGGGTCGTCTTATACGCCCAGTCATCTTATACGCCGGCATATACGGTATATGTGAGGGGTACATGTCAGGGGGCATTATATGTGGGGGCACATGACAGGGGGTATTATAATTGAGGGGCACATGTCAGGGGGGCATTATATTGTGAGTGTTACGCCGAGCGCTCCGGGTCCCTGCTCCTCCCCGGAGCGCTCGCGGCGTTCTCCTCTCTGCAGCGCCCCGGTCAGACCCGCTGACCGGGAGCGCTGCACTGACACTCACGACGGGGATGCGATTCGCATAGCGGGACGCGCCCGCTCGTGAATCGCATCCCAAGCCACTTACCTGTCCCGGTCTCCGGCTGTCACGTTCTGGCGCGCGCGGCTCCCCTCTCTAAGATTTAAAGGGCCAGTGCACCAATGATTGGTGCCTGGCCTAATCAGTCTAATTAGCCTCCACCTGCTCCCTGCTCATATAACCTCACTTCCCCTTCACTGCTTTGCCGGATCTTGTTGCCTTGTGCCAGAGAAAGCGTTTAGTGTATGTCCCAAGCCTGTGTTCCAGACCTTCTGCTGTTGCCCCTGACTACGACCCTTGCTGCCTGCCCTGACCTTCTGCTACGTCCGACCTTGCTCTTGCCTTGTCTTTTTGTACCGCGCCTGTCTCAGCAGTCAGAGAGGTTGAGCCATTACCGGTGGATACGACCTGGTTGCTACCGCCGCAGCAAGACCATCCCGCTTTGCGGCAGGCTCTGGTGAATACCAGTAGCAACTTAGAACCGGTCCACCGGTTCGGTCCACACCAATCCCTCTCTGACACAGAGGATCCACCTCCAGCCTACCGAATCATAACAGTAGATCCGGCCATGGATCCCGCTGAGGTGCCGCTGCCAAGTCTCGCTGACCTACCCACGGTGGTCGCCCAGCAATCCCAACAAATCGCCCAACAAGGACAGCAGCTGTCGCAGTTGACTGCCATGCTACAGCAACTTCTGCCACTGCTACAGCAGCAACCATCTCCTCCGCCAGCTCCTGCACCTCCTCCGCAGCGAGTGGCCGCTCCTAGCCTCCGCTTGTCTCTGCCGGACAAATTTGATGGGGACTCTAATCTCTGCCGTGGTTTCCTGTCTCAATGTTCCCTACATTTGGAGATGTTGTCGGACCAATTTCCTACAGAACGGTCTAAGGTGGCTTTCGTAGTTAGTCTTCTGTCTGGAAAGGCCTTGTCTTGGGCCACACCGCTCTGGGACCGCAATGATCCTGCCACAGCCACAGTCCAGTCCTTCTTCGCTGAAGTCCGTAGTGTCTTCGAGGAGCCAGCCCTGGCCTCCTCTGCCGAGACTGCTCTGCTGAACCTAGTCCAAGGAACTTCTTCCGTAGGCGAATACGCCATCCAGTTTCGTACCCTTGCCTCAGAGCTAGCCTGGAGCAATGAGGCCCTCTGCGCGACCTTCAAGAAAGGCTTATTCAGCAACATCAAAGATGTACTGGCCGCACGAGAAATTCCAGCTTATCTGTCTGAACTTATCCTTTTGGCCACCCGCATCGACAAGCGTTTTTCTGAAAGACACCAGGAGCTCCACCAAGAAAAGGACCTTGATCTCTGGGCACCTCTCTCCCAGTATCCTTTGCAATCTACCCCTGTGCCTCCCGCCGAGGAGGCTATGCAAGGGAATCGGTCTCGCCTGACCCATGAAGAGAGGACTCGCCGCAGAGATAAAAATTTATGTCTGTACTGCGCTAGTACCGAACATTTCTTGGTGGACTGCCCTATTCGTCCTCCGCGTCTGGGAAACGCACGCACGCACCCTGTTCAAATGGGAGTGGCGTCCCTTGGTGTGAATTCTGCTTCTCCACGTCTCACTGTGCCCGTGTGGATTGCTCCTTCTGCCAACTCCTTCTCAGCTGTGGCCTTCTTGGACTCTGGTTCTGCTGGAAATTTTATTCTGGCCTCTTTGGTTAATAGGTTCTGCATTCCGGTGACCCGTCTCGTCAAGCCGCGCTACATTTCTTCGGTCAACGGAGTAAAATTGGACTGCACTGTGCGTTACCGCACAGAACCCCTGCTTATGAGCATTGGACTGCATCACGAGAAAAGTTAATTTTTTGTTCTGCCCAACTGCACCTCTGAAGTCCTCCTTGGTCTGCCATGGCTCCAACGTCATTCTCCCACCCTTGACTGGACCACCGGGGAGATCAAGAATTGGGGTCCTGCTTGTCACAAACGATGCCTCACATCTGCTCCTCATAGCCCCCTTCCTGGTAACACTCTGCCCCGTGACAAGCTTCACCCTCTGCCCCCCCCCTCCCCATTCCCACTTCTTCTGGATTGCCTGCCGCTGATGTTGCTTCCCAGGGCTTCTTTTTTTTCCGGAAGGAAACTCAAGAGTCGCCCCCTATGTTCTCGTCTCATTTGAAGGGACAAGGAGACAAAAAGAGGGGGAGACCTAAGGGGGGGGGGTACTGTTACGCCGAGCGCTCCGGGTCCCTGCTCCTCTCCGGAGCGCTCGCGGTGTTCTCCTCTCTGCAGCGCCCTGGTCAGACCCGCTGACCGGGAGCGCTGCACTGACACTCACGACGGGGATGCGATTCGCATAGCGGGACGCGCCCACTCGCGAATCGCATCCCAAGCCACTTACCTGTCCCGATCCCTGGCTGTCACGTTCTGGCGCGCAAGGCTCCGCTCTCTAGGGCGCGCGCGCCAGCTCTCTAAGATTTAAAGGGCCAGTGCACCAATGATTGGTGCCTGGCCCAATCAGTCTAATTAGCCTCCACCTGCTCCCTGCTCATATAACCTCACTTCCCCTTCACTGCTTTGCCGGATCTTGTTGCCTTGTGCCAGAGAAAGCGTTTAGTGTATGTCCCAAGCCTGTTTTCCAGACCTTCTGCTGTTGCCCCTGACTACGACCCTTGCTGCCTGCCCTGACCTTCTGCTACGTCTGACCTTGCTCTTGCCTCGTCCTTTTGTACCGCGCCTGTCTCAGCAGTCAGAGAGGTTGAGCTGTTACCAGTGGATACGACCTGGTTGCTACCGCCGCAGCAAGACCATCCCGCTTTGTGGCGGGCTCTGGTGAATACCAGTAGCAACTTAGAACCGGTCCACCGGTACGGTCCACGCCAATCCCTCTCTGACACAGAGGATCCACCTCCAGCCTGCCGAATCATAACAGTGAGGTGCACAGGACATGGGGTATTATATATAAGGGGCACATGTCAGGGGGGCATTATATGTGAGGGGCACATGTCAGGGGGCATTATATGTATGGGCACATGACAGGGGGCATTATAAGTGAGGGGGCACATGTCAGGGTGGCATTATATTATGAGGGGCACGGGACATGGGGTATCATAGATAAGGGGCACATGTCAGGGGGGCATTATATATGAGGGGCACATGGCAGGGGGGCATTATATGTGGGGGCAAATGACAGGACCCCCCCCCCCCCCGTCATGTGCCCCCACATATAATAAAAACTTATTGAAACTAAAAACAGTGTACCATCCTATGTATTTTCGGTTTTAAAAATGTGGCTCTCAAAATAAATTTCAATCGTGGTTTTGGCGAGATTTGGCTCAGTTGAAAAAAAAAGGTTGCCCACCACTGGTCTAGACCATATAACTGTAGACAAAGAGGAATCCACTGACACCTGGCTCATCATCAGACACTTCTTCCTCCTCCTGAAAATACCTTGAACGAGTTAACCAGTCCACGAGGGCCGTACTATCCTCCAAAACCACACAATCCCTGGAATATAGTGATAACTTTTGCTTGCTGACGCTGCTCCTACTACCCTGATCAGGCGCCTGACTGCTGCTGCCCCCTGAACTGATGCTGGTACTATCACCAATATTCTTACTGGTAGAGGACATGGCAGTGGGGCCCTGTCCTCTACCCCGTCTAACAATTTCTTTACCAGACATATTTTTTATTTAAAAAAATGTGGATTTTTTAAAATGTTTTATTTATTTTTTTTTGGGGGGGGGGGGGGGTATTTAAAGGGGTACTCCGGTAGAAAACCTTTTTATTTTTTTTTTATTTTTTTTAAATCAACTAATGCTAGGAAGTTAAACAGATTTGTAAATTACTTCTATTAAAAAATCTTAATCCTTCCAGTACTTATTAGCGTCTGTATACTACAGAGGAAATTCTTATCTTTTTTGGATTTCTTTTCTGTCATGACCACAGTGCTCTCTGCTGACACCTCTGTCCATGTCAGGCACTGTCCAGAGCAGAAGAAAATCCTTATAGCAAACCTATGCTGGTGTCAGCAGAGAGCACTGTGGTCGTGACAGAAAAGAAATCCCAAAAGAAATGAATTTCCTCTGTAGTATACAGCTGCTAATAAGTACTGGAAGGATTACAATTTTTAAATAGAAGTCATTTACAAATCTGGCACCAGGAAAATGCCTAATTTTATCCAACAGGAAGGATAATGGGCACTTAGGAGATGAGAGTATAAAAGTCTTTTATTTAAACCATATAGAATGTGGTTGCAATACGGTTGCAGTACGGTCAACCACGATTTTGACTACGGTTTAAAAACCGTACTGCAACCGCATCGTTTTTTTCTAACATGGACATCAATGGAAAACGCACATGTATTCGGTTCCATACGGGAAACCGTATACGGTTTTCACTTTGCACATGTGCATTTGCATCCTAAAGTCCCCACCCAATATCCCTCCCATTAAAAATGGACAACATTTTCAAAAAACTTAGTTTTTTTTTATATAAAAATGGATGGAACCGTTTGCACTTTTAAAACAGTATACGGTTTAAAAATGCATATGGTTTACTTTTTCCCTTACTGTTCCATCCCTTTTTTTTGGCATACGGTTTTCTTTAGAAAAACTGATTGAAAACAATATGGCAAAAACGTGATGTGAACCCAGCCTAAGCCCTATTCACACTACAGAGATTCTGCACGAATTCAGTGATATTTTACTGAAGACTGGTGTGTGAAATGTCAGTCTTCATAAATTACCGTATTTTTCGCCCTATAGGACGCACCGTCATATAAGACGCACCCAATTTTAATGGTGCAAAATCTAGAAAAAAAAAGATTCTGAACCTAAAAGTGATCTTCAACCTGCGGACCTCCAGATGTTGCAAAACTACAACTCCCAGCATGCCCGGACAGCCAGCGGCTGTCCGGGCATGCTGGGAGTTGTAGTTTTGCAACATCTGGAGATCCGCAGGTTGAAGACCACTGGTATAGGAGGTAATACTCACGTGTCCCCGCCGCTCCGGACCCGTCACCGCTGCCCTGGATGTCGCTCCATTGCTGTCACTGTGTCCCTGACGCTCCGGACGTCTTCTCCCCCGGGATCCTCGCTCTCCGTCGCCGTCATCACGTTGCTACGCCCGCCGCTCCTATTGGATGAAGGGACAGCGTGCGCGACAAGGTGATGATGTCGAAGGAGAGCGCCGGCCATGCAGGGGATCCCGGCACGGAGCAGACACCGAGGAGGCAGGTAAGGTCCCTCCCGGTGTCCTGTAAGCTGTTCGGGACGCCTCGATTTCACCACGGCGGTCCCGAACATCCTGACTGAGCAGCCGGGTTAGTGTCACTTTCGCTTCAGACACGGCGGTCAGCTTTGATTGCCGCATCTGAAGGGTTAATACAGGGCATCACCGCGATCGGTGATGTCCTGTATTAGCCGCGGATCACGGCCATTGATGGCCGCAGGGACCGCCGCGATAGGTGTGTGTATTCGCCGTATAAGACGCACCAACTTTTTCCCCCAAGTTTTGGGGAAGAAAAAGTGCGTCTTATACGGCGAAAAATACGGTACTTAATAATTCCCTGTGTAAGAGCACCCATACAGCCCATAAATTCAATTGTTTTCACTTGACTTTCCCTTCTAGACATTGTCTTTCTGAAGTGCCTTATTGTACCACTTGGTGTCGCTAGACACAATTGTACAGATTAGAAAATATCTGCCGTGTGATTTTATTTCCTAGCACTGTTTTGTTTGAAAAGAGAGTGGCAAAATTGCGCAACATTTTTGTACATGATCCTTATTTGCTCAAACTTTTGGCATGAAGTGGGAGTTTGCCCAATATATTTTTAGCACATTTGCGAGCAATTTTGAAAATACTAGGGAGCTGTACAGCCGTCTGTGCTGCCAAATAGGCTCTGTGCACACAGATGTGCCATGTGCAAAGGTTTAGGCAGAATAGTCCCTAAGGGTCTATTCACACGTACAGTATTTTGCGCAGATTTGATGCGCAGGATTTCAAGTCATTCAGTTTACATTGAAATCTGCAGCAGAAAAATATTGTGCATCAAATCTGCGCAGAATACTGTACGTGTGAATAGACCCTAAAAGGAGTTTTTCATGGCACAGATATGCAGGGAAGCATATGTGTTATGCATACATGTACATTTAAGTGCTGATTAGATTTAGTAAAATAAAATAAAGACACTACTACATGGACAAAAGTATTGGGACAACTATAATTACACCTACAGGGGCTTAACCCCTTAAGGACTCAGCGCATTTTGGCCTTAAGGACTCAGACAATTAAATTTTTACGTTTTCATTTTTTCCTCCTCGCCTTCTAAAAATCATAACTCTTTTATATTTTCATCCACAGACTAGTATGAGGGCTTGTTTTTTGCGCGACCAGTTGTCCTTTGTAATGACATAACTCATTATATCATAAAATGTATGGCGCAACCAAAAAACACTATTTTTGTGGGGAAATTAAAACAAAAAACGCAATTTTGCTAATTTTGGAAGGTTTCGTTTTCACGCCGTACAATTTATGGTAAAAATGACATGTGTTCTTTATTCTGAGGGTCAATACGATTAAAATGATACCCATTATTACATACTTTTATATTATTGTTGCGCTTAAAAAAAATCACAAACTTTTTAACCAAATTAGTATGTTTATAATCCCTTTATTTTGATGACCACTAACTTTTTTATTTTTCTGTATAAGCGGCGGTATGGGGGCTCATTTTTTGCGCCATGATCTGTACTTTTTTTTTATACCACATTTGCATATAAAAAACTTTTAATACATTTTTTATAATTTTTTTTAATAAAATGTATTAAAAAAGTAGGAATTTTGGACTTTTTTTTTTTTTTTCGTTCACGCCGTTCACCGTACGGGATCATTAACATTTTATTTTAATAATTCGGACATTTACGCATGCGGCGATATCAAATATGTCTATAAAAAAAAAATTTTAAGATCACAGACCAGAGCAGGAGACGCCGGGAGCCGCACGGAGGAGGGAGAGGGGACCTCCGTGCGGCGTTATGAATGATCGGATCCCCGCAGCAGCGCTGCGGGCGATCCGATCATTCATTCAAATCGCGCACTGCCGCAGATGCCGGGATCTGTATTGATCCCGGCACCTGAGGGGTTAATGGCGGACGCCCGCGAGATCGCGGGCGTCGGCCATTGCCGGCGGGTCCCTGGCTGCGATCAGCAGCCGGGATCAGCCGCGCATGACACGGGCATCGCTCCGATGCCCGCGGTTATGCTTAGGACGTAAATGTACGTCCTGGTGCGTTAAGTACCACCGCACCAGGACGTACATTTACGTCCTGCGTCCTTAAGGGGTTAAACAGATTATCCCAAAAAAAATAAAAAATATAATAATTTCTTTCAAAGACCGCTCCCTGTCTGTCTCCACTTTGGTTGTGGTATTTGGTATTATACTCCACTTGGCTCCATTCACTTCAATGGAACTGAGCTGCAGAACCACACCTTGCTCCCCCCGCACAAACCAGGGGTACTGGCTGACGTGTCGTGCAGGGGACGTTGATCAGTTTGATGCTTACTGTGCCCGTTCGGCTGATAATCTTTCCCTATATGCTAACTAAGTGCTAACTGGCACAGGTGGGGTAACTGGCACTCTGACGTCAGCGGCTGCAGCGCCGCCCAGCTCATCAATATTCCTCCCCTCCCTCCACCTCTTCCTCTTCTCCCCGGTCTGTAATGAAGAGGCGGAGGGAGGGGAGGAATATTGATGAGCTGGGCGGCGCTGCGGCCGCTGACGTCAGAGTGCCAGTTACCCCACCTGTGCCAGTTAGCACTTAGTTAGTATATAGGAAAAAACAAAGATATCGGCCAAACGGATCCGGACACAGTAAGCACCAAACTTATCAGCGTCCCCCGCACTATCAGCCAGTACCGCTGGTTAGTGCGAGGGGAGCAAGCCGCCAATTTTCATTTGGGATTGAATACTTTCTCCCTCACCACAACTCTATTATCTACCATTTAAAGAGCCACGTGTCACTGATATGCTATCTGTATTCTTCAGGTAGGTATGATTACAATGATACCAAATTTCAATTGTTTTTGTTATGTTTTATTACTTTACTGTTTAAAATCACCATATTCTGACCTCTATAAGATTTATATATTTAATATATGGAACTGGAGAGGGCTCATTTTCTGTGCCATGATTTGTAGTTGTTATCTGTTCCATATTGGTGTAGATGGGACTTTTTGATCATTTTTTAAGGTGTAAAATTTGACAGCCACTAGTCACTGTGTGAGGTCAATAACATTTTATTTTAATAACATGGATAATCATGTTTTTTTGTTGTTTATATGAAAAATGGGAAAAGGGGGTGATTCTAATTTGTAATACAAGGATTAATTTTTATTTTTAAAAGTTTTTTTTTAATGTTTTTTTTCCTTTTTTAACACATTTTTTTAGTCCCCCTAGGGGACCTGAATGGGTATCATTTGATAATTTGTTTATACAGAACATTTATAGCAGGCTATAATAGCTGATCAATGATGGCAGCCATGGAGAACTATTAAAGGGGTACTCCACTGGAAAACATTTTCTTTTAAATCAACTGGTGCCAGAAAGTTAAACAGATTTGTAAATTACTTCTATTTAAAAATTTTAATCATTCTAGTACTTATGAGCTGCTGTATGCTCCAGAGGAAGTGCTTTTCTTTTTGAATGTCCTTTCTGTCTGACCACAGTGCTCTCTGCTGACACCTCTGTCATGTCAGGAACTGTCCAGAGCAGGAGAGGTTTGCTATGGGGATTTTCTCCTGCTCTAGACAGGTGTCAGCAGAGACAGGTGTCAGCAGAGAGCACTGTGGTCAGAGAGAAAAGAAATTAAAAAAGAAAAGAACTTCCTCTGTAGTATTCAGCAGCTGATAAGTAATGAAAGGATTAAGATTTTTAAATAGAAGTAATTTACAAATCTGTTTAACTTTAAGGCACCAGTTGATTTAAAAAAAAATAATAATTTCCACCGGAGTACCCCTTTAACATTTTTTGATCTAAACTATTCCATTTTAGCTCTGGCTATATGTTTAGGGTCATTGTCCTAAAGATGAACCTCTATCTCAGTGTCAAGTCTTTAGCAGACTGTATCATATTTTCTTCAAGGATTGCTCTGTATTTGGCTCCATCCATCTTTTCCTCAATTCTGACCAGTTTTCCTGTACATTCTGAAGAGAAGAATCCCCACAGCATGATGCTACCACCAACAGCTTTCTTCTTATCTCTCTTCCATAACGCCACATTTGTGGAGTATTGGGGGGCTTTATCAAAACCTGTCTAGAGGAGGAGTGGTGCAGTTGTCAATAGAAACCAATCAGATTGCTTCTTTCATATTTCCGAGGCCTATTTTAGATTTGTTGCTGTGGGCAACTGCACCCCTCCTCCTTTACACAGGTTTTGACATATCTTTCCTTATATGACTAAGGCTAAGTTTCCCCTTGGTTTTTTTTCCTGCGTTTTTTTGTGTGAAAAAAACATCAGAAAAAAAGCCAGTGCAATTTCCTGCGTCTAACATTTCTTCTGGCGTTCTTTCTGGCGTTTTTTTTTTTTTTTTTGCATTTGAGTGGAAATTGCATTTTTGACCCCTTTGGCGTTTTTTTCAAAATTTGTTGGGTACCAAAAAAAAAAAAAAAAAGAAGAAGAAGGAGCAGTAGGGATTGGAAAAAAATTATTTGACAAAAATAAAAAATGTTATAATGAAATTTTAATACATTTTTTATAAAGTATGTGCATGCGTTTCACAAATTTTTCTCTACTCCTGACACCCGATGCGATCATCCATAATATAGCATATAATATAGTTGTTTGGTTTCGCTAACTGGTGATTGTGTATGGTTGGACAATGACATGTGTTGTAAGTCCATGAGAGTCAGTAAGGTCATTTGATCCTCAAAAGAGGATGACAATGAAAGGGAAGAGGTTCCAATGGTATTATGAAAGTCCTTTGACATGATGAAATATTATCAGATGTATTTGATGTATTTTCAGAGCCCAGGCTGTCCAGTGTTTCATATTGAAGGAAATGTTTTTTGACAGTAAGGGCCCTTATAAATCGATTCACATCTTTAATCGTCTGGTATAGATCACCTCTTTTGGTGGGAACAAATGTGAGTCCTTTAGTGAGTATACCAATTTGTGCTGTAGATAAAATCGTAGCTGATAAATTCATGACAGAAAAATCCCCATATGTTACATCATTTAATGTTTCCGCCTGTTCCTTGTGCTGGTTCTTGTGTGGCGGGTATTGGCATTGGTCCCTATAGTGGCGGGCATTGGTTCACTCCAGGATCATTTAGGCGAATGGCTAGACCACCTCCTCTAGCCTCTTGTATCTAGAACCATGGGCTTTATTCGTGATACCAAGACACTACTACAAGCCTTACAATCTTTTTCATGGAATAATGGAATATACAAGCCAAGTGGCTATCCTGCGATGTCACGGCACTATACACTTGTATTCCGCACGAATCTGCTGTTTCAGCCGTAGGCTTTCATCTTAACAAATACTCCGGCTACAACAATACACTAAAACAATTTATGTTGGATGTACTTCTTTTTGTGTTGAAATACAATTTTTTCTCCTTTGATGGACAATATTTTTTTCAGATCTCAGATGCCCCATGGGGGCTACATTTTCCCCATCCCTAGCGAATCTGTACATGTCCCACTGGGAGGAGGTACATCTATATTCGGCCAATAACATCTTCCGCCCCCTTGTGGGGTGGTATGGCCGACATATAAATGACCTCCTCCTGGTGTGGAGGGAGACCGATGAAAAGGCCACCCTATTTGTAGACTACATGAATGACAATTGTCCCAACCTAAAATTCACTAACCAACTTAATAGCAAGGAAATCAATTTCCTGGATTTGACCCTTATAGGTGATATATCAAATAATGTGGTACACACGAAATTGTTTCGCAAACCCACAGCTGGGAACAATATTTTGCATGCTAAAAGTAGTCATCCTAGCTTCTTCTACTACACAAATGTATCAGACAACCTGTCAAAATTGCCTCAAAAAAACTAGGATATACACAAGCCACATTAAACAGAGCACAACGTATAGCCGACTCTAAAAATAGGGAGGTCTATTTACAAGAACGCCCACTTGATCCTATACAACCTGACTCCTCATATATGGCAACTTTCTCTACACCATTCGAGGTGATTTCCAAAACATCTGTACCATTTTACGGAAGCATTTGCCCATTTTACATCAAGACGAACCTGTGGCATCGTCATTACACAATGGTACTCGTTTCGTTGCGAAGAAAGGACAGTCCTTACGGTATATTCTGTCCCCCAGTGAATTCACATAAAAAATCACAGATAAATATTAGTTGGCAACCAAGGGTTTCTACAGATGCAATGCGACTAGGTGCACCTGTTGCAGCCTTTTGTTAAACACTTCTACTTTCACATCCACTGTCACTGGAAGAGATTTCACCATCAAAAGTTTAGTGAACTGTAACTCTACACATATAGATTACTTGGTCACATGCAAAATCTGTCAAGTACAGTATGTAGGCAGCACCGCAAGAAAGCTCAAGACGAGAATTGCCGAGCACTATCGGTGCACTGCCAGCACTCTCACGAGCAATCGCTCAATATCTGGATTAACTAGACATTTTCGGGACAAGCATCAAAATGATCTTTCCAATTTTGAAGTTTTGGGAATTGAAAGGGTCTACCCATGCCGTGGGGGGGGGGGGGGGGGGGCGGCGATTGGATTGCAAAATTGAGGTCTCGAGAAGCCTTTTGGATTCTCACTCTCGATACACGCTTCCCAGATGGCATGAACACTAAACATGACCTCATGTATATCTACTAACCATATTTTTCAATTTCACTATCTTCATTTATTTATATTTATTTCTATTTTTCTCTAGCCAGGTTTTGACTCATATTTCCATTTATATATCATTGCAGTTTACCAATTGTCCATTTCTCACACAATCAGTAGGTCCATGTTCACATCATGTGATTATTGCAGTACTCTGCATACGCATCTATAACGTTCCAGCTACTTGCTATATATATATACTAATTTATGATATTCAGATTTTGTTGGTAACCTTTATACGTGCGCCTTTTTACATGCATGTTTCATTTATGTTGTGATTACATCATTATGTTACACATATGTATACGATACTGTTACTACGGTGTATATCACATTACTATTATAGCTGCACTCAACATATGTTACTATTTTTTCACTTAGATACTTTTGTCTAGTATAGTATTCCATTAGAGTAGTGCAATATTGAAATTTTTTTATATAAGTTGAACTCGATCGGTAATTCGTTGATACTGTATATACATTCTCCTCTATTCGTGTTCCATTATATACAATAAGACTCTTTATTTGCTGCTATCTGTTTGTGTGCATGCCTCTGTAATTGATACACGAGATGTATTTTATTTTACATATGCTCTGTACATCTATGCTAGTTTTTCATTATGATTTCTACTATTTCATTTCTAGATTGCTTTATTTATTTAACTGGCACATATGCATATAGGGCTCTATACACATAGTTGCGTTTGCATTTGACGCACACTTCTTCACATATACCTCCTTACCTAGTGTCCAGTCCGTGTTTTGTGGCTTTTTGCCAGCGAAGCATGGCCTGCTCACGTCATTCATTTTCCGGCTTCCATCTCCTTTGGTTCAGTGGGGCTCATTTAGGATCTACACTATATAAGAGGCACATGCCGTATATTTTTGTGCCACGACGAAGAACCAAATTTGTCTCGAAACGCGTCGGTTGTCTTTCCTTTTGTGTTTTATGAATTTGGATATCCGCTGTTTTTAACCCGATGGAATAAAAGTCAATTTTTATATATATTTTTTCGTCCACACACGTGGAGCAACTGGAGGCCCTGGCTTTTCTGCCCTCCCTCTTTTTCTCTAATGGATTCCGGGACCCGGCCCGCTGTTTGCCTACCCTGCTCTCCGCACCCTATGATGCTTCTGTTTATCCAGTACCGCACAGTGGTGAGCTGAAATATTCCTCTTTCATTGGCTCTATACAGCGCTCGCATCTCTGCTCTGTACTGCAGCCAGTGATGTGAATAGAACATCACTCATTCATATTTTCCGCCCAGAGTGGGGATTGGCCGGATGCTTGCAGCCAATCACAGCTCTCAGAGGGAAATATGAATGAGTGATGTTCTTATTCATATCACCGGCCGGAGTATAGTGAAAAGATGCGGAGCGCAGGAGAAAGCCGCTCCGCATCTCTGCAATAGATAGGACGATCGCATCTATTCATATTTCCCACAGAGAGTTGTGATTAGCTGGAACCATCTGGACACATTGTCCTGTGGACAGATTCTCCCACCTCAGCTGTTGATCTTTGCATCTCCTCCAGAGTTACCACGGGCCTCATGACTTGTCAGTTTGGGTTGACGATCTTGTCTTGGTAGGTTTGCGGTGATGGATTTTATGGTGCTCCTGCTTGTTCTCATGCTCCTGTTTGTTCAGTAATGCTTTCTTACAATCACTAAGGCCTTCACAGAACAGGTGTATTTGTATTGAGATTACATTTCAGACTGATCCTATTTACTTATATAGGGGGAGATTTATCAAAACCTGTCCAGAGGAAAAGTTGCCCAGTTGCCCAAAGCAACCAATCAGATCACTTCTTTCATTTTTAACAAGGCCTCTGCAAAATAAAAAAAAAAAGTGATCTGATTGGTTGCTATGGGCAACTGGGCAACTTTTCCTTTTCACAGGTTTTGATAAATACCCCCCCCCCCCCCCATTTGACTTGTGGAGGTAATTGGTCGTAGAGATCTTTAGGAGTTTCACAGTAAAGGGGGTGAATACATATGCACTTAGTACTTTTCAGCTTTTTTTTTGTAAATGATTTTGAAATCCATGCAATATTTCCTTCCACTTCCAAATTATTGACTAGTATTTGTTGATCCATTATGCAATGATTGGTAGGGAATAAAAAGATGGTATAGCTGTCAAAGAACCCTTCTCAATCACTAAGCTTATGGCAACACTCAGGGCTGGGCTAGTACATAGCGGTCACTGCCCCTCCCATAGACATGAATCAAGGGGGCCAGCCTGGAGATCGCGGGGTCCCAGGAGCCAAACCCTTCGCAATCAGCCATGTTATCCCCTATCGCTTAGATAGGGGATAACATGTCTAGGGGCAGAGTACCGCTTTAACCCCTTAAGGACGCAGGACGTAAATGTACGTCCTGGTGAGGTGGTACTTAACGCACCAGGACGTACATTTACGTCCTGTGCATAACCGCGGGGCATCGGAGCGATGCCCGTGTCATGCGCGGCTGATCCCGGCTGCTGATCGCAGCCAGGGACCCGCCGGCAATGGCCGACGCCCGCGATCTCGCGGGCGTCCGCCATTAACCCCTCAGGTGCCGGGATCAATACAGATCCCGGCATCTGCGGCAGTGCGCGATTTGAATGAATGATCGGATCGCCCGCAGCGCTGCTGCGGGGATCCGATCATTCATAACGCCGCACGGAGGTCCCCTCTCCTTCCTCCGTCCGGCTCCCGGCGTCTCCTGCTCTGATCTGTGATCGAGCAGACCAGAGCAGGAGATGACCGAGAACACTATACATAGAACAGATCAGTATTAGCAATCATGGTATTGCTATGAATAGTCCCCTATGGGGACTATTCAAGTGTAAAAAAAATGTAAAAGTGAAAAATCCCCTCCCCCAATAAAAAAGTAAAACGTCCGTTTTTTCCAATTTTACCCCCAAAAAGCGTAAAAAATGTTTTTATAGACATATTTGGTATCGCCGCGTGCGTAAATGTCCGAACTATTAAAATAAAATGTTAATGATCCCGTACGGTGAACGGTGTGAACGAAAAAAAAAAAAGTCAAAAATTCCTACTTTTTTAATACATTTTATTCAAAAAAAAATATAAAAAATTAATTAAAAGTTTTTTAATATGCAAATGTGGTATCAAAAAAAAGTACAGATCATGGCGCAAAAAATGAGCCCCCATACCGCCGCTTATACGGAAAAATAAAAAAGTTAGAGGTCATCAAAATAAAGGGATTATAAACGTACTAATTTGGTTAAAAAGTTTGTGATTTTTTTTAAGCGCAACAATAATATAAAAGTATGTAATAATGGGTATCATTTTAATCGTATTGACCCTCAGAATAAAGAACACATGTCATTTTTACCGTAAATTGTACGGCGTGAAAACGAAACCTTCCAAAATTAGCAAAATTGCGTTTTTCGTTTGAATTTCCCCACAAAAATAGTGTTTTTTGGTTGCGCCATACATTTTATGATATAATGAGTTATGTCATTACAAAGGACAACTGGTCGCGCAAAAAACAAGCCCTCATACTAGTCTGTGGATGAAAATATAAAAGAGTTATGATTTTTAGAAGGCGAGGAGGAAAAAATGAAAACGTTAAAATTAAATTGTCTGAGTCCTTAAGGCCAAAATGGGCTAAGTCCTTAAGGGGTTAAAGGGGTACTCCGCCCCTAGACATCTTATCCCCTATTGAAAGGATAGGGGATAAGATGTCAGATCGCGGGGGTCCCCAGCGGCGGGATCTCGGCAGCAGGACCCACCTGTTGCGGCTTCTTGCAGCGCTGGAGGCTCTCATCCTAGCGCCTCACGACCACGGTGACGTGAGATCGTGACATCACGACTCCGCCCCGTGTGATGTCACGCCCCGCCCTCTCAATGCAAGTCTATGGGAGGGGGCGTGACGGCTGTATCGCCCCCTCCTATAGACTTGCATTGAGGGGCGGGGCATGACATTACACGGGGCGGACGATCTCCCGTCACCGTGGTCAGGAGCTGAAGCTTCCAGCGTTTTCAGAAGCCACAACAGGTGGGTCCTGCAGCCGAGATCCCGGGGGTCCCCAGCGGCGGGACCCCTGCGATCTGACATCTTATCCCCTATCCTTTGGATAGGGGATAAGATGTCTAGGGGCGGAGTACCCGTTTAACGTTGATGAAATGGTGGGTGAGGTAAAAGGATGGCCCAACTCTATAAAGAATCCTAAAGGGAATCATAATTTTAGGTCTTATCTTTATTTGCCATAGCTGACACTGAGGATATGCTCTCTTTCTTGCTTATTTCTGATCCTTCCTTCCACTTTTTCAGGAAAGAAATGGGAGCAGGGCTTGAGAATGGGAATAAACACACAACCTGCAGAAAACAGCTGTTAAAGGAAAAAAAAGCTATGTATTGCTCATGTATACGCCCCAACAAGTCACTAAGGCCTCATTCACATTGCTGTTGGACTCCGCTATTCTGAGTTCCTTTTGCTCTGTGATTTTTTTGAGCGATTTAGGTCCCTTTTTTCTGTGGTTTTTATTCTAAGTTCCGTCAGCAATTCCGTCAGAATGACGGGAGTTTAGCAGAGAACAAAAATAATGCATCCACTATTATTTTTCTCCGCTAAACTATCGGATCCCCGACGGACCCCAATCAAGTGAATGGGGTCAGTAGGGACTCGGCAGTGTTTGTTGTGTTCCAACCCATTTCAGGGTCCATTCTGCTCAAGAAAAAAAAAAAGCAGAACAGACCCTGAACGGGGCAGATGCAAACGGCAATGTGAACCTAGCCTTACAGACTTGGTAGGACGTATAGTATTAGGACAGCAGAAAACGGAGAGCAAGCAGACTGCTTGTTAACCTCAAACACGGATTATTTCACAGATTTTCTAAAGTCCTGGATGGAAAATATTAAAGCTTCACAGTCCTTTTTACACTCCATAACTTGGGCGTGGAAATTCCTAACATCTGTGGTAGTGACCCCTTGCGACAAAAGGGTTAAAGGTTATCCATGACTTTTTGTTTTGCTTCACCTAGGCTATGACATAGCACTTCACATGGGTGCTCCTGGGGCTGGTAATCAATGCCATTCTGCAGTGTCTGACTGGAAGAGAAGATAAGGGAAGTTATTTTTGGGTGTGACTCATGGTTGAAAGGAAAGATTCTGAGCAGCATGTGCCTTGTTTTAACCTGGTATTGAGGAAATAGTCAGACCTGTCATTTGTGTTCAAAAGTCAGAACACTGAATTCTGAGAAAGATGGGAATCCGAGACCTTTCCATGTTCCTCTCTTCGTTGTGTATTTTCATGTTTCCTTATCCATATAGTATGCTATAAAAGAGCAAAGTGGCAAGACTCTTAACTTATGCCATTGTTCTAGAAATTGGTGGAGGA
The DNA here is from genome assembly GCF_029499605.1 of Hyla sarda. Classification (NCBI taxonomy): domain Eukaryota; kingdom Metazoa; phylum Chordata; class Amphibia; order Anura; family Hylidae; genus Hyla; species Hyla sarda. The sequence goes on along the minus strand of NC_079194.1, from coordinate 256,608,415 downwards.
TCCTGGGGGTCAGGCCAGGGTTTTCAACCAACCACAAATTCCTAAACAGACTTAAAGGGAATGTCACCATTTGATTTTTTTTCATAAATAAAATTATTATATCAAGATAAAGCATTTCATTTATGTATTAAGTTTTAGGACAATGTTGTTTTAATGTTATTTATTAATAAAGTGTGTACTGAGGGCTGCCATTAGTGTAGCCTCTTTGTGGTGGGTAATTTCACAACACCTACACAGTTGCTTTATGGCAGGTACAAGGGCAGGAAAGTTAAGACTGAGAGGGTCTCATAGAAAAGCATTGACTGCTTACTGCACATGCTAGGTGAACTGAAAGGGGGAGCTAGCACCATTTTCTTGAAGTCCCGGAGGAGCAGTGACCTATCAAGAGACATCTAGTCTGTTCTTTACCACTCTTCAGACACCAACAAAGTGGTGACAGTGGAATTGAAAAAACTCCAAAAATCCCTCCCTCCTCTCCTTTTGTACATAGACAGAGAAGGAAGGTAGACAGGCGAGGTCTAATTTGCAGCAGTCAGACAAGTTGCTTACTTTCACCAGATTCTTCATGTTAGCTCCCTCTGCTGGTCAACAGTGGGAGATATAACAAATAATAATTGTTGTTATTATTATTTAATTTTTCATATGTTGTGACAAGTAATTTTTTTTTTAAATAGAAAAAAAAATTGAAAAAAATATTTAACCTCTTAAAAAAATTAAAATCACATTTGGTGACACATTCCCTTTAAAAATAAAGAACTATTTTCCAGTGTGGCCATGAATTTTTAAGCTGCAGGGGTCTGTGAATGTTATTAGGATCACTACTATATAACTAAAAAAATTACAAAAAGTCTGCTTTTATTTTTAACATTTTGGTTAACTCCTTCATGACCCAGCGAAATTTGATTTCTGGCTCACGTTTTTTCCTCCTCACCTTTTAAGACCCATAGCTTTTTTATTTTTTCACTGACAAAGTTGTATTAGGGATTATTTTTTGTGGGACAAGTTGTACTTTTTAATGCTTCACTTTATTTTATCATATAATGTATTATGAAGCAAAATTGAAAAAAACATGGAATCATGTAAATTTGTGGGGCAATAATTGTTTCAGAGTTTACAACATGGTAAAACAGACATGAAAACTTTATTATATGGTTCAGTACGATCCCAATGATACCAAAATTGGATAATTTTTGTTAAGTTTTATGGTAAAAAAAAAAATTGCAAACTTGAAAAAAAAAAAAAAACTCTTTTGTTCATTGCCATGTTCTAAACCCTATCAATATTTTTTATATTTCCATCTACGGAGCTGTGTTTTTGTGCCATGAGATGTAGTTTTCAATGGTACAATTTTTGTGTAGTTCTGCCTTTTTTTTTTATCACTTTTTCTAAAAAAAAATTCTGGGATGTGATGTGACCAAAAATCATCAATTTTACCATTTGAAATTGTTGTGGCGTTTACACTGTTGACCATGCGGGATAAGGAATGTAATAATTTAATAGTTTGGACAATTACGCACGTAGCGATACCAAATATGTGTACTTTTTTTTTTTTTTTACAGTGTTTTAATTGAAAAATGGGAAATGGAGGGATGATAAAAAAAATTTTATTTGGGGGGGGTTTCATATTTTTTAAAACATTTTTACTTTTTTTCTACACATTTTTTGACACCCTCCCAGGGGCCTATTATAAACCATCATTAGATGGCTGACATAGATCAATATAATGCTATTGGGCGATGGGACCACTAGACCCCAGGGAATGGCAGCATTTAATGCTTAAATGCTGTGATCTGTATAACAGTATTTAACCAGTTAAATGACGGACACAGGAGCGATCTCCTGTGTTTGTCATTATCGGCAGAGGTCAGCTGCTGATAGCAGCAGGTATCTTCCGGTTATGACGCTGCTGACCCGACTCGCGGGTCCGCGTCATGTCCGCTCACCAGACCCATGATGTACATGTATGTTATGGTCGTAAAGGGGTTAATAGCAATTTCAAGACAATACTGAACATAGTGGGCCAGATGTATGGGGACCTTTGCATTGAAAATATAGTCAAATAAGCATGGATACCATGCACATATCTGAATGAGCCTTCAAAATATTTTGGTTTTCTCAATAGACTGAAGAGGTCTGCTGTGTGTCCAGGCATTTGTAAGTGAATCAGCAATAACCAGCACCTGAACAAATTTGATGTGTTTGTGATCAAACATTACACAGCTGTGTACATGTACATATGGACATAGTTTACTCCCCAAAAGTATAGAAATGTAGAATGTTACTACAGAGAACACGTAAGCAGCAAAGGCTTATCTATAGTGTGTCCTGAGGGCTGTTTATGGGGTTTTATTCTTAAAGGATTAACAGAAAGTAATTTAAATGCCCTCTCAGTGCAGCGCCCCCAACTGACTGGCCAACAGGGATCACACAGCCTGCCAAAAAACATACTTCAGTTTTCATGTATTGGAAATCAGACTGGGTAATTACTCTTCTTACCAATGGGCATACAATCTGATCAATGCCATAACTTTTTTTTTTCTGTTTTCCTCAAAATAGTTGTTCGAGGACTTGTTTTTGGCCGGATCAGTTGTATTCTTAAATTGTATCATTTTGAGGTACATATAACTTATTGGTTAAGGGTCCTCCTGGGGCAGGGAAAAGGTAGAAAAAAGCTCTATACTTACCTAGCACCAGTATCCCCAGCTCCCATTTAGCTCTGTCCAGTCCCCCAATCTTCTGTCTTCTTCCTGCATCCGAGAGGAGCGCTCAGGGAAGGACCTGCCGCTCAGCCAGTAGCTTGCAGCAGAGATGTTCTGCCTCAGTCAGTGATTTCAGTTAATCACTGGCAGAGATGGGACACCATTGTGGCCAGTAGGTTCTGCAAAAACTACTTGTCTTGGAAGCAGGAAGACAAAGTAGATTGGGGGACCACACAAAGCCAAATAAGAACTAAGGGGGACTAGCACCGTGGTTAGATGAGTGCATTTTTGCTGGCCTTAGTAGGATATTGTTTTTATTGTTTTAAAGTGCCAGATAACCCTTAAATTGTTGGCATCACTTAAAAAAAAAAATTTTCATCGGTTAGGGTCTCTGTGCCCCCACTGACCACTACATACAGCCAGAGAAGCACACAGCTATGCAAAGCCAAACAAAATTTGTGTCTGTTCATAGCCTTACACTAAGGTCTTCTTGTTGAGCACATATATATTTTGCGAATAGTGCACAAAAAATATGTTCTAATATACAATTGTAATAAAGCTTATTGATTTTGTGGAGGTTCATTCTGGTATACAAGCTTCTTTCTTTTCTTGCTAGACATTGTGATTATGTCATTCAGCGAGCAATGTTTAGATGCTATACAATTCTTAAGCATCTATGTTACAAATACAATGCCAACAGACATGAAGCAAAATACTAATACATATGAAGCTTAAAATTAAGGATAAATTTAAGCAACTATGTGGATCTACTGGGTACCCCATCGCGGTCCCCAGTAGTTGTGTATACCATTTCCCTTCATTCTGAAAACAATTGTTAGTCAAAATCAGTGTCGCTGCTTCTCCAACCAAATTGATAAACTCCATAGATTTTTGTGTAGATGCCAAAAATGTCCTGAGAGCCTGCACACCCGCGTCCTGTGGGATTCGGGTGTACAGGCTCTAAACATCAATGGACGCAAGACTAAAACCCTCCATCCAGGTAAATTCTTCAAGAATTGAAATAAGGTCTCCCGAATCTTTTAAAAAAGGAGGAATTTGAGTAAGGAGGGTGGAGATTAACCAATCAATATAGCTAGAGAGAGCCTGGGTAGGGGATCCAATGGCTGCCACAATGGGGCGTCCAGGGGGTGGTCTTTGCTTTTTATGCGTTTTAGGCAGAATATAGATATGCGGCTTTGAAGGATTGGTGGGGACCTCTCCTCCTCTGTCCCGCTGGCTTAGCTGTCCCATTGTACCAGGCATTGTATGTGAGTTGCAAATGTCCCAAGAAATTTGATAAGATCTGGACCCCCTGGCTCTTACTTGATGCTTCAGCTGACCCTCCGACTGGATTGTCTCAGTGTTCTCCTCTGTGGTGGTGCTGCTTTGTGGTGGGTGCTGTGGTCCGGGGGGAGTGTGGTGTTGTGTACTTGTTTTTTTTTGTCTGTTGAGGTGTAGCCATTACCTGCTGTGGGTTGATTCCCGCTACTATTTGTGTCCCTGATAACGCCATACCTGGTTCGTCCACTGTATCTCCTTTATGATTTGGGTCTCTGGGATCTTTGGAGACTGTTATTTTTTACCATGTTGGTATTGTATGTCAATTAATTTGCAAAATGTTATAAATAAATACTTTAAAAAAAATGAATGATCACAGCTGGGATTTTTATTTTCTTATGTTTTTTCTTGTAATGTTAGTTAGATAGTAAGATGTATCTTCAAGCTTTTATTACTTTAACCGTTTGCCCTTTGAACTTTCTTCTTCTAGATAAAATCTTAATGAATCTGTCACCACCCATTGCAGTATCATCTTAACAACCTTTTATCACTTAATAATACCAGCTAAAAGGTTTCAACACATGACTTTTACAGGGAAGAATATATGTTTAGAAGTATTTATACAGTTTTTTGTGTGTATATATATCTTATGAGATTATACTCTGGAGTTAGCTCCTAGATCATCCTTTGCCATAACCAAAGGACACGTTTTTCACAATAAACCAGCAAACAGCAAGTCCTTTCTGCAATTCTGACTCCTCTCCAAGTTTATTAAAAAGGTTGGGGGGGCTTTTCTCTGCCAGTTTAAGCATAATAAATTCTGCAACCTTATAAGACACAGTTCACACTTGAACATAACGTCCCATTCACACAAAGCCACAGCTCTTACTCACCCTCCTTCACTTGATCCCTGGTAAGTCCTTGTGCATCCACCAAAGCCACCTGCTGTGTGCCCATCTGGCAAAGGAACAAGGTGTCTCCCCTTGTATAAATCTGCAATCTAAGGGAGATCTCACTTGGTCACGGGTGTGTCCACCACAGCCACCTACTGTGTGCCCGTCTAACAAATTATAGCATAAATAACCCCTTTAGTTTTGCAATGGATGTGGCTATTGATTTTATATGTAGTATTATCCCTTTTGTTTTTTACCTCAAATATCGGATGGGAGTTACTAGTTGTTTTACAGGCACTACAAGCTTTACATGGAAAAAAGCCACTTTTTATTTGCAAAAATTGATTGTTGTGAGTTATTCGGCATTTGACTCCCGGATTTTTTATTGGACTTAATGGAAGGGGCTATTTGATTACCAATAGTGGACGCTTTTTTATATATAAATGAGGGCACTTCAGGGAGAATGTCTCCCAAAATGTTGCCGCTACGTAGAATATGCCAGTAGCCTTTAACTATTCTCTGGAGTGCATAACTTTGTTTATTGTATTGTGTAATAATGGGTATTTTCATAACTGTTTTTTTTTGTAGTCGTATTTTCCCCTATTTCTTCGGTGGATGGTTTTGTTTTAGATACTAGTTATGTCCTGTCTGTCTCCCGTACCAATGTTTGTACTGTTATTAACCCCTTAAGGACTCAGCCCATTTTGGCCTTAAGGACTCAGACAATTTAATTTTTAAGTTTTCGTTTTTTCCTCCTCGCCTTCTAAATATCATAACTCTTTTATATTTTCATCGCCAGACTAGTATGAGGGCTTGTTTTTTGCATGACCAGTTGTCCTTTGTAATAACATAACTCATTATATCATAAAATGTATGGCGCAACCAAAAAACACTATTTTTGTGGAGAAATTAAAAAGAAAAACGCAATTTTGCTAATTTTAAAAGGTTTCGTTTTCACGCCGTACAATTTACGGTAAAAATGACATGTGTTCTTTATTCTGAGGGTCAATACGATTAAAATTATACCCATTATTACATACTTTTATATTATTGTTGTGCTTAAAAAAAATCACAAACTTTTAAACCAAATTAGTACGTTTATAATCCCTTTATTTTGATGACCTCTAACTTTTTTATTTTTCCGTATAAGCGGCGGTATGAGGGCTCATTTTTTGCGCCATGATCTGTTCTTTTTTTTGATACCACATTTGCATATAAAAAAATTATAATACATTTTTTATAATTTTTTTTTAATAAAATGTATTAAAAAAGTAGCAATTTTGGACGTTTTTTTTTTTTACGTTCACGCCGTTCACCGTACGGGATCATTAACATTTTATTTTAATAGTTCGGACATTTATGCACGCGGCGATACCAAATATGTCTATTAAATTAATTTTTTACGCTTTTTGGGGGTAAAATAGGAAAAAACGGACGTTTTACTTTTTTATTGGGGGAGGGGATTTTTCCCTTTTTTTTTACTTTTACTTTTACATTTTTTTTTACACTTGAGGAGTTAATCGCGGGCGTCGGCCATTGCTGGCGGGTCCCTGGCTGCGATCAGCAGCCGGGATCAGCCGTGCATGACACAGGCATCGCTCCGATGCCCGCGGTTATGCACAGGACGTAAATGTACGTCCTGGTGCGTTAAGTACCACCGCACCAGGACGTACATTTACGTCCTGCGTCCTTAAGGGGTTAATGAGGATTCTTCATATCCTTTAGCTGTGAATTTTTTCCTTAAATTAGCAGCGTCTTTATCATATTGCTCTACATCCGTACAATTCCTGCGGAGTCTTAGGAATTGGCTTCTTGGTATATTTGTTAGCAAGATAGCGAGATAACAGCTGTCCATCCGGATAAAACTATTACTATCGGTCGGTTTGGTGTAGGTGGAAGTATATATCTGATTGTTTAAAATAGATATGGTGAGGTCGAGGAAGTGCACTGAAATCTGTCTGTAATTAGCTGTGAAGTTTAAAAAATATGAATTTTTATTAATATCTGTTAAAAAAGTGGCCAGAGTGTCCTCTCCTCCTCTCCAAATAAAAATAATATCATCGATAAATCTGCGCCAGAGGACGAGGTTCACACCAAGTTCTCCCTCCGGGAAGATGAATGACTCCGCCCAGAGGCCCACATAAAGATTAGAATAACTTGGTGCGAACCTCGACCCCATCGCAGTTCCCCATTTCTGGTTATAAAAATGTTCCTCATATTTAAAATAGTTATGATTTAAAATAAAATGAATACAATCCCCCAATGAAGTGAATTTGCCCGTCTGGCATATTTGCCTGTTTTTAAAAAAAATGTTCCGAAGCAAAACGGCCCTTTTCATGCTCTCTAATTGTGTATAATGATGTGATGTCCAGAGTCCCTATAATGTAGTCCTTATTCCATAAGATATCTTGTAGAAGTTGCAATATGTGAGCCGTATCTTTTAAATACAATCGTAGAAAAGACTCCCGGCACCGGCTTCTTTTTCAAATGCTTTTATTGTGCATATAACACACGCAAGACGCGTTTCGGCTGCTTAGCCTTTTTCAATTGCATAAACCAAACTGAGCAAATACAATCTTATATAGTGTCACTTCCTGTCTCACGGACATCAGCTGAGCTAAATTGTGATTGACAGGTATACAGACCAATAGATACAAATGTAAACAAAAAACAAAAGACTGAAGTACACGTGGGCAATCTGTCAGACTTCCGCAAGTCCCGTACTTATGTTATTGTACTATGTATCTGAAATGCAAAAAGAGATTGAATTTTACACAGTTGGAAGTTTGAACATTACATAGTTACATAGTTAGTACGGTCGAAAAAAGACATATGTCCATCAAGTTCAACCAGGGAATTAAGGGGTAGGGGTGTGGCGCGATATTGGGGAAGGGATGAGATTTTATATTTCTTCATAAGCATTAATCTTATTTTGTTGAAATCCCCATAACTAGATGGCCTCCATGTTGGAAAATGCAGTCCAATGTGCATCCTGTTCAATGTATGCAATCCTTGAACAACAGTTTGAGGGTGCATATTGTTGTGCGAGATGTGTGCTAGTTGTCCGTTTGGAAGCCCAGATCCTGGATCTAGAGGGGCGACTGGCAACAATGAGAAGCATTAACAACATGGAGAGGAGTCTCGTGCTCACTGAGCAGGCACTCTCGGGAATAGAGGTGGGGGAGGACAGTGGGACGGAGTTGCAGGACAGTCAGGCAGTTAGCTGGGTTACAGTTAGAAAGAGGGGTAGGGGAAAAAGTGTCAGGGAGGCTAGTCCTGAACTGGCACACCCCAACAAGTTTGCCCGCTTGGCAGATGAGGGGGATGCCATTCCAGAGCTAGCAGAACTGCAGCAGGATACCGCCTCTGACCGCCAGGGGGGTGTCTGCTCCAGTAAGGAGGGAGGGAGGAGTACAGGGCAGGCCAGACAGGTACTAGTGGTGGGGGACTCAATTATTAGGGGGACAGACAGGGCAATCTGTCACAAAGACCGGGATCGCCGAACAGTGTGTTGTCTGCCTGGCGCACGAGTTCGGCACATCGCGGATCGGGTTGACAGGTTGCTGGGCGGGGCTGGAGAGGACCCAGCAGTCATGGTACATATTGGCACCAATGACAAAGTAAGAGGTAGGTGGAGTGTCCTTAAAAATGATTTCAGGGACTTAGGCCGCAAGCTTAAGGCAAGGACCTCCAAGGTAGTATTTTCTGAAATACTACCAGTACCACGAGCCACACCAGAGAGGCAGCGGGAGATCAGGGAGGTAAACAAGTGGCTCAGAAGCTGGTGTAGGAAGGAAGGGTTTGGGTTCATGGAGAACTGGGCTGACTTCGCTGTCGGTTACCGGCTCTACCGTAGGGACGGGCTGCACCTCAATGGGGAGGGTGCAGCTTTGCTTGGGGAGAAGATGGCTAGAAGGGTGGAGGAGTGTTTAAACTAGGGACTTGGGGGGAGGGAACCTACAGCAAAGAGGGGGAAGATAGTGTAGATAGAGAGGTGGGAATTATAAATGTACCTGGGGGTGGACCGGAGGGAGGGGTTAGAATAGTTAATAGGAATAGGCTTCATAGGAAAATAAAACTTACACCCTTGAATCCCATTAACCCCAATAACATAAAGGATGGAAATGTAAAGTGTATGTTCACAAATGCCAGAAGCCTAGCAAATAAAATGGGGGAGCTTGAGGCCTTGATACTGGAGGAACATATTGATATAGTTGGGGTCACTGAGACATGGCTGGACTCCTCCCATGACTGGGCTGTCAATCTGCAGGGGTTTACATTGTTTCGCAAGGATAGAATGAACAGAAAAGGTGGTGGAGTCTGTCTGTATGTAAGAAGTGGTATGAAAGTCAGTGTGAACGATGCCATAGTGTGTGATGATTTTGAGGAGGTGGAATCACTGTGGGTAGAATTACAAAAGGAGGGAAATACTGAAAAAATAATATTTGGGGTAATCTACAGACCCCCTAATATCACTGAAGAGATAGATGTTCGGCTTCATAAACAAATAGAGAGGGCCGCCCGGGCAGGTACAGTGGTAATAATGGGAGATTTTAACTATCCTGATATAGATTGGGGTCCGGGGTTGGCTAAAACTACAAAGGGGCGACAATTCCTAAATTTATTGCAGGATAATTTTATGGGCCAGTTTGTGGAGGACCCAACAAGAAGTGATGCCTTGTTGGATCTGATCATTTCCAACAACGCAGAGCTGATTGGTAATGTAACTGTGCGGGAAAACCTTGGTAATAGCGACCACAATATAGTTACTTTTGACTTAAAATGTAGAAAACAAAGACAGGCGGGGAAGGCAAAAACATATAACTTTAAAAAGGCAAACTTCCCTGGGCTGAGGGCTGCACTACAGGACATAGACTGGGGGGAAGTGTTCTCAAATACTGATACAGAAGGTAAATGGGACATCTTTAAATCAACTCTAAATAACTATACAGCTAAATATATACCAAAGGGGAACAAATATAAACGATTAAAATTAAATCCTACATGGCTGACACATGATGTTAAAAGAGCAATAAACAACAAAAAAATTGCCTTCAAAAAATACAAATCTGATGGGTCAGCGATAACATTTAAACAGTACAAAGAGCTTAATAAAATCTGTAAAAATGTAATAAAAACAGCAAAAATTCAAAATGAGAGACAGGTGGCCAAAGAAAGCAAAACTAATCCTAAATATTTTTTTAGATATATAAATGCAAAAAAAAAAAGGACAGAGCATGTAGGACCCCTTAATAATGATAATGGGGAGGTTGTCACAGGCGATCAAGAGAAGGCGGAGCTACTGAATGGGTTCTTTAGTTCTGTATACACTATGGAAGAAGGAGCTGACATTGGCCAGGTCAGTGCTGGTAACACATCATGTAATGTACTGAACTGGCTTAATGTAGAGATGGTACAAGGTAAGTTAAGTGATATAAATGTAAGCAAATCCCCAGGGCCGGATGGACTACACCCAAGAGTTCTTAGAGAGGTAAGTTCAGTAATATCTGTACCCCTGTTCATGATATTTAGAGATTCTATGGTGTCTGGTATTGTGCCAAGGGACTGGCGCAAGGCGAATGTGGTGGCAATCTTCAAGAAGGGCTCTAGGTCTTCCCCAGGAAACTATAGACCGGTAAGTTTAACGTGCATTGTGGGTAAATTGTTTGAAGGACTTATAAGGGATTACATACAGGAATACATAGGGGATAATTGTATTATAAGTGATAGCCAGCATGGGTTTACTAAGGATAGAAGTTGTCAAACCAATCTAATTTGCTTTTATGAAGAGGTGAGTAGAAGCCTTGACAGAGGAAAGGCTGTGGATATAGTGTTTCTGGATTTTGCCAAAGCATTTGATACTGTCCCTCACAGACGTCTGACAGGTAAGTTAAGGTCCTTGGGCTTGGAAACTTTAGTTTGTAACTGGATTGAACACTGGCTCATGGATCGTACCCAGAGAGTGGTGGTCAATGATTCGTACTCTGATTGGTCCCCGGTAATTAGTGGTGTACCCCAAGGTTCAGTACTGGGCCCGCTGTTGTTTAATTTATTTATCAATGATATAGAGGATGGTATTAACAGCTCTGTTTCTATCTTTGCAGATGACACCAAGCTTTGTAGCACGGTACAGTCTATAGAGGATGTGTATAAGTTACAAGATGACTTGGATAGACTAAGTGTCTGGGCATCCACTTGGCAAATGAGGTTCAATGTGGATAAATGTAAAGTTATGCATCTGGGTACTAATAACCTGCATGCATCGTATGTCTTAGGGGGGATTAAACTGGCAGAGTCACTGGTAGAGAAGGATCTGGGTGTACTTGTAGATCACAGACTACAGAATAGCATGCAATGTCAGGCTGCTGCTTCCAAAGCCGGCAGGATATTGTCATGTATAAAAAGAGGCATGGACTCAAGGGACAGGGACATAATACTCCCCCTTTATAAAGCATTGGTACGGCCTCACCTGGAATATGCTGTTCAGTTTTGGGCACCTGTCCATAAAAGGGACACTGCGGAGTTGGAAAGGGTGCAGAGACGCGCGACTAAACTAATATGGGGCATGGAACATCTTAGCTATGAGGAGCGATTAAAGGAGTTACAATTGTTTAGTCTTGAGAAGAGACGTTTAAGGGGGGATATGATAAACGTATATAAGTATATTAATGGCCCATACAAAAAATATGGAGAAAAACTGTTCCAGGTTAAACCCCCCCAAAGGACGAGGGGACACTCCCTCCGTCTGGAGAAGAAAAAGTTTAGTCTCAAGGGGCGACACGCCTTCTTTACCGTGAGGACTGTGAATTTATGGAACGGTCTACCTCAGGAACTGGTCACAGTAGGAACAATTAACAGCTTTAAAACAGGATTAGATACATTTATGGAACAAAATAACATTAATGCTTATGAAGAAATATAAAATCCCATCCCTTCCCCAATATCGCGCCACACCCCTACCCCTTAATTCCCTGGTTGAACTTGATGGACATATGTCTTTTTTCGACCGTACTAACTATGTAACTATGTAACTATGTAACTATGTAACTATGTTCCAGGAATGTATCTAATCCTGTTTTAAAGCTGTTAATTGTTCCTGCTGTGACCAGTTCCTGAGGTAGACCGTTCCATAAATTCACAGTCCTCATGGTAAAGAAGGCGTGTCGCCCCTTGAGACTAAACTTTTTTTCTCCAGACGGAGGGAGTGCCCCCTCGTCCTTTGGGGGGGTTTAACCTGGAACAGTTTTTCTCCATATTTTTTGTATGGGCCATTTATATACTTATATACGTTTATCATATCCCCCCTTAAACGTCTCTTCTCAAGACTAAACAATTGTAACTCCTTTAATCGCTCCTCATAGCTAAGATGTTCCATGCCCCATATTAGTTTAGTCGCGCGTCTCTGCACCCTTTCCAACTCCGCAGTGTCCCTTTTATGCACAGGTGACCAAAACTGAACAGCATATTCCAGGTGAGGCCGTACCAATGCTTTATAAAGGGGGAGTATTATGTCCCTGTCCCTTGAGTCCATGCCTCTTTTGATACATGACAATATCCTGCCGGCTTTGGAAGCAGCAGCCTGACATTGCATGCTATTCTGTAGTCTGTGATCTACAAGTACACCCAGATCCTTCTCTACCAGTGACTCTGCCAGTTTAATCCCCCCTAAGACATACGACGCATGCAGGTTATTAGTACCCAGATGCATAACTTTACATTTATCCACTGTCACGATGCCGGCTGGCAGGTAGTGGATCCTCTGTGCCAGAGAGGGATTGGCGTGGACCGTGCTAGAGGATCGGTTCTAAGTCACTACTGGTTTTCACCAGAGCCCGCCGCAAAGCGGGATGGTCTTGCTGCGGCGGTAGTGACCAGGTCGTATCCCCTAGCAACGGCTCAACCTCTCTGGCTGCTGAAGATAGGCGCGGTACAAGGGAGTAGACAGAAGCAAGGTCGGACGTAGCAGAAGGTCGGGGCAGGCAGCAAGGATCGTAGTCAGGGGCAACGGCAGAAGGTCTGGAATCACAGGCAAGGAACACACAAGGAACGCTTTCACTGGCACTAGGGCAACAAGATCCGGCGAGGGAGTGAAGGGGAAGTGAGGTGATATAGGGAAGTGCACAGGTGTAAACACTAATTGGAACCACTGCACCAATCAGCGGTGCAGTGGCCCTTTAAATCGCAAAGACCCGGCGCGCGCGCGCCCTAGGGAGCGGGGCCGCGCGCGCCGGGACAGAACTGACGGGGAGCGAGTAAGGTACGGGAGCCGGGGTGCGCATCGCGAGCGGGCGCTACCCGCATCGCGAATCGCATCCCGGCCGGAGGTGGTAACGCAGCGCCCCGGGTCCGTGGAACCGACCGGGGCGCTGCAGTGAGGGAAGTGTAGCGAGCGCTCCGGGGAGGAGCGGGGACCCGGAGCGCTCGGCGTAACAGTACCCCCCCCCTTGGGTCTCCCCCTCTTCTTGGGGCCTGAGAACCTGAGGATCAGACTTTTGTCCAGGATATTGTCCTCAGGTTCCCAGGACCTCTCTTCTGGACCACAACCCTCCCAATCCACTAAAAAAAAAGTTCTTCCCCTGACCTTTTTAGAGGCCAAAATCTCTTTAACAGAGAAGATGTCCGAGGAGCCGGAAACAGGAGTGGGAGGAACAGATTTAGGAGAAAAACGGTTGAGGATGAGAGGTTTAAGAAGAGAGACGTGAAAGGCATTAGGGATACGAAGAGAAGGAGGAAGAAGAAGTTTGTAAGAGACAGGATTAATTTGACACAAAACTTTAAAAGGACCAAGATAGCGTGGTCCCAACTTATAGCTCGGGACACGGAAACGGACATATTTAGCGGAGAGCCATACCTTGTCTCCAGGAGAAAAAATGGGAGGAGCTCTTCTTTTCTTATCTGCGAATCTCTTCATGCGAGAAGAAGCCTGTAAGAGAGAATTTTGGGTCTCTTTCCATATGGTGGAAAGATCACGAGAAATTTCATCCACAGCGGGCAGACCAGAGGGCAAGGGGGTAGGGAGGGGGGGAAGAGGGTGACGGCCGTACACCACGAAAAACGGAGATTTGGAGGAAGATTCAGAGATTCTGAAATTATACGAGAATTCGGCCCAAGGTAGAAGATCTGCCCAGTCATCCTGGCGGGAGGAAACAAAATGTCGTAAATAGTCACCCAAGATCTGGTTAATTCTCTCTACTTGTCCATTGGATTGAGGATGGTATGCAGAAGAAAAATTTAATTTAATCTTGAGTTGTTTACAGAGAGCCCTCCAGAATTTAGACACAAATTGGACGCCTCTATCCGAGACGATCTGTGTAGGCAACCCGTGAAGACGAAAAATGTGTACAAAAAATTGTTTAGCCAACTGAGGCGCTGAAGGAAGACCAGGAAGAGGGATGAAATGTGCCATTTTGGAGAATCGATCAACGACCACCCAAATAACAGTGTTGCCATGGGATGGGGGTAAGTCAGTAATAAAATCCATACCAATCAGAGACCAAGGTTGTTCGGGGACAGGTAGAGGATGAAGAAAACCAGCGGGCTTCTGGCGAGGAGTCTTATCCCGGGCACAGATAGTGCAGGCTCGCACAAAGTCCACCACATCAGTCTCTAGAGTCGGCCACCAATAGAAGCGAGAGATGAGTTGCACAGATTTCTTGATGCCCGCATGACCTGCGAGATGGGAGGAGTGACCCCATTTGAGGATCCCAAGGCGTTGGCGTGGAGAAACAAAGGTCTTTCCTGGAGGAGTTTGCCTGATGGAGGCTGGAGAAGTGGAAATCAGGCAGTCAGGAGGAATGATGTGTTGAGGAGAGAGTTCAATTTCAGAGGCATCTGAGGAACGAGAGAGAGCATCGGCCCTAATGTTTTTATCAGCAGGCCGAAAGTGAATTTCAAAATTAAATCGGGCAAAGAACAGAGACCACCTGGCCTGACGAGGATTCAGCCGTTGGGCAGACTGGAGGTAGGAGAGGTTCTTGTGATCGGTGTAAATAATAACTGGAAATCTTGATCCCTCCAGCAGATGCCTCCATTCCTCAAGTGCTAATTTAATGGCTAGAAGCTCTCGATCCCCGATGGAGTAGTTCCTCTCCGCCGGAGAGAAGGTCCTGGAAAAAAAACCACAAGTAACAGCATGCCCGGAAGAGTTTTTTTGTAGAAGGACAGCTCCAGCTCCCACTGAGGAGGCATCAACCTCCAATAGGAAGGGTTTAGAAGGGTCAGGTCTGGAGAGCACGGGAGCCGAAGAAAAGGCAGACTTGAGTCGTTTAAAGGCGTCTTCCGCTTGAGGAGGCCAAGACTTGGGATCGGCATTTTTTTTTGTTAAAGCCACAATAGGAGCCACAATGGTAGAAAAATGTGGAATAAATTGCCTGTAATAATTGGCGAACCCCAAAAAACGTTGGATGGCACGGAGTCCGGAGGGGCGTGGCCAATCTAAGACGGCAGAGAGTTTATCTGGGTCCATTTGTAGTCCCTGGCCAGAGACCAAGTATCCTAGAAAAGGAAGAGATTGGCATTCAAACAGACATTTCTCTATTTTGGCATAGAGTTGATTATCACGAAGTCTCTGAAGAACCATACGGACATGCTGGCGGTGTTCTTCAAGATTGGCAGAAAAAATCAGGATATCGTCCAGATATACAACAACACAGGAGTATAGTAGATCACGAAAAATTTCATTAACAAAGTCTTGGAAGACGGCAGGGGCGTTGCATAGACCAAAGGGCATGACCAGATACTCAAAGTGTCCATCTCTGGTGTTAAATGCCGTTTTCCATTCATCCCCCTCTCTGATGCGGATGAGATTATAAGCACCTCTTAAGTCCAGTTTGGTAAAAATATGGGCACCTTGGAGACGATCAAAGAGTTCAGAGATGAGGGGTAGGGGGTAGCGGTTCTTAACCGTGATTTTATTAAGACCGCGGTAGTCAATGCAAGGACGTAGAGAGCCATCTTTTTTGGACACAAAGAAAAATCCGGCTCCGGCAGGAGAGGAGGATTTACGGATAAAGCCCTTTTTTAAATTTTCTTGGACGTATTCAGACATGGCAAGAGTCTCTGGGACGGACAGAGGATAGATTCTGCCCCGGGGTGGAGTAGTGCCCGGGAGGAGGTCAATGGGACAATCATAAGGCCTGTGAGGAGGTAGAGTCTCAGCTTGTTTTTTGCAAAAAACGTCCGCAAAGTCCATATAGGCCTTAGGGAGACCGGTTACATGAGGAAGCACAGGGACACGGCAAGGTTTA
Organism: Hyla sarda; assembly: GCF_029499605.1. Classification (NCBI taxonomy): domain Eukaryota; kingdom Metazoa; phylum Chordata; class Amphibia; order Anura; family Hylidae; genus Hyla; species Hyla sarda. Next base: position 256,592,299 of record NC_079194.1, on the reverse strand, counting down.
CTGGGAACCGGTTTTAAGCAGTCCTTGGAACAAGAGGGCCCCCAACTCTTGATCTCCCCAGTGGACCAATCCAGGATTGGGGAATGGAGTTGAAGCCAGGGAAGTCCAAGAAGGATTTCAGAAGTGCAATTGGGGAGGACCAACAGTTCAATCTTTCATTGTTTACACAATTGATGTAGAGGGGTCTGGCGAGACTGGTCACCGGGATGTTGAACCTGTTGACGAGAGAGGCTAAGATGAAATTTCCTGCAGATCCAGAGTCCAAGAAGGCCACAGCAGAGAAGGAGAAGGCAGAGGCAGACATCCGCACAGGCACAGTAAGACGTGGAGAAGCAGAGTAGACATCAAGGACTGTCTCACCATTGTGCGGAGTCAGCGGACGTCTTTCCAGGCGGGGAGGACGGATAGGACAATCCTTCAGGAAGTGTTCGGTACTAGCACAGTACAGGCAGAGATTCTCCATGCGGCGTCGTGTCCTCTCTTGGGGTGTCAGGCGAGACCGGTCGACCTGCATAGCCTCCACGGCGGGAGGCACAGGAACAGATTGCAGGGGACCAGAGGAGAGAGGAGCCGGGGAGAAGAAACGCCTCGTGCGAACAGAGTCCATATCCTGGCGGAGCTCCTGACGCCGTTCGGAAAAACGCATGTCAATGCGAGTGGCAAGATGGATGAGTTCATGTAGGTTAGCAGGGATTTCTCGTGCGGCCAGAACATCTTTAATGTTGCTGGATAGGCCTTTTTTAAAGGTCGCGCAGAGTGCCTCATTATTCCAGGATAATTCTGAAGCAAGGGTACGGAACTGTACGGCATACTCGCCAACGGAAGAATTACCCTGGACCAGGTTCAACAGGGCAGTCTCAGCAGAAGAGGCTCGGGCAGGTTCCTCAAAGACACTTCGAATTTCCGAGAAGAAGGAGTGTACAGAGGCAGTGACGGGGTCATTGCGGTCCCAGAGCGGTGTGGCCCAAGCCAGGGCTTTTCCAGACAGCAGGCTGACTACGAAAGCCACCTTAGACCTTTCAGTGGGGAACTGGTCCGACATCATCTCCAAGTGTAATGAACATTGGGAAAGAAAGCCACGGCAAAACTTAGAGTCCCCATCAAATTTATCCGGCAAGGATAGTCGTATTCCAGAAGCGGCCACTCGCTGCGGAGGAGGTACAGGAGCTGGCGGAGGAGATGATTGCTGGAGCTGTGGTAGTAACTGTTGTAGCATAACAGTCAGTTGAGACAGCTGTTGGCCTTGTTGCGCAATCTGTTGTGACTGCTGGGCGACCACCGTGGTGAGGTCAGCGACAACTGGCAGAGGAACTTCAGCGGGATCCATGGCCGGATCTACTGTCACGATGCCGGCTGGCAGGTAGTGGATCCTCTGTGCCAGAGAGGGATTGGCGTGGACCGTGCTAGAGGATCGGTTCTAAGTCACTACTGGTTTTCACCAGAGCCCGCCGCAAAGCGGGATGGTCTTGCTGCGGCGGTAGTGACCAGGTCGTATCCCCTAGCAACGGCTCAACCTCTCTGGCTGCTGAAGATAGGCGCGGTACAAGGGAGTAGACAGAAGCAAGGTCGGACGTAGCAGAAGGTCGGGGCAGGCAGCAAGGATCGTAGTCAGGGGCAACGGCAGAAGGTCTGGAATCACAGGCAAGGAACACACAAGGAACGCTTTCACTGGCACTAGGGCAACAAGATCCGGCGAGGGAGTGAAGGGGAAGTGAGGTGATATAGGGAAGTGCACAGGTGTAAACACTAATTGGAACCACTGCACCAATCAGCGGTGCAGTGGCCCTTTAAATCGCAAAGACCCGGCGCGCGCGCGCCCTAGGGAGCGGGGCCGCGCGCGCCGGGACAGAACTGACGGGGAGCGAGTAAGGTACGGGAGCCGGGGTGCGCATCGCGAGCGGGCGCTACCCGCATCGCGAATCGCATCCCGGCCGGAGGTGGTAACGCAGCGCCCCGGGTCCGTGGAACCGACCGGGGCGCTGCAGTGAGGGAAGTGTAGCGAGCGCTCCGGGGAGGAGCGGGGACCCGGAGCGCTCGGCGTAACATCCACATTGAACCTCATTTGCCAAGTGGATGCCCAGACACTTAGTCTATCCAAGTCATCTTGTAACTTATGCACATCCTCTATAGACTGTACTGTGCTACAAAGCTTGGTGTCATCTGCAAAGATTCTACCTCCTCAAGTCCTCATAGCTGATGGACCACCGCGATTTTACCGCAGTGGTCCCATTCAGCTCCACAGAGCTGTCGGGAAGTATTTCTGAATGTTTTAGACCGGTGATCAGATTTGATTGCCGTGTCTAATGGGTTAATACCGGGCATCACCGGGAACAGTGAGGTCCGGTATTAGTCAGGGGTCACGACCTCTCCATAGTGCCGGGACATTACAGCTATTGCTGGGGTGACCCCGAGCAAAGTTTTACACGTCCCCTGTGCTAGTTTATTTTTGTGTAATTATTTTGCTACTTGCACAAACCTTGAGCATCTATACTAAAAATTTGCAGTTGATAGATTGAGGTGCACTGCATAATTAGCTCTACCGTAGACCGCAACTTAAAATTCAAGATGTGATCTTCTATCAAAAATTACACAAAAAAAAAAAAAAAAAAACATGCAAAATATGCAAAATAGAGCCTTTAAAGGGGTATTCCGCCCCTAGACATCTTATCCCCTATCCAAAGGATAGGGGATAAGATGTCAGATCGCCGCGGTCCCGCTGCTGGGGACCCCTGGGATCCCCGCTGCTGCACCGCGCTATCATTACAGCACAGAGCGTGACGTCACGGCTCCGCCCCTCGTGATGTCACAGCCCACCCCTTTCAATACAAGTCTATGGGAGGGGGACGTGGCGGTCGTCACGCCCCCTCCCATAGACTTGCATTAAGGGGACGGGCCGTGATGTCACGAGGGGCGGCGCCATGACGTCACGCTGCTCCGTCCCCCGTATCGCCCGTCATTACGCACAGAGCGAACTTGCTCTGTGCTGTAATGATAGCGCGATGCCGCAGCGGGGATCCCAGGGGTCCCCAGCAGCGGGACCGCGGCGGTCTGACATCTTATCCCCTATCCTTTGGATAGGGGATAAGATGTCTAGGGGCGGAATACCCCTTTAAATAGTGTATATATGATGATGAATCTCTCCCAATGTGTGTACAGTGCAGGAACCTGAAGAAGCTCCTGTCCTCCACATAGACAGTGATTACAGCTCCCAGCAGATCTTTCTTACTTTTATATGTAATGACTTGCTTTATCTATATTAGTTATCTACTTATTTTTCTTTAATCCTCACTTTTTCCTATTTTTGAATGACATTTCGGGGGCTATAGAACCAATTACCAGGTTTCCATAAAGTTATGGACTCAATATACAATAGTTTCAACATACAATGGTAGTCCTGGAACTGATTAACCCCTTAACGATGCCAGACATAAATGTACGTCCTGGTGAGCAGGTACTTAACGCACCAGGACGTACATTTACGTCCTGTACATAACCGCAAGCATCGGAGCGATGCTCTGATCATGCGCGGCAGGTCCCGACTGCTGATGGCAGCCAGGGACCCGCCGGTAATGGTGGACATCCGCTATCGCACGGATGTCTGCCATTAACCCCTCAGATGCCGTGATCAATACAGATCACGGCATCTGCAGCATCGCCGTCACTAAAATGGATGATCGGATTGCCCGCAGCGCTGCCGCTGCAATCCGATCATCCAGAACAGCAGACAGAGGTCCCCTCACCTGCCTCCGCTGCCTTCCACGGGTGTGATTGAGCAGACAAGAGCAGAAGATGACCGATAATACTGATGAGTGCTATGTCCTATGCATAGCACTGAACAGTATTAGCAATCGAATGATTTCTATAAATAGTCATCCATAAAGTGTAAAAATAAAAGTAAAAAAAATTTGAAAAACCCCCTCCCCCAATAAAAACGTAAATAGTCCCATTTTCCTTATTTAACCCCCCCCCCCAAAAAAAAAAGTGTAAACATTTTTTTTCATATACATATTTGGAATCGCCGCGTGCGTAAATATCCGAACTATTACAATATAATGTTAATGATACCGTACGGTGAACGGCGTGAACGTAAAAAAAAATCCAAAATAGATGCTTTTTTATAACATGTTATTCCCCAAAAAATGTATAAAAAGTGTATTAAAAGATTTATATAAGTAAATATGGTATCAATAAAAAGTACAGTTCACAGTGCAAATAATGAGCACTCATACCGCCGCTTATACGGAAAAATTAAAAAGTTATAGGTCTTCAAATTAGAGGGATTTTAAACGTACTCATTTGGTTAAAAAGTTTTAGTTTTTTTTTTTAAGCGCAACAGTAATAGAAAATTATATTATCATGGGTATCATTTTAATTTTATTGACCCAAAGAATAAAGAACACATGTCATTTTTACCATAAATTGTACGGCGTGAAAACGGAACCTTCCAAAATTTGCTAAATTGTGGTTTTCTTTAAAATTTCCCCACACAAATAGTATTTTTTTCGCTTGCGCCATACATTTTATGGTAAAGTGAGTGATGTCATTACAACAGGCAACTGGTCGCGCAAAAAAACAAGCCCTCATACTAGTCTGTGGATGAAAATATAAAAGAGTTATGATTTTTTGAAGGCGAGGAGGAAAAAACGAAAACGTAAAAATAAAATTGTCCGAGTACTTAAGGCCCAAATGGGCTGAGTCCTTAAGGGGTTAATATTGTAACTTGAGGGACCACTGTATTGAGTAAAGTTCACTATCACTATCTCAGTGAAACCGACCGCTGGAGTGTCTGGGTGAAAGGAAAAGTTAGGGTCTTCTTGGGCGCACACCAATGGTGACGTGGGGTAACCGCTGACACCGTGTTATAAAATAACAAAGGGATTTAATTCATAGACAACGCGTTTCGGAGGTCCAAGCCCCCTTTTTCAAGTACATGCAATACAAGTAACATGCACTACATATATACACACCATTTAAAAGGCCTGTGAACCGGTCCAAGTGATGATGCAAGCGTGGGTCAAAGAATCACATCCAGTTCAGATTGTCTGGCTAATTCCATTAAATATCTGGGTTTGATGTGAGGGTATAAATATACGTGCTGGCCAGGTAATATTAATAAAAGGCACTTGTGGTGCATGTGGCAGGTGCTTTTTTAAGCTAGAAGCCTACACAAAACACAAAAGGTTGCTGGTTCTAATCCCTCCTCGGGACAGCATTTTTAATGGTGATTTAAATTGAAATAATAATGAAAAACAGCATTTAGTAACAGATTTAGAATTAGAGTGGGGAAGAGGGGCAAGGGATAGGAGGTCGGGATAGGAGGTCGAGATAGGCAGTCAGGATAGGAGGTCGAGATAGGAGGACGGGATAGGAGGACGGGATAGGAGGTCGGGATAGGAGGACGAGATAGGAGGACAGGATAGGAGGTCGAGATAGGAGGTCAGGATAGGAGGACAAGATAGGAGGACGGGATAGGAGGACGGGATAGGAGGTCGGGATAGGAGGACGAGATAGGAGGACAGGATAGGAGGTCGAGATAGGAGGTCAGGATAGGAGGACAAGATAGGAGGACGGGATAGGAGGACGGGATAGGAGGACGGGATAGGAGGTCAGAATAGGAGGTCGGGATAGGAGGACGGGATAGGAGGTAGGGGTATGAGGATGGGATATGGGGTTGGGATATGACAACAATATAAGAGGATGGGATATGAAGTCAAAAGCTTTCTCTGTTGATTTTCCTCCACAACAAGGATTAGGAAGGAAAAACTGGGCAACGCCGGGTACTCAGCTAGTACCATATAAAACCAAAAGATAGTGTTTCTAAAACAATGCAAATGTCTATTTCATACACATGTATAATTCAGATTTTAAACTTTTTTACAATGCTAATAATGTTAGTTACAATGTATAGATATTAATAAATAATACCAATACTATGGAACCAATAGTTTGGTATGTATGTATAGGAGTTGTACCAAATACAAGGATCTGTGTGATGTGGATCTGTGTGATTCTATGATGCAGGCTTAGGAGCTGACCCCACGTCATAGCTGGGTGGTCCCAGCTATGGGACCCGTGTCTAATGCTGGACATCACTGATCGTGGTGATGCCCAGCATTAGCTGCATAGACGCCACGATCAAAGTTGATTGCGGCATCTAAAATTAAAGTAAAACAGTCCCGGCAGCTCAGGGGAGCTGATTGGGACCACCGGGGTAAAACTGCAGTGTCCTGATCAGCTGAGAGGACAGTGGAAGGGCCCTTACCTACCCCCTCGCCATCCGATCAATAATCTGCTGCTCCATTCAGGATTGCATATAATAGTTCCGTATGGGGACTAAAAAATTGTAAAAAAAAATTAAAGTAAAAGCAAAAAAGATAATACATGTGAATTAACCCATTTGAAAAGTTTGAATCAGCCCCCTTTTCCCATAAAAAAATGTAAACAAAAATAAACATATGTGGTATCGTCGCATGTGTAAATGTCCGAACTATAAAAATATAATGGTAACTAAACCACATGGTCAATGGCGTATACGTAAAAAAAATCAAAAATTGCATATTTTTGGTCACTTTGTAGACCCTAAAAAAATGTGTAAAAAGGGATCAAAAAGCCCTATCAAAACAAAAATGGTACCAATAAAAACTAGAGATTACAGTGCAAAATATGAGCCCTCACATATCCCTGTATAAGGAAAAATAAAAAAGTTACAAGGGTCAGAAGAAGACAATTTTAAACATACTGTTTTATGTGCAAAAAGTTATAATTTTTTAACAGAAGTAAAACAAAATCAAACATATATAAGTTGAGCATCATTTTAATCGTACGGACCGACAGAATAAAGATAAAGTGTCATTTTTACCAAAGAGTGCACTGCATAGAAACGGAAGCCGGCAAAAATTACAAAATGGTGGGGGTTTTTCAATTATTTTTGGTTTCCCTTTTGGTTTCCCATAGATTTTGTGGTGAAATGATTGATGTCATTACAAAGTAAAATTGGTAGCGCAAAAAACAAGCCCTCATATAGGTCTGTAGGTGGAAAACTGAGGAAAAAACTAAACTGCAAAAATTAAAAAATCCTTAACCCCTTAAGGACCCAGGACGTACTAGAACATCCTGGCACCCTGGGCTTTAAGGACCCAGGACGTACTAGTACGTCCTGGTGTTTCTCCGGTATCTGCCGCGCCCCGGGCAGAGATCGGAAGCGGATGCCTGCTGAAATGCTTCAGCAGGCATCCAGGGCAAATGCCGAGGGGGGCCATGTAGGCCCCCCATGTCGGCGATCGCCGCAAATCGCAAGGGAAATCGCCCTTGCGATCTGCGGCGATACCGGGCTGATCGGGTCTCTGGGACCCGACCGCCCGGTAATTTCGCATGATCCCGGCTGTCACAGACAGCCAGGACCATGCTAACGTATAGGAGCGAGGTGGCAAGCCTGCCACCTCCTCCTATCCCCTGCGATCTGTCGGTTAACTAACCGACCAATCGCAGGAGGGGGGGCGGTTACTTCCTCCCGTCCTGCCCGGCCCCTGAAAGTCCGGAGAGGACGGGAGGAAGACCGGAGGACGCGGCGGGGGACGGGGGAGTGCTGGGGACCGGCCCCGGTACTTACCTCGTCCCTGAAGACCCGGATCCCGGCGAGGAAGATGGCGGCGGCGGCGACAGGTGAGTTGATCTTCAGCCGCGGTCGGGCCCTTTACAGCAATGCACGTCGCCGTAAAGCGACATGCATTGCTGTAATGGGACCCTGTAAACTACAACTCCCAGCATGCCCAGACAGCCCTTGGCGTCTGGGCATGCTGGGAGTTGCAGTTTTGCAACATCTGGAGGTCCACAGTTTGGAGACCACTGTGCCCTTCCAGATGTTGCAAAACTACACATCCTCAGCATGCCCTTACTGTCCAGGCATGCTGGGAGTTGTAGTTCTGTAACATCTGGCCCTTCAGATGTTGCAGAACTACAACTCCCAGCATGCCTGGACAGTTTTGGCATACTGGGAGTTGTAGTTTTGCAACATCTGGAGGGCTGCAGCTTGGACACCACTACACAGTGGTCCCCAAACTGTTCTCCTCCAGCTGTTACGTAACCACTACTCCCAATATGCCCTTCGGCTGCCTGGGCATGCTGGGAGTTGTGGTTTTGCAACAACTGGAGGCACACTGGTTGGGAAACATTGTCTGTTTCCTAACTCAGTGTTTCCCAACCCGTGTGCCTCCAGCTGTTGCAAAACTATAACTGCCAGCATGCACTGATAGACTGTGCATGCTGGGAGTTGTAGTTTTGCACCAGCTGGAGGTCCCCCCCCCCCCCCCCTGTGAATGTACAGGGTACATTCACATGGGCTGGGGCTTACAGTGAGTATCAGGCTGCAAGTTTGCGATGCAGCAAATTTTGCGCGGCAGCTCAAACTTGCTGTAATCCCCCGCCCGTGTGACTGTACCCTAAAAACACTACACTACACTAACACAAAATAAAATAAAAAGTAAAAAACACTACATATACACATATCCCTACACAGCCCCCCTCCCCTCCCCAATAAAAATGAAAAACGTCTGGTACGCCACTGTTTCCAAAATGGAGCCTCCAGCTGTTGCAAAACAACAACTCCCAGTATTGCCGGACAGCCGTTGACTGTCCAGGCATGCTGGGAGTTTTGCAACAGCTGGAGGCACCCTGTTTGGGAATCACTGGCGTAGAATACCCCTATGTCCACCCCTATGCAAATCCCTAATTCAGGCCTCAAATGCGCATGGCGCTCTCACTTCGGAGCCCTGTCGTATTTCAAGGAAACAGTTTAGGGTCACATATGGGGTATCGCCGTACTCGGGAGAAATTGCCTAACAAATTTTGGGGGGCTTTTTCTCCTTTCACCCCTTATGAAAAGGGGAAGTTGGGGTCTACACCAGCATGTTGGTGTAAAAAAAAAAATTTTTTTACACTAACATGCTGGTGTTGCCCTATACTTTTCATTTTGACAAGAGGTAAAGGGGAAAAAAGCCCCCCAAAATTTGTAATGCAGTTTCTCCTGACTACGGAGATACCCCATGTGGGCGCAAAGTGCTCTGGGGGCGCACAACAAGGCCCAGAAGGGAGAGTGCACCATGTACATTTGAGGTGATTTGCACAGGGGTGGCTGATTGTTACAGCGGTTTTGACAAACGCAAAAAAGAAAAAAAAAAACACATGTGACCCCATTTCGTAAACTACACCCCTCACGGAATGTAATGAGGGGTGCAGTGAGAATTTACACCCCACAGGTGTCTGACGGATCTTTGGAACAATGGGCTGTGCAAATAAAAAAATTTGTACAGCCCACTGTTCCAAAGATTTGACAGACACCAGTGGGGGGTAAATGCTCACTGTACCCCTTGTTACATTCCTCAAGGGGTCTAGTTTCCAAAATAGTATGCCATGTGGGGGTTATTTTACTGTCCTTGCACCATAGGGGCTTCCTAAATGCGACATGCCCCCGAGCAAAATTTGCTCTCAAAAAGCCAAATATGACTCCTTCTCTTCTGAGCATTGTAGTTCGCCCGTAATGCACTTCATGCCAACTTATGGGGTACCTCCATACTCAGAAGAGATGGGGTTACAAATTTTGGGGGGTATTTTCTGCTATTAACCCTTGCAAAAATGTGAAATTTGGGGGGAAACACACATTTTAGTGAAAATTTATTTTTATTTTTTTACATATGCAAAAGTCGTGAAACACCTGTGGGGTATTAAGGCTCACTTAATTCCTTGTTACGTTCCTCATGGGGTCTAGTTTCCAAAATGGTATGGCATGTGTTTTTTTTTTGCTGTTCTGGCACCATAGGGGCTTCCTAAATGCAACATGCCCCCCAAAAACCATTTCAGAAAAACGTACTCTCCAAAATCCCCTTGTCGCTCCTTCGCTTCTGAGCCCTCTACTGCGCCCGCCGAACACTTTTCATGGACATATGAGGTATGTGCTTACTCGAGAGAAATTGGGCTACAAATACAAGTATAAATTTTATCCTTTTACCCCTTGTAAAAATTCAAAAATTGGGTCTACAAGAACATGCGAGTGTAAAAAATGAAGATTGTGAATTTTCTCCTTCACTTTGCTGCTATTCCTGTGAAACACCTAAAGGGTTAAAACGCTGACTGAATGTCATTTTGAATACTTTGGGGGGTGCGGTTTTTATAATGGGGTCATTTGTGGGGTATTTCTCATATGAAGACCCTTCAAATCCACTTCAAACCTGAAATGGTCCCTGAAAAATAGGGAGTTTGAAAATTTTGTGAAAAATTGGAAAATTGCTGCTGAACTTTGAAGCCCTCTGGTGTCTTCCAAAAGTAAAAACACGTCAATTTTATGATGCAAACATAAAGTAGACATATTGTATATGTGAATAAAATAAAATAAATATTTGGAATATCCATTTTCCTTACAAGCAGAGAGCTTCAAAGTTAGAAAAATGCTAAATTTTCAAATTTTTCATCAAATTTTGGGATTTTTCACCAAGAAAGGATGCAAGTTACCACAAAATTTTACCACTATATTAAAGTAGAATATGTCACGAAAAAACAATCTCGGAATCAGATTGATAAGTAAAAGCATTCCAGAGTTATTAATGTTTAAAGTGACAGTGGTCAGATGTTCAAAAAATGGCCGGGTCCTAAGGTGTAAAATGGCTGGGTCCTTAAGGGGTTAAAGGGGTACTCCGCACCTAGACATCCAAAGGATAGTAGATAAGTTGTCTGATCGCAGGGGTCCCGCCGCTTCACAAATAGGCAGTGCCATTACGTCACAGGCCCCTGCATCGCCAGTCTTCAGGCATGGAGTGAAGCTTGCTCCGTGCACCAGATGACAGGGGTGCTGCAGGGAGATCGCGGGGGGGGGGTCCCAGCAGCAGGACCCCGCCATCAGACATGTTATCCCCATCCTTTGAATAGGGGATAAGATGTCTAGGGGCGGCGTACCCCTTTAAATGGTTAAACAAAAACCCTGACCATCGCAAACTGTGGTATTTTAGAGTTAATTTGACTATCCTATATTCTCAGTTGACATATAAATAACATGCGTGCCAAGTTTTCTCTAAATATCTTCAGCCATTTGGAAGTGATGCTGGAACACACACACACACACACGTGCACACACACACACATACACTGAGTTTTATAAATATAAATATATATATATATATATATATCTTAGAGAATTGCTCATAATACATAGTTACAAATAAAGTTTAAAAAAAGATGAATTTCAGCCTGTGGATAGGAGAGGGCATGGAAAAAAGTTTGGGTAAAAGTTAGAACTTTGTTTACCTTCAAGGCATGAACAAATCTGCCAAAATGGAAGTTATGCAAGAACAGAATGCTCACCAAGACTAAAAAGTTAATTAACACCACCAATATTAGCAGTATTAGATGACACCCTGATGTTTTAAAAGGAAAGCTGACATTCCCCCTAGAGATGAGCGAATTTCCAAATTTATTCGTGGCAAATCGCTATTAAAAACAGCTATTTCTGTCCTACAGAGAGCCTGGCTGTAACATACATAGGGTGTGTGCTGGGTTAGTGAAATAATACTGTTATTCAGTATGACATGCAGATCAGAGGCGTCGCTAATAGAATCACGGTTGCATAGTGACACAATGACATATAGTGGCTGAATGACAATGCCTGGAGTTGGCGGCAGCATGAGGAGAACATGTAGTGGCTGAATGACACAGCGTGGGGGTGGCAGCAGCAGCATGAGGAGACCATATAGTGCCTGAATGACACAGCGTGGAGGTAGCGGCAGCAGGAGGAGACCATATAGTGCCTGAATGACACAGCGTGGAGTTGGCGGAAGCATGAGGAGACCATATAGTGGCTGAATGACACAGTCTGGAGGTGGCGGAAGCATGAGGAGACCATATAGTGGCTGAATGACACAGCCTGGAGCTGGCATCAGCATGAGGAGAACATATAGTACAAGAAAAAGCAGAAGGCACTCACGTTTTGATGCTGTGCAGGTTTCTTTATTTCATGTGCTTAAAAGTCCATTTGCGGGATGCCGGAGCAGGGTCAGGCCAGCGTAGTGGTAATGGTCATATCGCGCCTCATCTCTGGCGCTTCGTCAGACCACGGTCAGACCAGGCCACTCACTGAATGAGCACCACGAGACACTTGCAGTACTCCTGAAGCCTCCACTCCCCCACCTGTCTAATCACAGCTATCCCAGCGTTAGGGCTCCAAGAGACGACTCAGTGCCGACCCATCTCTTTTACTACTACCATGAGGAGAACATATGGTGTCAGAATGCGAGTCCTGAAAGTGACCCGTTGCAGTGGGTGGCAATACCAATACCCGGTGACGAAGGTGGGTTAAAAAAGCAGCAAGATAAGGTAAACTCCGCAGTACAGGTCACCTGTCTAACCCAGGAAGAAGTACGGTGCCACCTACAAAAAATCAAAACAGACAAATCACCAGGTCCAGATGGCATTCACCCCCATGTTCTAAAGGAATTAAGTAATGTAATACACAGACCCCTATTTTTAATATTCAGGGACTCTATAGTGACAGGGACTGTTCCCCAGGACTGGTGCAAGGCAAATGTGGTGCCAATATTTAAAAAGGGGTCAAAAGGTGACCCCGGGAATTATAGACCTGTTAGTTTAACCTCGGTTGTATGTAAATTGTTTGAGGGTTTTCTAAGAGATGCTATTTTGGAATATCTTGATAAAAATAAATGTATGACTCCGTATCAGCATGGATTTATGAGGGATCGGTCCTGTCAAACTAACCTGATCAGCTTTTATGAAGAGGTGAGCTCCAGACTGGACCGGGGCAATCGCTGGATGTCGTATATCTGGATTTTTCCAAAGCATTTGATACGGTTCCACATAAAAGGTTGGTGCATAAAATTAGAGGGATTGGGCTGGGGGAGAATGTGTGTAAGTAGGTAAGTAACTGGCTCAGTGATAGGAAACAGAGGGTGGTTATTAATGGTACTTAGTGGGGTACCACAGGGGTCCGTCTTGGGACCTGTTCTGTTTAATATATTTATTAATGACCTTGTAGAGGGGTTGAATAGTAAAGTAGAAATCTTTGCAGATGATACTAAACTCTGTAAAGCGGTAATCACAATAGAGGACAGATGAGGCAGATGAGGTTCAACACTGATAAATGTAAGGTAATGCAGATGGGGAAGAAAAAATCCGGGCTGGGATTATATATTAAATGGGAGCACACTTGGGATGACTGACGTGGAAAAGGGCTTAGGAGTCTTAGTTCACAGTAAATTTAGCTGTAGTGACCAGTGTCGGGCAGCTGCTGCATCAATAGGGGCATAGATGCCCACGAGAAGGAAATAATTCTACCGCTGTACAAATCACTATCAGACCACACATAGAATACTGTGTACAGTGCTGAGCACCAGTGTACAAGAAAGATATAGTGGAGCTGGAGAGGGTTCAAAGACGGGCAACCAGGGTAATACGGGGAATGGGAGGACTACAGAACCCAGAAAGATTATCTTTAGGGTTATTTAGTTTAGAAAAAAGAAGGCTTAGGGGAGACCTAATAACTATGTATAAATATATCAGGGGACAGTACAGAGATCTCTCACATGATCTATTTATACCCAGGACTGTATCTATTACAAGGGGGCATCCTCTACGTTTAGAGGAAAGAAGGTTTCTACACCAGCACAGACGGGGGTTCTTTACTGTAAGAGCAGTGACATTGTGGAATTCTCTGCCTGAGGAGGTGGTCATGGTGAACTCTGTAAAAGAATATAAAAAGGGGTCTGGATGCATTTTGGGAGAATAATATCCAGGGATTTATTCTGATTGCCATAATTGGAGTCAGGAAGGAATTTTTTACCTCTAGTATGAGGGTTTTTTGCCTTCCTCTGGATCAACTCAACTCAGTAGGGACTTATTAGGGTTATAGGTTGAACTTGATGGACTCTGGCCTTTTTTCAACCTTATGAACTATGTTACTATGTTACTAACTTGGCATCAGATGTGTGGCATCAGGTGGGTGGCAGGATCAGAATAGTAGCTGAGGAAGGTAGACAGAAGAAAACAGTCTCTTTTGTAAAAGTGTTAGTGTGCAAGTATTGAGGATATGCATTACATAAAACTTAAGTTTTAATAATATGCTTAGGATAAAATATATGGACCCCAATTTTTTTTTAATCAAACAAAAGGAAAGGTGTGCAAAAAGCACCATGTGATGCAAAGACCTCTAAAAGGTGGAAGAGAACAACGTATGATCCATTGTAACTGGTGGGGGTAAAAACTTCCCCTGTAAGGCCCTACTCTCGCCCTATTAATTCCCTTCTTGGCAAGTGTTACTCACCCTAAAAAGTGCGGCCCCACACTGGAAACTCTCTCTATTTCCACCTAAAAACCCTGGGAAATGGCAGTGTTTGTAGGGGGAAATAGGGAGAGGTTCCTGAGTGGGGCCACCCTTTTTAGGGCGAGTAAAACTTGGAAAGAAGGAAATTAATAATGCGAGAGTAGGACCTTATATGGGAAGTTTTTACCTTCACCGGTTACAATGGACCATACGTTGTTCCCTTCCACCTTTTAGAGGCCTTTGCATTACATCAATACTTGGTGGTGTAGGTGGCACATGGCATTTTTTGCACACCTTTCCTTATGTTTGATTTAAAAAAACTTTTGAGTACATATATTTTATCCTAAGAAAGGTTAAGTTTTAGCTAATGCATATCCTTAATACTTACTTGTGGTCTGATGGCGAGGAATGTCTGTAACTGGGCAGCAGCACCTTAAACATGTTTTGCACTATTCATATTTGTGAAGTGTTGGTGTGGCACCATGGTCAAACTACTCTGATACATCAGGCATTGGTGGGTGAAAATCCTGGCTGATCCATGCCTGATTCATCTTCACAAAGGTCAGTCTCTCATTTTTCGTGGACAGACGGGTTTTCCTGAGGGTTACCATGGCCGACGCTGCACTAAACACCTGCTCTGATAGCACACTACTGGCTGGGCAGGACAGCTTTTCCAGGGCAAACTCTGATAGTTGCAGCCACAAATCATGTTTGGCTGCCCAGAAGTCCAGCGGATCTCCTGGTTCAGGTCCTGCTGCTCCAGGTCTACCTGCTGCTGATGAGTTGCTATACTATGCGGGTGAAGAAAGGTACTCAGCGACTGTAGACTCAGGCTGCTGCTGATGGAGCTAGTACTGCTCCTGCCACCCCATCCCTCCCCAGCAGCCATGGCAGTGGAAGGTGAGCGCAGAGGGCCCTCGGTGTCAGACCTGCGAGAGGATGGATGATGGCGCAGATAGGCATCGGCCAACTGACTACGTAGGATGTCTCTGTAGTAGGTCAGATTGTCCTCACTCTCAGTGGGTGTAAAAAATTTTGTGGCGGTAGCAAGGGTCCAATAAGGTGGAGAGCCAGAAGTCATCCCGCTGCCAAATGGTGACAATTCCACAGTCACTACGCAAGCAAGTGAGCATGCATGGTGCCATTTGTGCAAGTGACTCGGAGGGACTCCCTGCCTCCATCTCCACTGCATACTGCCACGGTGTATCTGGGTCCTGTGTCTCGCCTTCCTAATAACCCTCTAGCTCCTCCTGCTCCTCCTCTCCTGTCAGATGACTAGAAAAACCACCCATCTCGCGAAACCTAAACTGTGCTCCACTGTGCCCCTCCACCTCCAGTTCAGCCCCCACAGGGCTCATGTGGCGGTGAGATGTAGGCACCATGTCTCTAGTGCCCTGACCAGCCATCATTTCCAACACGTGTTGGAATAGATGAAACAGTGTAGTCGCACACTGTCACAGGACCAATGGCCTGAGAGCATGGAGGCAGAAGCGGCGTGAACTGTCCAAGTTGCTGTTGTGGCTGTGCAGGAACCACATTCAGCCAGTGGGCCATAAAGTACATGTATTGTCCCTGACCATAGCTACAGCTCCACACGTCGGCGCTGCCATGCACTTTGGTACACATCGACAGGCTCAAGGACTGGCCCACCTTCTCTTCCACAAAATTGTGCAGGGCTGGTACTGCCTTCTTCGCAAAGAAATGACGGCTTGGGACTCTCCACCATCGCTCGGCACAAGCCATCAGTTCTCTGAAAGGTGCAGAGTTCACCACTTGAAAAGGGAGGGACTGCAGCACCAGCAACTTAGACAGGAGCACATTCAGCTTCTGTGCCGTTGGATGAGTGGGCACATACTGTTGTCTCTTGGACATGGCTTCGTCGATGGATTGCTGGCGAAATGACTGACTCGAAGTAGGAGGAGCAGGAGCATCTGGAGCGACAGAAGAACGGTATCACACACAGCTCCCTTCGGCTGAGGTGGTGGAGCCTTGGCTGGCTGAATCAGCCACTGGGTGATGCAGCAGGCTGGTCCACCACATCGGAGCCACAGTTCTCCCAGGCCGCTTTATGGTGATGCTGCATATGTTGACGTAGGGCCGTGGTGCCAACATTGGGACCCTGGTCACGCTTCACCTTCTGCCGACACATCTTGCAAGTGGTCATGTTAACCTCCTCCGGATGCTTGATGAAAAAATGCCACACCGCCGAGCAGCTGATTTTCCCACCAACAGTCCGCACTACTGCTGCCAACTCCAGGAACCTGTTCCACTACTTCCTGGGAAGGTAGGCTGCTGCAAAGCAGGTGGTCTTCCCCAGGCACGTTTGGCTCAAGACTTTCACCCTTCTGCCACCATGTGACTGTCAACCATGCTTCCACCTTGCTGGCTCAGCTACTGCCTCACGGGCAACCTGCAACCCTCTTCTTCTGATGATGATGAAGCCCCTACTGCACCAGTCTCCCAAGTGCGAACGGCTTCATCATTATCGAGTTGTGTCTGCACGTCACTGATGTCCTCCTCAGGTTCCTCAACAGTGTCTGCTTCGGGAGCCTGAATGCTCGCAGCACCATCTCCCACAGCACTCTCTTCATCACTACTTGCCCGCCTTGCAGAGGAAGTGGCAGATGTCTCCTCCAGTTCTTGGCTGGGCAGTAGCTGCTGACTGTCCTCTAAATCGTCCTCACTAAATAGTGGAGCTGAACCCACAGAATAAGATACTTCTGTGGGGGAGGGAACAGCATAGGACAGAGGCAATGGGAGGACAGGGACTACTCCCGGGCCATGCCAACTGAGGGTTGTGTCTGAGGAACCCACCGACTGTTGACTGGGGGTGTCAGATGTCACTTGTGATGAAGTGGATGACCGTATTAACCAATCGATGACGGCAGCTAGATTCCTGGTCGAGACACGACCGCTAGCTGATACAAGGAGCTCAGGCCTCTCGCTGCGACTCCTGCTGCCAATCGCCCCCAGTCTGCTGTGACATCTGCCTGATGAATTTAGGCCTCTGCCACTCTTCTGTGCACGTCCTGGCACTTCTCTGCCTGAATACTTAGCGCGTATATAAGGGGAGTACAATACACTCCACTACGCTCAAAACAGTATTTGTCTACAACACCAGTAGGTGTGTCCTTTTGCCTGGCCTTTCACAGTATATAGGCTCTTGAGACTTTTACAGGAACAAAATAGTACACCAATTAGATGTACGTATGTTGTATGCACTTCTGAGGGGAGGACAATGCGCTACAGTATGCTTAAAAAAGAATTTGTGTACAACACCAGCCGGTGAGTACTTTTGCCTGGCCTTTCACAGTATCTAGGCCCTTGAGACTTTAACAGGAACAAAATAGTACACCATTTAGATGTATGTATGTGGTATGCACTAATGAGGGGAGGACAATGCACTCCAGTACGCTTAAAAAAGTATTTGTGTACAACACCAGCAGTCAGGGCCGGATCATCATTGGCACTCATGGAGCGCCTGCTCCGGGCCCCGCGCCCGCAGGGGGGCCCCCGTCGCATTCGGGATATCCCTGTGTCCCGAAAAATCTTTTCAGGACACAAGGATGTCCTGATGGTTACCTCTCCGCGGTGGGCCCCCGCATTAACTTTCAAAATGCTGGGGCTGCCGGGAGGTAGCGCGCGCAGGGACGTCACTGACGTCCCGTGCGTGCACCCGTAGGAGAAAAGCGGAGCATCGAGGAGGACATGCGCACATGGTAAGTGACCAGCGGCACGTCATCTTCAGTGTTCCGACCTCCATTCCTCCGGTCCCGGGATCTACTGCTATGGCCCATAGGCCATAGCAGTAGATCGTGACCCCGGTCCCCGGGCAGGTGGAGCGGTGGTCGAAACACTGAAGTGGGGCAGTAAACAGGCATACAGCCTCCAGCCATACACTATATGGCTGAAGGCTGTATGTCTATGGGGGAACTATACTGCACCTAATGTGGGGAACTATATGTCAGGTCCGAGGCCTGATTATTAAAATCCTATCTGTGTATTATAAATTATAACTGTGTGTGATGGATTATCCAAGACATGGAGAGAGGTCATTCAGACGGTGTGTCCTTTTGTGTATAGCATTTTATTGGGGGTTTGGCTGTTTGTTTGTATCTCCTTTGAAGTCAGAGGCTATTTTGAAGCAGCAGGATGTAAGGGGAACTCTGGTCCCATCATATAATCAACCAGATAAGAGGGCCAGGAACAGAGATGCCCCCCCCCCCTGGTGGGATCAGAGGGGAGGGGGGAATGGACTCTCCCTCCAAAAAGGTGACAAGACCATCCTAAGAACAGCTGGAACTCACTCTCATGAGCTGCTATATCATCATGCTGTAAGAACTTCATCTTTTGTTTTCTGAACTTGTCTTGCTAAACTCTTTTATATATTGTTATACCTGTATGTCATTTGTTCCTGTATTTTTATATATTTAGCACTGTGATACCTTTTATCAGATTAAATGTTTAAGTAATCAGCTCTGGTCTTTGATCTCTAAATATATGAGCTCACCTTTCTGAAGGCAGCTCTGGTGGAAACACGTTTATCTAAGGGTTAATTTGGTGACTTGCTGGAACTAGTAGTGGATACCCAGAGGTCTCTCTAATGTCTTGGCTGGACCGATAGGGTGTGATCGTGACACTATACTGCACCTAATGAGGGGGAACTGTACTGCACCTAATGTGGGGAACTGTACTAAACCTAATGTGGAAAACTATACTGCACCTAATGTGGGTGAACTATACTGCTCCTAATGTGGGGAACTGTACTACACCTAATGTATAAAACTATACTCCACCTAATGTGGGGGAACTATACTGCTCCTAATGTGGGGAACTGTACTACACCTAATGTGGAAAACTATACTACACCTAATGTGGAAAACTATACTGCACCTAATGTGGGGGAACTATACTGCACCTAATGTGGGGGAACTATACTGCACCTAATGTGGGGAACTATACTGCACCTAATGTGGGGGAACTGTACTGCACCTAATGTGGGGAACTATACTGCACCTAATGTGGGGGAACTATACTGCACCTAATGTGGGGAACTATACTGCACCTAATGTGGGGGAACTATACTGCACCTAATGTGGGGAACTATACTGCACCTAATGTGGGGGAACTATACTGCACCTAATGTGGGGGAACTATACTGCACCTAATGTGGGGGAACTATACTGCACCTAATATGGGGGAACTATACTGCACCTAATGTGGGGGAACTGTACTGCACCTAATGTGGGGGAATTGTACTGCACCTAAAGTGGGGAACTATACTGCACCTAATTTGGGGGAACTATACTGCACCTAATGTGGGGGAACTATACTGCACTTAATTGAGGGGAACTATACTGCACCTAATGTGGGGGAACTATACTGCACCTAATGTGGGGGAACTATACTGCACCTAATGTGGGGGAACTATACTGTACCTAATGTGGGGGAACTATACTGCACCTAATGTGGGGGAACTGTACTGCACCTAATGTGGGGGAATTGTACTGCACCTAATGTGGGGAACTATACTGCACCTAATGTGGGGAACTATACTGCACCTAATGTGGGGGAACTATACTGCACTTAATTGAGGGGAACTATACTGCACCTAATGTGGGGGAACTATACTGCACCTAATGTGGGGGAACTATACTGCACCTAATGTGGGGGAACTATACTGCACCTAATGTGGGGGAACTATACTGCACCTAATGTAGGGGAACTGTACTGCACCTAATGTGGGGGAACTATGCTGCACCTAATGTGGGGAACTGTACTGCACCTAATGTGGGGAACTATACTGCACCTACTGTGGGGAACTATACTGCACCTACTGTGGGGGAACTATACTGCACCTAATGTGGGGAACTATACTGCACCTTATGTGGGGAACTATACTGCACCTAATGTGGGGAACTATACTGCACCTAATGTGGGGAACTATACTGCACCTAATGTGGGGAACTATACTGCACCTAATGTGGGGGAAACTATACTGCACCTAATGTGGGGGAACTGTACTGCACCTAATGTGGAGAACTATACTGCGCCTAATGTGGGGGGACTGTACTGCACATAATGTGGAGAACTATACTGCACCTAATGTGGGGAGCTATACTGCGCCTAATATGGAAAACTATACTGCACCTAATGTGGGGGAACTGTACTGCACCTAATGTGGAGAACTATACTGCACCTAATGTGGAGAACTATACTGCACCTAATGTGGGGAACTATACTGCACCTAATGTGGGGAACTGTACTGCACCTAATGTGGGGGAACTATACTGCACCTAATGTGGGGGAACTATAATGCCAACCTAATGTGGGGGAACTATACTGCACCAAATGTGGGGGAACTGTCGGGGGGGGGGGGGGCCATCATAATGAAGTGCACTGTCTTCCAGGCAGCCTTAATCTGGCCCTGCCAGCAGTACACACCAGTGCTGCAGCACAAAGTCGCTGTGTACTACACCCAAAATAGCACTCTCTCTCAATCTCTCTCCCTTCGCTATCAGTGCTTCTAGGCAGGATTTGTGCTTGAGCTGAATCGCTGCTGTTCTGTGCAACACACTGTGCAACACACTGCTCTTTGTCCCTCTCTGTAATAGAACTCTATAGTGACTGGGAGGTGAATCGCTGCAGTAAGAATGCTTTTCTGTGCAACACACACTGCTCTCTGTCCCTCTGTGCAACAGAATGCTGATGTGACTAGGAGGTGAATCCCTGCTGCAAAAAAGCTTTTCTGGCCAACACACAGCGCTGTCTGTCCCTATCTATCTCTGCAATGAAAGGCTGAAGTGAATGGACGCAATATGGCAGCCAATTATATAGGGCTGTGACATCACAGGGGTGACTGGCTGCTGATTCAGGGTCATCCCGCCTACCCTTGTTCCCGCCTTCCCAGGATTCCTTGCCCCATGTCCTATCATGTGGATCCACTTTTTTAGATGTCCTGGAGCCTGGACCGCACTAAATGGAGTTTAATGAAGCGAATCGCGCCGATATTCGCATTCGTTGCGAATACATTTTTTACTGAAATTCATAAAAAATTTGGATTCGGTGGATTCGATTCATTCATCCCTGATTCCCCTTTAAAAAAAAAAAAACATATTGAGAGGAAGAATAGTGGACATGTTCGATTTGAACATGCCGCTTTATCCCCTTCCCCAATTAAAGGGGTACTCCGGTGGAAAGCAATTTTTTTTTCATATTAACTGGCTCCAGAAAGTTAAACAGATTTGTAAATAACTTCTATTAAAAAATCTTAATCCTTACAGTACTTATCAGCTGCTGTATGCCACAGAGGAAGTTGAGTTGTTCTTTTCTGTCTGACCACAGTGCTCTCTGCTGACACCTTTTTCCATGTCAGGAACTGTCCAGAGCAGGAGAGGTTTGCTACGGGGATCTGTTTCCTGCTCTGGACAGTTCCTGACATGGACAGAGGTGTCAGTAGAAAGCACTGTGTTCAGACAAAAGAACTATACAACTTCCTATGTAGTATACAGCAGCTGATAAGTACTGGAAGAGTTAAGATTTTTTAATAGAATTAATTTACAAATCTGTTTAACTTTCTGGCACCAGATGAAAAAAATTATTGTTTTCAATCGGAGTACCCCTTTAACATATAGATGCATGCCTTGCCAAGCCCTTGTATCAATGGAAATGTTTTTCTATTTAAAGTGAAGTAAGTATTACAACCTATAAAGCAGCCCATGGTCATAGCACAGTATACAGTGCACACTGGTGTATACAGTACACAATGGTGTGGCAAGGCTACGTAAGTTCTGCTTGGCACAGTGAATAAATATTTTGCATAGAATTGCAAGAGCAAACACTATAAGTATGAACAAGAAACTGCATCCTGGACTCACAAATGAGCAAGCTAAGAACAAGGGTACGTTCACACGAGCGGACCCACAGCGTATTTTATGCTGCGGATCCGCCGTTGAAGGACCCCTCTATGGTGGCTTTACATGTGCCTGCTCGGAGCGGCAATACACCACTACGAGCAGACACACTGCGATGTGCGAGTTGCAGCGCGCATGCGCAGTATAGTCACACATGGCGCCTGCTCTCTGCCTAGCTCATGGAGCAGGGGGAGCGGCTGCGATGTGTGCGAGTACACCGCGCATGTGCGACGACTCACACATCGCTTCAGTGTGTCTGCTCATAGCGGCGTATTGCCATTCCGAGCAGGCACATGTAAAGCCACCAAGCAGCTGTCCTTCAGCAGCGGACCTGCAGCGTAAAATACGCAGTGGGTCCGCTCGTGTGAACGTACCTAAGGAATTTCTTTGTAGGTAAACATATGTGTGACAACAATAGTGTACAGAGAATTATAGGAATATTATTCCTGCTCCGTGAGTCATTATAAATATGAAGGCTGAGATTACTTTAAGATTAAAGCTTTACGCCCATATGAGCCCTCTCCCCAATCACATTGTCTGTGTTATCTAAGGGGTTAAAGTTCTCATATGATGCTGTCACTGCGCTTAGTAGGGCAATTAAATTATATGGCATCAGTGATAACCACAAAAGCAAAGGTTACTGTCATAAAAGAAAGACACAGGGCAAAGTCACGCAGGCCTACACAAGCTGGCACTAACATTAACGCTCACCATAAGATACATAGTTGAGTTAGTTTGCTGTAAAGAGCGCACTATTTGGCCAGCATGAAAAGCTGTATGACAAATGAGATCCTGCGAAAAACAGGTTACACATTCAAAAATAAACATCCAGTTTGGATTGGATTATTTGCCATGGCTTCAATACATTTTAAATAATAAAAAACAAGTTTGTAAATAGTCTTACATAAATATATCATAGGGACTCATAGGGACCTATTTTCACCTTAAGGACTCAGCGTTTTTCCGTTTTTGCATTTTCATTTTTTCCTCATCACCTTCTAAAAATCATAACGCTTTAAATTTTGCACCTAAAAATCCATATTATGGCTTATTTTTTGCGCCACCAATTCTACTTTGCAGTGACATTAGTCATTTAACCCAAAAATCCACGACGAAACGGAAAAAAAATTCATTGTGTGACAAAATTGAAGAAAAATTTTCATTTTGTAACATTTGGGGGGCTTCCGTTTCTACGCAGTGCATTTTTCAGTAAAAATAACACCTTCTCTTTATTCTGTAGGTCCATACGATTAAAAGATACCCTACTTATATAGGTTGGATATTGTCGTACTTCGGGAAAAAATCATAACTACATACAGGAAAATTTATATGTTAAAAATTCTCATCTTCTAACCCCTATAACTTTTTTATTTTTCAGCGTACAGGCCGGCATGAGGGCTCATTTTTTGCGCCGTGTTCTGAAGTTTTTATCGGTACCATTTTTGTATTGATCAGACTTTTTGATCGCTTTTTATTCATTTTTTCATTATCTAAAAAGTGACCAAAAAGACACTATTTTGGATTTTGGAATTTTTTTGCGCGTACGCCATTGACCGTGCGATTTAATTAACAATATATTTTTATAGTTCCGACATTTCCGCACGCGACGATACCACATATGTTTATTTTCATTTTGTTTCATGGGAAAAGGGGGGTGATTCAAACTTTTATTAGGGAAGGGGTTAAATGACCTTTGTTAACTTTTTTTTTCACTTTTTTTTTTTGCAGTGTTATAGCTCCTATAGGGACCTTTAACACTGCACACACTGATCTCCTATGCTGTCCCCTGCAAAGCCATAGCTTTTCACGGATCAGTGAGATAGGGGCTCGATTGCTCAAGCCTGTAGCTCAGGCTTGGAGCAATCAAACCCCGATTGGACGCCGCGGAGACAGGTAAGGAGACCTCCGCCTGCATCCCAGCTGATCGGAACATTGCGATTTTATCGCAATGTCCTGATCAGCCCGACTGAGCTGCCGGGAACCGTTTACTTTCACTTTCAGACGCGGCGGTCAACTTTGACCGCTGCGTCTGAAGGGTTAATAGCACGCGGCACAACGATCGGTGCCGCACAATGTTAGCCCAGGGTCCCAGCTATGAATAGCAGCCGGGACCGGCATGACCCCGTTTTAAACACCAGTACCGGGCTCAGGGCGTACAGGTACGCCCTGAGTCCTAAAGGATCGGGGATGCAGGGCGTATGCATACGCCCTGCGTCCCCAAGAGGTTAATACAGCTCCTATGTAGACCAATTTGCCTCCATGGATAAAGAATACAGACAAATCATGTGTGTGATGTTTATCCCTGCAACAAAAGGACAACAGGAGTGCAATAACACATGACACAGATTCAGACTGTACACTGATTTGTGTTTTTTTGCTATGAAGACATATCTGCATGAAAGATGTATTAACAAGCTGTATATCTGCACTTGGTACATGTATATTCTACAACTTTGTTAATTTTATTGGATTTAGAATTAAAACAAACATTTTTATCCACAAGCGCTGGACTAATCTTTCAAAATTATATTTTACTTCACTTTTATATAGTTATATTAGAGAATTGCACATAGTACATTTTTACATAGAAGGTTTAAAAAAAGATGTTTGTCCATGAAGTTCAACTGCTGGATGGGAGAGGATGTGGATGAAGGGAACGGGTGTGTGTGTGTGGGGGGGGTATCTTAAGAACTTTGTTTCTCCTTATTGATCCATACGAAGGTAAAACCTATAAGGCTTGAACAGATTTGGAGCCAAGACTGGATTCATGCTGAAATTATTCCTATTCATTTACATAAGCTAAGTTTTTTTAGTGAACAATTTAAAGGGGTACTCCGGTCCAAAGGATAGGGGATAAGATGCCTGATCGAGGGAGTCCCGCCGCTGGGGACCCCCGTGATCTTGCACGCGGCACCCTGTTTCTAATCAGTCCCTGGAGCTCCGGGACTGATTACCGGCGACTACAGGGCGGGCGGCGTGTGATGTCATGCTCCGCCCATCAATGCAAGCCTATGGGAGGGGGTGTGATAGCTGTCACGCCCCCTCCCGTAGACTTGCATTGAGGGACGGAGCGTGACATCACACGGGGGCGGGGGCGTGACATCACACGACGCCCGCCCTGTAGTCGCCGGTAATCAGTCCCGGAGCTAACACGCTCCGGGGACTAATTACAAACAGGGTGCCGCGTGCAAGATCACGGGGGTCCCCAGCGGCTGGACTCCCGCGATCAGGCATCTTATACCCTATCCTTTGGATAGGGGATAAGATGTCTAACCACCAGAGTACCCCTTTAAATGTATTATACACAAGTGCTATAGTATAACCCCAAGAATATTTGGGCAGATACATACAGTACCTGGACAATCACTGCAATATAAAGCAAGAACATATTTTATAGAGACAACAAGGAAATTAAAAAAATACCTTTTCCTGCTGCTTCAAGGCTTAAGAAAAAATGAAATATTTAAAATATACCTTTCAGCACATCCTTTAAAATGAACAAAAAAATCGAACCCCAACAATGTGGATGCAACACTTCAGGTAGCAAAAAAGATACTCCTTACAAATCCAAACCCTGAAGCATCCTTATAGGATTATGGAAAAAGGGATGTGAATCATAACTGAAAGGATAGTGACAGTATATATATAAAGGGGCACCCCAATCACCCTATAATGTATCCCTGGACCAACAAAAGTTACCTTTCCTTTTGTAGGTCCAGGGATAAATTAATAGATCTTTCCCTTCAAAGCTATATGCCCTCAGAGCACTTTTCCCGTTGTTAAATTTTTTTATTTTTTTTTGCAGCATAACATTTTTATGTCCCCCTGTGCCCGCGCTGCAAAAACAAATAAAACAAACTTTAGCTCACCTTCCTATGTTGCTCCAGTATCGGCGTCCCGTTCCTCCGCTGCTGCTAGGCTCTGTGCTTCTTAGGCTCGAAACATCACGCTGCGGTCAGCATATCGTCAGCTGCAGCGATGTCCCGCCTCGGCCGGTGATAGGATGAGCACACAGTCATGTAAGGAGCTCGTGCCAATTGTTATATTTCATGTTCAATAAATGTGCTGTTTGTGTGGTGGCCCAGTACGGGAGGTGTTACCCCATACCTTCACTGCCCTGTCATGCAGCATCCTTCAGTATCCCCAGGGCCCCCGGCATTAGTTTCCTCATTGTAAATATGTTGTACATATAAAATGTGTTATCCTTTTAAGAGTTATACCATGTGATATGTCATGTGATTGTTACCCAGGAGGTATCAGTGACCAGCTGACCCCAAGAGTGACCTATGGGCTCCCTGCTAGTCTCCCCCATATAAGCCCTGGGTGGAGCTAGCTCTTTCTCTTTTACACCAAGTCTTTGCTGAGGTCAGCCGTGCCTAGTGTGTGTGTCCTGAGTATTGGAGGCCTCAAGTCAAGTCCTGCCGCCACAGTCAAGCGCAAGTTAGCTAAACCTGCAGCTTTGTCCGTCATCAGTCAAGTCAATTCAGTCTCTGTCAAATTGTCAAGCAACCTGGCCTGCACTAAATTGCCTAGTCCTACTACAAGTCCTGGCAAGCCCTTAAGGTCACTGAACACCTCATTGGGCCCTGGCTGAGTTGTATAGACTTTACCAATTTTTTACCCTCAGTAAAGCTACTGTTGTCCGTAACTTGGCGTCAGAGAGTCTTTATTGCCCTGCGTGCCTAGCCCGGGATCCAGCGGTATACCTTTGGGTGGTTATAGGCTAAACCATGCCCTGGCGTCACGAATACAATGGGTTATTGCCATCTCCCCCTAGGGTAACAACATCTGCCCTGCACCTCACACCCCGCCACATTTGTATATCAGAAACAAGTCTCTGTCCAGATTTTGCTCTACAAAAGGAGAAATAGGGCGGAAATAAAAGAAAGAAGCAAGGTCCAGAAAAACAGCTAGAGATACACAGTGGGACGAGAGGTTACAGGTGGACCGGCGCGAGGGGAGCTATTAATGCTTGCTCTCCCCGGTGAAGTAAGTGGTTCTGTTTACTTTTTTATGCTCCAGTGTGCCCTCCAGCAGGATGGTCTGTCCACCCCTCCAATTTTTTCTTACAATTATTTATATGGGCACTGTCAGATTCAAAAACGTTTTATATGTTGTACATCTTGGCAAAACATTAACCTTTCTAATATACTTCATAAGACATTTTTATTTCCTTTTTATAGAAATCATGGCTTAAAAAATCATGGCTTTGTCCCAGCTGATGTACAGGCATGGACATAGTCCAGTAAGTGAGGGTGGGCTAGCATTCCTTTGTGTCTGATAGGATAGGAGAGAGCACAGAGGAGTGCTATCAGACAGGAGAGAGCATAGAGGAGTACCATCAGACAGGAGAGAGCACAGAGGAGTGCTTTCAGACAGGAGAGAGCAAATAGGAGTCCTATCAGACAGGAGAGAGCACAGAGGAGTCCTATCAGACAGGAGAGAGCACAGAGGAGTCCTATCAGACAGGAGAGAGCACAGAGGAGTCCTATCAGACAGGAGAGAGCACAGAGGAGTCCTATCAGACTGGAGAGAGCATAGAGGATTGCTATCAGACAGAAGAGAACACAGAGGAGTATTATCAGACAGGAGAGAGCACAGAGTGCTATCAGACAGGAGAGAGCACAGAGGAGTGCTGTCAGACAGGAGAAAGCACAATGGAGTCCTATCGGACACTAGAAAGCACAGAGGAGTACTATTAGACAGGAGAGAGCATAGAGGAGTACTATCAGACAGGAGAGAGCACAGAGGAGTACTATTAGACAGGAGAGAGCACAGAGGAGTACTATCAGACAGGAGAGAGCACAGAGGAGTCCTATCAGACAGGAGAGAGCACAGAGGAGTGCTACCAGACAGGAGAGAGCACAGAGGAGTCCTATCAGGCAGGAGAGAGCACAGAGGAGTCCTATCAGACAGGAGAGAGCGCAGAGGAGTACTATCAGACAGCAGAGAGCACAGTGGAGTACTATCAGACAGGAGAGAGCACAGAGGAGTGCTATCAGAAAGGAGAGAGCACAGAGGAGTACTATCAGACAGGAGAGAGCACAGAGGAGTACTATCAGACAGGAGAGAGCACAGAGGAGTGCTATCAGACAGGAGAGAGGACAGAGGAGTCCTATCAGGCAGGAGAGAGCACAGAGGAGTCCTATCAGACAGGAGAGAGCACAGAGGAGTACTATCAGACAGCAGAGAGCACAGTGGAGTACTATCAGACAGGAGAGAGCACAGAGGAGTGCTATCAGAGAGGAGAGAGCACAGAGGAGTACTATCAGACAGGAGAGAGCACAGAGGAGTGCTAGCCCACCCTCACTTACTGGACTGTGTCCATGTCAGTTCTTCAGCTTGGACAAAGCCATGATTTTATAAGCCATGAGTTCTATAAAAAGGAAATAAAATTATCTAACAGTGCTTATTTAAAATGGTTGGTACATGTGACGTTTGTCCCCACAGATCGTTTCATTGTCTTCAATACCAGGCTTTTATTAAGATATCAGCCTTCCTTTGATAACAGGCTTTCTTAATATATAGTTACATAGTTAGTACGGTTTAAAAAAGACATACGTCCATCAAGTTCAAACAGGGAATTGAAGGGTGGGGTGTGGCGCGATATTGGGCAAGGGATGGGATTTTATATTTCTTCATAAGCATTAATGTTATTTTGTTCCAGGAATGTATCTAACCCTGTTTTAAAGCTGTTAAATTTTCCTGCTGTGACCAGTTCCTGAGGTAGACTGTTCCATAAGTTTACAGTTCTTATGGTAAAGAAGGCGTGTCGCCCCTTGAGACTAAACCTTTTCTTCTCCAGACGGAGGGAGTGCCCCCTTGTCCTTTGGGGGGGTTTAACCTGGAGCAGTTTTTCTCCATATTTTTTGTATGGGCCATTAATATACTTATATACATTTATCATATCCCCCCCCTTAGACGTCTCTTCTCAAGACTAAACAATTGTAACTACTTTAATCGCTCCTCATAACTAAGATGTTCCATGCCCCATATTAGTTTAGTCGCACGTCTCTGCACCCTTTCCATCTCCACAGTGTCCCTTTTATGGACTGGTGCCCAAAACTGAACAGCATGTTCCAGGTGAGGCCGTACCAATGCTTTATAAAGGGGGAGTATTATGTCCCTGTCCCTCGAGTCCATGCCTCTTTTTATACATGACAATATCCTGCCGGCCTTGGAAGCAGCAGCCTGACATTGCACCTTATTTGCAATAATGAGGCTGTTAGGTCAATTTGCATATGAAACAAACCCCACCAGGGCTCTCAAAATTATATTGAAAAACTGGGGTATCTCCTCAGCGCTATCCCTAAGGGGAAATTCTCAAAGGTACCCCCTATGTAATGTATCTTTGGGAGTCAAGGAGTTATAGAAGTGTTGGAGCTGTCCATGTAGACGATAGTCACCAGGTGCTGATGTGGAAAAATCTGAAAGAGGTTTTAGACCTGAATTTGTAAGTACCTTTTACAAACAAGACCTCATCGCTAGAACAATTGCAAGAATGTGGGCTCTATCACAAAAAATATTAGAGGGGGGGTGGGGGTTGGTTATTGTACATTTCGGTTAAAGGTCCTGGCCTGAGGGTCCCATTTTGCTGTAAACGCAGTCCCAATGTGCCATGAGATAAAAAGAAGCTCTTTTGCTGGTGGCTGTACCGAAGATGGACAGAAGAATAAATGGGGAGAGCTTATTTTCTAGTTCCAACTTACACCTGCCATTAAGTAAAGTAATTGTAGATAAAGTCTAACATCGGGGTACACACTATTTCTGGAAAATATTGTTTTATGTCCAGAAAAGTAACCTCAAGCCAATCACTGCCTACCATGGGGGACTCTGCTGCTGTCTACCATAGGAGACTCTGCTGCCTACCATGGGGGCTCTGCTGCTGCCTATAAGGGGGGACTCTGCTGCTGCCTAAAAGGAGGGACTCTGCTGCTGCCTAAAAGGAGGGACTCTGCTGCTGCCTAAAAGGGGGGACTCTGCTGCTGCCTAATATGGGGACTCTGCTGCCGCCTAATATGAGAGACTCTGCTGCCGCCTAATATGAGAGACTCTGCTGTAGCCTACTGTGGGGGAAACTGCCTCCTACTGTGGGAGACACAACGGCTTATTATGGGGGAAACTGCCGCCTACTATGGGGTACTGCCACCTAACACTAATGTTGGGGACACTGCTGCTGTCTACTGTGGGGGACTTTGCTGCTGCCTACTGCGGGGGGACACTGCTGCCTACTATGGAGAATCTGCCGCCTACTATGCGGGGGGGATCTGCCACCCACTCTATGAAGGGGACATCTTCTGTCAACCTAATGCGGAGGACATCTGCTGCCAGCCTAATGTGGGGGACATCTGCTGCCAGCCTAATATGGGGGACATCTGCTGCCAACCTAATGTTGGGGACATCTGCTGCCAACCTAATGTTGGGGACATCTGCTGCCAACCTAATTTGGGGAAATCTGCTGCCAACCTAATGTTGGGGACATCTGCTGCCAACCTTATGTAGGGGCATTATTACAGTTTGGGGCACTATAGTTATTGGAAAAGTGCAGAGCCTAAAATGTTTTTTTCCCACCATGTTCTCCAGAGATGAGTCGTAGCCGGAAGAAATAATTTCAAAAAGGAAAGTGAAGGACGCCGATCAAAGAAGATGTCACCTGATATGACTGTATGTAATCACTTATATGGTCTGTAGTGCTAATGATGGGGGTGATTGTCAGTCACCTGATATAACTATGTAATCTTTGATATTGTTTGTAGTGGTAATGATGGGGGTTGTTGTCAGTCTGTTAGTATCGGAAGTCCTAAACTTAGGTGACAACATTATTTCTAAGGGCATGGTTAGGGGAGCGGCTTGTCCCTCTCTGCTCTCAGCAAAAGTTGGGAGGTATACACTGAGGACAAGCAGGGCTCTGTGCACCGAGGACAAGCAGAGCTCTATAAACTGAGGACAAGCAGGGCTCTCTGCACTGAGGACAAGCAGGGCTCTCTGCACTGAGGACAAGCAGGGCTCTCTGCACTGAGGACAAGCAGGGCTCTGTGCACCGAAGACAAGCAGGGCTCTGTACACCGAGGTCAAGCAGGGCTCTGTGCACCGAGGACAAGCAGAGCTCTGTACACTGAGGTCAAGCAGGGCCCTGTGCACCGAGGACAAGCAGGACTCTGTGCACCGAGGACAAGCAGGGCTCTGTACACTGAGGACAAGCAGGGCTCTGTGCATCGAGGACAAGCAGGGCTCTGTGCACCGAGGACAAGCAGGGCTCTGTACACTGAGGACAAACAGGGCTCTGTACACTGAGGACAAGCAGGGCTCTGTGCATCGAGGACAAGCAGGGCTCTGTGCACCGAGGACAAGCAGGGCTCTGTACACTGAGGACAAGCAGGGCTCTGTACACTGAGGACAAGCAGGGCTCTTTGCACGGAGGAAAAGCAGGGCTCTGTACACTGATGACAAGGGGGGCTCTGTACACTGAGGACAAGCAGGGCTCTGTACAATGAGGATAAGCAGGGCTCTGTACACTGAGGACAAGCAGGGGTCTCTGACACGCATCCGACTCACACATCAGGATGATTGACAAGCCAGAAGTCTGCACAGAGACACACAGGCAATATAAGCAGGGTTAGACTTTTTTTTACCCAAAAATATATATTTTTTCTAAACAATGTATATCACAAATATACATAAAATGGTATTATCCACAATATATAAAATGTTTTTGCTAACGACAGGGACACTTTACAGATAAAAGTTTTCAGAAGAAAGTATTCAGGATCAGAATATCTTCAACGCAAGCTGAAATGCAGTAACCCACAAAGTACTGTTCTCTGTGTATACGGGCACCGACAAACAGCTGATTGGTGTCAAAACCCTACTGACCAGATATTGTTCTGATAACTCCTCCATATGACAGTAAAAGCAGCTACGACAAGAACGATTTTTCAGTGCAAAAATCTAGTTTATTTGTTCTAAATATGTGAGTTGAATATACAGTATATCAACTTATTTATAGGTTGTGGTCGGTGCTCATAGAAATAGCGAGCCTACCTAACAGAACCTCATACCAAACTCCTATTCCTATTAATCCTGTAACCTATCTAGGCAGTTAGATGTGTGCCATATACTGCCGCGTAGGAGTACACCTGAAAAATAGAGGGCATACCCTGATGTGTAATGATAGTCATGGAGTGAAATGATATTGAGGGAGGGTTGGGTGGGACGTGAAGAACCCGCGGCGTCAGACACAGGAGCTGCCGCGGGTTCTTATAGCGAAATCCACGCCCCTCCCACAAACACAGGCTAATAATAATTAGCCTTCACACTTGTGGTCGGTGCTCATAGAAATAGCGAGCCTACCTAACAGAACCTCATACCAAACTCCTATTCCTATTAATCCTGTAACCTATCTAGGCAGTTAGATGTGTGCCATATACTGCCGCGTAGGAGTACACCTGAAAAATAGAGGGCAAAACTCATAATGAGAACAAAGCGCTATTAACTCACATAGTAATCACCACACCGATAACTGAAATGCATCATCCATTTCTGACTATGGACTGGGGGTGCAGTGCACGTAATAATGGATTTCTAATGCCCCCTATTTCTTATTCACGTTAGCTGGCACATCATGACGTGGCGTTGGAACAGCTGCCCCAAAGCCTGGCGAGTGGCTGAATACAACGGACGGATCACAACCAAATGATTTAATAAGAATACGTACATGTTTGACAAACCGCGTAGTGGTGGTGAGTGCCGCCCCCCTAAACAACTACAGCGGCGGCAGCTCCCCGTCGAATCCTTGACGTGCTGAAAGCAAGCTGCAACACTCGAGCTGAGCGCCACTTGTGTAATTTGGAAATACCGTATGATGATAACTTGACCGAGCAATGACGTTTCGCTACTACACAATTTCAATGCGTAATGATCTGCATCCCATCAAAGTGCATGTAACTTCTGCCATGCATCTGCAAGTAAATTCCTCAGGCCTTAACTTTAGCCGTCCGATAGCCAAATGGGGAATTACCTAAGGCTACAGCTAACCAACCAGCCAAAATCATGCGAACCTCCCTCTTTGTGTACCCATCAAGGCAGAATGATGCATGGGACACAAATAATGATGTCCTGTCAGGGCAAAACAATGTGGTATTATTTTGGATACCTTGAAGAGTGGCAAAACCCGATGAATACAAATAGGAATGGAATGGCATGCGAGACATCATCTGGGTATCGATTGCAAAAATGTAGCGTGAGTATTCAAGGCTGCGTGTAGGAGGCTCTCTGTGAGCTGTAGACGTGACAAGCCTAAGAGAACAAACCCTATGCCCGTATGCACCATGTCAAGTGCCAACTTTTTTTTTTTTTTTGTTTTTGTTTTTTTCCTTTTTGAAATAACTACCTAGTCGCCAACCTAGACCTGTGACAGGTTGTCACTGTAACCAACCTGTGAATGTGATCGGCAATGCGACCACTTAATGTGACGATGAGACTCAACCAACATGTAATTACTACCATCGTCAACCTAAACCGATACAAACAAAGCTCTACTGAACCAAGCTATGTCCCTGTATGCAGACCCGAATGCTAATTAAACAAATGAAAACGTAATGATGTTGTCACCCACCTGAAGTCGTGTCAGGTAGAAACTGAACCGACCTGTGACAAGCCGAAAATGAAAGACTCAACCAAATATGTAACTAATAGTACAACCGTTAACCTGAAGCCAAGACAGGTTGTAACCATGATTAAAATATAGACGAGGCAACTCACAATGAAAATAAGCTATATCCCTTGTAGCACCACCCGACTACTGAATAACACAACACATAACATGACATTGCCGACAACCTGAAGTCGTGTCAGGTTACAGCTGAAGCGACCTGTAGACGTGACAGGCCGAAAAAACGAAAGACTCAACCAAATATGTAACTAATAATATGACCGTAACCTGAAGCCACGATGGGTTGTAACCACCAAACTAAGCAATTCTCAATGAACAAACGCAATATATAATGACATTATTGCCAACCTGAAGACGAGTCAGGTTGTATTCGGACTGACCTGTAGACGTGACTGGTCTAGCCGAATAAAAGCCTCATCCTATATATATAGCTACTAGTATTTACGTGGCAAATAATAAACTGAAACCTATACCCTCGTATACACGACCCAAATGTTAACAAAACATGGTGACCCACC
Organism: Hyla sarda; assembly: GCF_029499605.1. NCBI lineage: Eukaryota > Metazoa > Chordata > Amphibia > Anura > Hylidae > Hyla > Hyla sarda. Next base: position 256,557,880 of record NC_079194.1, on the reverse strand, counting down.
GAATAATGCGTGCCCGGACTCGCACAATGCTGAAAAACCTGCTCAGTCTCAAAGACATGGGTAAATTGCCTAAACATCATAACATAACATATGCATGAGCGAGCATATGTAGTGAAAAATTATGAGAAGATACACCGAACAACTTAAATCAACTACAAGAGCATATCCATAGAACAGATTAAGTGAGTACGCACAAAACTTTGAGCGTGTGCACTTGACAACTATGTAAGCGAATATACAGAACAAACTATTTGCGCGCACGCACAGGACTAAATCAACGTATGCCAAAACAACTATGCTCGTATGCACAGAACTAAGTGAACATATGCCGTACAAATGTGTGCGCGTATGCATAGAATAACTCGGAGCGTACATACAGAACAAGCTATATGGGCATAAGCACAGACTAACTATGCGAACATGCAGGAACAAACTACATGCTGGTATGTACGGAACATGCTATGTGGGCACCTAATAATCATGTGAGCGTACGCACCGTACAATATTATGTGCGCGTATCCAAAAAATGAACTATGGATGTATGCCCGAACTACTGTGCACATATACACCGGATGACCCGTATGCGGGTATGCAGGGCTGCCACGACAACTCAAGAACAGGGCGATGAGAGTATGCACTGAAACCCTGAGCGTATAGACCGAATAAATTATGTGCGAATACACAAACAAACTATATGAGCGAACGCCCAGAATAAACTATGCACGTAAACCCGGCGCTACTATACACAAATATGCACAGAACAATTATGTGCATATGTACAGAAACTATGTTGTAAAACAGCCATGAGCGACTGTACCAACAAACTTGACGAACTTATAGTCATGCTAACCACATGCGCACATGCACAACCAAAGCGCATGCACGTTTGGTCAACACCAATAACCAACGATATGCATGGATGCAGTAACTATATGACCACATGCCTACGCACAAGACAACACTCCGTGCACTGTACGAGCATGTGTGTGGTACAAATGCTACAAGCCCAATAACCCGCGCAAACACTGCAGTGTATGTAGCACGCATGCCACGAGCGCACGCACAGCATGGCTCCCACGAACACCCGTGCAATACAACCCTACGAGCGTGCACCATAAAAACTTACGAGCGTGTGTACCGTACAACACCTACGAGCGAGTGTACAGTATAAATACTACGAGCGTGTGTACCGTACAACACCTACGAGCGAGTGTACAGTATAAATACTACGAGCGTGTGTATCGTACAACACCTACGAGCGTGTGTACTGTCTAAATCCTACGAGCATGTACAGTACAAAACCCTACGAGCGCGTATACAGTATAAACCTACAAGCGTGTGAAGCATATATATATCCTACGAGTGTGTGTACTGTATAAATCCTACGAGCATGTACAGCACAAACCCTACGAGTGTGTGTACAGTATAATCCTACGAGCGTGTGTACAGTATAAACCTACGAGCGTGTACACAATATAATTCCTACGGGAATGTGTACAGAATCAACCCAACAAGCACGTGTGTAGTATAATCCTACCAGCATGTACAATATAAACCCTACAAGCATGTGCAATTGTGTACAATATAAATCCTACAAGTATGTGCAAGCGTGTGTACAGTATGAATCGAACGAGCGAGTGTACAATATATATGCTATGAGCGTGTGCCGTATAAATGCTACGAGTGTCTGTACAGTATAAATGCTACGAACATGTGTACAGAATTAATGCTACTAGCGTGTGTACAGAATAAATGTTGCTAGTGTGTGTACAGTATAAATGCTACGAGCGTGTGTACAGTATTAAAGTAGTGAGCGTGTGTACAGTATAGATGCTACTAGCGTGTGTACAGTATTAATGCTACTAGCGTGTGTACAGTATTAATGCTACTAGCGTGTACAATATTAATGCTACGAGCGTGTACAGTATTAATGCTACGAGCGTGTACAGTATTAACGCTACGAGCGTGTACAGTAAAAAATGCTACGAGCATGTACAGTATAAGTTCTACTAGCGTGTACAGTATAAACGCTACTAGCGTGTGTAGTGTGTAAATGCTACTAGGGTGTGTACAGTATGAGAACTACAAGCGTGTGTACAGTATATAAGCTACTAGCGTATGTACAACAAAGAAATGCTACGAACGTGTGCACAGTATTATTGCTAGGAGCGTGTGCACAATATATCATTTCTACGAGAGTGTGTACAGTATAAATGCTGCAAGCGTGTGTACAGAACGCCCACTGCAACCTAACAATAACCTAACTTACACAATCAACTGACAAAAGCGAAGATCACACCACGATGGAAAGACCACCTACTAGCGCCCCCCTTTTTTTTTTATACCCCTACTGTAACGTGCAAAGCGGAGCAGTCAGAGAGCGAGCTGACATATAATTAACCCCTTACAGAAATGCGCAGAGCAGTCAGAGAGCGAGCTGACATATAATTAACCCCTTACAGTAATGCGCAGAGCGGAGCAGTCAGAGAGCGAGCTGACATATAATTAACCCATACTGTAACATACAGAGCGGAGCAGTAAGAGAGCGTGCTGGCATATATTTAACCCCTACTGTAATGTGCAGAGCGGAGCAGTCAGAGAGCGAGCTGACATACCATAAACCCCTACTGTAACGAGCAAAGCGGAGCAGTCAGAGAGCGAGCTGACATATAATTGACCCCTTACAGTAATGCGCAGAGCGGAGCAGTCAGAGAGCGAGCTGACATATAATTAACCCCTTACAGTAATGCGCAGAGCGGAGCAGTCAGAGAGCGAGCTGACATATAATTAACCCCTTACAGTAATGCGCAGAGCGGAGCAGTCAGAGAGCGAGCTGACATATAATTAACCCCTTACAGTAATGCACATATAATTAACCCCTTACAGTAATGCGCAGAGCGGAGCAGTCAGAGAGCGAGCTGACATATAATTAACCCCTTACAGTAATGCGCAGAGCGGAGCAGTCAGAGAGCGAGCTGACATATAATTAACCCCTACTATAACATACAGAGCGGAGCACAGTACTACCAGCGTCCACGCAGATACTACAAGCGCATGCACTACATGAACGCTACTAGCACAACATTGTGACGTGGCCTGAACCAGCCCATATGTGAATGGCATAGCCCTAGCTGGCTATCCAGCCCCAGGCCCTGTCATATAACAAAACATTATAGCATGGCCCGAGCTGGTGACTACCCCACATTGAATGCCGTGTTTATGTAGCGTGGCTCAGGCTGGCAACTACCCCATATTAAATGGCGCGTTTGTGCAGCGTGGCCTGAGCTGGCAACTATCCCATATTAAATGCCGCGTCTATGTAGCGTGGCCCAAGCTGGCAACTACCCCATATTAAATGCCGTGTTTATGTAGCGTGGCTCGAGCTGGCAACTACCCCATATTAAATGCCGTGTTTATGTAGCGTGGCTCGAGCTGGCAACTAATCCATATTAAATGCCGCGTTTGTGTAGCGTGGCTCGAGCTGGCAACTAATCCATATTAAATGCCGCGTCTGTGTAGCGTGGCTCGAGCTGGCAACTATCCCATATTGAATGTTGCGTTTATGTAGCGTGGCTCGAGCTGGCAACTAACCCATATTAAATGCCGCGTCTGTGTAGCGTGGCTCGAGCTGGCAACTAACCGATATTGAATGTTGCGTTTATGTAGCGTGGCTCGAGCTGGCAACTAACCCATATTAAATGCCGCGTTTGTGTAGCCTGGCTCGAGCTGGCAACTAACCCATAAAAATGCCGCGTTTATGTAGCGTGGCTCGAGCTGGCAACTAACCCATATTAAATGCCGCGTTTATGTAGCGTGGCTCGAGCTGGCAACTAACCCATATAAAATGCCGCGTTTATGTAGCGTGGCTCGAGCAGGCAACTAACCCATATTAAATGTTGCGTTTATGTAGCGTGGCTCGAGCAGGCAACTAACCGATATTAAATGTTGCGTTTATGTAGCGTGGCTCGAGCAGGCAACTAACCGATATTAAATGTTGCGTTTATGTAGCGTGGCTCGAGCAGGCAACTAACCAATATTAAATGCCGCGTTTATGTAGCGTGGCTCGAGCTGGCTACAACCCATATTAAATGCCGCGTTTATGTAGCGTGGCTCGAGCAGGCAACTAACCCATATTAATGCCGCGTTAGTGTAGCGTGGCTCGAGCAGGCAACTAACCCATATTAATGCCGCGTTAGTGTAGCGTGGCTCGAGCTGGCAGTTATCTATTTACTAAACACTGCGCTATGTAGCGTGGCCCGAGCCGGCCGCAGAATGGGCCGGGCTGAACGGGGGGACCCCCGCGCTCTGACTTACCTTCAGAGCAAAAGGAAGGCCAGGATTCGCTACCCCCGCTCAGTCCGGCCGCTTAACCACACCTCTAATAATCGAGCCCCCAGAAAATTATAAACACCAGGGCTGGACTGACTGAGGTCCCCCCGAAGCTGCGGCTTACCTCCGGAGCGAGGAGGGCGCCGCCGCATGCCTCAGTCAGTCTCAGCCACTTACCCACGCCAACTCGGAGCGAACTTCCGGTCAGCTGACCCGACAGTCAGCTGACCATCGATGACGTGAAGAACCCGCGGCGTCAGACACAGGAGCTGCCGCGGGTTCTTATAGCGAAATCCCCGCCCCTCCCACAAACACAGGCTAATAATAATTAGCCTTCACACTTATCTTATAAGTTATAGTAACAAGACCACTTGTGCCAGCAAGAGGTGGAAACTGATCAGATTTAGAATAGTTTGTGAATCTGGAAATAAAATTAGACTGTAGCTAGAAGGAACAAAAAGCTTCACTAAAAGGTGTTCTCTAGGACAATAACATTGCTGAACAAGGGGGCTGCTGTTACCAAAAGTATGTGTCTTTTATGACTTTAGAGTTAAAGGGGTATTCCAGGCAAAACCTTTTTTTATATATATCAACTGGCTCCGGAAAGTTAAACAGATTTGTAAATTACTTCTATTAAAAAATCTTAATCCTTCCAATAGTTATTAGCTTCTGAAGTTTTCTGTCTAACTGCTCAATGATGATGTCATGTCCCGGGAGCTGTGCATGATGGGAGAATATCCCCATAGGAACTGCACAGCTCCCGGGATGTGAGTCATCAGAGAGCAGTTAGACAAAAAACAACAATTCAACTTCAGAAGCTAATAACTATTGGAAGGATTAAGATTTTTTAATAGAAGCAATTTACAAATCTGTTTAACTTTCCGGAGCCAGTTGATATATATAAAAAAGTTTTGGCCTGGAATACCCCTTTAATTTAAGCTGGACCTCCTTGTTCTGAACTTCCATCAATTAGTACTGCAGAATGACTAGAAATAGCATCTTTATCTCTGAAGGACTTTATATATCTATCACACAGATAGCCCGTCGATGGGATCATGCAGTACTTTGTTTCCCCTGTGGTGGTGCTGCAGAGGAATTAAACACTTAGGCCAGGTTCACGCTACCGAATTTTTGCCTGCAATTCCGCTTTGAAATTGCAGACAGAAATCCCGCTTGCTAAAAAGTACAGTGTAGTGAATGGGTTTCCATTCACAAATTCGCACTTCGGAATGTGTGAAGCGGAATTTGTGAACGGAAAATCCGCTTGGAACTTTCCGCCTGAAGAATGGCGTTGCTCATTCTTCAGGCGGAAATACTCGTGGAACACATTGCAGTCTATTGGAGACTGCAGTGTCCGCACGGTCCTGAATCAGTCGGCGCTGGCAACATTCGTGAATCCCGGAGAATCCGCAGTGTGAATCTAGCCTTAGGGTCTATTCACACGGAAGAATTTTCAAGGCGGAATTCCGCAAGTGGAAATTCTCTCGTGTGAATAGACCCTTACTGCCAGGTACCTTTACAGATTACAACCAGTTCTCCAAAAACTGGAAACTGACAATTTATTTTAGGGCATCCTTCAATATCCTCTTTAAAGTGATTGTACAATTTTGTGATATGTCAAAAAGACATTCATACTATAAATGATATTTTTAGTTACCTAATAAATTGTTGACACTCCCTTTACTACATTTTGTTATGCTATATGAACCTGGGACTTCTTAAATTCTTTACAACTGTATTAAACTAGATTTGATATTGAAAGCCATGTATGAGGTTACAATGCGACTGGATACTCAGTATCTATATAGTGACATATACACTATAGTATATATCACTGATCAAAGTGTAAAGAACATAAGCCCTCGACTCCTTGGCAGACACACCTTTTAACCTCCACACCCTTCTCTTTTACCGCATCCACCAGTCTTGTCACCATGTTTGTGACTTCTGCTCTTGGGTTTATCAAACATTTACAGCCGGGGTTAATGGTTAACCCCTAGCTCCAGGGCTGGGCTGCACACCCCCTCCCTAAGGCAGTCAAAAAGATAGGAGGCTCTTACACGGGCTCTCATTTCCCTCCCAGGCAGCATGGTGCATTGACAGAACCCACTTTTCTGAGCTATGGACATTCTGGTGAGTCAACTTGTTCCCTAAAATAACTGGCAGTATGGATGAGGGTATGGGTGGCAATAATACTTAATCTCCACGTAAGGAAATGCCTCATATTACTGCTGGCTTCTAACAGCCACATGGGGACCAGCAAAATGTCAAATTGTGATTTCTATGAATATAATTGAAAAATGTCGCTTTGAGTGTAAAATCTGATTTCCTAGGACACTTCTCTCTCCGGAGCACATAGTAAAACCAAGTAGGATTAGAGAGAAATGCCAAGATAAGGAAATGGATACTGGACAGACCATGTGATTTCATTGACTGACAATAAATGAGAAGGGCTATGGGAATATTGAGCACAAATAATAATAAGAAGAATAAACTAATAAAGCGAAAGCGAGCACAAGTAAAAATAGTCATGCGACTGGGTACAGTGACAGCGAGGCGGTGAGGTAATGTGGAGGAGACATCAGTATGAGAACATGTGGCAGGAGGCCAGAACCAGGGAAGGGTTTTTTCTGGTCACTCTACTGGTTGCTGTTGTAAAGCAGATGGACTAAGGGTCATGTAGCATAAAGGTAACTTATAAGTGTACGAGGATGGTGTAAAAAGTTCACGTTTGAACTTTGTAGTCAGAGGCGCACAGGCAGCACTGGGTGTGCGCTGATAAAATACACAAGGCATGGTTGGTTTACACATGACAATTTTGAAAGGATTTCTGTTTGTGAACATCTATTGAGTAAAAAGTATTTCCAAGAAATTTTTATATGCAGTAAGATATTGGGAATCAATATATTCCAATGGAGAAAACAGAAAAATACTTCTTATAGATGGGTGGACACAAAACTTACAAGGAATCATAGTCCATATAGTTTTACTGAGAGAGTAGTGGATGAATGGAATAGCCTTCCTGCAGAAGTGGTCGCTGCAAATACAGTGAAGGATTTTAAACATGAATGGAATAAGCATAAGGCTATCCTTCATATAAGATAGGGCCAGGGACTATTCATAGTATTCAGAATATTGGGCAGACTAGATGGGACAAATGGTTCTTATCTGCCGACACATTCTGTTTCCATAGGAAATAATCAATGTATGAATTATATGCATGGAGGAGTAACATAAAGCTCCAGACCACATGTTAACTCAGCAAAAGTGTTTTTAGGCCCGTCAGACACCAAACCTCTGTACCACTATAGTTTTGTAAATCCTTTCTAAGACTTGTTTCATTATATGCCCCCATTTTTGTGTGTCTATAACAGCGGCAAATTGATAGGGGTTTATTATGATTTCAATTCGGGTCATTAGATCTGCAGTTGGGCCATGACTGGCAGAAATGCAGCTGTTTTATCCTTGTATCTCATTTAAAGTATTTAGAATTAGCACTCTTTACAGTTTCAGCCATATTAAAGGTGAACTTTACATGTAAATATACTGTAACTTCCGCCGTGTCTTCTGCCAAGCTTTGATTCACACTTCTACACTTTTTGGAACACATGCAGTACAGTGGTCCCTCAACATACGATGGTAATCCTTTCCAAATGAACCATCGTTTGTTGAAACCATCGTATGTATGAGGGATCCGTTCAATGTAAAGTATAGGACCGTGCGGACCTCCAGATGTTGCAAAACTACAACTCCCAGCATGCCCGGACAGCCAACGGCCTGACAAATATAGCCATGTACAGAGTTGATGTACAGCCATGATCGTTCAGTGCAAACATCTGACAGCCACTCCATTCAACCAGTTGGAGACATTAGACCCCCGTGTTCCTGTGATTGGTGTGGGTCCCAGTGGTTGGATTCCCACCAATTAGACTTCATTACCTCTTCAGAGTTTCATTCATGGTAAAATCCAATCTAGATTGAATTTAAAAAACAATTACAAAATTATATAAAAAATATTCAGTATTTTCCATACATACATTTATTTATTTATTATTTTTTTTGGAGTATCTAACATCTAAGCGGCTCTTCTCACTCAGTGGTGCCATACTCTTGTGTCAGGTAGTATAACATTAGCCATTTCAGTTATATACTGCAGTGTCCAAAATGTGACAGAACTTCCTAGTGTTAATATATACACTTTTTTGGGATTTTAGCATCTCTACTATGGTTACAACTAGAGATGGGCAAAGTTACAGTACTTTGATTCTGCACGAACCTCGCGGCTCGGCGGTTGCTGACTTTAGCCTCCATAAATTAGTTCAGCTTTCAGGTGCTCCAGTCTTAGGAGACTCTTTCCTAGGACTGTATTCATCTTTTCCATCCCACCAAAGCACCTGAAAGCTGAACTAATTTATGCAGGATAAAGTCAGCAACCGCCGAGCCGCGAGGTTCGTGCAGAATCAAAGTACTGTAACTTTGCCCATCTCTAGTTACAACACATTGAACCACTGCATTTCTACAGACCCTAACTTACATCACCATAGAACCCTATAGTAACTTGCTCTGTGTTAACAAGGCAATAAATAGGCCCCAGTGTAGCAGAACCCTTACCGCCCATTTAAACGGACTGGTGTGCAGTCGTAGATCATCACTCATTCAAGGAGCTATTCCATGGCTCGACTATTGTGTGGGTAGGAATTGTTGGATCTTTATGTGGTCCTTACTTTCACCATTCAAACAAGGATGTTTTTACCTGCTAAAACAGGGCCAACAGCTTACTGAATAATGGCCCGGGTAATATGGCCCTTAGACATTGTCCCAGTCAACTACAGGGAGGGTGTAGGAAAAAAATCAATATCACACACATCACTTTTCTGTTAATAGTTTCCACCGCTTTTACGCAACCAGTAACAATCACTGTTCTATACTAAAGTATTCAGAGGAAAGACAAGTAAACGTGCTGAAATGATATACAACCTACCTGCTTAGAGGAGTCATCACTGGACTTTAACCTGTTATACTGCAGAAGGGTGCGGTCAATTTGGTTACAGGACAAAGTGTATATCAGGCACCTTTCTGACAAACAGTTACATAAAGAAGCTAATGTGAAGTAGCAAGAGAAAGCATATGGAAGTAATAGAGCAAAAACACTACTAATAGTTTTATGGATAACATATGCACTAATACTCATTAGTGTTTGAATATAATGCCCATATTCTTTAATAGTTATTTTCATGAAACAACCCTTTAATATCACTGAGCCCAGTGAGGAAGCTATACCTGTGTCCACCATTGAGCTACTACACTTTAAATGTATTTAGAAAGGGAAATTATATCATTGTGCTATATCCATGATATGTCCTTAAAGAGTACCTTTCATCAAACTGAACTTTTAATATATTGTTTATTTGTGTAATTATAAGACACTTTACTATTTACTTGCTGTTAAAATTTTCAACCTTTATAGGTTTTTAATGTAATTTTAAAAAAAAATGGCCACTAGGTGGCTCTGTTCTGTTCCCTGCACAAGTCACACAGTTAGTCTGGTCTCCTCCCTGCCTGGCAGGAGACCAAACTCAGGAAGTGCATGCCGGGCATGGCGAGGCACAGCTCTCGCAGGCTTCAGTGACATTGCCCCTGCTGGGGAACAGCCACTTTCTCCTGCCAGGAGCTCACACATTGTGAGCAAGGGGAGAGGTATGATACTGAGATTTTTAAAGCTTGTTAAAAAAAATTTAGGGACAGGAGGGGTGTTAGGAGTAGTTAGGGATTATAATCTTAGTTATTTTAGAAAACATGGTTTGATGACAGGTACTATTTAAGTTGGGTGAACCTGACAATCATGGCAGACCATCCATGTATGGTGGCCTCCTGATTTAACAAGCCCAATGCCTTTGCTCTCAGGGAGGTAAACCTTCAACTGAGGAGTCCCCATTCAGAGTACATGTATGCTCATCTGAGCAGAGAATGCATGTGTATGGGGGTTGGCTAAACTTCAGCACCTATCTTAAGTGTATGACCAGCTCTTGTATGGTTGTAGTTTCAACCTATGCCAATTCTACTCTTCCACCATTGATGTATATGTACGGTTTATATCTAACACACAATGAAGCTTTTATAATTTTTACTATTCACTAGTTTACAGTAGGATTTGGCTTCAGCTAGTAGGATAAGCAATGTAAGAATTCATTACACAAAACCCATATTTAAAAAAAAAAAAAACACAGATGAGCCTTATGTTGACTTGACAGGAGACTCACTGAGCGCTCTTCACTGGCAGGATGACTATGCTTATCTTGCAATACCTTCTTGTTACAGAACAAGGCATACTCAGAACTATCTTCAACTTTAACACTTGACCTTCAAAGTGCACCTTCCTATTCAGAAATAGAGATGGCAGTCGCCATTTTCACATTGGCCTGAGGCCTAGATTTAGCTGATTGCTCCTTTATCTTCTTACTAAATACTGAACAAAAAAACACAAGAAATAAAAAATACACAATTAAATATTATGTACACCCTGGCAAAAAAAAAACTTGTCACAAAACATCTTTACTGTGACCAGGGAAATTATTTACAATGGAAGTTCTACCAGTGAATGTATCCAAATAAAATGGTTTACCAAAATATATATTATTTCTACAATAATCTGATTATTCTTTATCCTTTTCCTCAATTTTAGAGTATGTTCACACAGCATAAAATTCGCTGGTGTATTTTATTTTACACAAGAATTTCGTCCGTAATCAGCAAACATTGCCAGCAAATTTTACGTTGTATAAACATACCCTTAAAACAATGTGGAGACACTAAATACACTTTTATTTGAAAACTCCTGTACTCAACATTTCTGCAGTATGTACAATGTATGATTGAACAGGGGATTTTCAGCAAACGGTATCCATGACCTAACTATCTATACAGTGAGCTTAAAGGGGTATTCTGGGCAAAAACATTTTATCCCCTATCCAAAGGATAGGGGATAAGATGTCTGAACGCGGGGCACCCCTGCTGAGACTCCCCGCGATCTCCCTGCAGCACCCGCATTCTTTGCGGGTGCTAAATTTCCAGTTTCGGAAACCTCCGGGTTTCCGGGACTGGGGACGTGATGTCACGCCATGCCCCCTCCATTCATGTCAATGGGAGGGGGCGTGAAGTGACGTCACGTCCCCAGTCCCTGAAACCCGGAGGTTTCCGAAACTGGAGATTCAGCACCCGCATCGAATGTTTTTAACCCATACATGTAAACAAGTTTTAACTTTTAATTGTGTCCCTTTATACATAAATATCTTCAATAGCTAATAATCCGTAGATTTCTAGCACCAAGAGTTGCAAAGATTTTACACAACATAATGACCTGAAAGAGCAGTACTCAAAACTTTGCATCTTCCAAGTATCATCCACTACATACATCTCCTACCATCTTGTTTCCGTAATAATTGTGTTCTAGCTCCAAAGTCAAGTAATGCAGATTATATAAAGACTTCAGAAAGCTATTTCATCAGACATACATGATACTGTTTAACATGATGCAATATGCTGTGAGTGAATGTATTGTGAAAGAGATTAGAAATGTTTACACCGTCTCTAACCATGGCTGATGTTGCTCTTGTCTCTCCAGGTCAGGACAATGCCCCATAGCGCTTCCAGTTTCTATCTTCAATATGTCGATGCTCATGACTTGTAACAGCAACTCCATGTGGAAAGTGGAAACAGTTTTTCCGGTGGAGATGCTGTTATCCGTGATGGACATCTGTATGTCTTCAGAGGAGCTCCCATCCATCCAAAGATCTGCTTATAAATAAGCCATGTGCACTTATAAAGGCATGAGGAGCACCGTGAAACCTCATACACACGTTTTCCACATCAACTTGAATGGCAAGTAATAGACAATAACCAACCATTGCAAGCTACAATTTAGAAAATACAGCCAGGTTTTTGGTTAAAAAAAAAAGATAAATAATAAAAAATCATCATAAGTAAACACTCACCAGTCTCTGAGACTATGTCAGCTATACATAATCACTCAGTAAACTGGGGCATATACAAAACCATAGCTAGGATTTTCATCACCAATCAATGTATTGAGAACTCCTTACTGCACTCCATTGGAAGATGCTGGGGCTATGTAATTTTCTATAATATCTAAATATATGGACAGCTCAACAACAAAAATTGTAAGAGGTTAACTGGGTACACCTGTTCCCGCAGGTGCGAGAGAGCAATAAATAAAGAAGAACCAGAGTCCCAGTCTTCAAATACCTCAACCAAAAATGAATGTACAATGGATATTTAATAAAAGTTAGAATTTAATGATACATTAAAAATAGGTCACATATAGACAGTCACGTGATGTACAAATACCCAATATTACAATAGTAAAAGAGAAAAAAACCTGCAAAGTAAAAGACACACAAATATAATGTCCCAAATATAAAGTCCTGGAAGAATGCAAAATCCTATGATGGTAATTAAAAATGCTGAAAAAATGTAGATTCAAAAAGTAGCCAGTTGTGAATGAGATTATAACCTGAAGCGATCTATCACAGAGTTAAGATGATCACATATGGTGTGGTTAGTATACCGCTCACCAACGTCATGTGCAAATCTGGATGGATAGCACGTTGTATCGCTCGTGGCATGCAGATCCCGTTTCGTCAGTTCCGCTATTGTTATCCGGTTCACTGCAGTAGTTCCCCACACTGAATGCAAACGGTCCTAATCGAGCCTCTGTGTGGACCACGTCTGGTCTCATCGATCCAACGCTCGGCACGAATGGTGAGTCTCGGCGGAGAGTGTGAACGGTGAGTCTTGGCGGAGTTGGCGTCTGACTTCACGGGTCAGCTGATCGATCCCGAGCTGATGTAGTGAAGCGCTGGTGTAACAGAGCTCTGATAGGAGCGTTGTAGGTGTGAGATTGCAGAGCGCTGGTATTATAGATCACTGATGTCTCGAAAGTGCATGCAATATGCTGTACAATGTGAACTTGCTCCAGTCGATGCTGGCTTCAGTAGAGATAGCAGTCCTATGCAGAAAGTCAGTCACTGAGGAAGGGGTTAAAACATACTTGTCCATACCCCGAAACGCATTTGGCCTTCTTATTTGGATGTTTTTATCAGTATTCTTTGTTTTTATGGACCATTATTCACACAAAGTTGCAAAGGACTGGTTTTTGCCATATAACCATGTTCTGGATTGTCATCCATATTTCTGCATAGAACTGCTATCTCTACTGAAGTCAGCATCTACTGGAGCAAGTTCACATTATACGGCATATTTCATGCATTTTCGAGACATCAGTGATCTGTAATACCAGCGCTCTGCAATCTCAGAAGTACAACGCTCCTACCAGAGCTCTGTTACACCAGCGCTTCACTACATCAGCTAGGGATCGATCAGCTGACCCGTGACGTCAGACACCAACTCCGCCGAGACTCACCATTCATGCTCTGTGCCAGCATTGGTTCGATGAGACCAGACGTGGTCCGCACTGAGGCTCGATTGGGGCCGTTTGCATTCAGTGTGGGGAACTACTGCAGTGAACCGGATAACAATAGCGGAACTGACGATCGGGATCTGCATGCCACGAGCGATACAACGTGCTATCCATCCAGATTTGCACATGACGTTGGTGATCGGTATACTAACCACACCATATGTGATCATCTTTACTCTGTGATAGATCGCTTCAGGTTATAATCTACATTTTTTCAGCATTTTTAATTACCATCATAGGATTTTGCATTATTACAGGACTTTATTTTTGGGGACATTATATTTGTGCATCTTTTACTTTGCAGTTTTATTTCTCTTTTACTATTATAATATTGGGTATTTTTACATCACAAGGTCCCTGTGACTGTCTATATGTGACCTATTTTTAATGTATCATTAAATTCTAACTTTTATTAAATATCCATTGTACATCCTATGTAATTTTCATTCTTATGTGTATGATGATCTTAAAGGGGTGAATAGGACACATCTGCAATACCTGCAGCCTATGTAAACACTAAAGAGCATGCAGTGCTTGCACGAGTATGGCAGCCTCATCAAACAGTGGATTGGCAGGGATGCCAGTAATAAGACCAATTTTTTAAGGCTGGATAACCATTTAAGATTGATAAAACAGGACAGCACGGGAAGGGATCTGGAATCATTCTTCATTACCATGTTGGCGTGTTTGCACAGTCATTGCTTTGTAGATAGCGTGGCTGCCAAGATGAAGCCACAATATGATGTCACCCATCTTCTAAGGTCACCCGCTCTATGTAGATCAGGCCATTCTTACCAAGTGCACCTTTTGTCTTTAAACCTTTATCAAATGCCTCAGTGTTTGTAAATGTTTACCATCCTCTTCAAATATTTGCCAAGTACCTTGTGTCTATGAATGTTCACTAAATACTAGCTTGCATCTAAAAATCTTTGCCAAGAGCACAGTAAAAGCTGAATGTGTGTAATGAACACCCCGCGTGTCTATGAATGTTTAACAAGAGTGACATTAATTATTTCCTTTTACATTTTTTTTTTTTAAATCCCAAAATTAAAAGTTTTCCCTTGTCCATGGGGATCTGACATCTGATATCATTGTCGATCACCAGAATGGAGGTCAGTTGTCCCAAGTGAATGGCAGTGTACATGCTCAGCCACCATTCTCTATAGTACTTCCAAACACTGCCCAGCTCTAAACTCAGCTCAAAGTTCAAAGACTGTACAAGCATACATAATGTCTGGGAAAGATGATGGAGCACACCAGTATGAGAGTGCACGGGCCTATGACCTATGATTTGACAGCCAGGGAATGTGGATTCTGCCTGTCAATTCTGTAGGCCACAGGTGCGTCCACCTTGCTATTCTCCATGGAAACAATGAATAAAGGTCATAAGAAACAGTACTGCTGGTTTACTGCAAAAAAAAAAATCTATTCCTATATATCAGCATATAATATCTCCTTCTGTGGCCACATGATGGCGCTGGCTGCAAATCAGTTGAATCTTTACTTTGCAACATAATGAAACTTTTAACTTGAACATTATTATCTTGCTTGCATTGGTTTGTTGTAGTTGGATGATTTCTGTTATTTTGTATCTGGAAGAAAAAAATACAAAAAAATAAATATTATTGTTTTATTAAAGGGGTATTCCAGGATTCTTTTTTATTTGACTATGCTACAGGGGCTGTAAAGTTAGTGTACTTCATAATATAGTGTCTGTATCTGTGTGTGATGATTTTCTAACAATTCTTCTGTGATTATTGCCCCAATAGTTATTTTTAACAGCATACAAAATTGTTTCAGATTTTTCCCAGGTTGCAATGTGGCAGAGACCTGACATCCCTAGTCAGCTGATGACAGGGACCCTGTCTTCCTCAATGGGTGGAGCAATCGCTTGGTGGGAGAGAGATCAATTTGCAACTAATTGTATTTTTGCAACAGCTGTAGGCACCCTGATTGAAAAACACAGGTCTTTTGAATGGTTGCAGCTCATTTATGTTACAATGGGTGGCCGATGTGTGGGAGGGAGAAAAATTGAATTATGGGATTTGTAGGCAAAGAAGGAAACTCAAACAGGAAATACCAGCTCACAAAAAGCTAGCCACAGTGTTATGGTAATCTCACAACATAGCCATTTAGCCCCAAGACAAGAGCAGATCCTTCCTAAGCATGTCCATTACTGTCTGCCAGGTACATACTAAAATCACCTTATGGTGGATAACCCCTTTAAGAACACAAATGTGCGTACTCATTGATAAAGTGTGTACAGGCTTCTAAGAGCACCTGATGCAACTCTTCAGCTTAATGTGGTGGGATGAAAGGAACAGCACATATGCACAAGCCAGTAAACATGGAAACCTGGACTCAAAAACTAAAAGTTTCCACACAGGTTTTTCTCTGCAGTTTTTGAGCCAAAGTCAGAAATGGTTCCAGCATGAAGGAAACGTATACATCCTTCCTTTATATGTCCTATTCCTTTTGAATACACTTTTGGCTTTGACTCAAAAACTGCAGTGGCAGTTTTCCAAAAAACGGCAGAAAAAAACCTTTGTGGAAGCCCAAATGATGCAAATGTAGCTGTTATACTTTAGCAAGGCTACATTCACACCAGGTTTTGCCCTCCCCTCATTGACTTTAATGGGCCAAACAGAGTCAGATCATGACTTCATTTAGTCGGCTTTCCTTTTTGTCTCTAAACTGTATCCCTCCAGATCTTGCAAAACTACAACTCTTAGCATGCCCAAACAGCTCTTTGCTGTCTGGGCATGCTGGGATTTGTAGTTTTGCAACTTCTGGAGGGTCACAGTTTGGAGATCACTGGGCAGTGGTCTATAAACTGTAGCCCTCCAGATGTTGCAAAACTGTAAATCCCAGCATGCCCAAACAGCTGTCTCAGCATGCTGGGAGTTGTAGTTGCGTACCTCCAGCTATTGCATAACTACATCTCCCAGCATGCCCTTCGGCGATCAGTACATGCTGGGAGATGCAGTTTTGCAACAGCTGGAGGCACACTGGTCGTAAGAAAGAAAATGAGTTAGTTAACAGAACCTAACTGAAGGTTTTCCAACCAGTGTGCCTCCAGCTGTTGCAAAAGTACAACTCCCAGCATGCACGGTCTGTCAGCACATGCTGGGAGTTGTAGTTTTGCAACAGCTGGAGGCACACTGGTTGGAAAATACTGAGTTAGGCAACAGAACCTAACTGAAGGTTTTCCAACCAGTGTGCCTCCAGCTGTTGCAAAAGTACAACTCCTCAGTCAGTACATGCTGGGAGTTGTAGTTTTGAAACAGCTTTTTCATTTTCACATCCGATTTTAACGAAAAGTCGTCAAACACTTGTGAGGTGTTAAGGCTCACTGGACCCCTTGTTACGTGCCTTGAGGGGTGTAGTTTCCAAAATGGTATGCCATGTGGGGGGTTTTCTGCTGTTCTGGCACCATAGGGGCTTCCTAAAGGTGACATGCCCCCCAAAAACCATTTCTGCAAAATTCACTCTCCAAAATCCCATTGTTGCTCCTTCCCTTCTGAGTCCTCTACTGCGCCCGCTGAACATATGACATACACATATGAGGTATTTCCTTAATCGAGAAACATTGGGTTACACATTTTGGGGGGATTTTTCTCCTATTACCAATTGTAAAAATGTAAAAACTGGGTCTACAAGAACATGCGAGTGTAAAAAATGACAATTTTGAATTTTCTCCTTCACCTTGCTGCTATTCCTGTGAAACACCTAAAGGGTTAACAAACTTACTGAATGTCATTTTGGATACTTTGAGGGGTGCAGTTTTTATAATGGGGTCATTTGTGGGGTATTTCTAATTTGAAGGCCCTTCAAATCCACTTCAAAACTGAACTGGTCCCTGAAAAATTCCGATTTTGAAAATTTTGTGAAAAATTGGAAAATTGCTGCTGAACTTTGAAGCCCTCTGATGTCCTCCAAAAGTAAAAACATGTCAACTTTATGATGCAAACATAAAGTAGACATATTGTATTTGTGAATCAATATATAATTTATTTGGAATGTCTATTTTCCTTACAAGCAGAGAGCTTCAAAGTTAGAAAAATGCAAAATTTTCAAATTTTTCATAACATTTTTGAATTTTTCACCAAGAAATGATGCAAGTATCAACGAAAATTTACCACTACCATAAAGTAGAATATGTCACGAAAAAACAATCTCGGAAGCAAATTTATAAGTAAAAGCATTCCTAGAGTTATTAATGCTTAAAGTGACAGTGGTCAGATTTGCAAAAAATGCTCCCGTCCTTAGGGTCATAATGGGCTCCATCCCCAAGGGGTTAAAGGTGTAATCCTGTGGGAGAGGTAGAGGATGGGAGGATTATCCCTTTGCCAATAATATATATAAAAAGAGAAAAAAAAGGATGGGCGTGGCTAGCTATGCATGGCGGCGGTCGCTTGAAAGCAGAGCTCCGTCTGTAACCGGCCTCTACACCGGCACACTGCTGCTAATTGACCAACTGAAGGGACTGTATTAGTCCGGAATATCCCTGGCATCCACTGCCAAGGCAACGGATATGACCCGCACAAGGAGTAAGAAGAAAAGCCCTCTTAAACTTACTACCTTCTTCCCGGCGGCGGACAAGTCCCAAGATGGCGCTTGCCTTCCCAGGCTTTCTCCTGCGCTGAACCTGCTGGCGGTGTCCGCCTCTCCACAGCCTGCGGCGGTGAGTCCCTCCTCCCGATCATCTCCTGCTCTGTCCACCGCCTCTATGAGCTCTGGGCCGCCTGGCACACCCGGGCATCTCTCAGCTAGCTTACCTGAACGGTTTGCCTCCCTTTCCATCTTTGCTGATCTCTCCGCAGCTACTCTGGCCCGGAGGAGGGAGTTTGCGGTCGGCACCAGCATTTTGAGGGACAAGTCCATCAGCTATAAGTGGGGCTTTCCTGTCAAGGTGATTGTGACCTATGAAGGATTTAAACATGTCGCCTCATCACCCCAAGCACTGCTCCGACTTTGCCAGGAATTGGGCCTATGCTCGAAGACTCCCACCTCTCCCCTGGCTGACCGAGGGGAACCTGCCCGCATACAAGAGGACTGGATCAAAAAGAGAAGAACCACCTGATTCCTGTCGTCGTTTTTGTAATGTATATTTGGGGTTATTGATTCTTTCTGTCCTCTCATTATGGTTATTTGCAGGGCCTGGTGCATATTTTTTTAGTGGTCCTTGTGTTTCCCTTATTTTTACTTTGCTGTGATGCCAATGTACAGCTTACTTATTCCCTTTGTTCGCATAGCATACTACCGGTTTAGCCACGGTTAATTACATTGCTTGTCTTTTCTGATGTATCCCCTAAGAGTGTACTCCAAGCGCTCTTCTCCTGTGCTCTGTAAATTTAGCTTTTTTATGTTGTTGCTCCTACCGTTTCTTATGTTGGTTAGTCTTCTGTTTCATGTTCAGTGCGTGATACCTTCCTCCCTCTGCTCTCATTACTCTCTGCTCACCAGGTATTTAGCACCAGTGGCTAGATCTCGAGTGCGGTCTTCTCGTGGGTCCACGGTATTTGTACTCACTCAGCCATACCTTTATGTGCCATGACGCTACAATTTGCATCCCTTAATTGTAGGGGACTCAATACACCCTTTTAGAGGTCTATGGTTTGGAGGGAGGCAGCCCACCTGGGAGCTGATGTAATCTGCCTCCAAGAAACTCATCTACGCCCTGAGGACACTCACAGGCTCTCCCACAAATCATACCCTACTATATTGCATGCCCCTGCTCCACTTAAAAGGGGAAGTGTTTCTTTAATATTTAAGAATTCTGTTGCACTGTCCAATGTAGTAGCAGACGCTACATAATTGTTAGGTGCTCTATGAATAATGTCTCTTATGTGTTAATTGGTGTATATGCTCCTAATGTTAAGCAAGTTGGTTTTCTGCGCACAGTTCTGCGCAGGTTGGCAATCACTCCTTCTGAGAGAGTTATAGTGATGGGGGACTTTTATTGCCCCATTTGGCCCTCTGTGGACTCGTCCTCAGATAGAGTTTCTGCTGAGCCTACTCCTATGTTTCAGACCATTCATCAGTATGGTCTTTTTGACGCATGGCGGCTCATGCATCCCACCGAATCTGATTTCACGTTTTTTCCCATCCCCACAAAATTTACTCCAGGATTGATTACTTTTTAGTTAGCAACCCTCTTCTAGATGTTTTATGTCACTCCTCAATTAATACTATTACTTGGTCGGACCATGCCCCTACTGTACTGTCCATTCGAGACTCCCTAGCTGCGCCCAAGGACAGATTGTGGCGTGCAAGTCCATATGTGATCAAATCCTCTGAATATCAACCTAAATTGGCCTCCTCTATCTCTAATTATCTTAATATAAACCGGGGCTCAGTCCCGCTGCATTCCACCTTATGGTGCGCCTTCAGTTGATTAGTCAGACCTCCCATCTTAAGAAATCTACAGCCGCTAAACGACTGTCTATTAACACAGAGATTGCCGACCTGCACAGACGCAACAAGGCCAAGGTGTCTCCTCATGTCACGGCCCGCATCTCCTCCCTCACTGAGGAGCTGCGGAAACTGGACCTCTACCGCTTTGATCTGGCTTTGCGCCGTATGAAAATGAATTTCTACTGGCAGGCCAATAAGCCAGGTGCCTTGCTTGCTCATCAAATTAAGAAAAGGCAGCAGCACAATAGAATAGCATATCTCGATACCGCGAATGGTTCGAAACTTGTGGACCCTAGGGGGATTGCAGACTCCTTCGCTGACTACTATACTGACCTCTACAATCTTTCTTCTTCTCCTACCACTGTTCAGCCTACTTCCTCTTCTATTTCTGCTTTTTTATCTTCTATCAATCTCCCTACCCTCTCCCAGGAACAGATCTCTGTGCTGTCGGTGCCATTTACCAATGAGGAAGTGTTATCCACAATTAAATCTCTAAAACCTACCAAGTCACCTGGTCCTGACGGACTTACTAATGAATTTTACCTGACGCATGCCCCTCTTCTGTCCCCTCATTTGCTTAATATGTTCAACGAAATAGCTGAAAAAGGCAACATTCCAAGTGAGATATTGTCAGCCACCATTGTTACCCTGCCCAAACCGGGGAAGAGCCCCACCACCCCTGCTAACTTCCGCCCTATATCCCTCTTAAACGGGGATCTAAAATTGCACGCTAAGCTATGGGCTCTCCGTTTAGCAGAGGTCCTCCCCTCTTTGGTGTCTACGGACCAGGTGGGATTTGTCAAGCAGAGGCAGACGTTGGATGGGACTAGGCGATTCCTGGATCTGATATTGGTGGTCAACAGGGGTCGGACGCCTCCTCTGCTCCTCTCTTTGGACGTGGAGAAGGCGTTCGACGGCGTGCATTGGGGTTATCTGGGGGGGGGGGTGATGCGGAAGTTTGGCTTCCCAGAACATTTGGTGAGAGCCTTGATGGCTCTTTACACGAAACCCTATGCAAGAGTTTACATGGGGGGGCATTATCTAAGGTTTTCTCTATAACCAACGGTACCCGTCAGGGGTGCCCTTTATCGCCCCTGATATTTGCACTGGTCATGGAGCCCCTAGCCCAACACATCAGGGAATCTACCACTGTGGCAGGAATAACAGTGGGGGACCAGGATCACCGCATCGGGCTTTTTGCTGATGATGTGGTCACTAACGAACCCCACCTCGTCCTTGGTTTCGGTTATGTCTATTCTCTCCTCTTTTAGTGAAGTAAGCTACTATAAATTGAACTCTACTAAATCTGTAGTCCTCCCCTTTAATCTGGACCCTGCCACGATTCACTCTCTGAATTTCCAGTACCCCTTCGTATGGTCGGAAGATAGTATTACCTACCTGGGTATCCAGTTAACACCTTCTGTCTCTGCCCTTGTACCCACTAATGTGCAGCATCTCCCTAGACAACTAAACTCCGAAATTGCCAGGTATGCCAAGATTCCCATGTCCTGGATGGGTCGTGTGGCGGTGGCTAAAATGTTCCTGCTTCCAAAGTACCTGTACTTAAACCGGAACCTCCCTATCCCTTTCTCTCTCTCTGTACTTCGTCGTCTGCAATCCCTGGTAATGGGCTTTATATGGAATCATGCCAGACCCAGAGTCTCCGCGAAAATATTGTACAGACCGGTCTGACATGGTGGTTTAGGTTGTCCTGACTTAGTGAACTATTACAGGGCCGCTATCCTTGCACAAGTTAAGCAGTGGTGGGACATGGAAGTCACGGCTCATTGGGTCAATATAGAGCGCTACGCTCTCAATGTCACATCCCTGAGGTCCCTATTATGGTCTGTATACCTACAGCGAGAAACACATCCGAGTTCTCTACCTACAATATAAGCTGGTCTCTCGGTCTGGCTTCACGCTATCCGAAACAATATCTTTTCCTTGGGCCCCTATAGTGCTACACCTCTGGCAGCCATTCAATTTATCTTACCTAACACTAACCTGTTGTTACGCCGAGCGCTCCGGGTCCCCGCTCCTCCCCGGAGCGCTCGCAGCGTTCTCTCATTCGCAGCGCCCCGGTCAGACCTGCTGACCGGGTGCGCTGCGATATTACTCCCAGCCGGGATGCGATTCGCGATGCGGGACGCGCCCGCTCGCGATGCGCATCTCGGCTCCCGTACCTTACCCGTTCCCCGTCTGTGTTGTCCCGGCGCGCGCGGCCCCGCTCCTTAGGGCGCGCGCGCGCCGGGTCTCTGCCATTTAAAGGGCCGCTGCGCCACTGATTGGCGCAGCAGGCCTAATCAGTATTCTCACCTGTGCACTCCCTACTTATACCTCACTTCCCCTGCACTCCCTCGCCGGATCTTGTTGCCATTGTGCCAGTGAAAGCGTTTCCTTGTGTGTTCCTAGCCTGTGTTCCAGACCTCCTGCCGTTGCCCCTGACTACGATCCTTGCTGCCTGCCCTGACCTTCTGCTACGTCCGACCTTGCTCTTGTCTACTCCCTTGTACCGCGCCTATCTTCAGCAGTCAGAGAGGTTGAGCCGTTGCTGGTGGATACGACCTGGTTGCTACCGCCGCTGCAAGACCATCCCGCTTTGCGGCGGGCTCTGGTGAATACCAGTAGCAACTTAGAACTGGTCCACCAACACGGTCCACGCCAATCCCTCTCTGGCACAGAGGATCCACCTCCAGCCAGCCGAATCGTGACAGTAGATCCGGCCATGGATCCCGCTGAAGTCCCACTGCCAGTTGTCGCCGACCTCACCACGGTGGTCGCCCAGCAGTCGCAACAGATAGCGCAACAAGGTCACCAGCTGTCTCAACTGACCGTGATGCTACAGCAGCTATTACCACAGCTCCAGCAACAATCTCCTCCGCCAGCTCCTGCACCTCCTCCGCAGCGAGTGGCCGCTTCCGGCTTACGATTATCCTTGCCGGATAAATTTGATGGGGACTCTAAGTTTTGCCGTGGCTTTCTTTCGCAATGTTCCCTGCACTTGGAGATGATGTCGGACCAGTTTCCAACTGAAAGGTCTAAGGTGGCTTTCGTAGTCAGCCTTCTGTCTGGGAAAGCTCTGTCATGGGCCACACCGCTCTGGGACCGCAATGACCCTGTCACTGCCTCTGTACACTCCTTCTTCACGGAGATCCGAAGTGTCTTTGAGGAACCTGCCCGAGCCTCTTCTGCTGAGACTGCCCTGCTGAACCTGGTCCAGGGTAATTCTTCTGTTGGCGAGTACGCCATCCAATTCCGTACTCTTGCCTCCGAATTATCCTGGAATAATGAGGCCCTCTGCGCGACCTTTAAAAAAGGCCTATCCAGCAACATTAAAGATGTGCTGGCCGCACGAGAAATTCCTGCTAACCTGCATGAACTTATTCATCTTGCCACCCGCATTGACATGCGTTTTTCCGAAAGGCGTCAGGAGCTCCGCCAGGATATGGACTTTGTTCGCACGAGGCGGTTTCTCTCCCCGACTCCTCTCTCCTCTGGTCCTCTGCAATCCGTTCCTGTGCCTCCCGCCGTCGAGGCTATCCAAGTTGACCGGTCTCGCTTGACACCTCAAGAGAGGACATGACGCCGCATGGAGAACCTATGCCTGTACTGTGCCGGTACCGAACACTTCTTGAAAGATTGTCCTATCCGTCCTCCCCGCCTGGAAAGACGTATGCTGACTCCGCACAAAGATGAGACAGTTCTTGATGTCTACTCTGCTTCTCCACGCCTTACTGTGCCTGTGCGGATATCTTCCTCTACCTTCTCCTTCTCTGCTACGGCCTTCTTGGATTCCGGATCTGCAGGAAATTTTATTTTGGCCTCTCTCATCAACAGGTTCAACATCCCGGTGACCAGTCTTGCCAGACCCCTCTACATCAATTCTGTTAACAATGAAAGATTGGACTGTACCGTGCGTTACCGCACGGAACCTCTCCTAATGTGCATCGGACCTCATCACGAAAAAATTGAATTTTTGGTCCTCTCCAACTGCACTTCTGAAATTCTTCTTGGATTACCGTGGCTTCAACGCCATTCCCCAACCCTTGATTGGTCCACAGGAGAAATCAAGAACTGGGGTACTTCTTGTCACAAGGACTGTCTTAAATCGGTTCCCAGTACTCCTTGCCGTGACCCTGTGGTTTCCCCTGTATCCGGTCTTCCTAAGGCTTATATGGACTATTCTGACGTTTTTTGCAAAAAGCAAGCTGAGACTTTGCCTCCTCACAGGCCTTATGACTGTCCTATTGACCTCCTCGCGGGTACTACCCCACCCCGGGGCAGAATCTATCCTCTGTCTGCTCCTGAGACTCTTGCCATGTCGGAGTACATCCAGGAGAATTTAAAAAGGGGGTTTATCCGCAAGTCCTCCTCTCCTGCCGGAGCTGGATTTTTTTTTTTCCAAAAAAGATGGCTCCCTACGTCCTTGTATTGATTACCGCGGACTTAATAAAATCACGGTAAAAAAACGCTACCCCTTACCTCTTATCTCGGAACTCTTTGATCGCTTACAAGGTGCCCACATCTTTACCAAACTGGACTTAAGAGGTGCTTATAATCTCATCCGCATCAGGGAGGGGGACGAATGGAAGACCGCATTTAACACCAGAGATGGACACTTTGAGTATCTGGTCATGCCCTTTGGCCTATGCAACGCCCCTGCCGTCTTCCAAGACTTTGTTAATGAAATTTTTCGTGATCTCCTATATTCCTGTGTTGTGGTTTATCTGGATGATATTCTGATTTTTTCTGCCAACTTAGAAGAACACCGCCAGCATGTCCGCATGGTTCTTCAGAGACTTCGTGACAATCAACTTTATGCCAAAATGGAGAAATGTCTCTTTGAATGTCAATCTCTTCCTTTCCTAGGATACTTGGTCTCTGGCCAGGGACTACAAATGGACCCAGATAAACTCTCTGCCGTCTTAGATTGGCCACGCCCCTCCGGACTCCGTGCTATCCAACGTTTTTTGGGGTTCGCCAATTATTACAGACAGTTTATTCCACACTTTTCCACTATTGTGGCTCCTATCGTGGCTTTAACCAAGAAAAATGCCAATCCCAAGTCCTGGTCCCCCCAAGCGGAAGACGCATTTAAACATCTCAAGTCTGCCTTTTCTTCCGCTCCCGTGCTCTCCAGACCTGACCCATCTAAACCCTTCCTATTGGAGGTAGATGCCTCCTCAGTGGGAGCTGGAGCTGTCCTTCTACAAAAAAATTCTTCCGGGCATGCTGTGACTTGTGGTTTTTTTTCTAGGACCTTCTCCCCGGCGGAGAGAAACTATTCCATCGGGGATCGAGAACTACTGGCCATTAAATTGGCGCTTGAGGAATGGAGGCACCTGCTGGAGGGATCAAAATTTCCAGTTATCACAAGAATCTCTCCTATCTCCAGTCTGCCCAACGACTGAACCCTCGCCAGGCTAGGTGGTCGTTGTTCTTTGCCCGTTTTAACTTTGAAATCCATTTTCGCCCTGCTGACAAGAACATTAGGGCCGATGCCCTCTCTCGTTCTTCTGATGCCTCTGAAGTAGAGGTCTCTCCGCAACACATCATTCCTCCGGACTGTCTGATCTCCACTTCTCCAGCTTCCATCAGGCAAACTCCTCCAGGGAAGACCTTCGTTTCTCCACGCCAGCGTCTCGGGATTCTCAAATGGGGACACTCCTCCCACCTCGCAGGCCATGTGGGCATCAAAAAATCCTTGCAACTCATCTCTCGATTTTATTGGTGGCCGACTCTGGAGACTGATGTTATTGATTTCGTGCTGGCCTGTACTGTCTGTGCCCGGGATAAGACTCCTCGCCAGAAGCCTGCTGGTCTCCTTCATCCTCTGCCTGTTCCTGAACAGCCTTGGTCACAGATTGGTATGGACTTTATTACGGACTTGCCCTCATCCCGTGGCAACACAGTTGTTTGGGTGGTCGTTGATCGATTTTCCAAGATGGCACATTTTATTCCTCTTCCTGGTCTTCCTTCAGCACCTCAGTTGGCAAAGCAATTTTTTGTACACATTTTTCGCCTTCACGGTTTGCCCACGCATATCGTCTCAGATAGAGGCGTCCAATTCGTGTCTAAATTCTGGAGGGCCCTCTGTAAACAGCTCAAGATCAAATTAAACTTCTCTTCTTCTTATCATCCCCAATCCAATGGGCAAGTAGAAAGAGTTAATCAGGTCCTGGGTGACTATTTACGGCATTTTGTTTCCTCCCGCCAGGATGACTGGGCAGATCTTCTACCATGGGCCGAATTCTCATACAACTTCAGAGTCTCCGAATCTTCTGCTAAATCCCCATTTTTCGTGGTGTACGGCCGTCACCCTCTTCCTCCCCTCCCTACTCCCTTGCCCTCTGGTTTGCCCGCTGTGGATGAAGTGACTCGTGATCTTTCCACCATATGGAAAGAGACCCAAAATTCTCTTTTACAGGCTTCATCCCGGATGAAAAGATTTGCTGATAAAAAAAGAAGAACTCCCCCCATTTTTGCTCCCGGAGACAAGGTATGGCTCTCCGCTAAATATGTCCGCTTTCGTGTCCCCAGTTATAAACTGGGACCATGCTATCTTGGTCCTTTCAAAATCAAGTGCCAGATCAACCCTGTCTCTTACAAACTCCTTCTTCCTCCTTCTCTCCGTATTCCCAATGCCTTCCATGTCTCTCTCCTTAAACCACTCATCCTTAACCGCTTCTCTCCCAAAGTTGTTTCTCCCACTCCAGTTTCCGGATCTTCTGACGTCTTTTCTGTGAAGGAGATTCTAGCATCCAAGACGGTCAGAGGTAAAAGATTCTTCTTGGTCGACTGGGAGAATTGCGGCCCTGAGGAGAGATCCTGGGAACCTGAGGACAACATCCTGGACAAAAGTCTTATCCTCAGGTTCTCAGGCTCCAAAAAGAGGGGGAGACCCAAGGGGGGGGGGGGTACTGTTACGCCGAGCGCTCCGGGTCCCCGCTCCTCCCCGGAGCGCTCGCAGCGTTCTCTCATTCGCAGCGCCCCGGTCAGACCTGCTGACCGGGTGCGCTGCGATATTACTCCCAGCCGGGATGCGATTCGCGATGCGGGACGCGCCCGCTCGCGATGCGCATCTCGGCTCCCGTACCTTACCCGTTCCCCGTCTGTGTTGTCCCGGCGCGCGCGGCCTCGCTCCTTAGGGGGCGCGCGCGCGCCGGGTCTCTGCCATTTAAAGGGCCGCTGCGCCACTGATTGGCGCAGCAGGCCTAATCAGTATTCTCACCTGTGCACTCCCTACTTATACCTCACTTCCCCTGCACTCCCTCACCGGATCTTGTTGCCATTGTGCCAGTGAAAGCGTTTCCTTGTGTGTTCCTAGCCTGTGTTCCAGACCTCCTGCTGTTGCCCCTGACTACGATCCTTGCTGCCTGCCCTGACCTTCTGCTACGTCCGACCTTGCTCTTGTCTACTCCCTTGTACCGCGCCTATCTTCAGCAGTCAGAGAGGTTGAGCCGTTGCTGGTGGATACGACCTGGTTGCTACCGCCGCTGCAAGACCATCCCGCTTTGCGGCGGGCTCTGGTGAATACCAGTAGCAACTTAGAACCGGTCCACCAACACGGTCCACGCCAATCCCTCTCTGGCACAGAGGATCCACCTCCAGCCAGCCGAATCGTGACACCTGTCCTCTTGGATGGCGGCTGGAGTGCAAACTTTGAGGGATATCAGCCGAGACAACAGTCTGTTGGAGTTCAGTGTGATATCTACCGCTTTCCACATACCCAACAAAGACTTTTACAAGTTTTTACAAATCAGACATCTTTTACCATGCCTTCGTTGGCACACTGCATCACTTTCTACCCCATACAACTATTATTTCACTGGAACATCTTCCACCAGGGGTGGGGTATCTAGAGCCTATGTCGCTCTAACGACTCAATCGGGCCCTACTGTATTGGCATACCAATCAGCATGGAAGCGGGACCTTGGGGTCTCCATCTCTCGGGAACAGTGGGAAACACTATATACACTCCCGTCTAGGCTGTCTCACAACATCACCCACCTTGAATCGGCTAGGAAACTATTGTACCGCTGGTACATGGTCCCCACCTGCCTAGTGAAGATTTATCCCCACTCGTCCCCCCTCTGTTGGAGGTGTGGGGGAGCTACAGGGTCTTTTTTACATATCTGGTGGTCGTGCCCGGGTTTACAGGGGTTTTGGAGTAATACTCACGACGTATTGCAGTCACTAGTTTCTGAACCCTTTCCCTGGGATGCCGGAGTGGCCCTCCTTTCTCTTCACCTAGACACACTTTCATTCTCGAACCGGCTAATTAGCTTTCACGTTTTGTCCACAGCAAGGGTCTCTATAGCTAAAAATTGGAAATCTACAGATACAGCTTCCATGGCCGAAATCCAACGCCACCTCATACACACAATGGAAATTGTGATTCTCGACAGGTTGAAAATGACTAGATCAAACACAGCCGTGTATCTTGTATTGTCTCAATTGAGGAAAACCTTATTAGAGGACCGAGGAGTGGTGATGGGGGTCTAGATGTTGACTCCCGGTACTACCAACAACTGGTCTTCCTGTGCTGCTCCTCCGCCTAGCCTCGTTATAGTACATTATATATACCTGATGTCAATTATGATTTTCTATATTCCGTATGCGATTATTTTCAAGTTATCACGCACTATGTTGTTGTTAGCGCATGTTGCGCTGTGTCTTTTCTTATACTGTTTCTGACCTTTGGGGCCTTCGTGTCCGCTATGTTTTGTACATTATTCTTATAATTTTTTCTAAATAAAAAGTGTTGAATAAAAAAAAGAAAAAAAAGAAAAACTTTTCCTTACCTCTAGTGCTTCCGTGGTACTTCCAATGTCCCGCCTCTACCAGTGATTGGCTGATCGGCAGTATGACACTCTGAGCCTCGATGTCACTTCGGGCCCAAGCATCATGATTTCTGAAAGGAAGAGAAATGTGGCTGGGGGTCAGAGTGAGACACCGGAGGCACTGCGGGAACGCTGTTAAGTAAAGAGTTTTTATATATCATGTGCAATGTCCAAAAGGTATAGAAAAAAGTTTACCGGATTTTTACAAGTTTTCATGGTGCAAAATCATTTCATTTATTCCCCCCAAAGAAAATATCCCAATATTCTTTTTTTTTTTTTTTGAGGGGCTGTCACACACTATTTTGGCTCTATCTAAGAGTACGTATGAAATATCAAAGGCTTTTTAAAATAACAGGGACACTTTAAATGTTCTGCAACTAAGACACTATATTGGGGATTATGGAGATAGTGTTTGTACCAACTCTTACAGCTATCCCCAAACTCACTCAATATAGAAAGTTGACTGGAGTGGTCATCCCATTTTTACATGTTCAGGTGCTTTCACACAGGACAGGTAAGCTTTTGGAATTTTGTTTGCCAGGTGCAGCTACCTAGAATAAATAATGGTTAACCAAATTCCACAATGGTTCTGTTTATTTTCAAATGAAGTTGTAATACTCAACAACACGCATTGAAGAGAAGCACTTGCACCTTCCTCAGGTCAAAAAGTAAACTTTTTTATTTTTTTTGCGGATCGCCTTGAGCAGGTTAACACTTTAACAAAGAATAGGAATAGCCAATCAGTGCCCAGATTTAATTTTGCAAGAGCAATTTAAGAATTAAAAGCTGAGCTTTGGTTTCTATAGGCAACAAAAGACATTTTAAAGAGGTACTCCATTAGCCAGCGTAGAACTAAATGTTCCAATCGTTGTTTTTGCTCTGCGGGGGTCAGCCACGCCCCCTCGGGCCATCACAGCCAAGCCTCCTCAATGCTGTCACGCCCCCTCCCATAGACTTGCATTGAGGGTGTGTGGCTGTGACATCACGAGGGGGCGTGGCCTACCCCGCAGCACGAAAACAGCATTTGGAACATTTAGTTCCACGCTGGTCAGTGGAGTACCCCTTTAAGAAAGTATTGATGAATGAGGCCCACGCCTTCACCCTCTTGTGCACTGCATATTGTTCTCCATCACTGCTTAGTTCCTAGTTGCCATCCACTGCTCATCTCTATTGCTCCTAGTGAGCATGTGCAACCAGAAAGCTGGAATTGAACTAGATGTCATAACCAGAGGCGGCTCTAGACTTTTTGAGGCCTTAGGCAAAAATATATCTGAGGCCTCCCCAAGTGCGATAAAAAAAAACCGCAATGCACTATATCTATTTATCAGTGGGTATGTAGTTTGAAGTGCTGCTTTATACAGCAACTCACCAATGACGTCTTCTCTTATTTGCAATGTTGCCTTCTCTTCTCCATCTGGTCCGGGCCATCATGACAATTTCTTCCACCCACAATTCTTCACCGTTAAACCTGCAAAGCAAACCTATTAGGCGCCGAACTTTTTTTTTCCATGGGTGACAGAGGAGTCTAGAAGAGTGTACATGGGTGACAGTTGAGTGTAGAAGAGTGTACATGGGTGACAGAGGGGTGTACAGAGGGGTGTACATGGGTGACAGAGGGGTATAGAGGAGTGTACATGGGTGACAGAGGGGTGTAGAGGAGTGTACATGGGTGACAGAGGAGTGTAGAGGAGTGTACATGGGTGGCAGAGGGGTATAGAGGAGTGTACATGGGTGGCAGAGGGGTATAGAGGAGTGTACATGGGTGACAGAGGGGTGTAGAGGAGTGTACATGGGTGACAGAGGGGTGTAGAGGAGTGTACATGGGTGACAGAGGGGTGTAGAGGAGTGTACAGAGGGGTGTAGGGAGGTGTACAAGGGTGACCGATGGGTGTAGAAGAGTGAACATGGGTGGTGACAGAGGGGTGGACAGGAGTGACAAGGTGGTAACAGAGGGGTGGACAGGGGTGACAGAGGGGTGAATAGGGGGTGGACATGGGTGACAAGGATGTGGTCAGAGGGGAGGACAATGGAGGGTGAACATGGGTGACAGGGATGGACAGTGGTGACAGAGGGTTGGATGGGGGGGGTGGACATGGATGACAGGAGGGTGGACATGGGAGACAGGGGGTCAGAGGGGTGGACAAGGGTGACAAGGGGGTAAAAGAGGGACAGGAGTGACAGAGGGGTGGACTGGGGTAACAAAGGGACAGATGGGTGAACAGGAGGGTGGACATGGGTGACAGGGTAGACGGGGGTAAAACATGGGTGACAGGGATGAACAGCAGAGTGGACAAGGCGGACATGGATGATAGGAGGGTGGACATAGGTGAGAGGGTGGGGTGGACATGGGTGACAGGGGGTGAACATGGGTTACAGGAGGGTGAACATGGGTGACAGGGGGTGGACATGGGTGACAGGGGAGTGGACATGGATGACAGGGGGGGTGGACATGGGTGACAGGAGGGTGAACATGGGTGACAGGGGGTGGACACGGGTGACAGAGGGTGAACAGGGGTGACAGGGGGTGAACAGGGGTGGCAGGGGGTTGACAGGGGTGACAGGGGGGTGAACAGGGGTGACAGGGGGGTGAACAGGGGTGACAGGGGGTGAACAGGGGTGTGAACAGGGGTGACAGGGGGTGAACAGGGGTGACAGGGGGTGGACATGAGTGACAAGGGGGCTGAACAGGGGTGACAGGGGGGTGAACAGGGATGACAGGGGGCGTGGACATGGGTGACAGGGGGGTGGACGTGTTATTATAACATTATTACGGACAGTGTACACACCTGACATCCTAACAGGCCATGGTGTGGGATGAGTATGCCTCCAGCTGTTGCAAAACTACAACTCCCATCATGCCTGGACAGACTTAGGCTGTCCGGGCATGCTGGGAGTTGTAGTTTTGTAACAGCTGGAGGCACCCGGGTTGGGAAACACTGGGCTGGCAGGGGGTTTGAGGGGGGCTAGACATGGGTGACGAGGGGGTAGGACATGGGTGACAGGGATGGACAGGGAGGTAGACAAGGCGGACATGGATGAAATGGGGGGTGGACATGTGTGACGGGGGGGTGCAGAGGGTGGACCTGGGTGATGGTGTGGGGGTTTGGACAGAGTTGAGAAGGGGCAACAGGGGGTGGAAAGGGTACGATACCTTCGGAAATCTCACCTCACACCGGCCTGCGCAGCTTGCAGCTCCACGGCAGTCCGGCGCAAATGCAGCTCGCTCCGCCGTCGGGCACCATTTTCGGCTCACTGCGCCGCAAGGGGGAGGGGAGGGTCACGCAGGGGATGCAGGAGGACGCTGTGTGCGCAGTGCGCACGCAGGCTTCCCTACCCCCCTGTGCGCAGGCCGGGGCAGGACATTTAAAAAAATGTCACCAAAATCACTGCTCTAACTACACGATTTCGGCGGCCGCAAGGCCCCTTTTAGCGCCAGGCCTTAGGCGGCCGCCTATATCGCCTAATTAGAGAGCCGCCTCTGGTCATAACCCTAGGCAACCAGCTATAAACATCACACTTTGGTGATTATGTGATGTCCCAGTACAGGTACACGTTCCTGTACTACCTGTAGGCCCTGTCAGGTTGAGTCCCTCAGTGACCTGGGGGCTCCCCTGCAGGGACTCCCTTTGTTCTCCTGTTAATTTAATAAATGTAGTATATGTGCCTTTAATAGCATAGACAGGATATTTATGTCTAGACAGTATACAGGACCTGTGGAGGTCTCATGGGGCCTGTGTGTGTAAGTTGGTCCTATGTTATGCAGCTACATGATTTGTTGCAATATATACCCTCAGAGAGCACCAGCCTATGACCCACAGCTTGACCAATGGGCTTTGGTCCAGCCCCCCCCCCCCCCCCCCACTATATAAAGATGTGGCAATCTTTAATTAGCTCTCTTAGA
Source organism: Hyla sarda (assembly GCF_029499605.1). Taxonomy (NCBI): domain Eukaryota; kingdom Metazoa; phylum Chordata; class Amphibia; order Anura; family Hylidae; genus Hyla; species Hyla sarda. Next base: position 256,524,894 of record NC_079194.1, on the reverse strand, counting down.
CCCTACCATCTGATATGAGAACAAGTCTTTGCTGAAGCAGCTACCAAAGATCTCAGGACAGTGTTCAGCATCTGGAGTACCACAAAGCTACAACTCTCCAGTAAGTCTACAAGTCTACATCTGCTGTCACTAAAGTTAGTCAAGTCCTGCACAGTCGAGTCACGTCTAATTAGAAGTCAAAGTCAAGTTTATTACAAGTATTGGTCCAGCAAGCTGCGAGGTCCTCTGGGTACTGGTCAACTCTCTGGGAACTCTGGCCTTAGCTGTGAAGATAATTACACCTGTCTTCTATTCAGTAAAGCCTCCGTTTACCCCTAACTGGTTGTGGACTCTTTATTCACTACTAGCCCATAGGATAGCGGATAATCCGGGCGTGTGGTGTTCCGGAACCCGAAAACCCCTCTGGCATCACGAACACATAGGGGTTAATACCATCAGACCCCGAGGGTTAATAACATCTGATCCCACCACTCTCACTATCAGTGGCTGAACAAGAACACCGCTGCAGTTGCCGATTGGCTGAGTAGGCAGTGCCCCATTTGGAAACTTCCAATCCATACCAGCCCTGAGCTGGGAAGCAAGAACAGACGATCCACACTAAACAGTCAGCTGTGAGACAATCGCATTCCAACTGTCCCAAACTATCTAAAAGACGGAAGAAAACAAAATAGTAGGATGATCCCTGCTATTCAGAACAGCTTGTTACATACCTGTGTATTTTATATGCACAGTCTATAATGCAAAACAAAATAATAATATTGTCCTCGTGGGGCAAAAAGTTGAATAAAGTAGTCTAAAATCTAATAAGATAAACAGAAAAAGCTAAAATATTATTTTTGTTTTTAAACAACCTCATAAAGTATCATGTTGGTATAATGTTCGATAAAATACATAACAAAATTGTTACCTAAGGCTACAGAAAATGAGCTACTAATACATACTACTCTGGAAAGAGAACAAAAAGAGAGGTACAAAGTTATTTTTAATTCAGAATTTTTTATTTCTAAATATTTGTTGTCTGTTTTCGTTAATTATTACAATTAAGGTAATTAGATTATTTTCACTGTTTAACCCCTCTGTATCTATCAGACTATGTCCACTGGTTCATACAGGGAAAACGTTATCTCTGATAGGACACAAGTCCCACTTGGCAACCACAACCTTGTCATGAAGTGTCATGTTTCCTGTAGGTAGTTCAGAAAAGGTTTCAGAATTAACCTAAATTCTAGAAAACACAGGGTCTGGTGAAAACAAATGTGCTGTTGACTGCATGCATGAAAAAAAGCTGTAGCCAATTGCTGCACAAGTTTGCCGCATTCAGCTGCATCTGGACTCACGCTTTTACCCTAATATTTTTGCCATCTTTTCTTAGAACCCTTCATTGTGTATTTCATCTCATATTCTCCTTGTATAAAAAAGACAGCTTTATGTTCTCGTTCCCCTAAGTGAGATGTGCCTCAATACATTCTAAAGACACTTTCACATGGCAGTATGTCGGTCAATATTTTGCATCACTATTTGTATCCCAGAACCAGAAGTGGAACCTACAGAAAAAATGTTATGAAAAAAAATTCTATGTGCGACATATTGGGCCCAGGCAATAAACTTAATATCAGAAAGTGAAACAATGGCAAAGAGCAAAGAAGGTAACCAATAACAGATAGAACAGTCTCTGCAAGTGACTCTATATAAGAACACGAGTATGACACTCAAAGAGTACCTGCCATCAAAAAACTTTTTTATATGTTATAGATCATTCCATATTAAACAACTTCCTAATAGGATTTTTTTTTTTAAATGCTTCCTTATATGTCTTTTTACATTTTGAAAATGTGGCCATTAGGGGTCTCCCTAAGAGTCCCTGGCCGCAAGCTTTTGCATTGATTTCGGACTCACGCCCTCCTGGCAGTGACCGCTGGCTGAGCACGTAATCAGCTCAACGCAGCTCCCTGCCTGTCAATCAGACAGGCGGGAGCTCTGTGCTCAGTCGCATACCCTGCAGGGCTCTGTGCATTGAGGACAAGCAGGGCTCTGTGTAGTGAGGACAAGCAGGGCTCTGTACACTGAGGACAAGCAGGGCTCTCTACAATGAGGACAAGCAGGGCTGTGTACACTGAGGACAAGTAGGGTTCTGTGCTGTGAGGACAAGCAGCGCTCTGTGCTGTGAGGACAAGCAGGGCCCTGTGCTGTGAGGACAAGCAGGGCTCTGTACACTGAGGACAAGCAGCGCTCTGTGCACTGAGGACAAGTGGCGCTCTGGGCGGTGAGGACAAGCAGGGCTCTGTACATTGAGGACAAGCAGGGCTCTGTACACTGATGACAAGCAGGGCTCTGTGCACTGAGGACAAGCTGCGCTCTGTGCTGTGAGGACAAGCGGCGCTCTGTACACTGAGGACAAGCGGCGATCTGTGCTGTGAGGACAAGCAGGGCAGTGTCCACTGAGGACAAGCAGGGCTCTGTGCACTGAGGACAAGCGGCGATCTGTGCTGTGAGGACAAGCAGGGATCGGAGCAGTGAGGACAAGCCGCGCTCTGAGCATTGAGGATAAGCAGGGATCTCAGCAGTGAGGACAAGCAGGGCTCTGTACACTGAGGACAAGCAGGGCTCTGTACACTGAGGAAAAGCGGGGCTCTGTACACTGAGGACAAGCAGGGCTCTGTGCACTGAGGACAAGCGGCGCTCAGTACACTGAGGACAAGCGGCACTTTGTGCTGTGAGGACAAGCAGGGCTCTGTACACTGAGGACAAGCAGGGTTCTGTACATTGAGGACAAGCAGGGTTCTGTACAATGAGGAGAAGCTGGGCTCTGTGCACTGAGGACAAGCGGCGCTCTGTGCACTGAGGACAAGCGGCGCTCTGTGCTGTGAGGACATGCGGTGCTCTGTACACTGAGGTCAAGCGGCGATCTGTGCTGTGAGGACAAGCAGGGCTCTGTACACTGAGGACAAGCAGCGATCTGTACACTGGGGACAGGCGGCGATCTGTACACTGAGGACAAGCAGGGCTCTGTACACTGAGGACAAGCGGCAATCTGTACACTGAGGACAAGCAGCAATCTGTACACTGAGGACAGGCAGGGCTCTGTACACTGAGGACAAGCAGGGCTCTGTACACTGAGGACAAGTGGAAATCTGTACACTGAGGACAAGCAGGGCTCTGTACACTGAGGACAAGCGGCGATCTGTACACTGAGGACAAGCAGGGATCTGAGCAGTGAGGATAAGCAGCGATCTGAGCAGTGAGGACAAGCAGGGATCTGTGCAGTGAGGATAAGCAGGGATCTGTGCAGTGAGGACAAGAAGGGATCTGAGCAGTGAAGACAAGAAGGGTTCTGAGCAGTGAGGACAAGCAACGATCTGAACAGTGAGGACAAGCAAGGATCTGAGCAGTGAGGACAAGCAGGGCTCTGCAAATGCAGGCTCACACCCCCCCCCCCCCCCCCCTGCTCTCCTCAGCAAAGTGAGGGCGGAAGCACACCCACACTATGTGAACAAGAAGAAAGGTGAGATACAGAGCTTTTAAAAAAAAATAATTAAGGGCAGGGTGGGTGTTAGGAGTAGTTAGGAGTGAGGACAAGCGGAGCTCTGAGCACTGAGGACAAGCAGGGATCTGAGCCGTGAGGACAAGCAGGGCTCTGTACACTGAGGACAAGCAGGGCTCTGTACACTGAGGACAAGCAGGGCTGTGTACACTGAGGACAAGTAGGGTTCTGTGCTGTGAGGACAAGCAGCGCTCTGTGCTGTGAGGACAAGCAGCGCTCTGTGCTGTGAGGACAAGCAGGACTCTGTACACTGAGGACAATCAGGGTTCTGTACACTGAGGACAAGCAGGGTTCTGTACACTGAGGACAAGCAGGGTTCTGTACACTGAGGACAAGCAGGGCTCTGTACACTGAGGACAAGCAGGGTTCTGTGCTGTGAGGACAAGCGGTGATCTGTGCTGTAAGGACAAGCAGGGCTCTGTGCTGTGAGGACAAGCGGCACTTTGTGCTGTGAGGACAAGCAGGGCTCTGTACACGGAGGACAAGCAGGGCTCTGTGCACTGAGGACAAGCGGCGCTCAGTACACTGAGGACAAGTGGCGCTCTGTGCTGTTAGGACAAGCAGGGCTCTGTACATTGAGGACAAGCAGGGCTCTGTACACTGACGACAAGCAGGGCTCTGTGCAGTGAGGACAAGCGGCGCTCTGTGCTGTGAGGACAAGCAGGGCAGTGTACACTGAGGACAAGCAGGGCTCTGTGCACTGAGGACAAGCAGCGATCTGTGCTGTGAGGACAAGCAAGGATCTGAGCAGTGAGGACAAGCGGCGCTCTGAGGATAAGCAGGGATCTGAGCAGTGAGGACAAGCAGGGCTCTGTACACTGAGGACAAGCAGGGCTCTGTACACTGAGGACAAGCAGGGCTCTGTGCACTGAGAACAAGCGGCGCTCAGTACACTGAGGACAAGCGGCGCTCTGTGCTGTGAGGACAAGCAGGGCTCTGTACACTGAGGACAAGCAGGGCTCTGTACACTGAGGACAAGCAGAGCTCTGTGCACTGAGAACAAGCGGCGCTCAGTACACTGAGGACAAGCGGCGCTCTGTGCTGTGAGGACAAGCAGGGCTCTGTACACTGAGGACAAGCAGGGCTCTGTACACTGAGGACAAGCGTCGCTCTGTGCTGTGAGGACAAGCGGCGCTCTGTACACTGAGGACAAGCGGCGATCTGTGCTGTGAGGACAAGCAGGGCTCTGTACACTGAGGACAAGAAGCGATCTGTACACTGGGGACAGGCGGCGATCTGTACACTGAGGACAAGCGGCGATCTGTACACTGAGGACAAGCAGGGCTCTGTACACTGAGAACAAGCAGGGCTCTGTGCACTGAGGACAAGCGGCGATCTGTGCTGTGAGGACAAGCAGGGCTCTGTACACTGAGGACAAGCAGTGATCTGTACACTGGGGACAGGCGGCGATCTGTACACTGAGGACAAGCGGCGATCTGTACACTGAGGAAAAGCAGGGCTCTGTACACTCAGGACAAGCGGCAATCTGTACACTGAGGACAAACAGCAATCTGTACACTGAGGACAAGCAGCAATCTGTACACTGAGGACAAGGGGGAAACAGAACGAGAGAAAGGCAAAAGACTCAGGGAGGTTGTTGATCAGAGAATTGATCCCAAGGTTCCCATATGGAAAGGTAAAGAGGCATGGAACGGTGCACTGAGGACAAGCGGCGCTCTGTGCTGTGAGGACATGCGGCGCTCTGTACACTGAGGTCAAGCGGCGATCTGTGCTGTGAGGACAAGCAGGGCTCTGTACACTGAGGACAAGCAGCGATCTGTACACTGGGGACAGGCGGCGATCTGTACACTGAGGACAAGCAGGGCTCTGTACACTGAGGACAAGCGGCAATCTGTACACTGAGGACAAGCAGCAATCTGTACACTGAGGACAGGCAGGGCTCTGTACACTGAGGACAAGCAGGGCTCTGTACACTGAGGACAAGTGGAAATCTGTACACTGAGGACAAGCAGGGCTCTGTACACTGAGGACAAGTGGCGATCTGTACACTGAGGACAAGCAGGGATCTGAGCAGTGAGGACAAGCAGGGATCTGTGCAGTGAGGATAAGCAGGGATCCGTGCAGTGAGGACAAGAAGGGATCTGAGCAGTGAAGACAAGAAGGGTTCTGAGCAGTGAGGACAAGCAAGGATCTGAGCAGTGAGGACAAGCAGGGCTCTGCAAATGCAGGCTCACATCCCCCCCCCCCCCTGCTCTCCTCAGCGAAGTGAGGGTGGAAGCACACCCACACTATGTGAACAAGAAGAAAGGTGAGATACAGAGCTTTTAAAAAAAAATTATTAAGGGCAGGGTGGGTGTTAGGAGTAGTTAGGAGTGAGGACAAGCGGCGCTCTGAGCACTGAGGACAACCAGGGATCTGAGCAGTGAGGACAAGCAGGGCTCTGTATACCACGGTTTTTGGTCCGGTCAGAAAACCGTATACAGGGAAAAATGAGACAACCGGAGTCAGCATTTGACTCCGGTCGGCTCATTGAAATGAATGGGGTTCGGGCTGGATCCGGCTGGGATACGGGAGCAGCCGGTTTTCGCCCCTCCGCACCGGATCCAGCAACCGTACACTACAAACGTAGTGTGAACCCACCCTCAATCACACTTCTGTGAAATCACACCGTCCGTCTGTGAAAGCAACACTGATTGACAATCAATTTCACATGCTGTTGTGCAAATGGAACAGACAACAGGTGGAAATTATAGGCAATTAGCAAGACTCCCCCAATAAATGAGTGGTTCTGCAGGTGGTGACCACAGACCACTTCTAAGTTCCCAAGCTTCCTGGCTGATGTTTTGGTCACTTTTGAATGCTGGCGGTGCTTTCACTCTAGTGGTAGCATGAGACGGAGTCTACAACAAATAAAGGGGGCTCAGGTAGTGCAGCTCATCCAGGATGGCACATCAATGCAAGCTGTGGCAAGAAGGTTTGATAGAAATTGAAGGTATTGAAAGAATTCAGATTATTGGGCAGACTAAATGGGCCAAATGGTTCTTATCTGCCGACACATTCTGTGTTTCTATGTTTGCTCTGTCTGTAAGCATAATGTCCAGAGCATGGATGTGCTACCAGGAGACAGGCCAGTACATCAGGAGATGTGGAGGAGGTCGTAGGAGGGCAACAACCCAGTGGAGGAGAGCAACAACCCAGCAGAAGGACCGCTACCTCGGCCTTTGTGCAAGGAGGAGCAGGAGGAGCACTGCCGGAGCCCTGCAAAATGACCTCCAGCAGGCCACAAATGTGGATGAGTCCACTCAAACGGTCAGAAACAGACTCCATGAGGGTGGTATGAGGGCCCGACGTCCACAGGTGGGGGTTGTGCTTACAGCCCAACACCCTGCAGGGTGTTTGGCATTTGCCAGAGAACACCAAGATTGGCAAATTTGCCACAGGTGCCCTGTGCTCTTTACAGATGAAAGCAGGTTCACACTGACCACATGTGACAGACGTGACAGAGTCTGGAGATGCCATGGAGAATGTTCGGCTGCCTGCAACATCCTCCAGCATGACCAGTTTGGCAGTGGGTCAGTAATGGTGTGGGGTGGCATTTCTTTGGGGGGGCGCACAGCCCCCCCATGTGCTAGCCAGAGGCAGCCTGACTGCCATTAGGTACCGAGATAAGATCCTCAGACCCCTTGTGAGACCATATGCTGGTACGGTTGGCCCTTGGTTCCTCCTAATGCAAGACAATGCTAGACCTCATGTGGCTGGAGTGGGTCAGCAGTTCCTGCAAGAGGAAGGCATTGATGCTATGGACTGGCCCGCCCGTTCCCCAGACCTGAATCCGATTGAGCACATCTGGGACATCATGTCTCGCTCCATCCACCAACGTCACGTAGCACCACAGGCTGTCCAGGAGTTGGCGGATGCTTTAGTCCAGGTCTGGGAGGACATTCCTCAGGGCCGCCACCTCATCAGGAGCATGCCCAGGCATTGTAGGGAGGTCATACAGGCACGTGGAGGCCACACACTACTGAGCCTCATTTTTACTTGTTTTAAGGACATTACATCAAAGTTGGATCAGCCTGTGTTATGCCGAGCGTCCGGGTCCCTGCTCCTCCCCGGAGCGCTCGCTGCGTTCCTCTCTCTGCAGCGCCCCGGTCAGACCCGCTGACCAGGAGCGCTGCACTGACACTGCCGGCGGGGATGCGATTTGCATAGCAGGATGCGCCCGCTCGCGAATCGCATCCCAAGTCACTCACCTGTCCCGGTCCCCGGCTGTCATGTCCTGGCACGCGCGGCTCCGCTCCTTAGGGCTCTCTAAGATTTAAAGGGCCAGTGCACCAATGATTGGTGCCTGGCCCAATCTGTCTGATTAGCTTCCACCTGTGCACCTGTCTATATAACCTCACTTCCCCCTTCCTTCCTTCCTTCCTTCCTTGCCGGATCTTGTTGCCATTGTGCCTTGAGAAAGCGTTTACTGTGTTTGCCATTACTGTGTTCCTGACCTCTTGCTTTCTCCATTGACTACGAACCTTGCCGCCTGCGCCGACCTTCTGCTACGTCTGACCTTGCCTCTGTCTAGTCCTTCTGTCCCACGCCTTCTCAGCAGTCAGCGAGGTTGAGCCGTTGCCGGTGGATACGACCTGGTTGCTACCGCCGCAGCAAGACCATCCCGCTTTGCGGCGGGCTCTGGTGAATACCAGTAGCAACCTAGAACCGGTCCACCGACACGGTCCACGCCAATCCCTCGCTGACACAGAGGATCCACATCCAGCCTGCCGAATCGTAACAGTAGATCCGGCCATGGATCCCGCTGAGGTGCCGCTGCCAAGTCTCACTGACATATCCACGGTGGTCGCCCAGCAATCCCGACTGATCGGCCAACAAGGTCACCAGCTGTCGCAGTTGACCGCCATGCTACAGCAACTTCAGTCACAGCTACAGCAGCAACCATCTCCTCTGCCGGCTTCTGCACCTCCTCTGCAGCGAGTGGCCGCTCCTAACCTCCGCTTGTCCCTGCCGGACAAATTTGATGGGGACTCTAGACTATGCCGTGGTTTCCTGTCTCAATGTTCCCTACATTTGGAGATGTTGTCGGACCAATTTCCTACAGAACGGTCGAAAGTGGCTTTCGTGGTTAATCTTCTGTCTGGCAAGGCCCTGTCATGGGCCACACCGCTCTGGGACCGCAATGATAATGTCACTGCCACTGTACAGTCCTTCTTCGCTGAGGTTCGTAGTGTCTTCAAGGAACCAGCCCGAGCTTCTTCTGCCGAAACTGCCTTGCTGAACCTGGTCCAGGGAGATTCTTCTGTAGGCAAATACGCCATCCAATTTTGTACCCTCGCCTCTGAATTATCTTGGAACAACGAGACCCTCTGCGCGACCTTTAAAAAAAGGCCTATCCAGTAACATCAAGGATGTGCTGGCCGCACGAGAAATTCCTGCCAACCTGCATGAACTTATCCATTTGGCCACCCGCATTGACATGCGTTTTTCTGAAAGACACCATGAGCTCCGCCAGGAAAAAGACCTTGATCTCTGGGCACCTCTCTCCCAATATCCTTTGCAAACTACCTCTGTGCCTCCCGCCAAGGAGGCTATGCAAGTGGATCGGTCTCGCCTGACCCATGAAGAGAGGATTCGCCGCAGGGATAAAAATTTATGTCTGTACTGCACTAGCACCGAACATTTCCTTGTGGATTGCCCTATTCGTCCTCCACGTCTGGTAAACGCACGCACGCACCCAGCTCACGTGGGTGTGGCGTCTCTTGGTATGAAGTCTGCTTCTCCATGTCTCACTGTGCCCGTGCGGATTTCTCCTTCTGCCAACTCTTCCTTCTCAGCTATGGCTTTCTTGGACTCTGGTTCTGCGGGAAATTTCATTTTGGCCTCTTTTGTTAATAAGTTCAACATCCCTGTGACCCGTCTCGCCAAGCCGCTCTACATTTCCTCGGTCAACGGAGTAAAATTGGACTGCACTGTGCGTTACCGCACAGAACCCCTGCTCATGAGCATTGGACTGAATCACGAAAAAATTAAACTTTTTGTTTTGCCCAACTGCACCTCTGCAGTCCTCCTCGGTCTGCCATGGCTCCAACGCCACTCTCCTACCCTTGACTGGACATCCGGGGAGATAAAGAGCTGGGGTGCTTCTTGCCACAAAAAATGCCTCACGTCTGCTCCCAGTCCCGTCAGTCAAACATCAGTGTCTCCTCCTATACCTGATCTTCCCAAGGCCTATCAGGACTATGCCGTGCCTCCTCATAGCCCCCGTCCTGGTAACACTCTGCCCCGTGCCAAGCTTCCCACTCCTTTTGAACTGCCTGCCGTTGATGTGTATACCCAGGACTTCTCTGTTTTCCAGAAGGAAACTCTACAATCGCTCCCAATGTCCTCGTCCCATGTGGAGCGACAACCGGACAAAAAGAGGGGGAGACCTAAGGGGGGGGGTACTGTTACGTCGAGCGCTCCGGGTCCCTGCTCCTCCCCGGAGCGCTCGCGGCGTTCCTTTCTCTGCAGCGCCCCGGTCAGACCCGCTGACCGGGAGCGCTGCACTGACACTGCCGGCGGGGATGCGATTCACATAGCGGGACGCGCCCGCTCGCGAATCGCATCCCAAGTCACTCACCTGTCCCGGTCCCCGACTGTCACGTCCTGGCGCGTGCGGCTCCGCTCCTTAGGGCGCACGCGCGCCAGCTCTCTAAGATTTAAAGGGCCAGTGCACCAATGATTGGTGCCTGGCCCAATCTGTCTGATTAGCTTCCACCTGTGCACCTGTCTATATAACCTCACTTCCCCCTTCCTTCCTTGCCGGATCTTGTTGCCATTGTGCCTTGAAAAAGCGTTTACTGTGTTTGCCATTACTGTGTTCCTGACCTCTTGCTATCTCCATTGACTACGAACCTTGCCGCCTGCCCCGACCTTCTGCTACGTCTGACCTTGCCTCTGTCTAGTCCTTCTGTCCCACGCCTTCTCAGCAGTCAGCGAGGTTGAGCCGTTGCCGGTGGATACGACCTGGTTGATACCGCCGCAGCAAGACCATCCCGCTTTGCGGCGGGCTCTGGTGATTACCAGTAGCAACCTAGAACCGGTCCACCGACACGGTCCACGCCAATCCCTCGCTGACACAGAGGATCCACATCCAGCCTGCCGAATCGTAACAGTAGATCCGGCCATGGATCCCGCTGAGGTGCCGCTGCCAAGTCTGGCTGACATATCCACGGTGGTCGCCCAGCAATCCCGACTGATTGCCCAACAAGGTCTGCTTCTCCACGTCTCACTGTGCCCGTGCGGATTTCTCCTTCTGCCAACTCTTCCTTCTCAGCTATGGATTTCTTGGACTCTGGTTCTGCGGGAAATTTCATTTTGGCCTCTTTTGTTAATAAGTTCAACATCCCTGTGACCCGTCTCGCCAAGCCGCTCTACATTTCCTCGGTCAACGGAGTAAAATTGGACTGCACTGTGCGTTACCGCACAGAACCCCTGCTCATGAGCATTGGACTGAATCACAAAAAAATTTTACTTTTTGTTTTGCCCAACTGCCACTCTCCTACCCTTGACTGGACCACCGGGGAGATCAAGAGCTGGGGTGCATCTTGCCACAAAAAATGCCTCACGTCTGCTCCCAGTCCCGTCAGTCAAACCTCAGTGTCTCCTCCTATACCTGGTCTTCCCAAGGCCTATGAGGACTATGCCGTGCCTCCTCATAGCCCCCGTCCTGGTAACACTCTGCCCCGTGCCAAGCTTCACCCTCTGCCCCCCCTCCCCATTCCCACTCCTTCTGAACTGCCTGCCGTTAATGTGTATACCCAGGACTTCTCTGTTTTCCAGAAGGAAACTCTACAATCTCTCCCAATGTCCTCGTCCCATGTGGAGCGACAACCAGACAAAAAGAGGGGGAGACCTAAGGGGGGGGGTACTGTTACGCCAAGCGCTCCGGGTCCCTGCTCCTCCCCGGAGCGCTCGCGGTGTTCCTCTCTCTGCAGCGCCCCGGTCAGACCCGCTGACCGGGAGCGCTGCACTGACACTGCCGGCGGGGATGCGATTTGCATAGCGGGACGCGCCCGCTCGCGAATCGCATCCCAAGTCACTCACCTGTCCCGGTCCCCGACTGTCACGTCCTGGCGCGCGCGGCTCCGCTCCTTAGGGCGCGCGCGCGCCAGCAATAATAAATCTCTAAGATTTAAAGGGCCAGTGCACCAATGATTGGTGCCTGGCCCAATCTGTCTGATTAGCTTCCACCTGTGCACCTGTCTATATAACCTCACTTCCCCCTTCCTTCCTTCCTTGCCGGATCTTGTTGCCATTGTGCCTTGAGAAAGCGTTTACTGTGTTTGCCATTACTGTGTTCCTGACCTCTTGCTATCTCCATTGACTACGAACCTTGCCGCCTGCCCCGACCTTCTGCTACGTCTGACCTTGCCTCTGTCTAGTCCTTCTGTCCCATGCCTTCTCAGCAGTCAGCGAGGTTGAGCCGTTGCCCGTGGATACGACCTGGTTGCTATCGCCGCAGCAAGACCATCCTGCTTTGCGGCGGGCTCTGGTGAATACCAGTAGCAACCTAGAACCGGTCCACCGACACGGTCCATGCCTATCCCTCACTGACACAGAGGATCCACATCCAGCCTGCCGAATCGTAACAGACTGTACTGTGGTTTTCCACTTTGATTTTGAGTGTGACTCCATATCCAGACCTCCGTGGGTCATTTTTGTGTGATTTTGTTGTCAGCACATTCAACTATGTAAAGTCGAAAGTATTTAATTTGATTAGTTAATTCATTCAAATCTAGGATGTGTTATCTTAGTGTTCCCTTTATTTTTTTGAGCGGTGTATATATATATATATATATATATATATATATATATACATATATATATAATTTTTATTTTTTTACACATTCAATTATCCCCCAATCCCCAAAATTAAGGGCCATGACGCTGGGGCACTTTACAGGGAGCTGCCAGCGTCAGTGCCTCTGTCGTGTCATGCTTCTGTAATTCACGAGCACCGTCTGTCTTGCGCGCCCTATAACATAGTAGCTGGACAGGACGGGAGGGAGGAGGCGACGGAATTGGATCTTGTACGCCACTAACACAGTAAGGGGGGGCCTGGGGGGCTCTGGATGTTTTTGCACACAGCTAATACAGTAGCAGGACAGTTTGCATGCCGCTTGCCTAGTTGCAGCGTGGGGTCGTCGGACTGGGGGGCTTGCACATGCTAGCGGGCCCAGAGTAGAGAGGGAAGGGTGTGGAGGAGGAGAGGGTTGTTCTTGCGCCTCTAACAGGAAGTGGGACCTGAGTGAGGGGCACTGCACTCTTCTGTCAACAATGGTACAGTGTGCAGACAATAACTTTCTCGTGGTGGACAGAGCAGCGCCCCCATCAAGAGGGTGCTCTAGGCGGCTGCCTATCCCGCCTATAAGTAGCGTCGGCCCTGCAACACACCACCTAACGTTTTGCTCCAAGCTTCTTCCGGGGTATGAATGGAGTGAAATGCCCGGAAGAAGCTTGAAGCCTGTACAAATACAGTAGTGAAGTGAATTTTCCTCATCCCCTCCATGTGTACACCAAGATTATGTCTTGGGGGGGGAGTCAACATTTTCAGTTTTAGGTTTCTTATTATTGATGCAGGTGAAGAATATTTTTGGGTTATTTTACGGTCTATGGCAATTGTTCTCTCTGTTGCAATATCTGCTAATTTTATTTTTGTTGGCAGAATTTATTCTTCTCCTTATAATTTTTTAACACCTCCCAACTACTTTCTTAGTCTAAATGCCTTCCTTTTATCATTATTCTCATCTCTGACTGTTTTGGTTAACCAAATTGGTCTTCTGTTTCTAACACGTTTATTCCAGTAGGGTATATGTCCTTCACAAGATCTATTTGGGATGCTCTTAAAAATGTTCCATTTAGCTTGTGTACTTTTATTACTGAGAACAAAGTCCCAATCTATGTCATTAAGGTCCTTTTTTAGTTGTTAAAAATAGCCCTTCCTGAAATTTAATGTTTTTGTATCCCCACTAGTAGACATCCTCTTATTGGATAAATGAAAACATATTGGGGAGGAATTTATCATTGTTGTCTTTAGTAGACATGTTTTACAGTTAATAGTTTTTAGCTGTGAAATTGCTGACATATGTCAAATTTTTGACATGGCACAGAGCATATGATAAATTGGTATGAGCAATACACAGCTAGGAAAAATTACTTCAGCAGTGTCAATTCTGAAAGTGTCTTTGTTATGTGCTGCGTGTTGCTGTATTGTATTGTTGATCCTCTGCTGACCCCTATAACTTTCTTATTTTTCCATATATGGGGCTGTATGAGGGCTCATTTTTTGCACCATGATCTGTAGATTTTAGCGGTATCACTTTTGCGTATATGTGATGTTTTCTTCCCTTTTTTGCTGTGATTTTGAGATGTGATGTGACCTGAAAATCTGCAATTTTTTTTACGTTTACACTGTTCATTCCACTGGATCATTATCATTTTACTTTAATAGTTCGGACATTTCTGTGATACCAAATTTGTTTATATATACAGTCATGGCCGTAAATTTTGGCACCCCTGAAATTTTTCAAGAAAATTAAGTATTTCTTACAGAAAAGAGTTGCAGTAACACATGTTTTGCTATACACATGTTTATCGCCTTTGTGTGTGTATTGGAACCAAAAAGGGAGGGGAAAAAAAAAGCTAATTGGGCATAATGTCACACCAAACTCCAAAAATGCGCTGGACAAAGTTTTTGGCACCCGTAACTTAATATTTGGTTGCACACCCTTTGGAAAACATAACTAAAATCAGTCGCTTCCTATAACCATCAATAAGCTTCTTACACCTCTCAGCCGGAATGTCTGACCACTCTTCCTTTGCAAACTGCTCCACGTCTCTTATTCCCAACAGCAATTTTAAGATCTCTCCACAGGTGTTTAATGGGACTTAGATCTGGACTCATTGCTGGCCACTTCAGAACTCTCCAGCGCTTTGATACCATACATTTCTGGGTGCTTTTTGACGCATGTTTGGGGTCATTGTCCTGCTGGAAGACCCAAGATCTCAGACGGCAGTGAAGAAGCATTAAAAAGCTATAGAGAAAAATGTAAAATTTGTAAAAAAAAAAAAACGATAAAAGCCGCAAATATAGAGACTCATTGCCAAAGAGAGTAAAACTAATCTCAAAATGTTCTTTAACCATATAAATAGCAAAAACTTCAAAAATGAAAGTGTAGGCCCTTTAAAAAATGATGAGGAACAAACTATAGACAGGGATCAGGAAAAAGCAAATATATTAAACAAATTCTTCACCACTGTATTCACTGAGGAAAATGAAATGCCAGGTGAAATACAGCAAGATAAGGTAAACTCCCCATTACAGGTCACCTGTCTAACCCAGGAAGAAGTACAGTGCCGCATACAAAAAATCTAAATAGTCAAATCACCAGGTCCAGATGGCATTCACCCCAGTGTTATAAAGGAATTGAGTAATGTAATAGACAGACCTCTGTTTTTAATATTCAGGGACTCTATAGTGACACGGACTGTTCCCCAGGACTGGCATGTGGCAAATGTGGTGCCAATATTTAAAAAGGGGTCAAAAGATGACCCTGGGAATTATAGACCTGTTAGTTTAACCTCTGTTGTATGTAAATTGTTTGAGGGTTTTCTAAGGGATGCTACTTTGGAGTATCTTGATAAAAATAAATGTATGACTCCATATCGGCATGGCTTTATGAGGGATCGATGAGGAGGTGAGCTCCAGACTGGACCAGGGGCAATCGCTGGATGTCGTATATCTGGATTTTTCCAAAGCATTTGATACGGTTCCACATTAAAGGTTGGTGCATAAAATGAGAAGGATTGGGCTGGGGCAGAATGTGTGTAAGTGGGTAAGTAACTGGCTCAGTGATAAGAAACAGAGGGTGGTTATTAATGATACTTATTCTGATTGGGTGACTGTTACTAGTGGGTACCACATGGGTCCTGGGTCTTGGGTCCTGTCCTATTAAATATATTTATTAATGACCTGGTAGAGGGGTTGAATAGTAAAGTAGCAATCTTTGCAGATGATACCTAACTCTGCAAAGAGGTAAACACTATAGAGGACAGTGCACTGTTTTATAATATTGTTTTTATTTTCTTACAATACAAAAAAACAAAGGAAAGAAAGGACAACAATATACAACATGACAAACACAATTGGAAGGGCGGGGGTACTTGCCCCACCCACACTAACTCCCAAAACATACCTACATTCACACCTAGTCCTGTACCCTTCCTCGATCCAATCTTCTCTCCCTCTCCAGGTATATTTATAACATGATGATGTAAAACACTCTATAATCGTCTATAGCCTACACGGCACTATACCCCTCTTATCTCTTTTATTTTTTCTATCCAATTGTCCCACATCCTGCATTTTGCATCCAGAGGTATCAAACTGTCTATTTTATCTAATCTAAGTCTTTCCATTGTGCATACGTGGGTTAGAGAGTTTAAAATTTCTATTATGCTGGGGACTTTAGTGGACTTCCAGTTTTTTGCTACTGCCATACGGACCACAGATAACACGTGGAAGCTTATAGCCCTGTCTTTAAATATAAGTTTGTCCAAGCCGATGTTCAGTAGAGCCATCCCGGGACCCCATTCTATTTGTTTTCCTAAGATATTATTTAGCAGTATTTTTATTGCTTCCCATAAGGGCTGTATCGCTCGGCAGCTCCACCAAATATGTAAAAGTGTGCCCTGATCCTGCATGCACCTCCAACACACAGCTTTGCTATTCTCCATGTGGTACATTTTCGCCAGACGTGTTGGTGTATAATACCAGCGATACATGAGTTTACGAGAACTTTCCAGATGTGATATGCAATGTGACAGGCTAGATGGTAAGACGTATAATTTAAACCAGCTCTCATGTGGAATTTGTATACCTAAGTCCTTTTCCCATTTTGTTTGAAAGCTGTAAACTGGGTCATGTAGCTTAACCTGTATTGCTTTATATGCTTTAGAAATGGCCCCCTTACCCCTCCTTGGATAGAAAGAAATATTTTTCAAAATGTGATTTGATTCCCTGACTTTCTACTCTATAAGGCCCCAGCAGATGCCGGATTTGCAAATATTTTAAAAATTCGCATGTGGGTATGTTATATTTCTGAGAGATCTGATCAAAAGGTAGTAAATGACCTTTGCTACGTATATGCCCAATTTGCGTAATTCCTTTTTTTATCCAAAGGGAAAGGTCTGTGTTTGGCAATAGGTTATGAATAGATACCATTGGGATATTGTCATAGCAAGTGTCACCTATCATCCCTTGTGTTAGGGCGTACCGCCAGGTTTCCATATTTGCTTTAGCTGTTGGGCTACTTGTTAATATTGGTTGTTTGTTTAACATAATTTGACATAAAGCTGTGTTTAAAGATAATGCGTTAGTCATGTGTGTTTCTATTTCTATCCATTTTGCTGAAATGTCATTGTGCCACCATCTTTGCAGTTGTGTCAGATGGATTGCACGGTAGTAATTTCTTAGATTTGGGCATCCTACTCCGCCTAGTTTAATATTTCTGAAAAGTATATTTGAAGTTACTCTGGCTGTGTTATTTCTCCAGATATATTTTAATAAAATTGTTTGCAATTTCTTAATAGTAATTTGAGGGATTTTAAGGGGGAGGTTACGAAATAAATATAATATCTTAGGCAATAAAACCATCGTGACCACCCCTATTCGTCCTATCCAAGAGATAGGTAATTTGGAAAACGTTTTTATATCTGCCTGTAGCCTAAGACATAACTGCTCTATATTAACGGTTACTGACTGTCTGGGGGAGGTTGATAATTTTATGCCCAAATATGTAAGTGACTCTTCTGACCATGTAAAGGGAAACTTGGCTATCAATTCCGCCTTAGTAATCCTATCTAATGATAATGGGAGGATTGTTGATTTTAATATATTTAATTTATAATAGGTTATTTGTGAAAATTGATCTAATATATCCATTAAGGAGTCCAATGAGTGTTTAGGTTCTGAAATTGACAAAAGAATATCGTCCGCGAAGAGTCCTATTTTATGACTTGTTGGACCTATTTGAATACACTTAATTGCTTCGCACTCTCGTATTCTTTGTGCCAAGGGTTCTATTAGTAGGGCAAAAAGGAGGGGCAACAGGGGGCAGCCTTGCCGGGTCCCATTTGAGATATTAAAGGGTCTAGATCTGAATCCCTCATTGCATACCCTGGCATAGGGACCTGAGTACAGTATCATAATGGCCTTGCTAAGTTTTGTTGGTAGTCTAAATTTTTCCAAAACCTGTCCCAGGTACCCCCAGTGGACTCGATCGAAAGCCTTCTCCGCATCCAGAGAAAGGAGCAGAGAAGGCATCCGATCGACCACTGCCCTCTCAATCACGTTGAGAAAACGTCTGGTTCCGTCCTGGGATTGCCTCCCCTGAACAAAGCCAACCTGATCTGGATCTATCAAGTCCTGGAGCTTCTTATTTAGCCTATTTGCTAGTAATTTGGCATAGATTTTAATATCGCTATTTAAAAGTGAAATCGGCCTAAAATTTGATGTGTGAGTTGGATTTTTCCCGGGCTTGGGTATAGTTATTATAGATGCTTCCAGGACAGTGCACTGTTACAAATGGATCTGGATAGGTTGGAGGTTTGGGCTAGGAAGTGGCAGATGAGGTTCAATACTGGGGAAGAAAAATCCGGGCTGGGACTATGTATCAAATGGGAGCACACTTGGGACGACTGACTCGGAAAAGGACTTGAGAGTCTTAGTTAACAGTAAATTTAGCTGTAGTGACCAGTGTCGGGCAGCTGCTGCCAAGGCAAAAAAAATCATGGGGTGCATTAATAGGGGCATAGATGCCCATGACAAGGAAATAATTCTACCACTGTACAAATCACTAGTAAGACCATACATAGAATACTGTGTACAGTACTGGGCACCAGTGTACAAGAAAGATATAGTGGAGCTGGAGAGGGTTCAAAGACGGGCAACCAGGGTAATACGGGGAATGGGAGGACTACAGTACCCAGAAAGATAATCAGAATTAGGGTTATTTAGTTTAGAAAAAAGAAGGCTTAGGGGCGACCTAATAACTATGTATAAATATATCAGGGGACCGTACAGAGATCTTTCCCATGATCTATTTATACCCAGAACTGTATCTATAACAAGGGGGCATCCTCTACATCTAGAGGAAAGAAGGTTTCTACACCAGCACAGACGGGAGTTCTTTACTGTAAGAGCAGTGAGACTGTGGAATTCTCTGCCTGAAGAGGTGGTCATGGTGAACTCTGTAAAAGAGTTCAAAAAGGGGTCTGGATGCATTTTTGGAGAATAATAACATCGCTGGTTATATATACTAGATTTATAGGGACAGAACATTGATCCAAGGATTTATTCTGACTGCCATATTTGGAGGCGGGAAGTAATTTTTACCTCAAGTATGATTTTTTTTTTGTCTTCCTCTGGATCAACTCAGTAGGGACTCCTTAGGGTTATACGTTGAACTTCATGGACTCTGGTCTTTTTTCAACCTAATGAATTATGTTACTATGTATGTCTCTGTGACAGCAGTGGGGTCCTCCTGGGTATCCTGCAATAGAGTTTCATTTCATTTAAATGTCGACGGATAGTTCGTACTGACACTGATGCTCCCTGAGCCTGCAGGACACCTTGAATATCTTTGGAACTTGTCTGGGGCTGCTTATCCACCATCTGGACTATCCTGCGTTGACACCTTACATCAATTTTTCTCTTCCGTCCATGCTCAGGGAGATTAGCTACAATGCCATGGGTTGCAAACTTCTTGATAATGTTGCACACTGTGGACAAAGGCAAATCTAGATCTCTGGAGATGGACTTGTAACCTTGAGATTGTTGATATTTTTCCACAATTTCGGTTCTCAAAGCCCTCGACCCTACTCTTCTCCTCTTTCTGTTGTCCATGCTTAGTGTGGCACACATAGACACACAATTCAAATACTAAGTGAACTTCTCTCCTTTTTATCTGCTTTCAGGTGTGATTTTTATATTGCCCACACCTGTTACTTGCCCCATGTGAGTTTAAAGGAGCATCACATGCTTGAAACAATCTTATTTTTCCACAATTTTGAAAGGTTGCCAATAATTTTGTCCAGCCTATTTTTGGAGTTTGGTGTGACATTATGTCCAATTTGCTTTTTTACCTCCTTTTTTGGTTTAGGTCCAATACACACAAAGGGAATAAACGTGTGTATAGCAAATCATGTGTTACTGCAATCCTTTTCTGTGAGAAATACTTCATTTTCTTGAAAAATTTCAGGGGTGCCAGCATTTACGGCCATGACTGTATATATAACTGTTTAACATTTTTTTGTGTAAATTATTATTTATTAATTTATTTTTTAGGAGAGGGGCTTATTCACATTTATTAAAACTCAGGGGGTGCTAGCAGTTGTAGTTGTGTACCATATGGAAATACACATGATAGGGCAGCAATTCCCAATGTATGACTCTTCAGCTTTTGCAAAACTACAACTCCCAGCATGTCCTCACTGTCAGTGCATGCTGGGAGTTGTAGTTATGTATTATTTTTATTTTTACACCTTAATATAAAATCATGGCACTGTAATTTTATATTTCCTGCCCAGAGTCATGATCACAGAAAGTCGCAATGATAAATTCAACACCTCTGTATACACTAACAGAAATTTGAATGTGTACAGTCATTTTTTTTAAATCTGCAGTGCAGTGAAAAGTCGCAAATAAGTGGCACAGAACAAGGGTGCGATTCTTTTGCCACTTTTCACCGCAAAAAAAAAAAAGTGTTGATAAATTTCCCCCATTATGCACTATTAGTCACTATTACCAAGATGACCCTCTACAGATACTTCAGATACTATGTCTGGCCTATTGGAGGGGTACTTCGGTGGAAAACTTTTTTTTTTTTTTTTAAATCAACTGGTGCCAGAAAGTTAAACAAATTTGTAAATAACTTCTATTAAAAAATCTTTACCCTTCCAGTACAGAATGCTACAGAATTCTTTTCTTTTTTAATTTCTTTTTTGTCTTGTCCACAGTGCTCTCTACTGACCTGATGCCCGTATCAGAAACTGTCCAGAGCAGGAGGAAATCCCCATTACAAACATATGCTACTCTGGACAGTTCCTGACACGGACAGATGTGTCAGCAGAAAGCACCGTGGACAAGACAAAAAGAAATTAAAAAAGAAAAGAATTTCCTCTGTAGAATACAGCTGCTAATAAGTACTGTAAGGGGAAAGATTTTTAAATAAAAGTAATTTACAAATCTGTTTTACCTTTCTGGCACCAGTTCATTTATAAAAAAAAAAAGTTTTCCACCGGAGTACCCCTTTGAGGTCCAAAAGTGCCCCCCCTCCCCTCTTGTTGGATCCTGCACTAGTTGGGATATGTAATTGTACTTTGAAATTGCCAAAAACCTTTTTTACTGCCCTATGTATTTGTCTTATTAGTATTTTTATTTTATTTTTTGCTGCTTCTATTATACTTGGTGACTTATGACAAACCCCTACCATTAATTTATTATTCTTACCCTCTACCCTCATTTCCACCCATAGAGACATGGGGGGGGGGGGTGAAATGATTAAGGGTGCTGAAGGAGAACGTAGTTATGACATTATATTTCAATTGGAAACATTTAAATAACTTAACATCGTACCATTCCTCTTGTCATTGGATTGTTTCCCTATACTTTCTGACACTATTAAATTAGTGCTAAATGTCAGACTGTGAAGTGACATTCCCTACTGACATAAGAAATTGTAACATTCAGTTGTCAATTTTTTCATACATTTACAGGAGGTAAAAAAGATGAACGGCACAATGCAGAGTTCTAAGAAAAGAAGCCTTAGAATTGTAGAGGTATTTACTATAAACAGACTTGTCATGAGAACAGACAGTTCTTCTTCAAAGTAAATTTGGATGAAAATAAAAATATATTGTATTAGACTCAGTTCACATCATTGGAGAGACTCCTGTTGGAAGTATACACCAGAAGCAGGGCCCGTTTTAAACTTAATGTGACCATGGGCAAAATTAAAAGTGGGGCCCCAAAAGCCAAACAAGTCAGTCATATTTAGTTAAAGGGTAGCTCCCACCATCCTATATTTTTTTTTCTGTCCCTGCCTATTGCCCATCTATCCCTAACCCCCTTCCTGCTTTACATTTTTTTTTTTTTTACTATATTAAAAAGGTCTTTTTGTCTGCCTGGTAGTGTGCTCACTACCAGGCAGACTTCCCCAGCAGGCAGACGTAACTGATGCCTGCTAGGGCCGACACTTCCGCCCTTATTTCATCTATACAGGGTGCCTCCAGCTGTTTCACCACTACAACTCCCAGCTTGCCCTGACATCTATTGGCTGTCAGGGCATGCTGGGAGTTGTAGTGAGGAAAAAGCTGGAGGCACCCTGTGTTGAAAACGATAAGTTAGGGCCATGGGCCCGTTCCGTCCGGTGCTAAACACCCCCCCCCCCCCCCCCCATATTGAAACCCTGCTCCCCGCAACCCCCGTGTTGAAACCCCAAGCCCCGCTCTCCCCGCAACCCCCGTGTTCAAACCCCAATCCCTGCAACCTCCGTGTTCAAACCCCCATCCCCGCGTTCAAACCCCGTTCCCCGCAACCCCCGTGTTCAAACCCCGATCCCCGCAACCCCCGTGTTTAAACCCCGATCCCCATACATACAAACTGCAGAGTTCAGTTGCATCAGCGGCATGGTGCGGGAGGAGTGGCTGGCGTCTGAGGCCAGGGAGCCAATGCGCTCGTTCCCTGCCTGTCTGACAGGCAGGGAGCGAGCATAGGCTGAATGAATTAGGACTGATGCCCGGCCAGCATCAGTCCAAATTCATGCGTGATGTCACGCCAGCCTGCAGCCGGCCACTAGGAGGGAGACCCCTAGTGGCCGGTTTTCAAATGTTAATTTAAACATTTTAATAAAAAAAAAAATAATGAAAATATATTAGCGATATGTTGTAGTACATATGTACTACAACATATTAAAAAAAAAAGTTGATGACAGTGCCCATTTAATTCAGGATGTAGCATGCCAAGAGTGTTGCAAGTTTATTAATCTCTTAAGGACGCAGGGCATACCTGTATGCCCTGCGCCCGTTTCCCTGCTATGACACGGTCAATGAGCCGCCTGGACCCATGTCTAATGCCGTACATTACAGATAGCGGTGATGCCAAGCATTAACCCCTTAAACGTGGCGATCAAAGTTGATCACCGCATCTAGCGTGAAGGCAGAACCATTCCTGGCAGCTCAGTTGGGCTGTTCAGGACCGCCGCAGTAACATAGTAACATAGTTCATGAGGTTGAAAAAAGACCAGAGTCCATCAAGTTCAACCTATATCCCTACTGAGTCCCTACTGAGTTGATCCAGTGGAAGGCAAAAAACCCTCATACTAGGTAAAAATTCCTTCCCAACTCCAAATATGGCAGTCAGAATAAATCCCTGGATCAACGTTCTGTCCCTATAAATCTAGTATACATAACCAGCGATGTTATTACTCTCCAAAAATGCATCCAGACCCGTTTTGAACTCTTTTACAGAGTTCACCATGACCACCTCCTCCGGGAGAGAATTCCACAGTCTCACTGCTCTTACAGTAAAGAACCCCCGTCTGTGTTGGTGTAGAAACCTTCTTTCCTCTAAACGTAGAGGATGCCCCCTTGTTATAGATACAGTCCTGGGTATAAATAGATCATGGGAGAGATTTCTGTATGGCCCCCTGACATAGTTAGGTCGCCCCTAAGCCTTCTTTTTTCTAAACTAAATAACCGTATTTCTGATAATCTTTCTGGGTACTGTAGTCCTCCTATTACCTGTATTACCCTGGTTGCCCGTCTTTGAACCCTCTCCAGCTCCACTATATCATTCTTGTACCCTGGTGCCCAGTACTGTACACAGTATTCTATGTGAGGTTTGACTAGTGATTTGTACAGTGGTAGAATTATTTCCTTGTCGTGGGCATTTATGCCCCTATTGATGCACCCCATGATTTTATTAGCCTTGGCAGCAGCTGCCCGACACTGGTCACTACAGCTAAATTTACTGTTAACTAAGTGTCACGATGCCGGCTGGCAGGTAGTGGATCCTCTGTGCCAGAGAGGGATTGGCGTGGACCGTGCTAGTGGACCGGTTCTAAGCCACTACTGGTTTTCACCAGAGCCCGCCGCAAAGCGGGATGGTCTTGCTGCGGCGGTAGTGACCAGGTCGTATCCACTAGCAACGGCTCACCTCTCTGGCTGCTGAAGATAGGCGCGGTACAAGGGAGTAGGCAAAAGCAAGGTCGGACGTAGCAGAAGGTCGGGGCAGGCAGCAAGGATCGTAGTCAGGGGCAACGGCAGAAGGTCTGGAAACACAGGCAAGGAACACACAAGGAACGCTTTCACTGGCACTAAGGCAACAAGATCCGGCAAGGGAGTGCAGGGGAAGTGAGGTGATATAGGGAAGTGCACAGGTGAACACACTAATTGGAACCACTGCGCCAATCAGCGGCGCAGTGGCCCTTTATATCGCAGAGACCCGGCGCGCGCGCGCCCTAGGGAGCGGGGCCGCGCGCGCCGGGACAGAACAGACGGAGAGCGAGTCAGGTAGGGGAGCCGGGGTGCGCATCGCGAGCGGGCGCTACCCGCATCGCGAATCGCATCCCGGCTGGCAGCGGAATCGCAGCGCCCCGGGTCAGAGGACGTGACCGGAGCGCTGCCGCGGGGAGAGTGAAGCGAGCGCTCCGGGGAGGAGCGGGGACCCGGAGCGCTCGGCGTAACAGTACCCCCCCCCTTGGGTCTCCCCCTCTTCTTAGAGCCTGAGAACCTGAGGAGCAGACTTTTGTCCAGGATGTTGTCCTCAGGTTCCCAGGATCTCTCTTCAGGACCACAACCCTCCCAGTCCACTAAAAAAAAATTTTTTCCTCTGACCTTTTTGGCAGCTAAAATTTCTTTGACCGAGAAGATGTCCGAGGAGCCGGAAACAGGAGTGGGAGGAACAGATTTGGGAGAAAAACGGTTGAGGATGAGTGGTTTGAGAAGAGAGACGTGAAAGGCATTAGGGATACGAAGAGAGGGAGGAAGAAGAAGTTTATAAGAGACAGGATTAATTTGACACAAAATTTTGAAAGGACCAAGATAGCGTGGTCCCAACTTGTAGCTAGGGACACGGAAGCGGACATATTTAGCGGAGAGCCATACCTTGTCTCCAGGGGAAAAAACGGGGGGAGCTCTTCTTTTCTTATCCGCGAACTTCTTCATGCGTGATGAAGCCTGTAAGAGAGAATTTTGGGTCTCTCTCCATATGATGGAAAGGTCACGAGAAATTTCATCCACAGCGGGCAGACCAGAGGGCAAGGGAGTAGGGAGGGGGGGAAGAGGGTGACGGCCGTACACCACGAAAAATGGGGATTTGGAGGAAGACTCAGAGACCCTGAAGTTATACGAGAATTCGGCCCATGGGAGGAGATCTGCCCAGTCATCCTGGCGGGAGGAAACAAAATGTTGCAAATAATCACCCAAGATCTGGTTAATCCTTTCTACTTGTCCATTGGACTGGGGATGATATGCAGAAGAAAAATTTAATTTAATCTTGAGTTGTTTACAGAGAGCCCTCCAGAATTTAGACACGAATTGGACGCCTCTATCCGAGACAATCTGCGTAGGCAACCCGTGAAGACGAAAAATGTGTACAAAAAATTGTTTAGCCAACTGAGGCGCAGAAGGAAGACCAGGAAGAGGGATGAAATGTGCCATTTTGGAGAATCGATCAACGACCACCCAAATAACAGTGTTGCCACGGGAAGGGGGTAAATCAGTAATAAAATCCATACCAATCAGAGACCAAGGCTGTTCGGGGACAGGCAGAGGATGAAGAAAACCAGCGGGCTTCTGGCGAGGAGTCTTATCCCGGGCACAGATAGTGCAGGCTCGCACAAAGTCCACAACATCCGTCTCCAGAGTCGGCCACCAATAGAAGCGGGAGATGAGTTGCACAGATTTCTTGATACCCGCATGACCTGCGAGATGGGAGGAGTGACCCCATTTGAGGATTCCGAGGCGTTGGCGAGGAGAAACAAAGGTCTTTCCTGGAGGAGTCTGCCTGATGGAGGCAGGAGAAGTGGAGATCAGGCAGTCAGGTGGAATGATGTGTTGCGGAGAGAGTTCAACTTCTGAGGCATCCGAGGAACGAGAGAGAGCATCGGCCCTAATGTTCTTATCGGCAGGACGAAAGTGAATCTCAAAATTAAATCGGGCAAAGAACAGAGACCACCGGGCCTGGCGAGGATTCAGCCGTTGGGCAGACTGGAGGTAGGAGAGGTTCTTGTGGTCGGTGTAGATAATAACAGGAGAACTTGATCCCTCCAGCAGATGCCTCCATTCCTCAAGTGCTAATTTAATGGCTAGAAGCTCTCGATCCCCGATGGAGTAGTTCCTCTCCGCTGGAGAGAAGGTCCTAGAGAAAAAACCACAAGTGACAGCATGCCCGGAAGAATTTTTTTGTAGAAGAACAGCTCCAGCTCCCACTGAGGAGGCATCAACCTCCAATAGGAAGGGTTTGGAAGGGTCAGGTCTGGAGAGGACGGGAGCCGAAGAAAAGGCAGACTTGAGTCGTTTAAAGGCGTCTTCTGCTTGAGGAGGCCAGGACTTGGGATCAGCATTTTTTTTGGTTAAAGCCACGATAGGAGCCACAATGGTAGAAAAATGTGGAATAAATTGCCTGTAATAATTGGCGAACCCCAAAAAGCGTTGGATAGCACGGAGTCCGGAGGGGCGTGGCCAATCTAAGACGGCAGAGAGTTTGTCTGGATCCATCTGTAGTCCCTGGCCAGAGACCAAATATCCTAGAAAAGGAAGAGATTGGCATTCAAACAGACATTTCTCAATTTTGGCATAGAGTTGGTTGTCACGAAGTCTCTGAAGAACCATACGGACATGCTGGCGGTGTTCTTCTAGATTGGCAGAAAAAATTAGGATATCGTCCAGATATACAACAACACAGGAGTATAACAGATCACGAAAAATTTCATTGACAAAGTCTTGGAAGACGGCAGGGGCGTTGCACAGTCCAAAGGGCATGACCAGATACTCAAAGTGTCCATCTCTGGTGTTAAATGCCGTTTTCCACTCGTCCCCCTCTCTGATGCGGATGAGGTTATAGGCGCCTCTTAAGTCCAATTTAGTGAAGATGTGGGCACCTTGGAGGCGATCAAAGAGTTCAGAGATGAGGGGTAAGGGGTAGCGGTTCTTAACCGTGATTTTATTAAGACCGCGGTAGTCAATGCAAGGACGTAGGGAGCCATCTTTTTTGGACACAAAGAAAAATCCGGCTCCGGCAGGAGAGGAGGATTTACGGATAAAGCCCTTTTTTAGATTCTCCTGGACGTATTCGGACATGGCAAGAGTCTCTGGGGCAGAGAGAGGATAAATTCTGCCCCGGGGTGGAGTAGTACCCGGGAGGAGGTCGATAGGGCAATCATAAGGCCTGTGAGGAGGTAGAGTCTCAGCTTGTTTTTTGCAGAAAACATCCGCGAAGTCCATATAGGCCTTAGGGAGACCGGTTACTGGAGGAACCACAGAGTTACGGCAAGGGTTACTGGGAACCGGTTTTAGACAGTTCTTGGAACAAGAGGACCCCCAACTCTTGATCTCCCCAGTGGACCAATCCAGGGTAGGGGAATGAAGTTGAAGCCAGGGAAGTCCAAGGAGAATTTCCGAGGTGCAATTGGGGAGGACCAAAAGTTCAATCCTCTCATGATGAGATCCGATGCTCATAAGAAGGGGCTCCGTGCGGAAACGTATGGTACAGTCCAATCTTTCATTATTTACACAATTGATGTAGAGGGGTCTGGCGAGACTGGTCACCGGGATGTTGAACCTGTTGACGAGAGAGGCCAAAATAAAATTTCCTGCAGATCCAGAGTCCAAGAAGGCCACTGTAGAGAAGGAGAAGGCAGAGGCAGACATCCGCACAGGCACAGTAAGACGTGGAGAAGCAGAGTAGACATCAAGGACTGTCTCAGCTTTGTGCGGAGTCAGCGTACGTCTTTCCAGGCGGGGAGGACGGATAGGACAATCTCTCAGGAAGTGTTCGGTACTAGCACAGTACAGGCAGAGGTTCTCCATACGGCGTCGTGTCCTCTCTTGAGGTGTCAGGTGAGACCGGTCGACCTGCATAGCCTCCACGGCGGGAGGCACAGGAACAGATTGCAGGGGACCAGAGGAGAGAGGAGCCGAGGAGGAGAAACGCCTCGTGCGAACAGAGTCCATATCTTGGCGGAGTTCCTGACGCCTTTCGGAAAAACGCATGTCAATGCGAGTGGCTAGGTGAATAAGTTCATGTAGATTAGCAGGAATTTCTCGTGCGGCCAGAACATCTTTAATGTTGCTGGATAGGCCTTTTTTGAAGGTCGCGCAGAGGGCCTCATTATTCCAGGACAATTCTGAAGCAAGAGTACGGAATTGTACGGCATACTCGCCAACGGAAGAATTACCCTGGACCAGGTTCAACAGGGCAGTCTCAGCAGAAGAGGCTCGGGCAGGTTCCTCAAAGACACTTCGGATTTCCGAGAAGAAGGAGTGTACAGAGGCAGTGACGGGGTCATTGCGGTCCCAGAGCGGTGTGGCCCATGACAGGGCTTTTCCGGACAGAAGGCTGACTACGAAAGCCACCTTAGACCTTTCAGTGGGAAACAGGTCCGACATCATCTCCAGATGCAGGGAACATTGGGAAAGAAAGCCACGGCAAAACTTAGAGTCCCCATCAAATTTATCCGGCAAGGATAAGCGTATCCCAGGAGCGGCCACTCGCTGCGGAGGAGGTGCAGGAGCTGGCGGAGGAGATGACTGCTGAAGCTGTGGTAGTAACTGTTGTAGCATAACGGTCAGTTGAGACAGCTGTTGGCCTTGTTGCGCTATCTGTTGTGACTGCTGGGCGACCACCGTGGTGAGGTCAGCGACAACTGGCAGAGGAACTTCAGCGGGATCCATGGCCGGATCTACTGTCACGATGCCGGCTGGCAGGTAGTGGATCCTCTGTGCCAGAGAGGGATTGGCGTGGACCGTGCTAGTGGACCGGTTCTAAGCCACTACTGGTTTTCACCAGAGCCCGCCGCAAAGCGGGATGGTCTTGCTGCGGCGGTAGTGACCAGGTCGTATCCACTAGCAACGGCTCACCTCTCTGGCTGCTGAAGATAGGCGCGGTACAAGGGAGTAGGCAAAAGCAAGGTCGGACGTAGCAGAAGGTCGGGGCAGGCAGCAAGGATCGTAGTCAGGGGCAACGGCAGAAGGTCTGGAAACACAGGCAAGGAACACACAAGGAACGCTTTCACTGGCACTAAGGCAACAAGATCCGGCAAGGGAGTGCAGGGGAAGTGAGGTGATATAGGGAAGTGCACAGGTGAACACACTAATTGGAACCACTGCGCCAATCAGCGGCGCAGTGGCCCTTTAAATCGCAGAGACCCGGCGCGCGCGCGCCCTAGGGAGCGGGGCCGCGCGCGCCGGGACAGAACAGACGGAGAGCGAGTCAGGTAGGGGAGCCGGGGTGCGCATCGCGAGCGGGCGCTACCCGCATCGCGAATCGCATCCCGGCTGGCAGCGGAATCGCAGCGCCCCGGGTCAGAGGACGTGACCGGAGCGCTGCCGCGGGGAGAGTGAAGCGAGCGCTCCGGGGAGGAGCGGGGACCCGGAGCGCTCGGCGTAACACTAAGACTCCTAAGTCCTTTTCTATGTCAGTCATCCCAGGTGTTCTCCCATTTAATACATAATCCCAGTCCGGATTTTTCCTCCCCATGTGCATAACCTTACATTTATCAGTGTTGAACCTCATTTGCCACTTCCCAGCCCAAACCTCTAACCTATCCAGATTCAGTTGTAACAGTGCACTGTCCTCTATTGTGTTTACCGCTTTATAGAGTTTAGTATCATCTGCAAAGATTGTTACGTTACTATTCAACCCCTCTACAAGGTCATTAATAAATATATTAAACAGAACAGGACCCAAGACAGACCACTGTGGCACCCCAGTAGTAACAGTCACCCAATCAGAATAAATACCATTAACCCCTTAAGGACCCGGGCTTTTTCCATTTTCAATTTTTCCTCCTTAACTTTAAAAAATCATAACTCTTTAAAATTTTCACCTAAAATTCTATATGATGGCTTATTTTTTTGCGTCACTAATTCTAATTTGTAATGACATTAGTCATTTTACCCAAAAATCTATGGTGAAACGGGAAAAAAAATCAATGTGCGACAAAATTGATGAAAAAACACTATTTTGTAAGTTTTGGGGGCTTCCGTTTTTACGCAGTACATTTTTCAGCAAAAATGACACCTTCTCTTTATTCTGTAGGTCCGTACGGTTAAAATGATACCCTACTTCTATAGGTTTGATTTTGTATCACTTCAGAAAAAAATCATGAATACATGCAGGAAAATTTATACTTTTAAAATGGACATCTTCTGACCCCTATAACTTTTTATTTTTCTGTGTTCAGGGCGCTATGAGGGCTAATTTTTTGTCCCGTGATCTGAAGTTTTTAGCGGTACCATTTTTGTTCTGATCAGACTTTTTGATCAATTTTTATTCTATTTTGTGGTATAAAAAGTGATCAAAAATGCGCTATTTTGGACTTTTGAATTTTTTTTGCAAGTACGCCATTGAATGTGCGGTTTAAAAAGCAGCATATTTTTTATAATTCGGACATTTCCGCACGCGGCGATACCACATATGTTTATTTTTATTTACACTTTTTATTTTTATTCTTGGAAATGCCGGTTGATTCAAACTTTTATTAGGGGAAGGGACAATGCAAAGGGTTAATGATTTTTTTACCCTTTTCTTATGCAATATTATAGCTCCTATAGGGGCCTATAACATTGCATTAACTGATCTTTAACAATGATTGATGCATCTCCATAGGAATGGATCAATCAGTGTTTTCGGCGAATGATTGCTCAAGCCTGGATCGGACAGCGCAGGAGAAGATAAGAAGACCTCCTCCTGTGCTGCAGCTGTTTGGGATGCCGTGATTGTGCCGCGGCGATCCCGAACAGCTCCCTGAGCTAGCCGGGCACTTTCACTTTCGTTTTTAACCGCGCGGCTCAGCTTTGAGCGCGCGGCTAAAGGGTTAATAGCGCGCGGCACCGCGATTGATGCCGTGCGCAATTAACGGCGGGTCCCGGCTTCACTATGACGCCGGGCCCGTGGCGATATGATGCGGGGTCGCCGATACTGGAAGCCTGTGCTAGCATTTCTCCTGTGGTGTTGCTATCAGTGTGTGAAGAGTGGGAGAAGAGGGTTGCATTGACAATCCAACACAATGGGCAGCACATTGAACACATTTTATAAGTGGTCAGAAACTTGTAAATAACTCATGAAAGAATAAAGTTATGTTAAAACCAAGCACATCACTGTTTTTCTTGTGAAAGTCCCAATAAGTTTGATGTGTTAGATGACCGTCTTCCTATTGAAAAAACAAAAGTTGGATTCAAAATGTCCGCCATGGTCACCACCCATCTTGAAAAGTTTACCCCCATCCCATATACTAATGTGCCACAAACAAGAAGTTAATATCACCAACCATTCCCATTTTATTAAGGTGTATCCATATAAATGGCCAACCCTGTATATATCTATATATATATATATTTCCCAACCAGAGTGTATCCCGCTGTTGCAAAACTACAACTCTCAGCATGCTGGGATTTGTAGTATTCCAACAGCTGGAGGCACCCTGGTTGCAAAACACTGATAAACGTACACATAAATCAGTGTTTCCCAATCAGGATGCCCCCAGCTATTGCTAAATTTGATTTGCTTTGGACTTGATAAAGGGAGGAATCCCGAAAGCTTGTCTCTACAAAATTCTGTTAGTCCAATAAAAAAGCTATTACAAGATACTGCAACATTTTTTGATTTGCATCTGCATCACTGGACTAATACGGCTACTCAAATTTAATATATATACAGTCATCCCTCAACATACCATTCGTTCCAAATGAACCATCGTTAGTTGAAACCATCATATGTTGATCCGTGCATTAATAATATAGATATACTCACGTGTCCCCGCCGCTCCAGACTGTCGCTGCTGCCCTGGATGTCGCTCTCCATCTTTGTCGTCGCGTCCCCGCGGTGTCCACGCTGCTCCGGATCGTCACCACTGCCCGGGATCCTATTGGATGACGGGACAGTGTGCGCGGCGACGTGATGATGAAGAAGGAGAGCGACGGCCATGCAGGGGATCCTGTAGAGGACAGTTTGGAGCGTCGGCGACAGGTGAGTGACACTCACCGCAGCACACGGGGCACCTTAAAAGGCTATCCGGCGGCAGCTGAAGCAGTCTGCGCTGCCGGATAGCCGTTTATGCAAAGGCCCCGACATACAAAAGCATTGTAAGTTGATGCTGCCTTCTGCCTTATCGTATGTTGAAATTATTGTATGTCGGGGCCATCGTATGTCGGGGGGGGGGTCACTGTATGTATATATATATATATATATATATATATATATACAGTGCAGACCAAAAGTTTTGACACACCTTCTCATTCAGAGTTTTCTTTATTTTCATGACTATGAAAATTGTAGATTCACACTGAAGGCATCAAAACTATGAATTAACACATGTGGAATTATAGACATAACAAAAAAGTGTGAAAATATGTCATATTCTAGGTTCTAGCCACCTTTTGCTTTGATTACTGCTTTGCACACTCATTCTTTTGATGAGCTTCAAGAGGTAGTCACCTGAAATAGTCTTCCAACAGTCTTGAAGGAGTTCCCAGAGATCCTTAGCACTTGTTGGCCCTTTTTTCCTTCACTCTGCAGTCCAGCTCACCCTAAACCATCTCGATTGGGTTCAGGTCCAGTGACTGTGGAGGCCAGGTCATCTGGCGCAGCACCCCATCACTCTCCTTCTTGGTCAAAAAGCCCTTACACAGCCTGGAGGTGTGTTTGGGGTCATTGTCCTGTTGAAAAATAAATGATGGTCCAACTAAAGCAAACCGGATGGAATAGCATGCCGCTGCAAGATGCTGTGGTAGCCATGCTGGTTCAGTGTGCCTTCAGGGTGAGGGGGGTGTTAAAGAAGCCTCTCACTGCACTATGTAATTGAACTCTGCAGAGAGGCTCAATCCTGGATGCTGCTGGCTGCAGGGCTACACTGCTTCCCCCAGCTACAAACACTATAGCAGCCGCAGGGGGCCCTCTGGAGGACGTGGGCCCTGGACAATTGCCCAGTTTGCCATGTCCTAATGCCGGCTCTGACCAGAAGTATTACCCAACTTATACCACTAACAGCTCCGACATATGTCCCTTCATGGCCATACAGTGGCCATACACTGGCATATGTCTCTTATTGATCACAATGTTAAAAGGAAGTCCAAAGGTAGCCCTTAAAAACACTCTTTTGGCCTCAATAAGATGAAAAGAACTGCTCTGTGTATGTGCTAGGAAATGTTCTGATACATATGTTGGAAATGTTTGCATAACAAGATGTGAACACAGCCTAAAGTTTCTCACACACATTAGACAACTCTCAGCAGGGGCATTACTACGGTAAGGCCAATGGGGCTGACAGCCATAACCATGGGTCAAACTCAGGGTGGTGGGTGCAAAAGCCATGGGAGCAGAGGAGGAAGGGGGAGCAGAGAGTTAACATGTAAGCTGTAAACCACTGCTCCTAACAACTTAGAAGCCAGCTCAGCTCCCATTCAGAGAGTCTGAGCGTTCCAGGGCAGCCACATACCGTGTGTGGTACATGCCTGTACTGGAAGGTCAGAGAGGAATGCAGGGGATTGGAGCGGCGGAAATATGGAGAGTGTCTACAGGGGAGCAATGTGAGAGGTGAATATTTTTTTCCACATGAGAGCCTGCACTGTATTGGGGCACAGATGGGAGACAGAACTATATGGGGGCACAAAGAGGAGACTGAACTATATGAGGGCACAGAGGGGAGGCTGAACTATATGGGGGCACAGAGGGGAGGGAATTGCCTGTAATGGGAGCACAGAGGAGAGGAGGGAGCTTGAACTGTATCAGAGCACGGGGGGGGGGGTATAGGGAGTATGCACTGCAAATGGGCACAGAAGGGAGTGAGGGGGCCCCGCACTGTATGGGAACACGGGGGGGGGGGCTGCACTGTATGGGGCCCAGAGGGCAGTGGGATAGTCTGCACAGAACGGGGCACAGATAGAAGGGGGAGTTTGCTCAATATGGGGGCACAGAGGAGAGTGGGAGAACATGCACTACATGGAGGCTCAGAGGGGAGGGGAATGCTGTACTATATTGGTGCACAGAGAGGGCTATACTATATGGGAGCATAGTGTGGGGGCCTAGCTACTATATGGGGGCACAGAGGGGATCTAATAAAGAGGGGCATATCTACTTTGTAGGGACAAATAGTGGACACTATTATTGTGTAGGGAAATACACATGGGAAGTTTGTATAGAGGTGAGGATGGTATTGGCATAAGGAGCCTAATATTCTTGTCTGACAGATTCTGTGGGGACAAGTCATGGCCTGGAGGAGTCTTCAAGATGGCCCAAGACAGATGGTAAAGAAAGAGAAAATGTCACCCTTGATATACTCTGAGAAGATGCCCTCATATTATTACACTGTAATCTATTAGGGTTTGCAGTGATTTTATCTTCCACTATATGGGTCATTGTATGGGAGGGGGGGGGGGGGGTCTCAGTATGTCAGTGACAGCATTATGTATGATGATAATATTCATCCTTGTACACTATTATTATTGAGCTCAGTATACAGGATTTGGTTAGTAACAGTATGAAGGTAACATGTAAGGTGGTATACTCTTGTTATTTGGTAACTATATGACTATCTTTTACAGGAACAAAATGTTGGAGCTCAAAGTACCGTATTTATCGGGGTATACCACGCATCGGCCTATAACACGCACCCTCATTTTACCAAGGATATTTGGGTAAAAAAAGTTTTTTACCCAAATATCCACGGTAAAATAAGGGTGCGTGTGTGCGCGTGTATACCCCGATACACCCCCAGGAAAGGCAGGGGGAGAGAGGCCGTCGCTGCCCGCTTCTCTCCCCCTGCCTTTCCTGGGGTCTAGAGCCCTGCTGCCGGCCCTTCTCACCCCCTGGCTATCGGCGTCGCTGCCCGTTCTGTCCCCCTGACTATCGGTGCCGGCGCCCCATTGCCGGCGCCGACAGCCAGGGCGAGAGAAGCGGCGCCAACAGCCAGGGGGAGAGAAGTGGCAGCGGCACCCATTGCCGGCGCCGCTGCCCCCCCCCCCATCCCCGGTGGCATAATTACCTTTTGCCGGGGTCGGGTTCGTGCTGCTGCAGGCCTCCGGCATGCGTCCCTGACGTCGTTGCTATGCACGGCGCGGCACACTGACGTCATGCGCCGCGCCGTGCAGTGCATAGCAACGATGCTGGGGACGCACGCCGGAGGCCTGCAGCAGCGCGGACCCGACCCAGGTAATTATGCCAGGGATGGGGGGAGGCAACGGGGCAGTGGCGCCGACAATGGGTGCCGCCGCCGCTTCTCTCCCCCTGGCTATCGGCGCCGGCAATGGGGCACCGGCACCGATAGTCAGGGGGACAGAACGGGCAGCGGCGCCGATAGCCAGGGGTGAGAAGGGCCGGCAGCAGGGCTCTTGATCCCAGGAAAGGCAGGGGGAGAGAAGCGGGCAGCGACGGCCTCTCTCCCCCTGCCTTTCCTGGGGGTGTATTGGCGTATAACACATAAAAATTTTAGCCTAAAAAGTGCGTGTTATACGCCAATAAATACGGTATATAGATATTTGGAATCTAAAATATTTATTTATCATAAAATACAGTCATGGCCGTAAATGTTGGCACCCCTGAGATTTTTCTAGAAAATTAAGTATTTCTCACAGAAAAGGATTGCAGTAACACATGTTTTGCTATACACATGTTTATTTCCTTTGTACATATTGGAACTAAACCAAAAAAGGGAGGAGAAAAAGCAAATTGGACATAATGTCACCAAACTCCAAAAATAGGCTGAACAAAATTATTGGCACCCTTATCTTAATATTTGGTTGCACACCCTTTGGAAAAAATAACTGAAATCAGTCGCTTCCTATAACCATCAATAAGCTTCTTACACCTCTCAGTCGGAATGTTGGACCACTCTTTCTTTATAAACTGCTCCAGGTCTCTCTTATTGGAAGGGCGCCTTTTCCCAACAGCAATTTTAAGATCTCTCCACAGGTGTTCAATGGGATTTAGATCTGGACTCATTGCTGGCCACTTCAGAACTCTCTCGCGCTTTGTTGCCATCCATTTCTGGGTACTTTTTGATGTATGTTTGGGCTCCTTGTCCTGCTGGAAGACCGAAGATCTCGGATGCAAACCCAGCTTTCTGACACTTGGCTGTACAGTGCGACCCAAAATCCATTGTTTATCCTCAGATTTCATGATGCCTTGCACACATTCAAGGCAGAAAATGAAGAAAGTGGTCCCTATATAGGACTGAGGTGCCTTATTAAAATATAACTTTTAATAGTTAGTCGCTAAAATATGTTAGACTTATCAAATTATAGTGCTCAAATAGTGCAACCAAGCAAATAGACAAGCAAATCAACACTTAAGAGCTACTAATTAGCATATGGCGCTCATATATCGACCTAGTATCACAATCAAGACTGTAACAAACGGTAATTGTCAACATGCCACCATGTCGTGACTGATACTTTAGAAACGGAAAAACTCCATTCTGATATTGGTTAGAGTCCCTTGTCCCAACGCGTTTCCATGGGGGGAACTGGTAAATAACTTTGTTCCCCCCACTTCATCAGGGGACTATAAGTCAGCGTTATATGTTAGATAACGAGTATCAGAAAAGCAATCTCTTATATGGAGACACAGATGTTCTGTACTCTGCTTATGCGGCCAGTTATCCACCGTTTGTCCCCAAAAGATCCTGGGTGCAACCTAAAAATAAAAAATAAACATAGAAATCTCCCTTAGCAACATGTTGTAACTCACCAGGAATCATGCCTGACAGGGGTTTAGGGCTTGCACTCACGCTCATTTATGGATATAGGGCTAGCTTGAGAGACCAACGGATGCTGTAAAGGCAATATGCTCGCATTTAATACATATAAAGGCGCCATGCAAACAAGTATATGATGTAGAGACCATAGTTCTGGTCCGGATATACTTACAATTAGTTGATAAATGTGCACACAAAACGCTGCAATGGCAGCGAGTACCGGAGCGGTGTCCGGAGCTGGTGCGTGTATGGTGAACACGCCGGCGTCTAGCTGAAGCCCGCGCGCACCCCATTTACGTCACCGGAGGGCGCTCCTAATGACGCCGTCACTAGGGGCGCGGCCTCCCTGTCAATCATGAGAACGCCGTTCTGAGGATTGGAACATATTCAGACGTCGGGTGCGGTAGCTATCAGAGGTAAAAATAGTAGAAAAAATTGACAATATTCCTGACTTAGGGTGGGTTCACACTACGTTTTCTCCCATACGGGAGCGCATACGGCAGGGGGGAGCTAAAACCTCGCGCCCCCGTATGTCACTGTATGCGCTCCCGTATGTCATTCATTTCAATGAACCGGCCGGAGTGAAACGTTCGGTCCGGTCGGCTCATTTTTGCGCCGTATGCGCTTTTACAACCGGACCTAAAACTGTGGTCAACCACGGTTTTAGGTCCGGTTGTAAAAGCGCATACGGCGCAAAAATGAGCCGACCGGACCGAACGTTTCACTCCGGTTGGCTCATTGAAATGAATGACATACGGGAGCGCATACGGTGACATACGGGAGCGCGAGCTTTTAGCTCCCCCCTGCCGTATGCGCTCCCGTATGGGAGAAAACGTAGTGTGAACCCAGCCTTAGGCTAAAGTATAGGACTATTAACTATGGGCAAATTAAATCTCTGCAAAAACACATGTATGGTTAATGAAACCTACATGATTCAACCACCTCCCTATCCAAAGGTGTCAAGTGCCAGCCTTTTTATGATATAACTGGCTATAATCCAATTTATAATTATCTCATGCAGAAAAAAAGAGAAATAAAAAATATTATAATCATATTTCTTAGTTTATTATTTTATTGTTTATATAATTTTTATATATTATTAACTGGGATGTTAAACTTAAAAGTGTTAGTGTGACAAGGTGATATTAGTATATTCAGCCTGGGGACAGAGGCATGCGTCAAAAACAACAGAGGGGGGTACTAATGGAACATTGCATGGAGCCTAAGGTGGGGATCCTTCCGCAGGAATGGCGACACATCAGCAAAAAGGCAGTTGTGAATTCTATTAAAAGATTATATATATCCAGTTATGGATAATTTCAACAGTACTAAATACTGAAAAATATAGAGAATGCTGGCTCACTGTATGGAAGTAAGGGGGGCTGATATGCCCTAACAGGAGGGGATAGATATGTGAATAGGGCCTAAGGAGACCTAAATATGCCCTATATGAACCTATCCTGTAGTACCTCTACCTAATCGGCATGGACGCCTTAAAAAGGGCGGTACCGGTTTCACAGGAACCTCCTATATGGTTTCATTATCCATACATTTGTTTTTGCAGAGATTTAATTTGCCCATAGTTAATGGTCCTATACTTTAGCCTAAGTCAGGAATATCGTCAATTTTTTCTACTATTTGTACCTCTGATAGCTACCGCACCCGACGTCTGAATATGTTCCAATCCTTTGAACGGCGTTCTCATGATTGACAGGGAGGCCACGCCCCTAGTGATGGCGTCATAGGGAGCGCCCTCCGTTGACGTTAATAGGGTGCGCGCGGGCTTCAGCTAGACGCCGACGTGTTCACCATACACGTACCAGCTCCGGACACCGCACCGGTACTCGCTGCCATTGCAGTGTTTTGTGTGCACATTTATCAACTAATTGTAAGTATATCCGGACCAGAACTATGGTCTCTAAATGCGGGCATATTGCCTTTACAGCATCCGGTGGTCTCTCAGGCTAGCCCTATATCCATAAATGAGCGTGAGTACAAGCCCTAAACCCCTGTCAGGCATGATTCCTGGTGAGTTACAACATGTTGCTAAGGGAGATTTCTATGTTTATTTTTTATTTTTAGGTTGCACCCAGGACCTTTTGGGGACAAACGGTGGATAACTGGCCGCATAAGCTACTATAGAGACCCTGGCAGTAACACACTGGTTTTTTGTATACAATTTGTTTTCATTTGGAGTACAGAACATCTGTGTCTCCATATAAGAGATTGCTTTTCTGATACTCGTTATCTAACATATAACGCTGACTTATAGTCCCCTGATGAAGTGGGGGGAACAAAGTTATTTACCAGTTCCCCCCATGGAAACGCGTTGGGACAAGGGACTCTAACCAATATCTGAATGGAGTTTTTCCGTTTCTAAAGTATCAGTCACGACATGGTGGCATGTTGACAATTACCATTTCTTACAGTCTTGATACTAGGTCGATATATGAGCGCCATATGCTAATTAGTAGCTCTTAAGTGTTGATTTGCTTGTCTTTTTGCTTGGTTGCACTATTTTAGCACTATAATTTGATAAGTCTAACATATTTTAGCGACTAACTATTAAAAGTTATATTTTAATAAGGCACCTCAGTCCTATATAGGGACCACTTTCTTCATTTTCTGTTCTATTGCCATGAGGTATTATTGAATTTGGGTAGATGTATAGCCTTATATCTTATACATTTAAATTACACATTCAAGGCACCCAGTGCCAGAGCAGCAAAACCACCCCAAAAACATAATTGAACCTCCACCATATTTCACTGTAGGTACTGTGTTCTTTTCTTTGTAGGCCTCATTCAGTTTTCGGTAAACAGTAGAATGATGTGCTTTACCAAAAAGCTCTATGTTTGTTTCATCTGTCCACAAGACAGGATGGATTGGGATGGTCAGATATGTGTCTTATAGGTCTATCTTGATTAACCAATCGTCTTTCAGTAATGAATCTCTCAATAGATGGATGCCTTCCATCTTGAAATGTCTGTACACAACAAAATTGTTGAGTAGTCTTAGATTGATAACGGGTCTGTGACCTCCGTCTTTCTTTTTTACCAGGAAGAGGTTGCTGAGATAACCTGGGGAATTTAAAGGGACAGGTATAATGACTTTCTTTGTGATAAGATCCTCTACCTCTGAATTTATCAGATTTTGTGGGGAAGAAAATATGGATGGACCCGAATAGGGTTGGTTGGTGTGGTAGGAGCCTTTGGGGTTTTGTCTGTTTGGAAGGGATTGGCTGGGGAAGCGGCTCCTTCCTTTCCCGTCCCGAACAAAAATACGTTGGGAGAAGACCTTTCTGAGTGATGTCTGAGCTTTGTTAATTGATGAAAAAAGACAGACATATTTTCCCATGTCATGAATGAAATCTTCCCCAAAAAGCATGCCTTCCATGGGTTTGTGAGAATCCTGGGAGGCAAGGTTAGTGAGTTGGGAGTCTATCTTCATGAGTATCGAGCGTTTGCGCTCTGCGGATAGTGCCAAATTAGCGTTACCAAAAAGGCAGACAACACGTTGTGCCCAACCTAAAAGAACGTCTGTGTTAACAGGACTATTGGAGGCAGAGGATTCCTCGGCCATATCGAGAATTTTGGTAAGAGGACCTAAGAGGTCCATCAGCTTGTCTTGGCAAGCATGGAAACTCCTTTCAACTCCTTTTTGGTTTTTTTTTCCCTGTTTTCATGAGAAATGTAGTCAAAACGGGGTCAAGTTCTGGAGTGAGTGATGTGTTATGTGGAAGTGTGAGTCTCGGACACTCCGCTTTGAGTTTGTTTCGTGTGGCTCTATCCAAACTCTTGTTGACTCTAACAAAAAGGAATTTAGCCACCTTAGGGGTGGGAAGCCATTCCCCTGATCTGGGATGACGAATAAAAGAGGGGTCAAAATAAGATGGATCAGAGTCCATAAATAAGTTTTACTCCTGATTATCAGGGTCGTCAATAAGTTCTCCACTTTCCTCTGAGGAGTAGTCAGATACATTTATGATGTCATCATGGTCAAGAGAATCATCAGATTCGTCAGAATTGGATTCATTGTATGAATCAGGTTTTGACCGCTTGGCAGCTTTCTGAGCCCTTTTAGAAACATCCTCCTCTTGGCCAAAGGGTAAAGTGTGTTTAGATGTAACACCATCAGAATGACCTGGTTTTGGTCTTTAATTATAAGGTTTGTCCTGGCGTACTCCTTTAGAGGATTTTTTAGGAGGAGCATTGCCATCTGAAGTATGATGACGTTTGGCAATAGCCTTTTTTTGGTACATTAAAGCCCTTAGCCATTTTGGACACAGAGGCTTCTGGAGACCAATATATTTCTGAAGGAGTAGTAGGTCCTGCCATAGCTTAGAGGGTCCAGACCGAGAAGAAGCCATGGAGACTGATTTTGAAATGCTATACTGCAGTACGGATACTGCAGATCGCACTGCAGAGTGGACTGAGCGAACCACTGAATCATCAACTATAGATTGTAAATGATCATGGTTAAGATTGTCTGAAACCAAAGATACCTCTCTAGTGGGGTTTCTGGTGTCATCAGACATATCCATAGTAAATAATATGGAAAAAATATATAAAGTAAAATATGACCAAAAAGTGAATCAGAAAGAATTTCTCTGAGGAACACACACACACAAATAATATATATATATATATATATATATATATATTATAATATATATATATATATATATATACATATATATATATATATAATCTGAGATGTAATATCACAGATGCAGAATAAATGACTTAATTTCCTGAAGAGTGGGCAGAAAATATTTGGTCACTATATGGTAGTAAAGATTAAGACAAAGATATATATATATATATATATATATATATATATATATATATATACACACAGTGGGGATCAAAAGTTTGGGCACCCCAGGTAAAAATTTGAATTAATGTTCATAAAGAAGCCAAGGAAAGATGGAAAAATCTCCAAAAGACATCAAATTACAGATTAGACATTCTTATCATATGTCAATAAACGTTGGATTTTATTTCCATCATTTACACTTTCAAAATAACAGAAAACAAAAAAATGGCATCTGCAAAAGTTTGGGCACCCTGCAGAATTTATAGCATGCACTGCTCCCTTTGCAAAGCTGAAACCTTCCAGTGTCATGGATTATTCTCAATCATCATCTGGGAAGACAAGGTGATGTTAACCTCAAAAAGTTTTAAATGCCCAGAATAATCTGACCTTGCCCCAACAATCAGCACCATGGGTTCTTCTAAGCAGTTGTCTAGAAATCTGAAACTGAAAATAGTGGACGCTCACAAAGCTGGAGAAGGCTATAAGAAGATAGCAAAAGGTTTTCAGACGTCAGTATCCTCTGTTCGGAATGTAATTAAGAAATCGCAGTCATCAGGAATAGTGGAAGTTAAAGCAAGATCTGGAAGACCAAGAAAAATATCAGACAGAACAGCTTCTTACAGCGGAAATTCTTTTTTTTTTTTTAAACACAGAACTGTCTGCTGACATCACGAGCACAGTGCTCTCTGCTGACATCTCTGTCCATTTCATGAACTGTCCAGAACAGCATATGTTTGCTATGGGGATTTCCTTTTACCCTGGACAGTTCCTAAAATGGACAGAGATGTCAGCAGAGAGCACTGCGCTCATGATTTCAGCAGACAGCTCTGTGTTTCAAACGGAAAAGAATTTCCACTGTAGTATTCAGCAGCTAATAAGTACAGGAAGGATTAAGATTTTTTAATAGAAGTAATTTACAAATCTGTTTAACTTTCTAGAAAC
This sequence comes from Hyla sarda, assembly GCF_029499605.1. Classification (NCBI taxonomy): domain Eukaryota; kingdom Metazoa; phylum Chordata; class Amphibia; order Anura; family Hylidae; genus Hyla; species Hyla sarda. The sequence goes on along the minus strand of NC_079194.1, from coordinate 256,482,615 downwards.
CAGTTGATTTAAAAAAAAAGTTTTTCACCGAAGTACCCCTTTAAAAGAGCAGTGTGTGACAGAGAGCCCAGAAATCTCAAAGAACTGGAAGACTTTTGTAAGGAAGAATGGGCAAAGATACCTCAAACAAGAATTGAAAGGCTCTTGGCTGGATACAATAAGCGTTTACAAGCTGTGATACTTGCCAAAGGGAGCGGTACAAGATATTAACTCTGCAGGGTGCCCAAACTTTTGCAGACACCATTTTTTTGTTTTCTGTTATTATGAAAGTGTAAATGAATGAAATAAAATCTATCTTTTGTTGACATATTATAAGAATGTCTAATCTGTAATTTGATGCCTTTTGGAGATTTTTCCATCTTTCCTTGGCTTCTTTTTGCACACTAATACAATTTTTTACCTGGGGTGCCCAAACTTTTGATCCCCACTGTATATACAGTACAGACCAAAAGTTTGAACACACCTACTCATTCAAAGAGTTTTCTTTATTTTCATGACCATGAAAATTGTAGATTCACACTGAAGGCCTCAAAACTATGAATTAACACGTGGAATTATAGACAAAAAAGTGTGAAACAACTGAAAATATGTCATATTCTAGGTGGAAAGTATCCCCAAGTGCAGTCACAAAAACCATCAAGAGCTACAAATAAACTGACTCACATGCGGACCGCCCCAGGAAAGGAAGACAAAGAGTCACCTCTGCTGCGGAGGATAAGAGTCACCAGCCTCAGAAATCGCAGGTTAACAGCAGCTCAGATTAGAGACCAGGTCAATGCCACACAGAGTTCTAGCAGCAGACACATCTCTAGAACAACTGTTAAGAGGAGACTGTGTGAATCAGGCCTTCATGGTAGAATATCTGCTAGGAAACCACTGCTAAGGACAGGCAACAAGCAGAAGAGACTTGTTTGGACTAAAGAACACAAGGAATGGACATTAGACCAGTGGAAATCTGTGCTTTGGTCTGATGAGTCTAAATTTGAAATCTTTGGTTCCAACCACCTCCAGGCTGTGTAAGGGCTATTTGACCAAGAAGGAGAGTGATGGGGTGCTGCGCCAGATGACCTGGTCTCCACAGTCACCAGACCTTAACCCAATGAAGGCAAAAGGGCCAAAAAGTGCTTAGCATTTCTGGGAACTCCTTCAAGACTGTTGGAAGACCATTTCAGGTGACTACCTCTTGAAGCTCATGAAGAGACTGCCAAGAGTGTGCAAAGCAGTAATCAATCAAAAGGTGGCTACTTTGAAGAACCTAGAATATGACATATTTTCAGTTGTTTCACATTTTTTTGTTATGTCTATAATTCCACATGTGTTAATTCATAGTTTTGATGCCTTAAGTGTGAATCTACAATTTTCATAGTCATGAAGATAAAGAAAACTCTTTGAATGAGAAGGCATGTCCAAACTGTTGGTCTGTACTGTATATGTGTGTGTTTTACTAATATGGGCCGAAGAACCTGTGACAGGAATCTGTAACAGTCGCTCCACTGAGTGACAGGATTCCTACGCAGCGAAGCAGGTGATCACCACACTGCTTGCCGAGATCTCGTGAGGTGTAACTGCCGAGATCTCAGAGAAGAAATATGGCCTGTGATGGCGGTGCAGCTGAGGAGACCGGAAATAATAGGTAAAGAGATAAATAAGATCTTTGTAAAATATATAAGAAATATTATGGAAAACAACGGACGGATTATTGAACATATATAGATAAGGACATGAGCTAAAAAGGGGGCAAAATGAAGTGGTAAAGATGAAGGGATATATATATATATATATATATATATATATATATATATATTTATTATATAAATGAATTAAAAGATTTATTGGAAATAAATGGATATATATCAATATTAATAACTGAAAATAAGGAACAAAGTAATACTCATCTGAACATACTGCTGAGCAGCAAAAGAAGAAGGAAGAGATATTATCAACTGTCACTATTATATCTTCCATTGTATTCTGAGTGGTCATTATGACATGGCAGCATGTTTGGCTACACCATGCCTTACGTTATCAAAGTTTTTTCTGTTTTATTTACTTATACATTCTTTTGCTGCTGAGTTAGTAAAAGAGGTTAAAATCAATTTCACATGCTGTTGTTCAAATGGAACAGACAACAGGTGGAAATTATAGGCAATTAGCAAGACACTCGCGATAAAGGAGTGGTTCTGCAGGTGGTGACCACAGAACACTTCTCAGTTCCTATGCTTCCTGGCTGATGTTTTGGTCACTTTTGAATGCTGGCGGTGCTTTCACAAGTGGATAAGGTAGTGCAGCTGATACAGGATGGCACATCAATGCGAGCTGTGGCAAGAAGGTTTGCTGTGTCTGTCAGTGTAGCATCCAGAGCATGGTGGTGCTACCAGGAGACAGGCCAGTGATGTGGAGGAGACATAGAGGAGACCAACAACCCAGCAGCAGAACTGCTACCTCCTCCTTTGTGCAAGGAGGAGCACTGCCAGAGCCCTGCAAAATTACCTCCAGCAAGGCCGGCATTTGCATGCAGTTATAGATGACTGGTTTCAGGAGAGAGACGTGGAAAGAATTTGGGATCCGGAGGGAGGAAGGCAGATGTAGCGAATAAGCCACTGGATTAAGATGTCTCTTGACCTTGAAAGGCCCCAAATAGCATGGTCCCAGTTTGTAGCAAAGTACTCTGAAGCGGATATATTTTGATGACAGCCATACCTTGTCCCCGGGTGAAAATTCAGGAGGAGGATGCCTTTTTCTGTCCGCTTGGGATTTCATTCGGGTCGAGGCACGAAGAAGGGAAAGAAGAGTCTTCTTCCAAATGGCGGTGAAGTTCCGTACTAGTTCATCAGCCTTAGGGACTGCGGAGGAAGAAGGTAAGGGTAGAGGTGGAGTGAAGTCCATAGACTACATAGAAGGGTGAATTCACTGTGAATTTAGTATCCCTATGGTTGTACGAAAACTCAGCCCAGTGAAGAAGATCAGACCAGTCGTCATGGCGGGCAGAGACAAAATGGCGAAGATAATCCCCCAAAATCTGATTCACACTCTCAACTTAACCATTAGACTGGGGGTGAAATCCAATGTAACTTGAAGTCGTGAACAGAGTGCCCTCCACAATTTGAAGACGAACTGGACTCCTCGGTCAGAGACAATATGTGTCGGCAATCCGTGGAGACGGAAGATATGGGAAAGGAACCGTTTGGCTATATGTGGTGCAGATGGTAAGCCAGGCAAAGGCACAAAATGAGCCATCTTAGAATATCGGTCCACCACTACCCAGATGACTGTATTGCCGCTAGAAGAAGCAAGATCCATTATAAAGTCCATTGCAATGTTAGACCAGGGCAGATCAGGAACAGGCAAAGGATGCAGTAGACCAGCAGGCTTGGCACGTGGTGTTTCCTCCCGGGCACAAACAGAGCAGGAATGAACAAAGTCCATGACATCCTGTTTTAGAGTGGGCCACCAATACTGCCGAGAAATTAGTAGCAAGGATTTACAGTTACCAGCATGACTTGCCAACAGAGGAGAATTACCCCATTTCAAGATCCGGAGTCTCAAACGAGGAGAAACATAAGTCTTCCCAGGGGGCAGACGCTGAAGACTTGCTGGTGCTGCAGAAATAAGATGATCAGGAGGGACAATATGTTGCAGATGGGGTTCCAGGTCTTGTACTTCAGAAGATCTAGATAGAGCATCAGCCCGAAAATTCTTCTCTGCAGGGCGAAAATGAATAAAAAAGTTAAACCTGGAAAAGAACATGGACCAGCGAGCCTGACGAAGATTGAGACAATGAGCAGACTGAAGATAAAGCAAGTTCTTGTGATCCGTATAGATGGTTATTGGATGCACAGAGCCCTCTAAGAGATGATGCCATTCTTCCAAAGCCAATTTAATAGCCAGGAGCTCTCGATCTCCTATAGTATAATTTCTCTCCACTGGAGAGAAGGTCTTCGAGAAGAATCCGCAAGTAACAGTCTTACCCTTGAAAGATTTTAGTTTCAAGACTGCTCCTGCACCGACAGAAGACGCATCCACCTCTAAAGTAAAAGGTGTGTCCGGATCAGGTCTTGACAACACCGGTGCAGATGCAAAAGCAGACTAACTTTTTGAAGGCTTCTTCAGCCTCTGGAGACCAGACCTTAGGATTGGTAGCTTTTTTGGTCAAAGACACGATGGGGGCAACCAAGGTGGAGTAGTGGGGAATAAACTGTTGATAGTAGTTGGCAAAGCTAAGGAAGCGCTGAACCGCCTTCAGACCAGTTGGTTGAGGCCACTCCAGTACAGTGGATAACTTGTTAGGATCCATTTGTAGTCTTTGACTGATAACAATATATCCCAGAAACGGAAGGCTGGTCATTTCAAAGGTACACTTTTCTAGTTTTGCGTAGAGTTGGTTGTCTCAGAGACGCGGCAGAACTTGACGGAGATGGAGACGGTGAGTGTGGAGATCGGGTGAATAAATGAGGATGTCATCCAAATAGACAAAGACACAGGAGTAGAGAAGGTCCCGAAAAATGGCATTGACAAACTCCTAGAAGACTGCTGGAGCATTACACAGTCCGAATGGCATAACAAGATATTCGAAATGTCCATCTTGAGTATTGAACGTGGTCTTTCACTCGTCCCCTTCTCTTATACAAATTAAGTTATAGGCACCACGAAGATCCAATTTGGAGAAAATTCTGGCACCTCGCAGACGGTCAAACAACTCCGAGATTAAAGGAAGGGGATAACGTTTTTTAACTGTAATTCAGTTTAACTGTATTCAGTCCCTGGTAGTCTATGCAAGGACACAACGACCCATCTTTCCTTTCCACGAAGAAGAACCCAGCTCCGGCAGGAGAAGAGGACTTCCTGATAAATCCTTTCTGTAGGTTCTCCTGGATATAGGTTGACATGGCCTGGGTTTCTTGAACAGACAAGCGGTAGATACAGCCCCTGGGAGGTGTGGTGCCACGCAGCAAGTCAATTGGACAATCGTATGGACGATGTGGAGGCAAAACTTCAGCTTACTTTTCGCTGGAGACATCAGCAAAATCCTGGAGAAAAGAAGGTAACCCGGGTAGAGGTCTAGACAAAGGTTCCAACTTGGTCACACGCATGTGAATGCAGTGATTGTTGTAGTGCGGACCCCAGCGAAGGGCTTCTCTTGTTTTCCAATCCAGCTGTGGGACATGGAGCTGCAGCCAAGGTAGACCAAACAAGAGAGGTGATGTACAGTGTGGGAGTACGTAGAAGGACAACTTCTCCCTATGGGAGACTCCGACCTGCATCCACAGGTGTTCAGTGTGGTATAGCACAGTACAGTACAGTTTTTCTCCATTGACCGTAGAGATGAACAGTGGTTTCAGGAGGCGGAAAACTGGCAGACGATACTTATGCACTAGATAAGCATCAATAAAGTTTCCCGCAGAGTCAGAGTCGAGGAAGGCCAGTACTGAGAGGTTCGCTTTGGAGGGAAGAAGAAGCTGAACAGTCATATTTAAGCGTGGCGAGGAGGAATTCATACCTAGGGAGGCTTCTCCAACAAACCCTAGGTGTGAGTGTTTCCCTGTGGCTGAGGACGCAGAGGACAGTCCTTGAGGAAGTGGTCTGCACTGGCGCAGTATAGACAAAGATTTTCGGTTCGTCAACGAGTCCTTTCCTGCAGGGTCAGGCGAGACCGATCCACTTGCATAGCCTCCACTGCGGAGGGCAATGTAGAAGATTGCGGTGGTTGCTGGAAGACTGGTGCCAACCGTGGGAAGCACCGAGGTTGTGCAGATTCCCTTTCTTGTCGCTTGGAGAAACGATCGGGATGCCAATTGTATTAGCTCATTGGAAACCCCCTCATATTTTTCAGGGAGCGATAAACGGAGTTTGGTGCCGGAGGAGACTGCAGCAACGGGAGGCTGTACTGGAACTGGAGGAGGAGGCTGTTGCAGTTGCTGCTGAGCAGATAGCAACTGCTGCATCATGGCGGTTAGCTGGTTAAGCTGCTGTGCCTACTGGGCCAACTTCTGGGACTAGAGCGCCACAATAGATGCAAGATCCGTGTGGTCAGGCAGAGGAACCCCAGTTGGATCCATGGCCGGATCTTACTGTCACGCACCTGAATGCGGGCTGTCACGAAACTGGATGTGGATCCTCTACCTCTGTGGCTGATGACTCGGACCGTATCGGGGAGCGGAGTCGAAAGGTGCCCCTGGTCTTCACCAGAGCCTGCTGCAAAGCAGGATGAATTTGCTGCGGCAGGCGACACCCAGGTCGCTACCCCTGACACGGCTCGACAACACAGGTAACTGGGCAAAGCGGGGTACCGGAGGATGAGGCAGAGGCGTAGTCAACGTAGCAGAAGGTCTAGGCAGGCGGCAAAGGTTTGGAGTGAAGAAACGTAGCAGGAAGGTCTGGAAACACGGGTAGGCAAAACGGGCAATGGGAACGCTTTCTCTTAGGCAATAAGCACTGAAGATCCGGCAGGGGGGCATGGGAGGTACAAAAAACTTATAACATGGTGACAGGTGGATACACTAATTATGGGCGCACTGGCCCTTTAAATTTCAAAGCTCCGGCGCACGTGGGCCCTAAGGGACAGGGACGCGCACGCCGGGGCTGAGAGGAAGCAGCAGCAGGAGTGGAGCAAGGTAAGGGACGGGTCGGCATTTGCATGCGGGCACGTCCCGCAATGCGAATCCGGCCCCACTGGGAGTCGGGGACGCTGCGCTCATGGCCGGTGACAGAGACCCGAGCGCAGTGTGTTACAACCTAGATTGGCAAATTCGCCACTAGCACCCTGTGCTCTTCACAGATTTAAGCAGGTTCATACTGAGCACATGTGACAGACGTGACAGAGTCTGGAGACGTCGTGGAGAACGTTCTGCTGCCTGCAACATCCTCCAGCATAACCGGTTTGGCAGTGGGTCAGTAATGGTGTGGGGCGCCATTTCTTTGGGAGGCCGCACAGCCCTCCGTGTGCTTGCCAGAGGTAGCCTGACTGTCATTAGGTACCAAGAAGAGATTCTCAGACCCCTTGTGAGACCATATGCTGGTGCAGTTGACCCTGGGTTCCTCCGAATGCAAGACAATGCTAGACCTCATGTGGCTGGAGTGTGTCAGCAGTTACTGCAAGAGGAAGGCATTGATGCTATGGACTGGCCCGCCCGTACCCCAGACCTGAATTCGGTTGAACACATCTGGGACATCATGTCTCGCTCTATCCACCAACGCCACGTTGCACCACAGACTGTCCAGGAGTTGGCAGATGCTTTGGTCCAGGTCTGGGAGGACATCCCTCAGGAGACCATCCACCACCTCTTCAGGAGCATGCCCAGGCATTGTAGGGAGGTCATACAGGCACGTGGAGGCCATACACACTACTGAGCCCCATTTTGACTTGTTTTAAGGGCATTACATCAAAGTTGGATCAACCTGTAGTGTGGTTTTCCACTTTGATTTTGAGTGTGACTCCATATCCAGACCTCCATGGGTTGATGAATTTGATTTCCATAGATAATTTTTGTGTGATTTTGTTGTCAGCACTAGTGTTGCTCGTGAATATTCGCAATGCGAATTTTATTCACGAATATCGCATATTCGCGAATATTCGCGAATATAGCACTATATATTCGTAATTACGAATATTCGTTTTTTTTTTTGTTTTTTTTCACAGTACACATAACAGTGATCACACCTCTCTGCTTCCAGCCTGTGTGGTGTAAAGAAGGCTCTAATACTGTGTGAGACTGGCGTGCGAATTTTCGCATATGCGAAAATCTGCATATGCTAATTTTTGCATATGCGAATTTTCGTTTGATGTTAATTTTGAATATGTTAATTTTCGCATATGTTAATTTTCGCATACGCGAATATTCGCATATGCTAAAATAAAACGAGAATATTACGAATATGCGAATATTCGCGAATATATGACGAATATTCGTCCATATATTCACGAATATTCGCAAATTCGAATATGGCCTATGCCGCTCAACACTAGTCAGCACATTCAACGAAAGTATTTCATATGATTAGTTCATCCATTCAGATCTAGGATGTGTTATCTAAGTGTTCCCTTAATTTTTTTTTAGCAGTGTATATAGACTGGTAGAAATTCCAATATTATTTATCCATATACAGCTTACCGTATATACTCGAGTATAAGCCGAGTTTTTCAGCACGATTTTTCGTGCTGAAAACACCCCCCTCGGCTTATACTCGAGTGAACTCCCCCACCCGCAGTGGTCTTCAACCTGCGGACTTCCAGAGGTTTCAAAACTACAACTCCCAGCAAGCCAGGGCAGCCATCGGCTGTCCGGACTTGCTGGGAGTTGTAGTTTTGAAACCTCCGGAGGTCCGCAGGTTGAAGACCACTGCGGCCTTCAACATCATCCAGCCCCCTCTCACCCCCCTTTAGTTCTGAGTACTCACCTCCGCTCGGCGCTGGTCCGGTCCTGCAGGGCTGTCCGGTGAGGAGGTGGTCCGGTGGGATAGTGGTTCCGGGCTGCTATCTTCACCGGGGAGGCCTCTTCTAAGCGCTTCGGGCCCGGCCTCAGAATAGTCACGTTGCCTTGACAACGACGCAGATGCGTCGTTGTCAAGGCAACGGCTCTATTCCGGGCCGGAAGCGCGGAGAAGAGGCGCCCCCGGTGAAGATAGCAGCCCGGAACCACTATCCCACCGGACCACCTCCTCACCGCACAGCCCTGCAGGACCGGACCAGCGCCGAGCGGAGGTGAGTACTCAGAACTAAAGGGGGGTGAGATGGGGCTGGATGATGTTGAAGGCCGCAGTGGTCTTCAACCTGCGGACCTCCGCAGGTTTCAAAACTACAACTCCCAGCAAGCCCGGACAGCCGATGGCTGCCCGGGCTTGCTGGGAGTTGTAGTTTTGAAACCTCTGGAGGTCCGCATGTTGAAGGCCGCAGTGGTCTTCAACCTTCGGACCTCCGGAGGTTTCAAAACTACAACTTCCAGCAAGCCCGGACAGCCGATGGCTGCCCGGGCTTGCTGGGAGTTGTAGTTTTGAAACCTCTGGAGGTCCGCATGTTGAAGGCCGCAGTGGTCTTCAACCTGCGGACCTCCGGAGGTTTCAAAACTACAACTCCCAGCAAGCCCGGACAGCCGATGGCTGCCCGGGCTTGCTGGGAGTTGTAGTTTTGAAACCTCTGGAGGTCCGCAGGTTGAAGACCACTGAGGGCGAATGATGAGAAGAGGATGATGAAGGGGGGGTGTGGGGATGATGAAGGGGGGTGGGGATGATGACAAGGGGATGATGAAGGGGGGGTGTGGGATGATAAGGGGATGATGAAGGGGGGTGTGGGATGATAAGGGGATGATGAAGGGGGGATGTGTGGGATGATAAGGGGATGATGAAGGGGGGATGTGTGGGATGATAAGGGGATGATGAAGGGGGGGTGTGGGATGATTAGGGGATGATGAAGGGGGGGATGTGTGGGATGATAAGGGGATGATGAAGGGGGGATGTGTGGGATGATAAGGGGATGATGAAGGGGGGATGTGTGGGATGATGACAAGGGGATGATGATGAGGATGTTAATGACGGGTCTGGATGATGACAGGGGGGGATGAGGTATTTCCCACCCTAGGCTTATACTCGAGTCAATAACTTTTCCTGGGATTTTGGGTTGAAATTAGGGGTCTCGGCTTATACTCGGGTCGGCTTATACTCGAGTATATACGGTATGTATAAATAGCTTGGACATCTGTTAATGGTAATATAGTTCCACAATTAAGTGTGCCATTGAATGTCCAAATATCTGTCCACAAATCTTTCACTTTTATAACTGTCCGCAAATCTCTCACTTTTATAATCCGGCACCGCTGTGTAATCCGGAAATTTAAACCAGATATGTCAACTGAAGAAGGAACCTAAGGCTGGTTCCGAAACGCATCCAGTATAGCACTGCATGCCACCAGTATATGTGGCCAATACACGTTACAGCCAAAGAATAATCCGCTACAACATTTGAGCTTCTAAATTTATTGCTGTCAATCATCCCATCAACTCTCTGTCCTCTGTCATCAGGGTGACTCGAGCGCTAGCGCGCGCTCGGCTTCCGCGAGGACGCAAGTCCAAGCGATCAGTGAAGAACGAGCATACCACATTGTATTTCCTCCGCTTGCTGAGAAGTTACTGAGAGCACAAGTCCTGCCAGCCACGCTGAAATACACCAGTACGCACAATCTGCAAGTCCCCTGCTATGGTAGCCTGGACCCCCGGTGAGGTGAGAGGTGCCCTGCACTAAGTCTATTATCCTCCGGAGGGTGAGTTATACATCATTATATGCTTTACAAGTGAGTACATAGTCTGGTCTGCCACACCGCAGTGGATACTAACGTTGACATTTCTGGTTTAAATCTCATCTCCGAATTACATAGCGGAGCCGGATTATAAAAGTGACATTCAATGGCACACGAAATTGTGGAACTATATTACCATAAACGGATGTCCAAGCAATTTATACATAAGCTGTATATGGATAAATAATATTGGAATTTCTACTAGTCTATCTATTAGCGGACAATGCAATAAGCAATATCAACTGGATTAACACATTGGTGGCAATACCGTGTGTTTTTATTGTGGCAATTTTATGAGTTGGCTTCACAAGGGCCCTATGAAACACCTGTGTATTTTTGTTATATATATATTTTATGATAAATAAATATTTTAGATTCCAAATATCTATAGATTTTGAGCTCCAACATTTTGTTTCTATTTTGCATTTATTTTACACCATGGGTATAGGTGTTGGGTTGGATTGCTCAGTCTAGCCAGTGCCATTTATATTATCTTTTACAGGTACTATGTCATGCATAGAAAATAGTCTTAGAAAGTAGAAAAATTGTTAAGAATTTTTATTTTTTTTTCAAATCTTTGAGATCTCGACATATACAGGCTGCTTGAGAGTTATAGATCTCAGCATATAGAGGCTGCCTGGGTATATACCGTTTGCCTGAGAGTGAAAGCAGTATGGTTGCAGCAATCACACTTTTATTACCCTAAGATCTCCGCATATACAGGCTACCTTAGTATTCCGTCAGCCACCAATTGTGCAAGTTCTCCCACTTAAAAAGGTGAGAGAGGCCTGTATTTTCCATCATAGGTATACTTCAACTATGAGAGACAGAATGAGAAAAAAAATCCATAAAATCAGATTGTCTGATTTTTTAAGAATTTATTTAAAAATTATAATGGAAAATAAGTATTTGGTCACCTACAAACAAGCAAGATTTCTGCCTCTCACAGACCTGTAACTTCTTTAAGAGTTTCCTCTGTCCTCCACTCATTACCTGTATTAACCCCTTAAGGACTCAGGGTTTTTCCGTTTTTGCACTTTCGTTTTTTCCTCCTTACCTTTTAAAAATCATAACCCTTTCAATTTTCCACCTAAAAATCCATATTATGGCTTATTTTTTGCATCGCCAATTCTACTTTGCAGTGACATTAGTCATTTTACCGAAAAATGCACGGCGAAACGGAAAAAAAAATCGTGCGACAAAATCGAAAAAAAACCGCCATTTTGTAACTTTTGGGGGCTTCCGTTTCTACGCAGTGCATATTTCGGTAAAATCACACCTTATCGTTATTCTGTAGGTCCATACGGTTAAAATTATACCCTACTTATATAGGTTTGATTTTGTCACACTTCTGGAAAAAATCATAACTACATGCAGGAAAATGTATACGTTTAAAAATGTCATCTTCTGACCCCTATAACTTTTTTATTTTTCCACGTATGGGGCGGTATGAGGACTCATTTTTTGCGCCGTGATCTGAAGTTTTTATTGGTATGATTTTTGTTTTGATCTGACATTTTGATCACTTTTTATTCATTTTTTAATGTTATAAAAAGTTACCAAAATACGCTTTTTTGGACTTTGGAATTTTTTTGCGCGTACGCCATTGACCGTACGGCTTAATTAATGATATATTTTTATAGTTCGGACATTTACGCACGCGGCGATACCACATATGTTTAATATTATTTTTTTTTACACTGTTTTATTTTTTTTATGGGAAAAGGGGGGTGATTCAAACTTTTATTAGGGAAGGGGTTAAATGACCTTTATTAACCCCTTAAGGACCAAGGACGTACCGGTACGTCCTTGGTCCTGCTCTTCTGATATAACGCGGGGTTACACAGTAACCCCGCGTCATATCATGGCGGGCCCGGCGTCATAGTGAAGCCGGGACCCGCCTCTAATAGCGCGCAGCGCCGATCGCGGCGCCGCGCGCTATTAACCCTTTAGCCGCGCGCTCAAAGCTGAGCCGCACGGCTAAAAGTGAAAGTGAAAGTTCCCGGCTAGCTCAGTCGGGCTGTTCGGGATAGCCGCGGCTAATCGCGGCATCCCGAACAGCTGACAGGACAGCGGGAGGGCCCCTTCCTGCCTCCTCGCTGTCCGATCGCCGAATGACTGCTCAGTGCCTGAGATCCAGGCATGAGCAGTCATGCGGCAGAATCGTTGATCACTGGTTTCTTATGAGAAACCAGTGATCAACATAGAAGATCAGTGTGTGCAGTGTTATAGGTCCCTATGGGACCTATAACACTGCAAAAAAAAAGTGAAAAAAAAAAAGTGAATAAAGATCATTTAACTCCTCCCCTATTAAAAGTTTGAATCACCCCCCTTTTCCAATAAAAAAAAAACAGTGTAAAGAAAAATAAAAATAAACATATGTGGTATCACCGCGTGCGGAAATGTCCGAATTATAAAAATATATCATTAATTAAACCGCTCGGTCAATGGCGTGCGCGCAAAAAAATTCCAAAGTCCAAAATAGTGCATTTTTGGTCACTTTTTATATCATTTATAAATGAATAAAAAGTGATCAATAAGTCCTATCAATGCAAAAATGGTACCGTTAAAAACTTCAGATCACGGCGCAAAAAATGAGCACTCATACCGCCCCATACACGGAAAAATAAAAAAGTTATAGGGGTCAGAAGATGACAATTTTAAACGTATTAATTTTCCTGCATGTAGTTATGATTTTTTCCAGAAGTACGACAAAATCAAACCTATATATGTAGGGTATCATTTTAATCGTATGGACCTACAGAATACATAACAGGTGTCATTTTTACCGAAAAATGTACTACGTAGAAACGGAAGCCCCCAAAAGTTACAAAACAGCGTTTTTTTTTCAATTTTGTCGCACAATGATTTTTTTTCCCGCTTCACCATAGATTTTTGGGCAAAATGACTGACGTCATTACAAAGTAGAATTGGTGGCGCAAAAAATAAGCCATCATATGGATTTTTAGGTGTAAATTTAAAAGAGTTAAGATTTTTTAAAGGCAAGGAGCAAAAAACGAAAATGCAAAAACGGAAAAACCTCCGGTCCTTAAGGGGTTAACACTTTTTTTTTACTTTTTTTTTGCAGTGTTATAGGTCCCATAGGGACCTATAACACTGCACACACTGATCTCTCATCCTGATCACAGGCGTGTATTAACACGCCTGTGATCAGCATTATCGGCGCTTGACTGCTCCTGCCTGGATCTCAGGCACGGAGCAGTCATTCGTCGATCGGACACCGAGGAGGCAGGTAAGAGCCCTCCCGGTGTCCGATCAGCTGTTCGGGACGCCGCGATTTCACCACGGCGGTCCCGAACAGCCCGACTGAGCAGCCGGGATACTTTCAGTTTCACTTTAGAAGCGGCGGTCAGCTTTGACCGCCGCTTCTAAAGGGTTAATACCGCACATCGCCGCGATCGGCGATGTGTGGTATTAGCCGCGGGTCCCGGCCGTTGATTAGCGCCGGGACCCACGCGATATGATGCGGGATCGCGGCGCGATCCCGCTTCATATCGCGGGAGCCGGCGCAGGACGTAAATATACGTCCTGCGTCGTTAAGGGGTTAATGGCACCTGTTTGAACTTGTTATCAGTATAAAAGACACCTGTCCTCAACCTCAAACAGTCACACTCCAAACTCCACTATGGCCAAGACCAAAGAGCTGTCGAAGGACACCAGAAACAAAATTGTAGACCTGCACCAGGCTGGGAAGGCAAGCAGCTTGTGTGAAGAAATCAACTGTGGGAGCAATTATTAGAAAATGGAAGACATGCAAGACCACTGATAATCTCCCTTGATCTGGGGCTCCACGCAAGATCTCACCCCTTGGTGTCAAAATTATCATAAGAACGGTGAGCAAAAATCCCAGAACTATGTGAATGACCTGCAGAGAGCTGGGACCAAAGTAACAAAGGCTACCATCAGTAACACACTACATGTCCAGGGACTCAAATCATGCAGTGCCAGACATGTCTCCCCGGATCATCCAGAAGAGGATTGGGAAACCAAAGTAGAACTCTTTTGGTAAAAACTCAACTCGTCCTGTTTGGAGGAGAAAGAATGCTGAGTTGCATCCAAAGAACACCATACCTAATTTTGAGCATGGGGGTGGAAACATCATGCTTTGAGATCTGCATGGAGGAATGGGACAAAATACCAGCAACAGTGTGTGAAAACCTTGTGAAGATTTACAGAAAACGTTTGACCTCTGTCATTGCCAACAAAGGGTATATAACAAAGTATTGAGATGAACTTTTGTTATTGACCAAGTACTTATTTTCCACCATAATTTGCAAATAAATTCTTTAAAAAACAGACAATGTGATTTTATGGATTTTCTTCTCATTATGTCTCTCATAGCTGAGGTATACCTATGATGAAAATTACAGGCCTCTCTCATCTTTTCAAGTGTGAGAACTTGCACAATTGGTGGCTGACTAAATACTTTTTTACCCCACTGTATGTACAGGTTGAGTGAGGATGCTAGGAGTGTGGTTACAGCAATCAAACTCCGATCACTCTCAGGAGGTGTATATATATGCTGAGATCTGAGGGTAATAGAAGTGTGATTCCTCTACCACGCTGTACAGATGCCTATTGGTATTAGTGAGAATACTGAAGGAGGAGGCTGGGTGAGCTTGGGCATGGTTGAGTGTGTGATTGGGGCTATGGGCTCTAGCCCTGGATATTTTGGAGACCTAGAAATGATTCTGGCTGTTGGAATCACATTCCATTGGCTGACAGTTATCTCTGTTCATTCCCCCATACACATGTAAGCTCGGCTCAATGAGTAGGTCACTGCCAAGCAGCTCTGGTGGTGGCTTCTCTCAAGGAAGAACAAAAGGATAGAACATGTTAAAGCTTAGCTGCTTAAGAGGGATCTGTCATCAGAAAGTGATCTATTGTTTAAATTAAGTTTTTATGTTAAACATATAAGAATTTTTTTCTAATTTGCTATTTTACTATCTATATAATAAAATAATTCTGAAATCTTTCTGTATCTAATTGGGAAACCACCATACACATTAGATTGTTAAGCCTGTCCCTCCAAACTTGGCAGGTTTGGCTTGAAATAACCGAATGTTTACATAAACAGCACCAGTGTGCATGAACTGATCAGCCTATCCGCGGCTCCCCTTTGTCCGCCTGACACTTGCCCTGAATGCATCTTTTGTTCTCAGTACTGCTGATGTACTGCTGATGTGCTGTTTACATGCTAGCAGCCTTTTACCTCCACTTAACCTATTTTAAACTATAGAAATTATCTATAGCAGAGGTCATATCTCAGGGAAGCAGGAATTAAAAGAGGAAACAACAAGTGGTATAACCACATCAATTCCTGAAACCAAAATGGGAAGTGGTTTTCACGACATGAGAAAACCACAGGGAATTTATACAATAAGGGGAAAGCAGTGACAACATCCTAGCTGCCTCCCTGCGCAAGCTAGACAAATCATTGGTCTCTGCATTTTCCCTATAACAATACCACTCATAGCACAATGGGATGGACAAAACTGCAAGATCAGACTGCACGTTTGATTTTAGTCTGTAACCATGAAGACACATACCTCTGCATTGGATATGTAAAAAAAATAAGGGATAGAGAAAAAGAGCTGATTTTATTTTATTTTTTTAAATGGACAGTACGAACACCTGTCATCAGACTATGTATGGTATTACAACTTGCCAATATTCATTCCAATGGAACTGGGCTGCAATATCACACAACCTGAGGACAAGTGCGGTGCTGTTTTTTTAAGCAATCAACTATGCTTTTCTAATGTTGAATAAACCCTTTAAAGGGGTACTCCACCCCTAAATATCTTATCCCCTTATACAAAGGATAAGGGATAAGTTCTCAGATCACGAGGGTCTGTGGCCGCTGGGACCTCCCGCGATCTCTGGTGTGGCATCTCAGTCATCCGGTGCACGGAGTGAACTCCACTCCGTGCCAGATGATGGGTGACCACAACCATCACACCCTCTCCATTCATGTCTATGGGAGGAGGAATGATGGCTATGTAATGGTTGTGCTTGAAAAAGGCCACACGGGTGGCTAAAAAATTGCCTGGAATAAAACTACTTGATTCACCGCATTTGTGTGCTGCTGCAGTCTTCATTTTTTGAATGCCTGGGAGCTCCTGACCTGAGCTATATTACTGCTTGTGTAGTGACCCACGGTGTATGGCGGGACCACGGGTGTAGCGATGTAGGTGGTGGGGCCAGATGTTATTGACCCCTGGGGAAAGATGTTGTTAACCCCTAGTGTTCGTGACGCCAGGACGTAGTTGTATGGTGTAGGGCACCGCCGCCAACCAACCCAGAGACGGCATATATTAAATGAGAGTCCAAAGCAGGTTTTGATTCAACTGGAACTTTACTGAAGAAGGCAGTATAACGTTTCTTACAGATAGCCAACTTCCACAGAGGTGACCGGGACACAAGGAACCTCTCAGGCTTGCTTGGAGTTGTAGTAGTAATAATGATGTTGCAGGCCACTGTGCTACTGTTATGACTTTTGTAGGGACAGTAGAGACTTGACTTGTAGACATAGATGAGACTTGCAGATTAGATGTGGCTGCAGACTTGTAGGCTTTGGCTTAGCTGGACTGAACTTGTACAGGACTTGTGCTTGCTTTACTGTCCAGTAATAGAGCAGGAAGTAAAGAGACCTAGTGTGGAGACTAAAGCCCCTTATATATCAGGGGGCTGGACTAGAGCCCATTGGTAGCTGGTTGCCTGTGGTTACCTGTGCCTCTGGAACTCTGGGTATCTGGTGATCACATATCACATGACAATATCACATGACCTTAGGAAGGTCCTATACAGTTTAAATATCCTAATAACCTTTATACATAGTTTATATTCACTGTACAATACTTATAATAAATGTACCTGAGTAATATACAATAATAATCATAATAATGACCTAGGGGGACACTGCAGGAGAGCCCTGTGGACTTGAGGGACTCTAACTGAGGGGACTTTAGGACTGTACAGAACCCTGTTCTGTCCCGGGATACCACACGATCACCCTGCTCTGTATCGCTTCTCGGCCTTTTGGCTAAGATCAAGTGTAGTATCTGTTCTTATCAGTTTCATACTGGTGGAGAAGTCCCATCAGTGTGGGGCTGGTGGGGATGGGTGCTGCACGGAGGGCGCAGGTGTACCGGGGCATTCCGGGGCTGGTTCTGAGGAATCAGATCGACGGCTGCCCTGATGTGACCTGTTTCCTCCGGGTCTCGCCATGAGGTAGTGGGGTGTAGAGCCGAGGTACTTCTGTGCCTCGGGGAGTGGTGACCCTGAGGTGCCGAAACTCACTGGGTGTTATAACTCACTGAGTGAAAGCACTGCACCATTACTCTTCACCTTTGGCACTCACCCTTGGTATTCCGGCCTTCTGGCTAGGATACGGGAAATTTTTATAGATCTGGCTGGATGACCGGGCAGTATATCTGCACTTATCCACTTATTTATTTATTTTTTGTGTTTTGTCACTGTGCCACTTTTATGTGTTGTTCTGTACACAGGATTGGCAGGATGCGGTAGCCCTTCTGGGTGTCCCTCCTGGCGGTCTAGGGGAGGTGTGTGTGGCCATTAGGTTCCTCACCTCCCTGCAACCCCTGGGCATCTTGGCTTTGGTCAAGATGCCATCAGTATACGGCTCCTTGGCTGATACCTTGCCTAACGCCTAGGTTGAAGCTAGGAGCATTTTCGGCCCCTTAGTAGCTTCAGTGAAAAGGGGCATCGAACCTGGATCCTTGCAGGTGCCTTTTGGCACTTTTTCTTGCACTTTGGGTGATAGAGAGCACTTGCCTCGGCTCTATAAAAAAAAAAAAATATATATATATATATATATATATATATATATATACCACACCTGCAGTAACCGTCTTTATCTACTGATGTGCTGCTCTACCGGGACTTTTGTACGGCTAATTGGCTATGTACTAGCCGCCACGTCCTCTCTCAGACATAAAAGGAGAGGGCGTGGCATGACATCATGAACAAGACAGCTCCAAATTTTAGTGTTCAGAACATGACAATGCCATCCTGGAGACATCTTATACCCTATTATTTGGATAGGGGATAAGATGTCTGGGTACGGAGTACCCCATTAAATGTCCGGGTAGTTGGCAATTAACTCTCAATGACCATTCTAAACCAGCTGTTCAGAGTACTGCAGCACAATGGAGACTGTTCCGTTTCCTAAGCAGAGAGCTGTCTGTCGGTGACAGCCGAGCTCTCCTATGAGAAGGCAGAAGACACTTTAAATCCAAATGTACTAAAAGAAATAATCAGAAAATGTGTCATGTCAGAATTGGAGTTTTATTTTCAAAGTTGCAAATTTTTTTTATTTAGGGTAGGGTCACACATAGCGTATATGCAGTGTATATAATTAAAATATGCTGTGTATTCTCCTATGAGCAGACACACAGGGCTACCTGCGGCAGTAAGGTTTGGAGGCGCACGCCCATGTGACTGTAATGCATGGGCTCGCCTTAAAACCTCACTGCAAACACAGGGCTGCCACCGGGTAGGCCTATGTGTCTGCTAATAGGAGAATATGCAGAGGATTTCCTGCTCTACGAAATACGCTGCGCAAACGCATAAAGAGGAAAATCAACTACTAGTTAGTCACAAGAAGTCAGCGGCACAGGACCAAAACTTGAACAGGATAAAGGTGCAAACCTTATATAACTTGTCCCAAAAATCCCATTGTACATACATTTAGAGAAGCAGGTAGCACCAGGGCCGGATCATCATTGGCGCTCATGGAGCGCCTGCTCCGGGCCCCGTGCCAGCAGGAGGCCCCCGTCACATTAGGGACATCCCTGTGTCCCGAAAAATCTTTTCAGGACACAAGGATGCCCCGGTTGCCTCTCTGCTGCCTCACGTTAACTTTAAAGACGCAGGGGCCGCCGGGAGGTAGCACACGCAGGGGCGTCACTGACTTCCCGTGCGTGCGCCCATAGGAGAGCAGAACGGAGCGGAGCAGTGAGGAGGAAGTGCGTGCATGGTAAGTATCCAGCACCAGCACGTCATCTTCAGTGTTCCGACCACCTCTCCTCTGGTCCCGGGACCTACTGCTATGGCCCATGGCCCACTGTATATGGCTGAAGGCTGTATGTCTGTGGGGGAACTGTACCGCACCTAATGTGGGAAACTATACTGCCAACCTAATGTGGGGAACTATACTGCCAACCTAATGTGGGGAACTATACTGCACCTAATGTGGGGGGAACTGTCGGGGGGGGGGGGGGGCATCATAATGAAGTGCTCCGTCTTCCAGGCAGCCTTAATCTGGCCCTGGGTAGCACTGACAGTGAATGATCCTTTAACCCAATATTTCAGCTCCTCCTGGATTGTTTCTTGAAGTTTTGCTTGACAATGGCTTTAATAGGAACTGAAACGACACATGGGTTCATAAAGGATTGTTCACTTCCAGCACTATGTGGATCTCCAATTGAATGGAAACATAACTGGATAAATCATTTCAGGCTTTCCTGTTCCTTAATGGACTGTTTTAAAGACATAATGCAGATAAAAAGAGAATAATGGAGTTACTGATCATAACTCCACACACCACATCAAAATATATTAGAACTTATTGGGGTGGTGACGCTCTTGGAGATCCATGATTTACCTACAGTATAGTTGTTAGCAGTCTCTGCTAAGATCATTGGTTAATTTGTTAAGGGCAACTTCAACACATATTTTCCAGGGCAGTGTGCCCAAGTGTGTAAGTGGTGGTTTATTTTTAAATCAACCATAGGATATGTACTAACCTCTGCCTGCTGCCATCTTCTTCTTTGGTGGATTGGCTCATGTTTAGCTGCAGAAGCTCCTGCAAATGTTGTTCTGCTGTTGGGCTAGTGTCAGGACATCATGAACAGCCATGTCCGGAGAGGAACCTGCAAAAGAGGAGCAGAGGAGAGGAGAGATGAGAACCTTAAAAGGGGTACTCCGCTGCTGTTACTTGCACTAGGTGAGTTTAAAGGAGCATCACATGCTTGAAACAATCTTATTTTTCCCCGATTTTGAAAGGGTGCCAATAATTTTGGCCAGACTATTTTTGGAGTTCGGTGTGACATTATGTCCAATTTGTTTTTTCCCTCTCTTTTTTGGTTTAGTTCCAATACACACAAAGGGAATAAACATGTGTATAGCAAAACATGTGTTACTGTAATCCTTCTGTGAGAAATACTTCATTTTCATGAAAAATTTCAGGGGTGCCAACATTTACGGCCATGACTGTATATGTTCAGCAAACTGAAAGCAATGTTTTAGTATAACTAATTGCAAGCAACCAAAATGTCAAATAGAAGCAGAGAAATACCAGGAATAAGGTAACAATGAAACAGGGAAGTTGTGTATTCTGGGTACAGTAAACTTGAAACAAAGCCTCATTGAAGAGTATTGGCTTAATTTAGCAGATAACACCAAACATACTGAATGGGAAGTTGCTTCCTAGAAGCCAAAACAGAAATTTTAGAGAATAAGCAGAAACCAATGCAAAAATCCCCAGGTCTTATGACAGACTAGGCAACTTTTTACCATATTTCCATTTTGTCACCATGTAAGGGTCGGTTCACACATTTTTCAAGTACGTTTCCCGTATACGTTTTCATTATTGAAAATGTATGGAACCGTATTGAAAACCGTATACATAGACAAATAATTGAAAACCGTATGCACCCGGTTGCGTATGGTTTGCTTGCAATACGGTTTTCTCCTGTACTCAAAACCGTAGTTGACCACGGTTTTGTCTCCGGTTTAAACACCGTACTGCAACCGCATACCTTTTTTTTCAACATGGACGTCAATGGGAAACGCACATGTATACGGTTCCATACGGGAAACCATATACGGTTTTAACTTTGCACATGCGCATTTGCATCCTAAAGTCCCTACTTAAGACCCCTCCCATTAAAAATGGACAAAATGTTCAAAAACGTATGGTATTTTAAAAACAGTATACGGTTTACTTTTTCCCATACTGTTCCATCCTTTTTTTGCCATACGGTTTTCTTTAGAAAAACTGATTGAAAACAGTATGGCAAAAACGTGATGTGAACCCAGCCTAAGCTGCAGGTCATGCTGCTCAATTTCTTATTGGTGCATCTGAAGATAGTCTTGTAAGCACATACCCTGACAGATCCTTGCCTAAGGAAAAAATGGCCGTGTTTCCCCAGGAAAGAAGCACCAAGAGTTGCGTCTGGCAGCTGCTCTTCTCCTCTGCTCTATTCATAGCAACATATTCTATTTGCCAAGGTCAACATCTATATGACTGATGGTCTAGTGCAGTAGTCTTCAACCTGCGGCCCTCCAGCAGTTGCCAAACTACAACTCCCAGCATGCCCGGACAGCCGTTGGCTGTCCGGGCATGCTGGGAGTTGTAGTTTTGCAACATCTGGAGGTCCACAGGTTGGAGACCACTGGTCTGGTGTATAATGTTTGATCATTACAGGACACATGACCAACCCCTGCCAAAAAGGGCGCTCTCCACCCCCAGAATTCATTGGGGGAGATTTATCAAAACCTGTGCAGAGGAAGAGTGGTGTAGTTGCCCGTAGCAACCAATCAGATTGCTTCTTTCATTTTCCACAGGCCTCTTTAGAGGCCTGTGGAAAATGAAAGAAGCAATCTGATTGGTTGCTAAGGGCAACTGCACCACTCTTCCTCTGCACAGGTTTTGATAAATCTCCCCCATTGTGCACTACCAGCTTCCATCTCTCTCACTGACTGGACATGCTGGGCTATAGCTTGTAACATTGATGTCTGCACATACTTGCCCTTATTTACTAAGGGGGAGATTCATCAAAACCAGTGTAGAGGAAAAGTTGCAGTTGCCCATAACAACCAATCAGATTGCTTCTTTCATTTTTAACATGACCTTTGAAAAATGAAAGAAGCAATCTGATTGGTTGCTATGGGCAACTGGGCAACCTTTACTCTGCACAGGTATTGATAAATATCCCATTAAGAAGGTTTCTTTGTGGGTTTTAATTCCCTACAATTTATTTCCCAAGGTATTTACTAAGGTTTCCCTACATTTTCCACTTTCCCTTTTTTTTTTTTTTTTTTTTTTTTTTTTTTTTTTACACATGCTCTGATCTGTCTGGTTTTCCTCAGCTGAAATCTACCAAATTTTATGTGCAAACCTTAGTAAATATGTTGGGTTTTTGTGAAAATGTTGGGAACATGCCCCTTTTTTGGAGACCACGCCCCTTTCCCATGCAACCACGCTCCTTGTTCAGGTTTTCTTAACAAAATGGAGAGTTAGGATTTTTTCAAATCTGGCGCAATGCGACAGAATCTGGTGTACAACCCGACAAAACATGTCGGGTTTGCAATAGTAAATGAGGGCCACTGTGCATCCATGTATGGAGATGAAAGTACAGTGGTCCCTCAACATACGATGGTAATCCGTTCCAAAAGAACCATCGTATGTTGAGGGATCCGTGCAATGTAAAGAATATGAAGTCATACTTACCTGTCCCCGCCGCTCCGGACCATCACTGCTGCCCTGGATGTCGCCCTTCATCGCTGTCGCCGTGTCCCCAGGGTGTCTCCGATGCTCCGGCCGTCTCTGCTTCCCCGGGATCCTCGCTCTCGGTCGCCGCCATCACGTCACTACGCAGGCCGCTCCTATTGGATTACCGGACGGCGTGCGCAGCGACGTGATGACGACGAAGGAGAGTGCCGGCGATGCAGGGGAGCCCGAAGAGGACGTGCCGGAGCCCCGAGGACAGGTAAGAGACCATCACCGGAGCACATGGGACACCGTAAACGGCTATCCGGTGGCAACTGAAGCGGTCTACGCTGCCGGATAGCAGTTTATGCGATGGCCCCGACATACAAAAGCATCGTATGTTGATGCTGCCTTCAACATGCGATGGCCTCTGAGAGGCCATTGCATGTTTAAATTATCGTATGTCGGGGCCATCGTAGGTCGGGGGGGGGGGGGGGGGGGGGGTCACTGTATGCAAAGATGGACTTTATATATGCCTCTAATATGTGCATATCATGTATCTAGAGGAAACAAATATAAGATACAAGTTCAAGAAAGTCCCAAGTATTACACTAACCTAATGTTAGTCATGCCCCAGATATTTTTAGTGGGAATCTAAGTATTTTAGGCATGTTTTAGGGCTATGTTCCTGACACAACAGCTGAGATGATGTGATGCCCAGCTGATAAGTGACAGGGAGGTCTCCACTCACCACCTGCTTATAGAAGCACAAGTGCACTTTATTGGAATGTGTTTGCGTAAGATCCTAAAACATTTGTGTGCAGATTGTGTTGGGAGTTCTTATGAGATCCTGTGTGTGCCTAGCACCGGGCAGGAAAGGAGAACCATACTAAATTTCTAAGTTTTAGGCCAGGTTCACACTACTGAAAGGAATTCCGTTCGGAAATTCCTCTGCATGAAGGTTAATGTGCAGGTGAATGTTTTTTTTTATGGGGACGGCGATGTCTGCACGGTCCACGCTCTGAAGTTTTCTGTCCAGAGCTTCACAAGTGTAAACCTGGCCTTAGTTCAGGTTCACACTACAGAATTTCAAAATGGAATTCCACTCGGAAAATCCGATGCAGCAGAATCCCATTGCTGGCAATGGGATTACGCTGTACTCTGCACATTCATTGGAGGACATTTCACCGCTGAAATGCTGCCACCGAAAGAATGATCTTGCTTATTCTTTCGGTAAAATCCGCCTGGAATATGTTGCAGTCTGTGGGGACGGTGCTGGACACACACTGAATCTCCAACCAGAATTTTTCCAGCCGGAGAATCCGTAGTGTTATTAGTACCCCAATATGTTAATAGTGCAGCAGCCTCGATCGGAAACGGAAACTTCTTCTATTTAAAAATCTTAATCATTCCAGTACTTAGCTGCTGTATGTTCCAGAGGAAGTTGTATAGTTCTTCCCAGTCTGACCACAGTGCTCTTTGCTGACTCCTCTGTCCGTGTCAGGAAATGTCCAGAGTAGAAGCAAATCCCCATAGCAAACAGCAGTAAGTACTTAACCCCTTAAGGACTCAATGTTTTTCCGTTTTTGCATTTTCATTTTTTCCTCATCCCCTTCCAAAAATCATAACGCTTTAAATTTTGCACCTAAAAATCCATATTTTGGCTTATTTTTGCGCCACCAATTCTATTTTGCAGTGACATTAGTCATTTTACCAAAAAATCCATGGCGAAACGGAAAAAATAAATCATTGTGCGACAAAATTGAAGAAAAAATTTCATTTTGTAATTTTTGGGGGCTTCCGTTTCTACGCAGTTCATTTTTCGGTAAAAGTAATACCTTATCTTTATTCTGTAAGTCCATATGGTTAAAATGATACCCTACTTATATAGGTTTGATATTGTCGTACTTCTGGAAAAAAATCATAACTGCATGCAGGAAAATGTATATGTTAAAAATTCTCATCTTCTAACCCCTATAACTTTTTTATTTTTCTGCGCACGGGCTGGTATGATGACTCATTTTTTGCGCCGTGTTCTGAAGTTTTGACCGGTACCATTTTTGTATTGATCGGACTTTTTGATCGCTTTTTATAAATTTTTTCATGATATAAAAAGTGACAAAAAATACGCGATTTTGGACTTTGGAATTTTTTTGCGCACACGCCATTGACCGTGCAATTTAATTAACACGCGCCGATACCACATGTTTATTTTTATTTACACAGTTTTTTTTTATGGGAAAAGGGGGGTGATTCAAACTTTTAATAGGGAAGGGGTTAAATGACCTTTGTTAACTTTTTTTTTCACTTTTTTATTGCAGTGTTATAGCTCCCATAGGGACGTATAACACTGCACACACTGATCTCCTATGCTGATCCCTGCAAAGCTATAGCTTTGCAGGGATCAGTCAGATAGGCGGTCGATTGCTCAAGCCTGTAGCTCAGGCACGGAGCAATCAATCGACGATCGGATGCCGCGGAGACAGGTAAGGAGACCTCTGCATGCGTCCCAGCTGATCGGAACATCACGATTTTATCGCGATGTCCCGATCAGCCCGACTGAGCTGCCGGGAACGGTTTACTTTCGTTTTCAGACGCGGCGATCAACTTTGATCGCCGCGTCTGAAGGGTTAATAGGGCGCCTCACTGCGATCAGTGCCGCGCGCTATTAGCCACGGGTCCCGGCTGTTGTTAGAGGTCGGGCCCGACCCGCCACGCCGTGGCCCCGCGTTATAGATCGGGAGTGGACTCCTGACGTAGCGGTACATCATGTGTCCTTAAGGGGTTAAAGCTTAGAATAATTTTCTGGCACCAATTGAGGCTGCTGCAAGCGGATTCTTGCAGCAGCCTCAATTGGTGCCAGAAAATTATTCTAAGCTTTAACCCCTTAAGGACACATGATGTACCGCTACGTCGGGATATATATATATATATATATATACACACACACACACAATCATGGCCATAAATGTTGGCACCCCTGAAAAGGATTGCAGTAACACATGTTTTGCTATACATATGTTTATTCCCTTTGTGTGTATTGGAACTAAACCAAAAAAGGAGGAAAAAAAAGCAAATTGGACATAACGTCACACCAAACTCCAAAAATGGTCTGGACAAAATTATTGGCATCCTTTCGAAATTGTGAATAAATAAGATTATTTCAAGCATGTGATGCTCCTTTAAACTCACCTGGGACAAGTAACAGGTGTGGGCAATATAAAAATCACACCTGAAAGCAGATTTAAAAAAAGGAGAGAAGTTCACTTAGTCTTTGCATTGTGTGTCTGTGTGTGCCACACTAAGCATGGACAACAGAAAGAGGAGAAGAGAACTGTCTGAGGACTTGAGAATCTAAATTGTGGAAAAATATCAACAATCTCAAGGTTACAAGTCCATCTACAGAGATCTAGATTTGCCTTTGTCCACAGTGCGCAACATTATCAAGAAGTTTGCAACCCATGGCACTGTAGCTAATCTCCCTTGGCGTGGATGTAAGAGAAAAATTGATGAAAAGGGTCAACGCAGGATAGTCCGGATGGTGGATAAGCAGCCCCAAACAAGTTCCAAAGATATTCAAGCTATCCTGTAGGCTCAGGGAGCATCAGTGTCAGCGTGAACTATCCGTCGACATTTAAATGAAATGAAATGCTATGGCAGGAGACCGAGGAGGACCCCACTGCTGACACAGATATAAAAAATCAAGACTACATTTTGCCAAAATGAACTTGAGTAAGCCAAAATTCTTTTGGGAAAAAGTCTTGCGGACAGATGAGACCAAGATAGAGCTTTTTGGTAAAACACATCATTTTACTGTTTACTGAAAACGGAATGAGGGCTACAAAGAAAAGAACACAGTACCTACAGTGAAATATGGTGGAGGTTCAATTATGTTTTGGGGTTGTTTTGCTGCCTCTGGCACTGGGTGCCTTGAATGTGTGCAAGGCATCATGAAATCTGAGGATTACCAATGGATTTTGGGTCGTACTGTACAGCCCAGTGTGAGAAAGCTGGATTTGCATTTGAGATCTTGGGTCTTCCAGCAGGTCAATGTGGGAGATTTATCAAAACCTGTGTAGAGGAAGAGTAGTGCAGTTGCCCATAGCAACCAATCAGATCACTTCTTTTTATCACAGGCCTCTTTAAAAATGAAAGAAGCGCTCTGATTGGTTGCTATGGGCAACTTCACCACTCTTCCTCTGCACAGGTTTTGATAAATCTCCCCTAATGACCCCAAACATATGTCAAAAAGCACCCAAAAATGGATGGCAAGAAAGCGCTGGAGAGTTCTGAAGTGGCCAGCAATGAGTCCATATCTAAATCCCATTGAACACCTGTGGCGAGATCTTAAAATTGCTGTTGAGAAAAGGCGCCTTCCAATAAGAGAGACCTGGAGCAGTTTGCAAAGGAAGAGTGGTCCAACATTCTGGCTGAGGGGTGCAAGAAGCTTATTGATGGTTATAGGAAGTGACTGATTTCAGTTATTTCCCCCAAAGATTGTACAAATATTAAAGGAGATATCCAGTGCTGAAAAACGCGGGGGATCCGACCACCCCCGCGATCTCCTGTACGGGGCCCCAGCAGCCCGCAGGAAGGGGGCATGTTGACAACCGCACGAAGCGGTGGCTGACATGCCCCCCTCAATACAACTCTATGGCAGAGCCCGAGTGCTGCCTTCGGCAATCTCCAGCTCTGCCATAGCGCAGTATTGAGGGGGCGTGTCGGCCACCGCTTCATGCGGTGGTCGACACGCACTCTCTGGCCAGCAAGCCAAGGACCCCGTACAGGAGATCCCTGATCTGAAACTTATCCCCTATCCTTAGGATAGGGGATACGTTTTTCAGCACTGGACTACCCCATTAAAGGAGTAGTCCGGCACGCACTTTTCTCATTTTATCCGGTCCGGGCTGCAAAATAAAAGAAAACAAACTTTCTCTTACCTGCCAACGAGCCCCCGGAGCTCCGGTACACTCCGGTACAGGTGTTCGGTCGCCGGGCTGTTTGCTTCTTACTTCCTGTTAGCCCGGCACATCACACAGAGCTTCAGCCTATCACCGGCCGCAGCGATGTCCCGCCTCTGCTGGTGATAGGCTGAAGCTCTGTGTGACGTGCCGGGCTAACAGGAAGTAAGAAGTAAACAGCCCGGCGACCAAACACGTGTACCGGAGCTCCGGGGGCTCATTGGCAGGTAAGAGAAAGTTTGTTTTCTTTTATTTTGCAGCCCGGACGGGATAAAATGAGAAAAGTGCACGCCGGACTACTCCTTTAAGTTAAGGGTGCCAATAATTTTGTCCAGCCCATTTTTGGAGTTTGGTGTGACATTATGTTAAATTAGCTTTTTTTCCCTCCCTTTTTTGGTTTAGTTCCAAAACACACAAAGGGAATAAACGTGTATAGCAAAACGTGTTACTGCAATCCTTTTCTGTGAGAAATAATTCATTTTCCTGAAAAATTTCAGGGGTGCCAACACTTACGGCCATGACTGTATATATAAGTACCCAAAGGTATACGCTATGACAGAGTTTTCCAATCTTTCTAAGCTAAAAAGTCAACAAAACAGCAACCAAGTACCCCTAAAGCTATTGAACATTTCTTTTTTTTTTTTAAATCAACTGGTGCCAGAAAGTTAAACAGATTTGTAAATGACTTCTATTTAAAAATCTTAATCCTTCCAGTACTTATCAGCTGCTGTATGCTACAGAGGAAGTTCTTTTCTTTTTTGAATTTCTTTTCTGTCTGACCACAGTGCTCTCTGCTGACACCTTTGTCCATGTCATGAACAGTCCAGAGCAAGAGAAAATCCCCATAGCAAACCTCTCCTGCTCTGGACAGTTCCTGACGTGGACAGAGGTGTCAGCAGAGAACACTGTGGTCAGACTGAAAAGAACTATAAAACTTCCTCTGTAGCATATAGCAGCTGATAAGCACTGGAAGGATTAATATTTTTAAATAGAAGTAATTTACAAATCTGTATTATTTTCTGGTTCCAGTTGATTTGCAAAAAATTGTTTCCCACCGGAGTACCCATTTAAAGTGTACGGTCAGCTGATTAGTGCTGTCCTATCTGAGCACAATATTGGCTAGTGCAATGGCGCAACATTTCACAGCTTTTAGCTCCCTAA
The DNA here is from genome assembly GCF_029499605.1 of Hyla sarda. Classification (NCBI taxonomy): domain Eukaryota; kingdom Metazoa; phylum Chordata; class Amphibia; order Anura; family Hylidae; genus Hyla; species Hyla sarda. The sequence continues at coordinate 256,453,729 of NC_079194.1, read as the reverse complement.
CCATGTAGCTGTTTTAAGAGGTCATAGGGGAGATTTATCAAAACCTGTCCAGAGGAAAAGTTGCCCACAGCAACCAATCAGATTGCCTCTTTCATTTTTAACAAAGCCTTTGAAAAATGAAAGATCTGTTTGGTTGCTACTTTTCCTCTGGAAAAGTTTTGATAAATCTCCCACAAAATGCTTGTGCAGGCACCATAGCCTCTTCAGTGTTTTCTGCTGCTTGTCCTTGCATTCACTTGAATGGGACAACGAGCCATAAAGTAGCAATAAACATTGAAGAGGGTGATCTTAGGGGGTGTTGGGAGTCAGACTCCACAGATCGGTTAGGCGAGTGGTCTTTGAACTGTGGACCTCCAGCTGTTCAACAGGTGTCCGGACATGCTGGGAGTTGTAGTTTTGCAAAAACTTAAAACCCCTTCTAAATCCCAATATTCTCACAATGTTTCCTTCTTACATATTTTCTACCATAGATGGTCTCTAATGTTACCTACCGCCCTTTAAGGTTTCCAAGAGGCTTATGCTGTCTACAGTGTCTGAGCGCCCCATAACTAGCATGATCAGCATGAAATCATAACCATTGCTATTTTCTACTAGAATTTATGCATGTTTATATGAAGACGTCTGGGGAATAAACTTTTATACTGACATAAAATTAGACTTTCCCATGACCTCTAGCTTCCACCATCGCCACTTCCTCAGTGACAGTAGCTTATACATAATGTAACAAAAGGGAGGCGTGATTAGTGGTTACGATAATCTCTGTAAACAATGACAGTATATAGGTGCCTGCTGGCGTGAAACCCATTGTGGGTCCGCATACAAAAGAACAATTACTTTGCGTTTGTCTTCTCATTACTTTTTGCTTTGTGATTGTGTCTTTGTCGTATGCGCTGATGATGATCACATTTGTATTGTTCAGGATCACGGAGCTGAGGCTTCTCTATGTATCTGTAGTATTACAGTCATGTAACTTTCTTGTGTGTCCTCAGGCTACAAAGTATTGTCCGTGCCACAACATTCCTCTACAACAGGTGAAGAAGACGACATGTAAAGACACTTTGGGGAGTTTATCATTCTCTGCACAAGTGCAGAATGGAACAATTGCGCAGATTTGTGTGAAAGTCCTTGGTATTGCGCATACCCCAAAGGATTTTGCACAAAAACTGTCTGGTGTTGCCCATAACAACCAATCACAGTGTGTGACTACAGCAGAATTTTTTAACAGAATCCGGCAGAAAAATTCCGCTGAGAAATTCTGTTGCAGTCCCATTGCTTTCTGCTGCACTGTGCACATAGCGGAAACATCTGCCACGGAAATCCAGGTTCGGGCCTCTGCTGGAAGAATTGACATGACAATTCTTTTGGTGGAATCCACCCGGAAATGCATTGAGGTCTATAGAGACAGAATGCTTCAAGCGCTTGCTATTTGCAAAATGTCTGTCCGTGTTTTCCATTTGGACATTCCACAAAAAAATTCCCCCGTGTGAACAGGGGCCTAGGGGTGCATTCACATCACGGTTTCTCTGGCAGCCAGATCCGGTGGGAGAATTCTAAAACCGACTCCTGCGGGACCTGTGCCGTATCACATTTATTTCAATGAGACTCCAGTTACCTCATTTTTCAACCAAATATAGAGTTTTTGATCAGGACTTAACCGATCCAGCTACCGGAGATTAAAACCATGATTGTACCCTAAGCCAAAACTAGGACTGGGACCAAAACATATGAGAGGTGCAAATCTTTCTGTTCAAGTTACTCTGCATAGGTTCCACTTTTGGATTTGATACTGATTCAAATACTGCCATGTGTGAAAGTGGCCTAAGCGTCACACAAACTAGAGGATCTATAGTCCCATCAGTCTGGATCATTAGATCTCTGGTTGAACAGGACATATTACTCTGGTGTGAAGCTAGCCTACAGGGCGTATGTCCTGGTTAGACTCTATATCAGTGATGGCAAACCTTTTTGAGCCTGAGTGCCCAAACCATAATGCACGTCAACTTTTTTTCCCTCAAAGTGTCAGCACAGCACTTTAATCAGAATACTGAGGTTTAAGTTTAGAAAAAACAACTTAGGTAGGCAGTATGTTCCCCCATATTAGGTTGTAGTTCCCCCACATTAGGCTGGCAGTATAGTTCCCCCATATTAGGTTGTAGATTCCCCACATTAGGTTGTAGTTCTCCCACATTGGGTTGGCAGTATAGTTCCCCCACAGACATACAGCTTTCAGCCATATACAGTGTATGGCTGGGGACTGTATGTCTGTGTACTGCCTTACAGTGCTCTGTCCACCGCTCCTCCGGTCAGGGGTCACGACCTACTGCTATGGCCTATAGGCCATAGCAGTAGGTCCCGAGACCGGAGGAGCGGTGGTCGGAGCACCGAAGTTGAAGTGTAGCTGGTAACTTACCATGGCAGCCAGTGCACATCCTCCTCCTCGATGCTCCGCTCCTCCGTTCCTATGGGCACACGCACGGGTTGTCAGTGATGTCCCTGCGTGCGCTACCTCCCGGCAGCGGACCCTGCGTATTTAAAGTTAACGCGGGGCCGCAGAAAGGTAACAGTGACATCCTTGTGTCTCGAAAAGATCTTTTGGGACACAGGGATGTCCTGGTTTGCCCCACCTGGCTAACTATGGCCACGTGCCCACAGAGGGGGCCCGGCGTGCCATGAATGCCATAGGTTCGCCATCACTGCTCTATACAGACTGCAGCATGTCTTTTCTCTGACCTTCTTGCTGTATGTTTTCTTCTTATCATATGAGGTCAATAGAAAAATCTAAAGGTTTCCTGCCTAAACTGGATACAACCTAACTTACCCTGGTGAGTTCACTCCTGCCATGCCGGTTGTCACAGTCTACACACAAGCACTACAGCTGCTCAGTGAGTGTGGGAGTGAAGTAGGAGTGAAAATTGATCACACTATGTGCAACCATTCATACTCTAAGATAGTGCTTTCCAAACAGTATGACTCCAGATGTTGAAAAACTACAACTCCCAGCATGGCCGGCCATGCTGGGAGTTGTAGTTTTGCAATGGCTGTAGAAAAACTGGACAACACTGCTCTAAGATGATGCCATTAACTGAAGGACCTGCTCACAACAAAGACAATGAGGGAGATTTATCAAAACCTGTCCAGAGGAAAAGTTGCCCATAGCAACCAATCAAATCGCTCCTTTCATTTTTAACTAGGCCGCTGCAAAGTGAAAGAAGCAATCTGATTGGTTGCTATGGGCAACTTTACCTGTAGACAGGTTTTGATAAATCTCCCCCTATGGCCGGCATTTATCATTGTAGGTGTAAGTGAAGCATTTATCATTGTAGGTGTAAGTGAAGCATCTATCATTCTATGTGTAAGTGAAGCATTTATCATTGTAGGTGTAAGTGAAGCATTTATCATTGTAGGTGTAAGTGAAGCATTTTTCTACATTTTTTTTGTGTGAGCTGGTAATGTGTAAGAGCGCCAAATTTTTTAAATGGTCACTAAGCATTTGATAGATTTTGTGTAGGTCACATTTTCCGAAATTTCCCTCTTGACATACATCAAAAAGCTACACTATGTCTGGGCCTGTGTAGTTCTGGAGACTTCAGTGGCTTTGCGCCTTCTTGTGAAACCCTTCCATATAATGTGTACAGTGGTCCCTCAACATACGATGGTAATTCGCTCCAAATGAACCAACGTTAGTTGAAACCATCGTATGTATGAGGGATCCGTGCAATGTAAAGTATAGGACAGTGGTCTACAACCTGCGGACCTCCAGATGTTGCAAAACTAACTCCCAGCATGCCCGGGACTGACCACTGGTATAGGAGGTTATACAATACTCACCTGTCTATGACGCTCACTGCTGCCCTGGATGTCGCCCTCCATCGCTGTCGCCGTGTCCCCGGACCGTCTCTGCTGCGTCTCTTCATCGCCGTCATCACGTCGCTGCGCACGCCGCTCCTATTGGATGACGGGACGTCGTGCGCAGCGACGTGATGGCGACGATGGAGAGTGCCGGCGATGCAGGGGATCCCGAAGAGGACGCGCCGGTACAGGTGACACCCACCGGACCACAAGGGGCACCTTAAACGGCTATCCGGTGGCAGCTGAAGCAGTCTGCGCTGCCGGATAGCCATTTATGCGATGGCCCGGACATAAAGCATCATATGTTGATGCTGCCTTCAACATGCGATGGCCTCTGAGAGGCCATCGCATGTTGAAATTATCGTATGTAGGGGGGTCACTGTATTGGCAAAATCAGTGGATTGGAACTCAAAGTCAGCAGAAATGTGTAAACTAAAAGGCGAAAATAAACCCTGCTTGTGCCTTTTTTGTGCGCTTTTTCTAGACACAAAAATCAGTCTAAGGGTGCGTTCCCACCTGGCGTGTACGCAGCATATTTCATGTTGCACAAAATTTGCAGCAGCAGCGGGAAATACATTGTGTATTCCTCGCTCACTATACACACACAAGGCTTTCCGGCGGCAGCCCTATGCGTGTAGTGCGTTTTGGAGGCGGGGCCGTGTGTCGGCATGACTGTGATGCGCGGCTCCGCCTCCAAAACTCACTGCACACATAGTGCTGCCGCTGGAAAGCCCTGTGTGTATAGTGAGCGAGAAATGCGCAGCATATTTCCCGCTGCTGCCGCAAATTTTGCGCAGTGTCAAATACGCTGCGTATACGCCAGGTGGGAACCCACCATAAAGACTGATAAATGTCGGCCAATATGCCAGCGTCGATTCACACCATAAACTGGCAAACGCGGATCACAAGTGTGCACCGAATTTTAGAAGTTATTCCCTATATACAGGATATGTGATACCTAGCTTCTAGGTGGCACAAGGTCCCCTATGAAGCCTTCATACAGCTAATTAGTCAGTTAATTAATTATAAGCATCCAGTTTCTGAGTCTTTTTGGAGTCATTTTTATATAGAGCCATACTGGGGTATAGTATGGGTACAGACTTCTATGGGTTCCACTTCCAATTAAGAAGAACCGACACCATAGTTCTCACTGTGATTTAGGGCATGGAGTCTATCTGGTATTAGTGGTTCCCAGCCAAGATCCCTACAGCTGTTGGAAAACTACAACACCCAGCATGCCCAGACAGCCTTTGGGAGTTGGAATTTTGCAACAGCTGGAGGCGCCCCGGTTGGGAGACATTGTGCTAGGAATTTGGTAAAAAAAAAAAAGTGACATCACTTCCAGTGAATGATCCTAACCTGTGTATAAATGTCAGATGGACCCACAACACAGTGCAAATCTGCATCAGTAATCGGTTATGTCTCCATGGAAAATTCCTCCATATGATGCCTATGACTAGAATGGCGGTACCCCCACCACATAACAGCAGCGGTAAAGCATACTGGCGGCATTCCTCTGCCTGTGACATATGACTTTAGACCTTACGCTTTTATAGTCACAGACAATTTACATATGATGAGTACGTTATGTAAGAAACATGGTATAAGGATTGCCACCATCCTGTAGGTCAGTGTTTCCTAACCAAGGTGCCTCCAGCTGTTGCAAAACTACACCTCACAGCATGCCCGGACAGCCAAAGGCTGTCCGGGCATGCTGGGAGTTGTAGTTTTGCAACAGCTGGAGGCACCCTGGTTGGAAAACACCGCTGTAGGTCAATAGATGGGCACCTACCACGCTCTCATAGCAGAACCTGATGTGTAGTTCTCTAACTGGAGAACTAAAACTCCCAGCATGGCCTGACAGCACAATATTAAGACAGATGAATACCACACACGTACAGCTTATGGCTTCCAAGATCAACAAGACTACAACTCCCAGCACACCCCGACAGCCTCATTCTCAACCAGCTGGGTGAAAACCCATATACAATCTAAGTCTTTCCCCATCAAATGCAAAACTACAACTCCCAGCATGCCTTGAAAGTCTAACGTGTAACCAGACTGTTGGATAAAACACAAGTAAATGTATGAAATGACCAGAATTACAACTCCCAGCATGCCCGGGCTACTTTATTTTCCACGAGACTGTAGTACAACCTACGTATCTCCAGCAAGAGTAAAACTACAACTCCCAGCATGCCTTGAAAGTCTAACGTGTAACCAGACTGTTGGATAAAACACAAGTAAATGTATGAAATGACCAGAATTACAACTCCCAGCATGCCCGGGCTACTTTATTTTCCACGAGACTGTAGTACAACCTACGTATCTCCAGCAAGAGTAAAACTACAACTCCCAGCATGCCCTGACTGCTTTATTTTCCACGAGACTGTAGTACAACATACGTATCTCCAGCAAGAGTAAAACTACAACTCCCAGCATGCCCTGACTGCTTTATTTTCCACGAGACTGTAGTACAACATACGTATCTCCAGCAAGAGTAAAAACTACAACTCCCAGCATGCCCTGACTGCTTTATTTTCCACGAAACTGTAGAACAACCTACGTATCTCCAGTAAGAGTAAAACTACAACTCCCAGCATGCCCGGGCTACTTTATTTTCCACGAGACTGTAGTACAACCTACGTATCTCCAGCAAGAGTAAAACTACAACTCCCAGCAAGCCCTTACAGCCTCATTTTTTAACCCCAAGGTACAACCTATGGTCCTCCAGTTGGTGCAGGACTACAACATGGGCATGCTGGGAGTTGTAGTCGTCCAGCCCTCCCTTGCGGGTCCCCAGCTGTTGCACATTCCACACATTTCCTGTGTAGTAATCCTCCACGCCCGGACTTTCACACGTGTCATCATGAATCAAACACTTGGCGATGCCTGCAGTGACGTCATCAGTAGTTGCGACGTCACCCGGGCGGGTCCTCCCGATATACTGCCAGAAGATAACGGTTATAACAAATGGAGCGTCCATAGGAGACCGTGCAGCACTGGGCGGAAGGTAACGCGAGCCTACCGGCTGAGCACGCGCCCACCGGGCCTGTCCCTTATCTAGCGAGCCCCTAGGCCACGCCCCCATAGCCACGCCCAGCGCGACCCCAGGCATCCTAGCCCTGAGCCGCAGGAGTTCTCGCCGGGTCCGTTAGATCCGCTCCGGTCACTGCCGCCACCATGTTCAGCTGGGTCAGTAAAGACGGTCGGAAGAACGAGCCCGAGCTCTTCAATACGGTGGCCGACGGGCTCCGCAAGCTGTACAACCACAAGCTGCTGCCCTTAGAGGAGACGTACCGCTTCCACGACTTCCACTCCCCGGCGCTGGAGGATGCCGACTTCCATAACAAGCCCATGGTGCTGCTGGTGGGGCAATACAGCACGGGCAAGACCACCTTCATCCGACACCTCATGGAGCAGGACTTCCCCGGCATGAGGATCGGGCCCGAACCCACCACCGACTCGTTCATCGCCGTTATGCACGGCCCGGTGGAGGGGGTCCTGCCCGGCAATGCGCTGGTCGTGGACCCCAAGAAGCCGTTCAGGAAACTAAGCGCCTTCGGGAACGCCTTCCTCAACAGGTAAGAGAACTACAAGTCTCAGCATCAGCTGTAGGTCAGAGTAGTGTCATGGGGAAGGACCAGGGGTCAAGTCCTGGGGGAGGGAAGTGCAGGAACTCACCCAAGATTTCCACTGAAGGGCCGGTCCTGCAGAACTGCTGCTAATGGGAATGGTGTTCCTGCTGTAGAAAAAGTGCAGGAACTGGGTTCCCACGCGTTCTTGTAGGACTTGAGCCCTGGGAAGGACACTCCATAGAAGCCAATGGAGGTCGTCTGATATGTGGCCACACGTGACCTGAAACAGTGGTCTCCATTAGTGAAGAACTACAACTCTCAGCATGCCTGGACAGCCAATGTGTGCCTGAGCATGCTGACAGTTGTAGTTATGGGACAATCGGAGCCACCAATTAACAGGAGTCCTCAATGACCGCTGGAGAAGTGGCATAACCAGTTGGTACTTGTGTGGGTCAACAAGTCAGAATGGGGCGCAGTTTATCTGCTTATTGCAGTATTTCCCAACCAGAGTGCCTACTGCTGTTGCAAAACTACAACTCCCAACAGCCGTTGGCTGTCCGGGCATGCTGGGAGTTGTAGGTTTGCAACAGCTGGAGGCACACTGTTTGGGAAACACTGGCTTATTGTCTGATCAGTGATCCCAGCCATCATATTGCCAGGTGTCTCCTTTAGCCCCTGTCCTCCAGCTCTAGTGGCCGGTGTCCCTTCTGGATCACAAATGTGGACTAGTCAGTGGTCGGATTGACCACTGAAGAAACTAGAGAACCTCAGGGGCGTGCTATAGGAGGACAGCCGGAATCACATTTAGGATGGCAGATGAGGTTATCCTGTACGAAGGCCAATTAATGGTTGTCCCAAGGTAGATGGTAAATCAATGAACTGCAGCGGCTTTTGCGGTGCCAGAGACCGCCGCCCGCTTCTCTCCCCCTGTCTGTCCTGGGGTCCTGAGTCTAACCACCACAGTTGCCCCACTGAGCCCCCCCAATCCTCTGCCCACATGCCGCCGCCCCCCCCCCCCCCCCATCCTCTGCCCACATACCGCTGCCACCCCATCACCTCCCCCCATCCCCAGTGTTATAATTACCTGTTCCCGGGGGTACGCGATAGTTCTGGCTCCGTCGGCGTCCTGCACTGTCACTGTGCGCACTGACGGTGACGTCACGTTGGGGACGTCACTCGTCATTGCGCAGCGCACAGCAACAGTGCAGGAACCAGAAGGATTGCGGACCCCGGGAACAGGTAATTATAACACCGGGGATGGGGGGAGCTGATGGGGCGGCGGCGGTATGTGGGCAGAGGATGGGGGGAGGTGATGGGGCAGCAGCGGTGATGGTCATCTTTGGCCGCGGGGCATTATCAGCATATCGGCAAGGTAATTGTCGATACCGATAATGTCCAAAATCGCGATTATCGGCCAAACCGATAATCGGTCGATCCCTAATCTAAACCAGTGGTTCCCAAACTTTATCGTCTCTGAGAACCCCTCAGAAAAAAAAATTCTGGGGGGCACCCCTACCGAATTTGACAGGCAAAAAAAGAAAATGGGGGGTAAACAGCCGCAATGCACATCAGTTTATCTGTTGGCTATGTAGAGAACAGTGCTGCTTTATACAGCAACTCACAAGTGACATCTTCTAAAATCAGCGTCGTTCTCTTCTTCATCTGGTCCGGGCCATCATGACTATTTATTCCAGCCACAATTCTTCACCGTTAAACCTGCAAAACAAACCTATTAGGCGCCGAACTTTTCCTGCATCAGCCTCCAGATTCCCCTTTTACAAGTGAAGAGGAATACAGGGGCGTATAGGTGTAAAGGGGTAACAGAGGGGTGTAGAATAGTGTACAGGGGTGTAGAGGAGTGCACATGGGTGACGGGTGTACATGAGTGACAGAGGGGTGTAGAGGAGTGTACATGGGTGACAGATGGTTGTAGAAGAGTGTACATGGGTGACGAGTGTAGAGGAGTGCACATGGGTGACAGATGGTTGTCGAAGAGTGTACATGGGTGACGGGTGTAGAGGAGTGTACATGGATGACAGGTGTACATGGGTGACAGATGGTTGTAGAGGAGTGTACATGGGTGACAGAGGGGTGTACATGGGTAACGGGTGTTGGTAGTGTAGAAGAGTGTACATGGGTGACGGGCGTAGGGATTGACAGAAGGGTGTTAGGGGTGTAGAGGGATGTACATGGGTGACAGATGGGCGTAGAAGAGTGTACATGGGTGACGGGGGAATAGGGTTTGACAGAAGGGTGTACGTGGGTGACAGGCGTAGGGGGTGACAGAGGGGTGTACATGGGTAACGGGTGTTGGGGGTGTAGAGGAGTGTACATGTGTGACAGAAGGGTGTACATGGGTGACAGATGGGTGTAGAAGAGTGTACATGGGTGACGGTAAGGCGTAGGGGGTGAAAGGGTGTACATGGGTAACGGGTGTTGGGTGTAGAGGAGTGTAAATGGGTGACAGAGGGGTGTAGGAGGTGACAGGTGGACAGGAATGACAAGGAGTTAACAGGGGTGGTGAACATTCGTGACGGGGGCGGAAAAGGTGGATATGGATGACAGGAAAGTGGACAAGGGTGAAAGGGGGTAACAGAGGGGTGACAAAGGGGGGTGGACGGGTGACAGAGGGAAGAGGGAGCATTACCTTAAATAAGCTGAGCTGTTTTTTAATGTCCTTCTGGGAAGATGGTCCTGGGACTGGGAGGATGGATGGACTTTTTTTTTTTTTTACCTTACCCAGACCCGTACATGTCTGGTCCATAGAAATGTATGAGGCCCAAGCCTGTCTGCGCTCTGATATGTCGGCATTCTGTTTTGATATTTTACTAATGTATCCGTGCTGTAGAGGGTAGATAAATCCAGCCTTATCCTGTGGATGGATGATAACTTCTAATCTTGGACTGTCCCCTTTTAAAGAGTACCTGTCACCAAATAAAACTTTTAATATAGTGTTCCTTGTGTAATTAGCAAAGTAAAATATGTGGAGAGAAAAAACACAGAAGTGGCGCCTTGATGGTGCCTTTACCTTTCTAGTTATAGGAGGTAAGGGGGGGATTTAGCGGGGAAGGATAGGGAGATTTTCTGCTCACCTTTCAGAGTTGTGCTGCATAACAGGCACAACTCTGCGATGCGTATAGGCTGGTATGCGACAAGGTTCCGGGGCCGCTGACTGCTGGATCTGCTGGCTGATGTTCTTGCTTGTCTCCGGTGCTGCGGGGTGTCACCTAGTGCCGGTAATGTGGAGCGCTGCTTTTGTGGAGTAGACACCGTCCGCTGGTGTACTCCAGATGTTCAGATGGGATCCGCTTGGCAGAGTCGGCAGATGCGGTCAGCTGGATGATCCCCCTCGATGTGTGCTGGTACCTTGCGGCCAGTGCGCGGTGGAGATCGGGGTGAGCAGTCGGGTGCCACTATCCTTTAAGTCCCGATGATGTGGCGAGGAAAAGAGCCTTAGGTTGGTGATCGGGAGCAGTTTTCTGCCGAGACCGCTGGCAGGCAGTGGCAATAGTACAGGAGCAGGTTGCGGGAGATCCCACACGGGGATTTATCCCAGAAAAACCTCGGCGTGTGAAAGCCGTTGCAAAAAATAAGGTTGCTGGAAACTTCTTGGATAAGAAGGGGGGGGGGGAATTTATTGACAGTTGGGTTTACAGAAATAAAGAATACAAAAAGTAAAAAATAGAAAATAAAAAAAATATATAAAGCATAAAGCAAACAGGATTGGACAACGCATTTCAAAAGGGTATCCCTTTCTTCTTCAGGTCCCTGAAGAAGAAAGGGATACCCTTTTGAAACGCGTTGTCCAATCCTGTTTGCTTTATGCTTTATATATTTTTTATTTTTTACTTTTTGTGTTCTTTATTTCTGTAAACCCAACTGTCAATAAATCCCCCCCTTCTTATCCAAGAAGTTTCCAGCAACCTTATTTTTTGCAACTGAGAAGCGCTTTCACATGCCGAGGTTTTTCTGGGATAAATCCCCGTGTGGGATCTCCCGCAACCTGCTCCTGTACTTGTGTAATTAGCAGACACTTTCCCATTAACTTGCTTTTAAAATTATCAACATAAATATGTTTAAAATGTAATAGAATAAACAGCCACTAGGTGGCTCTGTTCTGTTCCTTGCCACAATTAATAAAGTGAGTTTGGTCTCCTCCTGGCCTGGCAGGAGACCAAACTCAGGAAGTGTTTCTCTGCACTGATCTTGATTGACAGCTGCAAAGAGCTTGAGGTCTTCTATTCATCCCAACACTGCAACAATATGAGGGCGAAAGTGGTCCCCCAGCAGGCTTCAATGATATCATGCCTGCTGGGAAATGCCCACTTTCTCCTGCTTGGAGATTGCACCATGAGAGCAAGAAGAAAGGTAAGATACACAGCTTTTTAAAGCTCTGAAATTGTTTTTAAGGGTAGGAGGATTGTTAGGAGTAGTTAGGGAACCTTGCCTGAGGTAGTTTAGAACAGTTTATTTGGTGACAGGTACTTTTTAACACCAACTCCACTATGTTCAGCTGTGACCTGTGGAACGTTTTTCCTTAGTTCTGACTTTTGCTCTTTTCCGTTATTGTTGTTACCCTGCTGACAGATGTTAATGTATCTGTCAGGCCTGTCCTTTGGATATCCTTCCGGAAGGAAACCAAGACTTAACCTGACTTTAGTCATATGTTACCCCAATAAAAAGTATTTATTCCTCCTGTTATTGCGGTTTCGCATAGTAGTCAAGCTGATCTGACTGGTCTCTTATATGGCCCCTGTCTGACAGGAAGAGCTGCTGTGGTTGGGGATCAGTGGTTTTATATTCTAGTTTATAGATAGTAGTTCCTCATTTAGGACCCATAATAAAAAATTACAAACGAAAAGACATATGGAGCACAAATGTAAATCTTTGTTGAAGAATACATACACAGGATCCCCACAATAGGGTAGACATTACAATCCTACCAGACAGCATAACCTGACAGGAAAGATGGGGCTCCTGAGTAATATGATGACACACGGAAATCAAAAAATCCCAAAGTCAGGGATTTACACCAAGTGGGGTAATCTCACTACTACTACCTTGTTTCCCCTAAAATAAACCCTACACCGAAAGTAAGCCCTAGCAGGATTATCAGGGTGGGCTGCAATATAAGCCCTAGGAAAATAAGACCTAGGCAAGGGGTAATCAACTGGCAGACCCGGTCCAGATCCGGACCGTGGCCGCCAGTAATGCCCGCAAACTTCCCAAACCCAGGCTTATATTAACCCTTCCCAATAAGGAGTACCTGTCCTTAAAAAAAAAAAAAAAAGAAATGTTCTTGCCTCTGTTCCTGCATTGTGCCTGCGGCTGGTGCTCCGGTGTTACAGGACATGGAGAGTGGTCGTCGTGCTGCTGTGACTAGAGGACTGAAGACGTCTGCTTAGTCATAGTCTCCTCATCTATCCCTGTGTTATACAGTCGTTACTGTCTCATCTCCCTCCTGTGTGTCACAAATATTACAGTCCCCGCATCTTCCCCCCCCCCTTGTGTGTGAGTTATTACTGTCCCCTTTTCACTGAGGGGACAGTAATGAGTGAGACACATATGGAAAAATGAGACAATAACTGTGACAGAGGGTGTAGAAGAGTGTTCATGGTGGAGAGATGAGGGGACACTAATGACTGTGACACTTGAAGGGGAAATTACGGGGACACTATTGTCACTTGGGAAGATGAGGGGACAAAGACTGTGACACATGAGAAGATACTAATGATAGACTAATAACAAATTTGTCAATCTAGACTGGGCCTAAAAGGGAACCTGTCATCTCTTTGCTGCTGCCTGAATCTGGAGTTTGATCATTTAAGGCCGGCGGGAGAAGCAGCAGGGGATCGGCCCAGACTTATGGTTCCTGGTGTATATGTTAGGCACAATGGGGGGGATTTATCAAAACCTGTGTAGAGGAAAAGTTGCCCATACAAACCAGTCAGATCGCTTCTTTCATTTTGAAAAGGGCCTCTGAAAAATGAAAGAAGCGATCTGATTGGTTGCCATGGGAAACAGGTTTTAATACATTTCAGACGGTTTGGTGACCGCGCCTATGGAAGCAGGGACTGGCCTTCAGTGATGGAATGGAAGAAGGGCTTGTGAGCCTCACTGGGAAAATCTCTGCTTATGTTTTTGGGAATCTCCAGCTCTGTTGCTGCAGAGGGGATTTTTTCTGAGTGAGTCACTTTTGGGAACGTCCTTTTAAAGGGATTTATCTATTTCATAAAGAAAGGGCGTAATGCTTGGATAGGCCATCCCTTTATGATTAGTGTGTGTGTTCGGGGGGGGTGACCTCGAAGACCCTAACCAATCCTGAGAATAAAGGGCTACAATATGGACTCTCAGAATGGGTGAGGATCTCCAACATCAGGCCCAGTAATCACAAAGCGATGGCTCATCCTAGTAATGGGACATCCCTTACCCTCCTGGCACGTAACTGATACATATGTAATGGGAGCTGAAAGAGGGGAAATTGGTGTAACTCCCATTTGTATAAGGAAATCTGTGTGGCATTCCTAGCATAGGGCTGTTTATTTGGGCAGCAGTTTTGCAGCGATACATGCCAGGCGCGGTCTGTGGAAACAGCAATGTAGTAATGTTCTCTAGCAATCTGTGAGCTTAGTTTTATGTTGAATACATGGCCCAGGGCCGTTCATCTGCACACACAGCCGTCTCCCCATCCACCAAATGTACATAGCAGATTATGTACGAAAGTGCCCCATTTGGGATGTGTAGGGCCCTCCCCTGGCAGTTGGTGGGGGTCCCAGCACTATTGCTATGCTCTCACATGTCTCGGTGACCTGTCACCTGATATAAGAATGCGCTCAGACCATGTAACGCGCAGTCTCTACTTTTCACGGCTTAGAATTTATTTTTCTCTTTATTACTTCTTTATACTGCTGCACTTAACTTCACCCCTAGATGGTTTTAGTCTATTATCTTCCCCCACCCTGGAAAAGTATGTGTGAATCACTGGTGGGGAGCCGTGCCAATATCTGCAGCAGCACAGTGCGCACACCGCTATATATGTGTAAAATATACATTTTAGCAGGCGACTTAACAGGTGAAAACTGACATTGCCCTCCAGCTGTCTGCATGTCAAGTCGAGCGGTCTGGGAAGAACAGCTGTCATTTTGCTGGGCCCTATATAGGAATTCTGTCAACCCAGGTCATCAAAGAGCCTACATATTCTCTATTCTACATGGGTTGTTCTCTACTGATGTCTCTGAATGTTATTACTGCAAGACCATTAAAGGGGTATTAGCATGCTGATCGTGGGGGTCTGACTGCTGATCGTGGGGGTCTGACTGCTGATCGTGGGGGTCTGACTGCTCGGACCCCTAATGATTCCTAGAATAGAGGTGAAATGTCCCCCAGAAGGAATGGAGCATTTTACACAGGCACAGCCAGCGCTGCATTCATTGGGGCCGAGTGCTAAGCAAGGCATTAGTGGATAGGGGATAACATGCTGTGGTGGGCATACCCCTTTAACCACTTGCTGACCCCCTGTAGACTTTAAAGGGGTACTCCGACCCTAAGACATCTTATCCTCTATCCAAAGGATAGGGGATAAGATGTCTGATCGCGGGGTCCCGCCGCTGGAGACCCCCGCAATCTCTCATTCCGCACCCACCAGTGTAAGCTCTCACCGCAGCGCTGGAGCGTTACGACCACAGGGCCGGAGAATCGTGACATTACGATTACGCCCCTGTGTGATGTCGTGCCCCGCCCACTGAATGCAAGTCTATGGGAGGGGGCGTGACGGCAGCAGCACAGGGGGGGCATTCATCATTGTGAGTAAAGCATTTTTCTACACCTTTGTGTGCTGGTAATGTGTAGGAGCACCAAATTTATTAAATGGACACAGAGCATTTGATAACTTTTGTGAAGGTCACATTTTCCAAAATTTCACTCTTTATACACCAAAAAGCTAAGTCTGGGCTGGTGTAGTTTAGAAACTTTTTGGTGGCTTTGTGCTTTTTTGCGGCTTTTCACAAAAAGGCGCAGTTCATAAAACCCGTCCATATTATGTGTATTGGCAGAATCAGTGGATTGCAACTAAAAATCAGCAGAAATGTGTAAACCAAAAGGCGCAAAAAAAGACACGTGCCAAAACAGCGCCAAATATAAATGGGGGGGGTAAACACCCCTGGAGTCGGGAAGGAATTTTTACCTCTAGTATGAGGGTTTTTTGCCTTCCTCTGGATCAACTCAGTAGGGACTCATTAGGGATATAGGTTGAACTTGATGGACTCTGGTCTTTTTTCAACCTTATGAACTACGGTATGTTACTATGATAAATGCCTGCCAGAAATCCCATTGCTTCAAGAGTCGGTGACAGTCAGCTTTTCTAGGTGAAGGCAGGGATGGTGTATTGCCGTCCCTGCATTCCCGATAGTATACATCTCTGAGGAAGCAATACTGCATCCTGCTTCCCGCCAATGCCTCCTGCTGGGACTTAATAGTAGACCCGGATCAGCTCGGGGTCTGTATTGCCCCTGTATCTGGGGCTACTATGTCAGCCCCAATTATGGGGAAAATCAGCAATAAGAAATATGTATGTTATTGTGAAATCGTTATGACCTTATTGGGGGTGAGGGACACACATGTTAAAGGACAAGTCTCATGATCAAAAACCTGATCACGGCCCCCCCCACAATATGAAACTTATCCCCTATCCTTGATCGTGAGACTTGTCCTTTAACCGAAAAATTTGTGTATAGAGATATATCAGGGGTGTGGAAATTTAACGGAGCAGAATCTACTTGTCCCTGATAACAATCCACTTGTCCTATGCGGCTCCCTATAGGCTGTAGCGCACAGCTG
The DNA here is from genome assembly GCF_029499605.1 of Hyla sarda. NCBI lineage: Eukaryota > Metazoa > Chordata > Amphibia > Anura > Hylidae > Hyla > Hyla sarda. Next base: position 256,437,467 of record NC_079194.1, on the reverse strand, counting down.
TAGACTATAGTTTAGTTACAGGGTAAAATTCATTGCCCCGTTATATGTCAATTTAGGCATTTAGCGCTGCTTCGGGCAAGCAGGGCTAAATGCCTAAAGAATTCACATATAACAGGGTAATCAATGTGTGTGGGGAAAAAATCCCCTATATAGTAATGTCTATAAGGTATATATAAGGTATAGGAGACGCAATTTAAAACATTATTTTATCACTTTGAGATATTGATGAAATAAACAGGGAATTATTTCCATATTTTTTTTTTTTTTACATTCTCACCCTTATACTTTCTTAAGATAAAAAGTTACATAACAATGAAGCCTGAAGTATCACGGAAAAAGTCACAAAGATTGAATAACTGACTGAAAAAACTCTATAGCGTTAAATCTGCATGTACTAAAACATCTGTGTGTTTGATATGGAAGGGGTAAAGAAAGCTCAGTCTGGAAATGGTTAAAAATCAAGTATCCATTTTATTTACCAACCGGGGTGCCTCCAGCTGTGGCAAAACTACATCTCCCAGCATACCCTGACAGCCGAAGGCATGCAGGGAGTTGTAGCTTTGCCACAGCTGGAGGCACCCTAGTTGGGAAACACTGCCTTAAAGGAGTAGTCCAGTGGTGATTCAGTGGTGAGCAACTTATCCCCTATCCTAAGGATAGGGGATAAGTTGCAGATCGCGGGGGGACCGACCGCTGGGGCCCCCTGCGATCTCCTGTACGGAGCCCCGACAGCCCGCGGGAAGGGGGCGCGTCGACCTCCGCACGAGGCGACGGCCGACACGCCCCCTCAATACAACTCTATGGCAGAGCCGAAGCGCTGCCTTCGGCAATCTCCGGCTCTGCCATAGAGATGTATTGAGGGGGCGTGTCGGCCGCCGCCTCGTGCGGGGGTCGACACCCGCTATCTCGGCGGAGAGCCGGGGCCCTGTACAGAGAGATCGCAGGGGGCCCCAGCGGTCGGACCCCCCGCGATCTCAAACTTATCCCCTATCCTTAGGATAGGGGATAAGTTTTTCACCACTGGACTACCCCTTTAATAGATGCAACCTGCCTTGGTAGTATTATAGGTTCACTGATTTGATCAGTCTTCTTTTTTTTTTTTTTTTGTTTGGCGCAGTCGGCATTCAGCATTGCTTCTGACCAGTGAATACATGAAATGGGCAGTTTCCCATGAGTGTGCCCCGACATGACTGTGGGTTTAGTAATCTTATGGGGTTTATGCCGTTCTAGTCTGGTGTGTAAATGTTAACATGTCTTCTGTTCTTTCTGATAGGTTCATGTGTGCTCAGCTTCCTAACCCTGTCCTGGAGAGCATCAGCATCATAGATACACCTGGAATTCTGTCTGGGGAGAAACAACGTATCAGTAGAGGTAAGTACACTTTGTTTTATTTAGAGTGCCATCTACTGCTCCATGCAGCTGGGAGAGCCCGAGCCCTATTCTTGAGATCGCAGAAGGGTCCCAGACGTTACCCCCAACATACGTGTCATACATTTGAATACATTTGTCTCTGTAACGTGCACATGTTTCTACAAGACTCAGGTCAATGAGACCATTGCAGAAATGTGTTGTATGTGACTCTAATGTCAGCAGCTGATATATATATATGAAGCTTATGGGGAGAACTGCCATCATTTCCTATTTCTCTATACTTCCTGTAAGTTATAGCATTTAAAGGTGTACTCCAGCCCTAAGACATCTCATCCCCTATCCGCCGCTGAGGACCCCCGCAATCTTGCATGCAGCACCCACCTGTGCAGCACTGCAGCCTCAGTCTGCCTGGTCACGACTACGGGGCTGGAGTATCGCGACGTCACGACTCCGCCCCGTGTTACGTCATTCAAGATTGCGGGGGTCCCCAGCGGTGGTACCCCTTTAAGTCTCTATATGGCTGCTCCTGTGTACAATTTGTATTTCTAGTTGATTATTTAACATGTTCCTATCTGAAGTCCTCTCTTACATGTTTTTTTAGAGGGCACTAGAATATGCAAAAACTCAGAGGGTGTAAGAAATTCCTGAGTATGTAGAGGGAGATGAGGAATGCCGAGCATTGTGGGCTCAATGCCAAGATATAAGGGCAGCTATTAAATCACTGGGGATTTCTTTCCATCTAAGAATTCCTGACTCTGGCGTGCCTTTGAAAGCTGTACCAGGCACTCCAGATCGCACTCCAGATCGCTGAGTACTTTATGTATGCTGTTCACACACAGGCATTCTAATGTAGTTAGCAGTATTGTTATTATTTGTTGGAATGTACTAAGTATTGAAGTGTTAAAGGAGAACTGTATTGGAAAAAAAAAACGTATCCCCTATCCAAAGAAAAGGGAATAAGTTATAGATAGCGGGGAGTCTGACTGCTGTACGGGGGCCCCAGCAGCCCGCAGAAAGGAGGGGACGTGCTGACGAAGCTGCGTCCGACACACCCCCTCCATGTATCCCTCAGAGAAACATGGAGGGGGCATGGAGGCCACGGCTTCCTGCTAGGTTCAGCACGCCCCTTCCTGCGGACTGCCCGGGCTCCGAACAGGAAATTGTGGGGGGTCCCAGTGGTCAGACCCCTGCAATCTATAACTTATCTCCTATCCTTTGGATAGAGGATAAATATTTTTTTTTTCACTATAGTATTCCTTTATAAAGGTTGTACACTTTTGGCTAGGTTTTTTTCCCATGGTCCTGGTAAACTTATTGGAGGCTTTCTGCATGGTGTTTGTAGGGGTAATTCTAGCCTCTCTACCGGATGCGAACTATTGAAAGGCGCCAACTATAGATAAAGGCACCCCTTATTTATATACAAAATTGAGAACAAAGGAAAACCAGCTCACCGCCCTGTAGATTCTTTAGGTAGAGGAATTTCAGGTGTCCTTTGGGAAGCACGGAAATAATCCAAACTGCATCCTTGGTATGAACAAATCCTTAGAAAAAGAATAGGTTCCAGCTTCCACAAAAATGGAATTAAATGTCCAAAATGTATTTCACATATTTAAAAGGTGAAGCAAAAAAATGAAAACCATATTGAGGTGGTTATAAAAGCATAGCAGAAATGCCGATGCATTTCGAACCATATGGTTCTTAGTCATGGCACAACTGTTTGTTTGCCACTGGCATCCTTTTATACTGTTGGTGCAAGGTGAAATGAACTCTCACACGTCTGGATGAGGGAACGCCCTCCATTGTCGGAAGTCCCGGGAGTTTGGAGTGACGTGAACTAACAGGTGAAAATGAAAATGATTGTAAGTCAAAACACTTTATATACATCCTAACATAATGTTGGTACATATGCAACCAATCTTTTGGGTGTACAACTTTATATTACCTCTTTAACACATTGCGTATATAAGAAAACACAACACCAGTTGAAAAGTGTGAACATCTGCAACCGTAATTTGTGCATGAGAAACGCACAGATAAAAAGCATGTATGCAAATTCATTGAATATGCTGGTATATACTCGAGTGAACCAATAAGTATCGGATACCTTTTTTAATGTTATATACTCATAGTTTCACGGTACGTAAACACCAAAAATTTGTCTCATAAATTATATCTTGCAAACAATAACTTTCCTTAGCATAAATATGTGTACATGTGAAAAAAGAAACCATTATAAAACGTAGAGATAAAATGTAAAAAAATGAATGAAAAAAAATTCCGTCAATGAAGGGCGTTCCCTCATCCAGACGTGAGAGTTCATTTCACCTTGCACTGACTGTATAATAGGATGCCAGTGGCAAACAGAGTTGTGCCATGACGAAGAACCATATGGTTCGAAACGCGCCAGCATTTCTGCTATGCTTTTATAACCACCTCAATATGGTTTTCATTTTTTTGCTTCACCTTTTAAAGGGAACCAATCATCAGATTTTACCCTATATAATGCTTGGCAAAGCATTATATAGGGTAAAATCTTTATTTTCACCATTCCCGGGGGATGCTCCTGCCCCCAGGGATGGTGAAGATATGAAGTTATAAACTAGTCACCGCCGCCGTAAGTAGTCACCTGGGCGGGGAGCTCTTCTCATCTACTCCCGTTCTTCGGCCGGGAGCGACGCCCCCTCCGCTTGATTGACATGCAGCGTCATTGTTCCGCTCACTGAACAGACGGAACAGAGTGATGACGCTGCCCGTCAATCAAGCGGAGGGGGCGTCGCTCCCGGCCGAAGAACGGGAGTTGGTGAGAAGAGCTCCCCGCCCAGGTGACTACTTTCGGCGGCGGCGGCGACTAGTTTATAACTTCATATCTTCACCATCCCTGGGGGCAGGAGCATCCCCCGGGAATGGTGAAAATAAAGATTTTACCCTATATAATGCTTTGCCAAGCGTTATATAGGGTAAAATCTGATGATTGGTTCCCTTTAAATATGTGAAATTTTGGATGTTTAATTCCATTTTTGTGGGAGCTGGAACCTATTATTTTTCTAACACCTTGTTTATGTTCACTTCCCGGTTCATATTGATCTTTGTCTCACTGCTCCATAACCTTATAATGTGAGTGTGATCCAAAGATCGCTACAAGCCAGCAATGCCGAGCACTTCTCCTCACTTGTTTTCATCATCTGGGGGGGGGGGGCTCAACACTAAGACCCTGACTGATCAAAACTTTTGACATGTCCCTGTGACATATTAAAAGTTTTTTTTAAGTGACTGCTACACTTTAAATGTACCAAAACATTGGGTAAAGCAAACTCCAAAATCATATGTAAATACAAATATATGAAATTCCTGCCAAGTGCCAGCACTGTAAATATATATATATATATATACACTACCTGTGACCTCTTCAGCTCTCCACACGGCAGCCTGCAGAAGACTATAGGGTGCAATGCTGTGCATCATACAGTCTTTTCCTCTAATACTGTAGGCCTCTCTTACCCACAACCCCCTGCACGCTACACTTCTGCTTCTGCTGGGCAGGGTCTTTTATATCATCATCCATGCCGCTCCCCCCGTCTAAAACTAGGTGGCACCGCCTGAGGCTGCTAATGTAAGTGGCGTGGGTGTTTATGGTTACTTGGTTAAAGGGGTATTCCAGACAAAACCTTTTGTTATATATATCACCTGGCTCCGGAAAGTTAAACAGATTTGTAAATTACTTCTATTAAAAAATCTTAATCCTTCCAATCGTTATTAGTTTCTGAAGTTTTCTGTCTAACTGCTCAATGATGCTGTCACGTCCCGGGAGCTGTGCATGATGGGAAAATATCATCATAGGAACTGCACAGCTCCCGGGACGTGAGTCATCAGAGAGCAGTTAGACAGAAAACAACTCAACTTCAGAAGCTAATAACTATTGGAAGGATTAAGATTTTTTAATAGAAGTAATATACAAATCTGTTTAACTTTCCGGAGCCGGTTGATATATAAAAAAAAGTTTTGGCCTGGAATACCCCTTTAATATTAGTGAGATTGTTATGCAATGACTTAGACTCACCCCCCACCACACACTGTTTTAATATGCGAATAACCCATCAATTCTAGTTCAGGTGTCATGGTCTGGAGGCCTGACGGCTATCATTACTAGGGGAAGTCTGCTTAAAGGGTATCTTCACACGTACACGATCTGCTGCAGATATGATGCTGCAGTCACCTATTTGAATTAATTCAACAACATGAAATCTGCTGGTAACAATCTGCAGCAGAACTTGTACATGTGAACATACCCTGAATGAACGAACTACATGTAAATCTGCAGCAGATCCTGTACATGTGAACATACCCTGAATGAACGAACTACATGTAAATCTGCAGCAGATCCTGTACATGTGAACATACCCTGAATGAACGAACTACATGTAAATCTGCAGCAGATCCTGTACATGTGAACATACCCTGAATGAAGTAACTACATGTAAATCTGCAGCAGATCCTGTACACGTGAACATACCCTGAATGAAGTAACTACATGTAAATCTGCAGCAGAACCTGTACATGTGAACATACCCTGAATGAAGTAACTACATGTAAATCTGCAGCAGATCCTGTACATGTGAACATACCCTGAATGAACAAACTACATGTAAATCTACAGCAGATCCTGTACATGTGAACATACCCTGAATGAACTAACTACATGTAAATCTGCAGCAGATCCTGTACATGTGAACATACCCTGAATGAACTAACTACATGTAAATCTGCAGCAGATCCTGTACATGTGAACATACCCTGAATGAAGTAACTACATGTAAATCTGCAGCAGAACCTGTACATGTGAACATACCCTGAATGCACCAACTACATGTAAATCTGCAGCAGAACCTGTACATGTGAACATACCCTGAATGAAGTAACTACATGTAAATCTGCAGCAGGACCTGTACATGTGAACATACCCTGAATGAAGTAACTACATGTAAATCTGCAGCAGATCCTGTACATGTGAACATACCCTGAATGAACGAACTACATGTAAATCTGCAGCAGATCCTGTACATGTGAACATACCCTGAATGAAGTAACTACATGTAAATCTGTGTAGTGGTAGAACAGTGTAGTCCCCATTCCTGTTGGTGACCAAGCCTTTCTGGACACGGCCTGACTGCTGAGGACATCTTGTCTTCTTATAGGAAGAGATTTCTTTTAGTTACCAGCTTTCATCTCTACTACAAGAAATGTCGGCTTCTTAAAAGTATGCTTTGCCAAAATAGATGTGTTTGTAATCCAAACATTCTGGATGTCCCACAGCTAGTTTAAGGCAGTATCCACCGATTTACCCTTGTTTTATACAGTTTAAAAGCATGTAAACTATGTAACAACAAGACCTGTAAACCCCTCCAAGTGTGCACCAAGAGTGATCAGTGAAAGTATGCTACCAATTTAAAATGGCGGTGGATTAGAGAGGTTTGTGTCTTTTTTATTTTTTTATTTTTATAACTAGAGATGAGCGAACTTAGTTAATTCGATTAGTCACGAACTTCTCGGCAGTTGATGACTTATCCTGCATAAATTAGTTCAGCTTTCAGGTGCTTCGGTGGGCTGGAAAAGGTGGATACATTCCTAGGAGACTCTTTCCTAGGATTGTATCCACCTTTTCCAGCCCACCGGAGCACCTGAAAGCTGAACTAATTTACGCAGGATAAGTCATCAACTGCCGAGCCGAGAAGTTCGTGACGAATCGAATTTACTGTAAGTTCGCTCATCTCTATTTATAACATATTTAACAATATTTTATATATAACAATATTTTATTTGCACAAGTCAGAAACCCCTTGAAAGTGTGAAGTGGTCTTCTGATCACATGTTCAGTCATTCACTGTCTTATTTTTCTGTGGCATAACTACTTTATGTCATGGAAAATCCCTTTAAAGGAGAAATGTGGCGGAAAACTTATAACATCCCCTGTGCCCGGGCTGCAAAAACAAACCTTAACTCACCTTCCTATGTTCCCTCGTTGCGCCGATATCAGTGTCCCGTTCCTCCGGCGCTGCTCGGCTCCCTTCTTAGCTTTGGAACATCACAGTGCAGTCTGCATATCGCCGGCCACAGCAATGTCCAACCTCGGCTGGTGATAGGCTGAGCACATTGTCATGTAAGGAGCCCGGGCAGCAGGGAGAAGGCGGGCTCCTTACATGACAGTGCGCTCAGCCTATCACCAGCCGAGGCTGGACATTGCTGTGGCCGGCGATATGCAGACTGCAGTGTGACGTTTCGAACCTAAGAAGCAGGGAGCCGAGCAACGCTGGGGGAACGGGACGCCGATATCGGCGCAACGGGGGAACATAGGAAGGCGAGTTAAAGTTTTTTTCTTTTTTCGTCTTTGCAGTCCGGGCACAGGGGAAGTTTAAAAGGTATGTTCACATGTACAGGATCTGCTGCATGTTTTCTGCAGTTGATATTGCTACCTGTTGACTTCAAAATCAGCTGCAAAAAATATGCAGCTGATCCTCTACGTGTGAATGAACACTTAAAAAGCATATAGGGCTCACCTACAAGTTCACACCTGCAATAGTGCTCTGTTCGGGAGCTCTGCTGCAGAATCCGGTAAGTTGCACTACAAGATCCGACAGGGCCTATTGACTTTTAATGGTGTCCATCGGGTTACCGCCTGTACGGTGTCCATTTTAGGACATCGTCAGCCGCAACTCTGTCCTCCCTCAGGTAAAACGGCATCCCGCCTCCTCCCTCGGACCAATCGCCGTCAGTCGTCAGCCGCAACTACTTCCTCCGTCAGGCAAAACAGCGTCCCGCCTCCTCCCTCGGACCAATCGCTATCAGTTGTCAGCCGCAACTCCGTCCTCCGTTAGACAAAACGGCGTCCCGCTTCCTCCCTCACACCAATCGCTGTCATCCTTCAGCCACAACTCCCTCATCCGAAAGTCCCTCATCCAAAAACACTGTCATGCCTCAGACGATTCTCCCTCAGACGCAACTTCCTGCCGCATAGCAGAGCCGACACTGCACAGCACTGTATAGCAGAGCCGACACTGAATAGCATGTACAGCAGAACCCGTACAGAAGAGAGCCAACACTGACGGCTCTGCTACACGGCAGGAAGGTCTTTCGTCTGAGGGATGACGGAGTTTTGGATGAGAGACTTTAGGATGACAAAGGAGGGAGTTGCGGCTGACGCCTGACGGAGATTGGTCCGAGGGAGGAGGCGGGTCACTGTTTTGCCTGACAGAGGACGGAGGTACGACTGACTATGTCCTAAAATGGACACCGTACGCCTGAGGTGTATTGTTTCACAGCAGTTAAGTGGAGGACGTGCAGGTTTTTTTCCCCCCGCTCCATTCCTGTAATTTGAATAGACTCGGATAGCGGAGGTCCTCTGAACAGAGCGCAACATTGATGTCATCTTAATTCAAGTCCATGGTCAGGTCCAAGTGTATCTGATGATACAACCATTCATTTCAAGGCTCACACAATGCAGTTTTGGTGCAGTTTTTGCAGTTTTCCAATTTATATAAATTTCCTTTCTATCTCAACTTTCTAATCCACTCCCAGGTTTGAGAGAAAAAGGGGCATGTGATAGTATGAAAGACTGATATCCCCATACCCTTATGGTAAAATGAAGTTTTCTATGTTTTATTTGTGCTTAAAAACGCATATGGCAGTTAAGTGTGAGAGGAATGATTGGATGAGGCTGGATACCCCCCCCCCCTCAGCACTCCAGGCTGCACTTTCTGTGTTTGGACCTCGGTCCTAAATCTGTGTATAAGATAAGGGGGAAGTGTGCTCTTGAGCTTTTTTAAGCACAAATAAAACATAGAAAACTTCACTTTTCTGGTGCCAGAAAGGTAAACAGATTTGTAAATTACTTATATTAAAAAAAATCTTTATCCTTCCAGTACTTATTAGTGGCTGTATATTAGAAAAAGTTCTTTTGTTTTAGATTTTTTTTTTTTCTGTCCACAGTGCTCTCTGCTTACACCTCTGTCTGTATCAGGAACTGTCGAGAGCAGCATATGTCTGCTATGGGGATTTGCTTCTCATATGGACAAAGAGCACCGTGGACAGAAAAAAAAAGATCCAAAAAGAAAAGAATCCTTCCAGTACTGATTAGCTGCTGTATACTACAGAGAAAGTTATTTTCTTTTTTTTTTTTTCTGTCCACGGTGCTCTTTGTCCGTATGAGAAGCAAATCCCCATAGCAAACATATGCTGTTCTGGACCGTTCCTGATACAGACATAGGTGTCAGCAGAGAGCACTGTGGACAGAAAAAAAAATCCCAAAACAAAAGAACTTTCTCTGTAACATACAGCCACTAATAAGTACTCGAAGGATAAAGATTTTTTTAATAGAAGTAATTTACAAATCTGTTTAACTTTCTGGCACCTGGTGATTAAAAATAAATTTTTCCGCCGGAGTACCCCTTTAATAATTACATAGATGCCCCTTTCCATGCTTGGATGCAGCACTGTGGAAAGTGAGGTTTTCATGGAGAATCCTCCACACAGACGCGGTGATGACTTTGGCAGCTGGATGTTGTCGGAATACTCACTCTACTTAATTTCCCACTGACTAACCAGTGCTAGGTCAGTTGTTCCTGTGTTTGTTCTACTCTTCCCTGCCTGGTCAGCAGTTCCTTCACCCTACCAGCAGGAAAGGTTGTGCTGTGGGAGATAAGACCCCACTAACAAGTCCAGAGAGCCAAAGCAAGGAAGTGTCTTTAGACAATGGTTAATCTCCTAGGAGTGAAGAATGGGGTTTGTGCTTGACAGTGGCTTCTTTTATCTCTGTTCAGGTTTGAGTGCAACCTCTAAAAAATGTTGGCGTCCAAATACAGATTATATTTGGATGTATATAGTATTTAGAATGCATGTTTCATCAAGATGTCAGAGGTCATTTGCTGGGCACCACCTCTATGACCCAAGACAGAGGGTCACCGAGTAGAGCAATGCCATATGGCCAGCCAGAGCGCCCCCTGTTAACAGCCTATCGGTGGGTATTCCAGGAGACACAGCAATCTCTGGGGCAACTGTTTTTTTTAGGAATTATGTTTTCTGCATGGGGCTTTTTCTTTATCTACACTGGTGTTTCCCAACCAGGGTGCCTCCAGTTGTTGCAAAACTACAACACTAAGTATGTCCGGGCATGCTGGGAGTTGAAGTTTTGCAACAGCTGAAGGCACCACGGATGGGAAATGCTGGTCTTAACAATATGCCCCACTAAACAAAGTCTCGGTCTCCTAAAATGGTCATATGTAGTTCAGTTTTTCTGATCATTTTACTGGAGTAACTGATGACACGTTAAAGTGGTACTCCGGTGGAAAACTTTTTTTTTTTTTTTTCTTTTTTTTTATTAAATCAACTGGAGCCAGAAAGGTAATCAGATTTGTAAATTACTTCTATTAAAAAATCTTAATCCTTCCAGTACTTATTAGCTGCTGAATACTACAGAGGAAATTCTTTTCTTTTTGCATTTCTTTTCTGTCTGTCCACAGTGCTCTCTGCTGACACCTCTATCCATGTCAGGAACTGTCCAGAGCAGGAGAAAAGCCCCTTAGCAAACATGCTGATCTGGACAGCACTGTGGACATACAGAAAAGAAATCTAAAAAGAAAAGAATTTCCTCTGTAGCATACAGCAGCTAATAAGTATTGGAGGGATTAAGATTTTTTAATAGAAGTAATTTACAAATCTGTTTAGCTTTTTGGCACCAGTTGATTTAAAAAAATTAAAATAAAATAAAAAGTTTTCCACTGGAGTACCCCTTTAAGTGGAGGGAGAGTTTGGTTGCTGAGACCCCCATCAATTGCTAAACAAGGCACAGAAGCACTCTTGAGTCTTCCTCAGCAGATCAGTGTACGGACTCCTAGAAAGCCTGAGCCCATACACTGCTCACTTAACCCTCTGAGGAGAGAGGCAAAGTCCAGGGGCACTGTACCCAGTTGGGTACCCAGTTGAGTGACTCTCCAGTAAAATTTGTGAAACCCAAGTCTAATATATTGGCTGCCCATGAAGGTTATTCCAATTCTCCGTAGACGTCCGGGATGAGACAGTCCTAGCAGACCTCAGTGCCATTACATCATACCAGACTTCTGGGAACTGGAAGACTTGAGAAGCACAATGGCTTTTTACTAGACTAAATGAAGTGGGAAATCTTACTTATTCTGTACTCCAGTCAGGGGTGTATGTAGGGACACTTTAAGAGTTTCCAGAACTTTCATTGTTCGAAAATAATTTTCAAAGTTCCATAAGACATGGCCTATAGAAATCTGTAGACCCGTACAGTAGTTCTGCATGCCTCTTATTTTATGCAGAATGCTGTATGATGGGGCATTCTTTACTTAGCTTATAGGGTGTAATGCTGTGCCAAATGGAGGCACCAAACGGTAGCACAAAACAATTCCATGTGCCGTCTCTGCCAAACTGGTGTTTTATAAAAGGGATAAATTACAAAAAGTCTCTATTTTCATTCACTGCTCCTGTTTATAGAGTATGCAGAATCCTTGCCATCTGTCTGCTAGCCATGACATCCACTTGCTTTGTAATAGTATGGGTGGATTTGTATGCCGCCCCCTATTGTTTTGCCAGTGAACTGTCTGATCTTTCCCTTCTCTGAAAAAATAAATCCATAATTCCAAACAGATTCTGCCAAGTTTGATTGTACGGTAATAAAATGACCAAACCAGAACAAGTTATGTAGGATTTACAGAGGGGATCAGTTACGTTACAGATTTATACTAAAGTTATATTAAATTATGGGCTTTTCTAGGGAACGCACTTAACTACAGTCCTTAAAGTCACCGTTTGTGACTTGGGTTTTTAATGGGAGTACTCCAGGATAAGAAAACTTATCCCCTATCCTGAGGATAGGGGATAAGTTTCAGATTGCAGAGGGTCCAACCGCTGGGGCCCCCCGCAATCTCCCGTACAGGGCCCTGACAGTCAGCGGCCAGGGGCTGCGTCAGACCACCGCATGACGCGGCAGCCAACACGCCCCCTCAATACATCTCTATGGCAGAGCTGCAATCAGCAGCCTCTGCCATAGAAATGTATCGAGGGGGCGTGTCTGACGCCGCATCATGCGGTGGTCGAAATGAGCTATTTCGGCAAAGAGCCGAGAGCCCGGTACAGAAGATCACGGGGGGCCCCAGCGGTCTGACCCCCCCCCCAGCCCCAGCGGTCTGAAACTCATCCCCTATGCTTAGGATGGGGGATAAGTTTTCTTATGCTGGAGTACTCCTTTAAAGCTTCTTGTGAGATTATCCTCATAGGGGGCAGCCATTTACATTTCTATGGAAGATTCTTTATTTGGAGCTGGAAAATGAACCGTCTGCACAGACCATTGTGTACTGGGAGTGGAGGTTATAAGGCACTAGAAAATATACTGCATGTGTGTCGTTGGTTCCACACTGTAAATGCAGTTCATATACTAGGGATACTATGTAACTATGTAGGGATGTACCGATACTGGTATTGGTATTGAGACACATACTGGACATTTTCACGAATACTTGTACTTGTGCAAATGTCCCGATACCTAATCCAATACTTGCCGGTGGGACCCCCGCCAGCAGGTATCACAGAGCTGCCAAACTACGCAGCGCGCCCAGCAGCTGAGCCCGTGGCTAATGCCGAACATCGCAGATCTGTGAGCAGCGGAGATGTCTGGCATTAACCTTGTAGACGCCGCGATCAAAGTTGATAGCAGCGTCTAAAAGTCCTGAAGTTAACTGCCGGTTAGCTCAGGGATGCTGATCAGGATCACATGGGGAAATCGCGGTGTCCCGATCAGCTGTGCGGACGGCTGGAGGTCCCTTACCATGCTCCGTGCTGTCCAATCGTTGCTCCTTGACTGCTGCTAGCCATAGCAGGCAGTAGTAAAGGAGTGCCGATAACACTGATCAATGCTATGCTATGGCATAGCATTGATCAGTGTATGCAATCTAAAGATTGCATGTAATTGTGCCCTATGGGGACTAAAAAATGTTTTGAAAAAAAGTGTAAAAAAAAAAATATACAAAATAAATAGATGTGAATTAGCCTCTTCCCTAATAAAAGTTTAAATCGCCCCCCCCCCCCCCTTAAATAAAAATCTTAGTAAAGACTAAAACCCCTTTTTCCCCATTGCGAAAAAACAAAACAAAAACCTTGTCACATGACATAGAAAAAAGTATGGTCAATTGGTATCGGCGAGTACTTAAAAAAAAATGTGGTACTCGGTCTTAAAAATACCATATACCATGTTAAATCTTTCTAGATTACTGTCCCACTTGGCCCCCATTGTCCACCAGTGCTGGGTGATCCAGTACAGGGCCGTGATCAGACCACACTGTTTTTGTACCAGGTTACAGTAACTATGAACAAGCTATACACCAGCGTGACTCTGGTTATTATGATAAATGATATCTTTGTACAGGGAATGCAATAAAAGTATCAGCGTGGCCTCCAGAACTAAAGGAGATATTTGATAATAGTTTTATTACTGTTCTTCATAGCATTAGTTTTCATGCAGGAAGCTAGAGTCAGCAGGGGCCATGCAAGCCTATTGTGTGCGCACCCTGGGACGCCCCTACTTGAAATACTAACTTGTTCCACTTCACCGAGCGGAAGAATAAATTGCAGGGAGGAGGTTTATGCAATGTCAGAGTTATGAGAGAAAGAAGAGTACTTTATCCTGTATACCAAAGTCCACATTAGAAATAACAGTCCCTGACTTATACAAAGCGTCTCTAAGATGCCCTAAACCTAGAGCCACTTTCCTCTCTAGCATTACCAAATTGATAAATCTACTCTGCCCCCCACCCCCCAATTCTATGAGTTAGGCTGGGTTCACTCCACGTTTTTGCCATACTGTTTTCAATCAGTTATTCTAAAGAAAACCGTATGCCAAAAAAAACGGATGGAACATTATGGGAAAAAGTAAACCGTGTGCATTTTTAAACCGTATACTGTTTTTAAAAGTGCATACAGTTCTGTCCATTTTTATAAAAAAAAAATTAATAAAAACATACGTTTTTGATAATTTTGTCCATTTTAATGGGAGGGGTGTTGAGTGGGGACTTTAGGATGCAAATGCGCATGTGCAAAGTAAAAACCGTATACTGTTTCCCGTATGGAACTGTAAACATGTGCATTTCCCATTGCTGTCCATGTTAAAAAAAAAAAAAAAAAAAAAGTATGCGGTTGCAGTACAGTTTTTAAACCGGAGTCAAAACCGTTGACGTCAATGGGAAACGCACATGTTTACAGTTCCATACGGGAAACTGTTTTTACTTTGCACATGCGCATTTGCATCCTAAAGTCCCCACTCAACACCCATCCCATTAACACCCCTCCCAAACAACGTATGTTGTTGTTTTTTTTTTTTGTGTTTTTTTTTAAATAAAAACTGAAGGAACTGTATGCACTTTTAAAAACAGTATACGGTTTAAAAAAGCATACGGTTTGCTTTTTCCCATACTGTTCCATCCGTTTTTGTGCCATACGGTTTTCTTTAGAAAAGCTGATTGAAAACAGTATGGCAAAAACGTGATGTGAACCCAGCCTATAGACTGACTTTAGGATGGCCTCAAACTAGGTAAAAAGAGTCTCCCGGCAGCTTTGGGTCATAAGAACTGCTGACAGCCCTATACAGAGGATGGGGAGAGGAGAGAAACCAGATCGTGGCCGGAGGCAGGCTCTGCTGGTGAAGTGCCCAGACCTCTCTGTGTTGCGTCTCCCGATCCCTTCTGTCAGTTATGATTGACAGCTCTAGTGCCCAATCAGAAGACATCCAGAGATGTAAATGTGTGAAACCCCTGAAGAGACTAGTTAGAGATACAGGCGACTTGCTGAACAGCTGGCATCTTGGAGGTCTCTAAAGGGGTACTCCGCCCCTAGACATCTTATCCCCTATCCAAAGGATAGGGGATAAGATGTCTGCTTGCTGGGGACCCCCGCAATCTCCCTGCTGCACCCGGCATTCATTTAGAGCGACAGGTGCAACGCTGGAGGCTTGTGAGGTCACGGCCACGCCCCCTCAATGCAAGTCTATGGGAGGGGCGTCACGCCCCCTCCCATAGACTTGGATTGAGGGGGCGTGGCCGTGACGTCACGAGTGGGGCATGGCTGCGACGTCATGAACCTCCACCCCGTATCGCCAGCCATCCGAAACGGAGTGAAGTTCGCCCCGTGCATCTGATGTCTGGGGTGCCACAGCCGAGATCGCAGAGGTCACCTGTGGCGGGACCCCCGCGATCAGACATCTTATCTCTTATCCTTTGGATAAGGAATAAGATGTCTAGGGGCGGAGTACCCCTTTAAATGCAGTTGAATTATGACAGACCAGTCTGGTTTTTATTGGCCAAGAATTGTTTGCATCTCATCCAAGACAATCTGGGTATCTGTATATTTTTGTGTTCCACAAACTGAGTGAAATAGTAAAATCATCTTAAATTCCACCTAAAAGGTTTGGGAAATCATGAAATCCTGGCCACTTACCTCCAGAAGCAGTGCTTCACCGTGAGCCTTGTCTTGTATAGCAGTGGCGGAGCTACAATACCACACACACCCTTTGATGCTTCTGTATCTTGCCTTATAGTCCTGCATGGGCCCTTCAATATTGTTAATGGTTTATTTGGAGGAAAATAAATTCCTATGTAAAATATCTGGAGATTAGAAGTGTTATTGATTGTTACTTGGATGTGGTTTGTAGCCGCTTCTTAGTGATCTGTGGAATGTGACATACTAGAAGGCGGAGAAGATCCAAGAGTGAGGAAGGAAAGAAATGTGGTGGAATTTGACAGATATTTGGCATTCACTTATATGAGGTGTGTGAGATATATTGACCTGAATGGCGTCAGAATATCTTTGCTCCTTGTATTATGTGCCTATTCTGTTAGCCGCTGCCAGCCTCTGCTCCATTATCGGTACTCACAGATTTCCCAATGTGACACATAAGAGTCTGGCGTAATTGTATGAAACCTTGTGCCGGGGTACTAGTCTGTACTCGTGTCCCCCTGCCAGACCAGTATTCTAAGTGGCAGAGGTTGGTGAGATCAGACCCCCCCCCCTTTCTGCCAGATCAGAATTATAAATGGCACATGGTAGGTGAGGAGCCCAGAGACAACCAACTTACCCCCCCACCCCCTTTACCGTACCAGTATTAGAAATTGCGCATAGTGGGCAAGGTGCTCTGGTTGCAAGGTGCCCACAAGGGTATGTCCCTGTCTGTTTGGGAGTTCCCAGTAATATCATAGTCGATAAGGTACAATATAGTAAAGCTGGATTGTGTTAGACAACTTGGTTATGATGGCTGTAACCGTGCGTTTCCTAATCTCTATTATACAAGTTTGGCCTAAATTGTGAAATCTTTTATCTACTCCTCTACACGCCGCCCTTTTCCCCTATTACCAGCTTGTGTACAGTAAGTGAAGTTCTCTCAATGCCAGGCGTCACACAAGTGAACCCCTCTTCTGCCACGTCTTTTCACTGGTCATGTGATCATCTGGCACTTGGTGCATGGCAGGAACTGAGGGTGTGAGAACATTAGAATATCCCAGTCCTAATATAAAGTACTAAATAGCCATTAAATATGTGAAGACACTGCTGCTGTGTTGAGGCATCTTAGTCTAGATCGGTACTTTTACCCTGCGCTATCTTTGTGTATACATTCTAGGCGGTCTATCCTGTGGATAGGGGATAGGTTTATCTAAAGTAGAGTACCCCTGAAGTGAGTGGCAGCGTGTGCTTCACTCCCCAGCTGTCTGTCCAATCCAACTTGTTCGCTGCATTAGTCTGGAGTGAATGAATCAGATCTGGCAACTGGCCGGGGAGTGAAGTGCGCTGCAGTCTACTACACATCGGGTCCCAGGATTAAGGCACACTGCGATCTAAACTTTAGACATGTGTGAACAACATGTCAAAAGTTTATATTAATGACACTAATGGTTCTGGGGAAGATTTATCAAAACCTATGTAGAGTGGTGCAATTACCCATAGCAGCCAATCACATTGCTCCTTTAATTTTTCAGAGGCCTTTAAAAAAAAAAAAAAAAAAAAAAAAAAAAAGCGATCTGATTGGTTGCTAAATCTCCATGTCTGTCTACTGCAATGTACTTTAAGAGTAAGGTCACAGTGCATCCGCAGAATATATGACTCTCTGCGCTGTTGGCAGTCACAGAGCGACTGCAGAGCGATCTCCTTGCTGCGGTCAGGTATCTCTCTCTGTCTGCTTGTGACGGCCTGCCGGAAATCCGCTGCTATTAGTGGACACAGCTACAAGGGAGCAGGGAGCTTGCTTTGCCGTCGGTCTGTGACTGCCGGCAGCACATCCGCAGCGTCAAATACACTGCAGGTGTGTGTGTGTGTGTGTGTGTGACCCTACCGTTACGGTTACCTGGGACTTTTACTTCCCCTTTTTATTTATCACATTGAAATGCTGTTGTTTTTGCACATACATCCATGTTATTTACGTCTGTGTAATTGAGTTTTAGTACTTGGGTCCTGACTTTCATTACTGTATTGAGCCAGAGGGTTTTGCCCTGTGCAAAATCAGGAGCACAAGATTCTTCTTAGCTCATCATAGAAGAAGGAGCAGGAAGCAGCGTCTGAGCTTGGGTTACTAAGCTGTGACTGTAAAATAATATTCAATATATGTATTACATACAGTGCAGTCTGAATACATGTAAGGTTACATCCCCTGCATTAAAAAAATAACCCTTTATTCACTTGAATATGGACAGCAATGTTTCAGCCTTCTCAAGCAGCTCCATCAAAATGATGCGCGACCGCAATGAATGGTATTTGGGCATAACCCAGTATCTGTATACAGTGAATAACACATAAATGACTTGGGCCTCCACTGTATCAAGAGAAAACAATCCTAGATACAGTCTGACCCTATAGAACCAGGAGCAAAGATGGTGATCTCACAATGGGTCACAACTATGAATATATGTGCCAGTCTGTGAATGGCTTGAGATCTGTGGTGAATGGGTGTACTGTGCCAGCCCTGTAAATGGCGCTATAACTGCTTAGAAAATGTATCTCTTTATTTAATTCTTGTTTGATCCATTAAAGTAGTTGTCTGGTTTAGAAGCCCCATTATCAATTGCATTATTAGGGTTAACTTTATACTAGGGATGTCCTGATACTGGTATCGGTATCGGGACCGATACTGACATTTGCATGAGTACATGTACTTGGGCAAATGTCCCAGATACCTAATCCGATACCTGCCGTCAGGGGTCCCGGAGGTGCCCTGTGCACACTACCCAAACTATGCAACGCGTGTCATAGCCAGGACCTGTGTCTAATGCCGGACATCACCGATTGAGGTGATGTCTGGGATTAACCCATTAGATGCCGTGATCAAAGTTGATAGTGAACCGGATCACCGTGGTGAAATTGCAGTGTCCCGATCAGCTGAGAGGACGACCGGAGGTCCCTTACCATGCTCCGTGCCGTCTGATTGTCACTCCTATACTGCTGCCCTGTGGTGGCGTTATAGGGAAGTTGGACACTTAATGCTATGTTTCCCAACAGATTACAGCTGAATTCTGGGGGCCCTAACAACAGGACACCTAGTGATCAGCTGATCACTTGGGGATCCTTCTAACAAAAAGGAATTGTCCAAAGTGCACAAACTTTGGGGACCAGGCAGCTGAGTTCCCATGTAATATTATTTGCTTTTTAGACTGTGTGACCTGTATTCAAAGTCAAAACAGGGTGACCTATTCTCCATGGATAAAACGTATTGCCCTTACCCACACAGGCAGCTGCCTCCCCTGCATATTCATACACATTAAGAGGATCAAATATAATGTCGGCTGTACACAGCTCTGTGTCCTGATCCGCACATGCATGCTTGGCTTAGCAGAGCATGCATGTGTTGTGGATGGGTAGCTGTTGACAGACACCTCTGCTGGTGGCTTATTTCCCTGAGAACAAAAGGCTCTTCTCTCCTCAACGAGCTGCTGTCTGGAGAGTCAGGAGGCCAACATCCACATTAGAGGTTGGCCTATCTCTTGTGTATGGCCAGTTTAGGCAGCATCCTTGTATACAGAATGAATGAAGTGGAGATCTGCTGTCTGGAGAGTCAGGAGGCCAACATCCACATTAGAGGTTGGCCTATCTCTTGTGTATGGCCAGTTTAGGCAGCATCCTTGTATACAGAATGAATGAAGTGGAGATTTGCTGTCTGGAGAGTCAGGAGGCCAACATCCACATTAGAGGTTGGCCTATCTCTTGTGTATGGCCAGTTTAGGCAGCATCCTTGTATACAGAATGAATGAAGTGGAGATCTGCTGTCTGGAGAGTCAGGAGGCCAACATCCTCATTAGAGGTTGGCCTATCTCTTGTGTATGGCCAGTTTAGGCAGCAGCCTTGTATACAGAATAAATGAAGTGGAGATCTGCTGTCTGGAGAGTCAGGAGGCCAACATCCACATTAGAGGTTGGCCTATCTCTTGTGTATGGCCAGTTTAGGCAGCATCCTTGTATACAGAATGAATGAAGTGGAGATCTGCTGTCTGGAGAGTCAGGAGGCCAACATCCACATTAGAGGTTGGCCTATCTCTTGTGTATGGCCAGTTTAGGCAGCATCCTTGTATACAGAATGAATGAAGTGGAGATCTGCTGTCTGGAGAGTCAGGAGGCCAACATCCACATTAGAGTTTGGCCTATCTCTTGTGTATGGCCAGTTTAGGCAGCAGCCTTGTATACAGAATGAATGAAGTGGAGATCTGCTGTCTGGAGAGTCAGGAGGCCAACATCCACATTAGAGGTTGGCCTATCTCTTGTGTATGGCCAGTTTAGGCAGCAGCCTTGTATACAGAATGAATGAAGTGGAGATCTGCTGACAAGCCACCCTACAATGCTAAGCTACAGTCTACTGGGAGGTGTCCTTGTCTCTAATGTTGTTCCTATTTATACAAAGACACTTCTGCTTCTATTCAATGCACAACACAAGTTCATTACTGGCCTTATAAGGGAAGTTAAACCTGACACTTGACCTCAGGCTGCATCTAAATCCCACAAGGGTAACGACAAAATATGGTGTACTTAATATACGAGAGATGATTTACACAAACATGTTTTCATGTTAGAAAGCCCATTGCCAAGGAAACGTTGAGCACATAAATGGAAGAAGTGGAAAATCTGTTGTGGCATGTACCAAATATAAAGACCATGGTCTCTAGAGACCCTGAAGTCGTGACTGGCAGCTTTTCCCTGCCCCACCCCATAAAGCCCCCTCTTCAGTAGAGAAAGTGAAAGTTACATATTTGATTCTGTGAGTCACCGACTTATCTACAGGCCAGATCTGGAGAAGGCATCTCTATGGTTAAATATAGCCATCTTGGAAGAATCCTCCTCGTCTGACTGCTGCATCGCACTATTTCAATGACTTGTGTGTCAGACAGTCCTTTCTTTATGCATCTTTCCAGATAGAACTATGATATTCCTATCAGTTGCAGAACATTATCCTATACCAGCTTTCATTCTACAGGTATCAGACTTGGAGTCTTCTAGTAGAAACTGCTACTGTCATTAGTAAGAAAATTTAAAAATATGCTTAACCCCTTAAAGACTCAGCCCATTTGGGCCTTAAGGACTCAGACAATTTTATTTTTACGTTTTCATTTTTTCCTCCTCGCCTTCAAAATATCATAACTCTCTTTTATATTTTCATCCACAGACTAGTATGAGGGCTTGTTTTTTGCGCGACCAGTTGTCCGTTGTAATGCCATCACTCACTTTACCGTAAAATGTATGGCACAACCCAAAAAAATAGTAAAAGAAATTAAAAAGAAAACCGCAATTTTGCAAATTTTGGAAGGTTTCGTTTTCACGCCGTACAATTTACGGTAAAAATGACATGTTTTCTTTATTCTTTGGGTCAATATGAGTAAAATGTTACCCATGGTAACATACTTTTCTATTACTGTTGCGCTTAAAAAAACAA
Organism: Hyla sarda; assembly: GCF_029499605.1. NCBI lineage: Eukaryota > Metazoa > Chordata > Amphibia > Anura > Hylidae > Hyla > Hyla sarda. The sequence continues at coordinate 256,416,140 of NC_079194.1, read as the reverse complement.
AACGCTAACTTTTTAACCAAATTAGTACGTTTAAAATCCCCCTATTTCGAAGACCTATAACCTTTTCATTTTTCCGTATAAGCGGCGGTATGAGGGCTCATTTTTTGCGTCGGGATCTGTACTTTTTATTGATACCATATTTGCTTATATAATACTTTTAATCCATTTTTTATTTTTTGGGGGGGAATAAAATGTTATAAAAAAAGTAGCTATTTTGGCCTTTTTATTTTTTTTTTACGTTCACCGTACAGTATCATTAACATTTTATTTTAATAGTTCAGATATTTACGCATGCGGCGATACCAAATATGTATATAAAATATTTTTTTAAACACTTTTTGGGGGTGAAATAGGGAAAATGGGACAATTTACGTTTTTATTGGGGGAGGGGGTTTTTCACTTTTTTTTTACTTTTACTTTTATTTTTACACTTTAATAGTCCCCATAGGAGGACAATTTATAGCAATCATTTGATTGCTAATACTGTTCAGTGCTATGCATAGGACATAGCACTGGTCAGTGTTATCGGTCATCTTCTGCTCTGGTCTGCGGGAAGGCAGATCAGAGCAGAAGACACCGGGAAGGCAGCAGAGACAGGTGAGGGGACCTCCGTCTGCCGTGCAGGATGATCGGATCGCCGCGGCAGCGCCCCTCCATATATCTCCCATAGACATTAATAGAGGGTATGTGACGACTATGGCCGTTCGAAGCTCAGCACAACCGGCATTCTGAACATAAATGTTCAGAATGCAGGGCCTGAGATCGGGGGATAAGATGTCTAGGGCAGAGTACCCCTTTAACTATCACCTTTCTACAGGATACATGATAGAGCAAAGGATATTAAATAAAGCTGTGTTCATAATTGGCCAGAGCCATTCCATTCAGTGTTTATAGGACTGATGACCAAGCACTATACTTGTCTATCTCTGTTAGACACACACACCTTGAATCACATACATGACCACAGCTCCACTCCTGTTTTTCCTGAATGGAGGCTCTAGGCTTCTGTCCTATTGATCCCGTGGGTCCTAACAATGAGGCTCCCAGCAATCTTGTGGATAGGTGATGAAACTTTCTCATGGGATAACTCCTTTACTGGAGTGTTGCCTATGAAAATCCTCCAGCCATATAGCATTGGGCTAGTGGTCAACTGCAGCAATGACTTGGGCGGGAAAATGAGGTGTAATAGGGTTACAAAATTGGTACACCTCACATTATTGTTGCTAATGTGAGGTACATGACAGTACTACCATAGGTTAGTATCCCTTACATTTTCCCTGTTGGGGAACCTTTTTCTTGTATGTGTTTCATATAATTAAAAATTGTTCAATAACAACATTTTGATTAAAATATAGTCCGGCAGCAACTTTAAAATCAATGGGAGCTTTAAAAAAATGCATTCAGCCACATACAATAACCATACACAGCCACATATAATAACCACATCAGAATCCACATACAATAACCACCTACAGCCGCATATAAAAACCACATCAAAATCCACATACAGTAACCACGTACAGCCAAATGCAATAACCACATACAGCTACATACAATGACCATAAACATCCACATACAATAGCCTCATTAAAATCTGCACCAAAATCCACACACCAAATTCCATGCTGATTTCAAGTTTTTTTGTTTTTTTTTTCTCTCCCAATGTGAATGTACCCTTACTGTTAATATCTGCATTGACTGTGTGTGGATTTATTTTTCCCCTCAAGACAAATAAGACCTCTTCTTAACCCTGTGGGCCCCATTATAGGTCAGCGTTTCTGTTTTTGTCACTGGTGTCTTAAAGTGAGACGTTGGTAAAAGTGACAACTTGCCTTGAGTGAGATTCGGCAGAAGAGACTTCCCCATAACTGTCCTCGGCCACCAGGTGTAGTGACAGGTGGCATTTCCTTTTTTCTTCTACCACATCCTCTAATTGTTAGCGGATGTTTTAATCATACAGGCAGTAAAAACAATGTATCTCTTATGAAGTAACTTAACCTCTTTACTGTTTCCACAGGTTATGATTTTGCAGCAGTCTTGGAGTGGTTTGCCGAACGCGTGGATCGCATTATTCTGCTTTTTGATGCTCACAAGTTGGACATATCTGATGAATTTTCTGAGGTCATCAAGGCTTTAAAAAACCATGAGGATAAAATCCGAGTTGTACTCAATAAGGCAGATCAGATTGAAACCCAACAGCTTATGAGGGTATATGGGGCCCTCATGTGGTCATTGGGCAAGATCATCAACACTCCAGAGGTGGTGCGGGTTTACATTGGTTCATTCTGGTCCCATCCTCTGCTCATCCCAGACAACCGCAAATTGTTTGAGGCTGAGGAGCAAGACTTATTCAAGGATATTCAGTCCTTACCCAGGAATGCTGCCCTCCGCAAGCTGAATGACCTCATCAAAAGAGCCAGGCTGGCTAAGGTAAGCAGATGGGGTTTATTGGACTGTGGGTCTGCTAAACATCCTTGTCGGTATCATGGGGCCCTGCAGAACCAGGGAATGCTCGGCCCCTGACACTTGTTTGTGTTATCGTATGTTCTTAAGGAGAACCTGTCAGGGCCTTGTGGGCTCACACATCAGCCCCAGGACATCACAGAGCTGAGATTCCACAGTGAGCTGAAAATTTATGAATATAAGCAATAAAAAAGATGTTGCACTCACCCACCATAAGTCGCTTCTCAATGCTTTATTAAAGAATTCTCACATAACAGTAATAAGGGTTGAAAACAGGGGTGTTAAAGGGGTTCTCCGGTGCTTAAACATCTTATCCTCTATCCAAAGGATAGGGGATAAGATGCCTGATCGCGGGAGTCCCGCAGCTGGGGACGCCCGTGATCATGCACGCGGCACCCCGTTTATAATCAGTCGCTCCGGGTCGGATTACGGGCGACTACAGGGCGGGCGGCGTGTGACGTCACGCCTGCGTGTGACGTCACGCTCTGCCCCGCAAAGCAAGCCTACGGGAGGGGGAGTGATGGCTATCACGCCCCCTCCCGTAGGCTTGCATTGCGGGGCGAAGCATGACCTCACACCCCGGCGCAGGCATGACGTCACACGCTGCCCGCCCTGTAGTGGCCCGTAATCAGACGTGTTCGCTCCGGGGACTGATTATAAACGGGGTGCCGCGTGCATGATCACGGGGGTCCCCAGCTGCGGATAGGGGATAAGATGTTTAAGCACCGGAGAACCCCTTTTAAGGCAAACGCCATTTACGTGCCTCCCGGCACTTCGTCGGGCCTGGTACAGGCGGAGGACTTGCATACCTCACTCATATTATAGCAGTGCCAGACTATGTTTGTGCATTTGAAAAGTAACTAATCTCCATCAGCTGTGACTGGCATTCAGTCCCCTCCTGCAAGTAAGGCTTCTCCCTGCCAGTCTGAGCGGGAGTGGGCATTGTGAGCATGACTGTAAGCCACCACGTCCCCTTCCCTGTGACTGGATACCAGTCATGTTTGGTGGCAATTGAAGTAACTTTTCAGCTCTCTGCTGCATTACAGACAGCTGAGGAGAATAGCATTGAAATGCTGTTTTCCTGGGGCTGGTATGTGAGGCCCTGACAGGTTCTCTTTTAAAGCCGTTGTGTCATCCAAGACAACCACTCTCAGATTGGATCTGGTACCTGCTGCAAACAGAAGATCGTGCTAGGGAAGCCACAGCTAGCTAAATACCCCCCCTGCAGTACTCGCTGCAGGTGATAGTCAGTATTATATAGCGGCTATTGAGAAACTTCTTGATCTGCAGGGGCCATTGCCATGTCTTCTATGAATAGGTGGATGTGTTGGGTATTATACTGATGTCCTTATTCTAACTATTGTGTTATAGAGACAGATTTTCGTAATGGCTTGCTAAGAGGGGGTGGTTATTCTATATTTTCTTCTCCTTATCCTTATGTTTGAGTGACAAATCATGAAAGTGTGTGGAAATCAGAGACCTTTTTTGTAACTCATCTCCATCTCCCTTTCAGGTCCATGCTTATATTATTAGTGCATTAAAAAAGGAAATGCCAAATGTCTTTGGTAAAGATAACAAGAAAAAGGAGCTGATCAATAACCTGGCAGAGATCTACCTGAAAATAGAGAAAGAACAGCAGATCTCACCTGGAGATTTTCCCAACCTCAGGAAAATGCAGGTAAAATATTGAAGCGTACCCGTCAGATCCAACAATTTTTCTTTTCTTTTAAATAATATATCACTCAGTACCTAATCCTGACCAGTAGCGGGACACAAGCTGACAGTGGGAGGATTTTTCCTCCAGTTGTGAGCCCTGCACTCACAGCTGTCAATCAAGGAAGTGTGTCCATGACAGTTCAGGGGTCTGCAACCTTTAAGACAAAAAGAGCCACTTGGACCCGTTTCCGAAGGAAAAAAAAAAACTGGGAGCCGCAAAACCCCCCTCCCCTCTGATGCCCTGGCATACACACACAAAAGGGACTACAACTCCCAGCATGTGTTATTCAGAAGTCTTCAGTCTGTGGTATAACACCAGCATGCTGCCTCTGTAGTCTACTGGGAGTTGTAGTTCACCAACACCTCTATTGTATCTCAGTAGTCTCCTGGAAGTTGTAGTTCACCAACACCTCTATTGTATCAGTATTCTCCTGGGAGTTGTAGTTCACCAACACCTATATTGTATCTTAGTAGTCTCCTGGGGGTTTTAGTTCACCAACATATCTATTGTATCTTAGTATTCTCCTGGGAGTTGTAGTTTACCAGCACCTTTATTGTATCTTAGTAGTCTCCTGGGAGTTGTAGTTCACCAACACCTCTATTGTATCTTAGTAGTCTACTGGGAGTTGTAGTTCACCAACACCTCTATTGTATCTTAGTATTCTCCTGGGAGTTGTAGTTCACCAACACCTCTATTGTATCTCTGTAGTCTCCTGGGAGTTGTAGTTCACCAACACCTCTATTGTATCTCAGTAGTCTCCTGGGAGTTGTAGTTCATCAACACCTCTATTGTATCTTCGTATTCTCCTGGGAGTTGTAGTTCACCAACACCTTTATTGTATCTTAGTAGTCTCCTGGGAGTTGTAGTTCACCAACACCTCTATTGTATCTTAGTAGTCTCCTGGGAGTTGTAGTTCACCAACACCTCTATTGTATCTTAGTATTCTCCTGGGAGTTGTAGTTCACTAACACCTCTATTGTATCTCTGTAGTCTCCTGGGAGTTGTAGTTCACCAACACCTCTATTGTATCTCAGTAGTCTCCTGGGAGTTGTAGTTCACCAACACCTCTATTGTATCTCAGTAGTATCCTGGGAGTTGTAGTTCATCAACACCTCTATTGTATCTTCGTATTCTCCTGGGAGTTGTAGTTCACCAACACCTCTATTGTATCTCAGTAGTCTCCTGGGAGTTGTAGTTCACCAACACCTCTATTGTATCTTAGTATTCTCCTGGGAGTTGTAGTTCACCAACACCTCTATTGTATCTCAGTAGTCTCCTGGGAGTTGTAGTTCACCAACAACTCTATTGTATCTCAGTAGTCTCCTGGGAGTTGTAGTTCACCAACACCTCTATTGTATCAGTAGTGTCCTGGGAGTTGTAGTTCACCAACACCTATATTGTATCTGAGTGGTCTCCTGGGAGTTGTAGTTCACCAACACCTCTATTATACCAGTACTCTCCTGGGAGTTGTAGTTCACCAACACCTCTATTATACCAGTACTCTCCTGGGAGTTGTAGTTCACCAACACCTCTATTATACCAGTACTGTCCTGGGAGTTGGAGTTCATACACCAGTGTTTCCCAACCAGGGTGCCTCCAGATGTTGCAAAACTACTACTACCAGCATTCCCTGGTTGGGAAACACTGGCATACACACACATAAGAGGGACCACAACTCCCAGCATGTGTCATTCAGCAGTCCCCGTCATTCCCAGCATGATATTTATTCCCCTGCAGTCTTTACATCCCCAGCCTGTGTAATATGTCTCCTCACACATAGAAATCTTCCCCAGCCCCTGCAGTGCAGTATGTCTCCTCTCCCCTCACCCGCTCTGTGTTTCCCCTGTGCAAACATGAAACCTCCCCGTGAAAAATTAGGTCCTGTCTGTACAGAGCTGGGGGAGGGGAGGAGCTTTTCCCCGCAAAAAAAATGAAACCTCCCCGTGATGAATGAGGTCCTGTCTGTACAGAGAAGGGGGAGGGAGGAGCTGTGTCCGTCCCCACTCTCCCACTGTCTCCTTGTATTATGCAGAGCTGCGCTCTCGCACTCTTCATCCTCCGTGAGGGGGCGTGGCTTAATTATCTGCAGACGTGCGGTGAAAAAATCAAACCCATGGCTCTGCCCTCGATCCTCCCCACTGTAGCTTCGGAAAACTTGTCCCTCCCTTTTTCACCTCACACCGGAGCCGCGGCAAAGGTGTAAAAGAGCCACATGCGGCTCCGGAGCCGCGGGTTGCCGACCCCTGACATAGTTGATGTCGCATGGACACAGCAGGACTAGTATGTGTCCAAGCAGGCAGGGGGGGGAGTTGTTTGACTGACTTTTTCAGTATGAAATACTGAAAATTTTCTAATGAAAGCAATAGCAAAACCTATTGGTTATACATGCTTTACATCATATCAAAAGTTTTTGCATCTGACAGTGTCCATTTAAGCATTAAAATATGAGATGCTGATAAGAAGTATGTATAAAAGTGCATCTGTCATATAGGTTAAGCAAATGATGCTTTTGGTGTTTTTATTGTGCCGACAAAAAATACTTTTATGGAGGTCCAGAAGCATGGCCAACTCCCTGTTTGCTTGACACACAGATTGAATGGGGATTGCGGCACACGCACAGTGAGTGTGGCAGGATACTAATGAGACCCACTGCGCATCCTTTTCAATCCCCACATGTGTGGCATCGTCACACGGCAACTGTACAATGTCCAGCAAGTTCCATGCATGAGCCCTATTCTAATTAATAAGACTTGTGCATGGAACTCGCTGGGCATCATACGGTTGCCTGAACAACCTGATCACCCAGGGTGAGTTGCATGTCTCCATGCTGAGCTATGGAGTGAGTGAAACCACATCTCTAGACTGATACTTAAAGGCCCCAAAACATGGAAATGCTGTGGGTTTCCATTTTGTGTCATCTGGGCTCATGGGTCAACAGATCTGTCCCCACATTGTGCTACCCTTACATACGATAGCATAGTCAGTTGACAGGTACACCATATGGTTAGTCATTTTACAGCTTTTTACTTGTGGGATGTGACTGCATTAAAGGGGTTCTCCGGTGCTTAGACATCTTATCCCCTATCCAAAGGATAGGGGATAAGATGCCTGATCGCGGGAGTCCTGCCGCTGGGGACAACCGTGATCACACCGGTGGTGTGTGACGTCACGCTCCGCCCCTCAATGCAAGCCTACGGGAGGGGCGGAGCATTACTTCACACGCCGCCGGCCCTGTGGTCGTCGGTAATCAGACCCGGAGCGAACACGCTTCGGGGACTGATTACAAACGGGGTGCCGCGTGCAAGATCACGGGGGTCCCCAGCGGCGGGACTCCCGTGATCAGGCATCTTATCCCCCTATCCTTTGGATAGGGGATAAGATGTCTGAGCACCGGAGAACCCCTTTTAAGGAAAATGCAGAAACCAACATGAATGCTTCAACCAGGGTAGCAGCAGTAAACTGCATGAAGATGGGTTTATTTGCAGAAATGGTAACCATTTCATAGCACTTGCACAGTACATTAGCTGTATAACTTTTTTCTATATTTGTCCAGGAAAGTGCATAACTTCCTTTGTGGTTGCAGTTCAATGTCACTGGTGTATGTAAAGAGCACATTGTAGTTACAGATATTCATATGGATGAATATGCCTTGTGTCTAGACTGCTCTAATTTTCTGATAATCCATAGACACAGTATAAATAAGAGTGCTTTAACACCATGCTTTGCCTTTATGTTGCATGGATATATCAGCATCCTGTCAAAATGTATCCGTGCACGAGCCCAATAGACTTATGGCCTGAACATAGTCAGCTAGTGACTACGTTCAGTTCATTTTCTGAACATGTAGGTGTTTAGACTCAACATCTATATGTTTGGTAAATGACTCGAACATGGCAACTATCTAATTCAAGCTATTAACTTTAAAGTGTTGCTTTTTTACTAACATAGGGGGAGATTTATCAAAACCAGTCTGGAGGAAAAGCTGCTGAATTGCCCATATACAAAAGTATTAAGGAATTGTTACAGGACAGATAATTGGAGAAATTGTAACTTTTTTTTTAATTATGCAACAAATAACCTTTTTTTTTAGGAATCCTAAATGCTCCTTTACGAAGTTTTGGGATATATAAATTCCAAATATGAGTCCTTTTTAAAATGTTGCCCTTCACTGCCCTAGCCCTCTGTTCCCATGGCTCGATCTCCTGTTTGTGTGCACATCAGCGTAGATGGAAACTGTAACTTTAAAGGTGTATAAGAAGACAGTCTAGTATGTAATGTAAACCTGTTCTGTTGATTCTCTAAAATGTGGTTTTTTGTTTTTTTTCCTAAAGGAAATTCTAAGTACCCAGGACTTTTCTAAATTCCAGTCCATAAAGCCGAAGTTGCTGGATGCAGTGGATGACATGCTGGCCAATGACATTGCTAAGCTTATGGTCATGGTCAGACAAGAGGAATCCCAAATGACAAATCAGGTGGTCAAAGGAGGAGCATTTGAGGGAACCATGAATGGTCCATTTGGCCATGGATATGGGGAAGGAGCCGGAGAGGGTATTGATGATGTAGAGTGGGTAGTAGGTAAAGATAAGCCAACATATGATGAGATCTTTTACACACTTTCTCCTGTCAATGGAAAAATCACCGGTGCCAGTGCCAAAAAGGAAATGGTGAAGTCCAAGCTCCCCAACACAGTGTTGGGCAAAATCTGGAAGTTAGCAGATGTGGACCGAGATGGTTTTCTTGATGATGAAGAGTTTGCTTTAGCAAATCACTTGATAAAAGTAAAGTTAGAAGGGCATGAGCTCCCAGCGGATCTGCCTCCTCACTTAGTCCCGCCTTCTAAACGGCGGGGAGAGTGATGACAACCTTCTCTGCCCCCCCACTTCCCATCTTTGGAGTCTTCCTTTTTTCTCTTTTCTTTATGCAATGCCATATTTGAAAAAAAAAAAACTACTACAAACAGTAAAGAGGAGATACTACGCCTACGTAACTCTTTTAAAATGTATAAAAATAAATTCTTACAAAACGGCTCTAAATAAAACAAGACTGATTTATTGGTGAAACAAAGATTATGTGTCAGTACATTAGATTAAAGGCTAATGTTACGCTGGTTCTGCAGCTGAGGTCTTGGGGTAGGTGAAACGTCCATCTCCTGTCTTGTCCTGTAAAATTACTGTAATAGTAAAACCGCGATCCATGACCTATGAAGAAACGTCAGCTGATTCTTGAGTTGCTGTCGACTTTACTCAGTTCTGAAGATGTGTGCACATGAATGGCGCTTTCTTTTTGATTGGTATCATTCATAAACTGTTCATACCATTTGGAAATCTGTCTTTGGACTGTTGACAAACATGCTCTGATGTTCGTGGTACCACCAGCTTACTGCCTCATTTGTAGATAAACCTACATAAAAGGAGACCCATCATATCACAAGGTGGTCGTGTTGACCTCTTTTCTGTCGTTCCATCTGTTTATTTTATTGCCTTGCAAAACATTGAAGCTGCTAATATGTTTGATCAATGCTTCTTTGCTAACAGTGTTATTTTTCCAGTATTGTTACAGCATCGTCCATATCTTTTACCACCTTGAATGAATAAGCTATGAACATGAAGGCTGTGAGGCTATTACCAAGGGAAATTGAGGTTGTTTTTTTCTTTTTGCCTTTGTCATAGCTGAAGTTAAAGAATTATTAGAATATTTAAGAGACCCTATGGTGTACATGAAATTGTCTTTTAGTAGGTTTAAGATCACAGGGACTGTGTGTGGCCAAACAAATACACACCCATAGCTGCAACTTTTCCAAGCCAGCTATGATGTGGACTTTGATAATAGATGGTGATTTGGATCCATGCATTATACCTATGATGACCCTTTCACAGCACAGAGCAGGATGTGTTGTCATGAGGACAATTGAAGGTTTCTTGCCTGTTAACCCTGAAAAGTATGTGATTAAATTGACTCTTTCATCTTTATAGACATTGGTTGCCTGCTGTTACTGTGGGAAGTGACATCCATTTTATTTAATGTTGTGATGATGCTTACCCTTTATAAGGTGCACGTACTAAACCTATATCATGCAGAACACCAGCCTGTGCCTTTCCTTCTGTGATTTCTGTAATATAAAACATAAAAGGTTTTTATCAAAGCATTTATAGACTGGCATACTTTTGTGTCTGGTTCACTGAGTACATGTATGTTTGGTAAGTATACCGAAGCGAAATGCTTACAATACTCATCATGGTAACTAAGGCATCTCCTATAATCCCAACGCTCATGAATGCAAAATATAACATCCAGTATTGGTTGGGTGAGTTCTGGTGCTTTGCAGAGTTCACACATCACCCTACATGGGGCGAAAGTCGGTGTATAACTGGTGGAAGATATATGTTCACATATATTTGTCCTATGCCATGTCACACTCTGGGTTGTTTTACTGGTATGGTAATAAATGTCACAACCTTAACAATTGGTTAAGATCTGTTTCATCTCGACCATGTCATTTATGGTCTCTGTATACAGATTCTCTAGTCTGTCTATAGAACTGTCATCTGGTCTGCTCAGCCGTAAAGGGAACTTATTACTAGACGGGACCCTTCTAAATCTTTATCTGTAAAGGTGTTTTACACAATATGGTTATTATCCTAATGACTATGAGAGCTAGCAAGGAGAAGGAAAGGAGAAAACCATTTTCCACCAATCGTACATAATAAAACCACTTGCCTACAATTGTGTAGGTCTTGCAGGGTCTGGTGAAATTGTCTTAATGCATTAAGACATTTATAGCAGATCCTTTAAAGCGGACTCGTCAGCAGAAAAACATTGGTGTAAATTAGCACATTGCTAGATGGGGCTAGTAATCACGATTCCGATAATAACAAAAAAACTTCTCAGAACTGGACAATAAAGACTCCTCCTTAAAGGGGACTGAGCCTTGACGTCACAACGCTCCGGCCCCGTGATCGACAATAATCAGACCCGGAACACACTCTGGGGACTGATTTTAACGGGGTGCGGCATGCAAGATCACGGGGGTCCCCAGCGGCGGGACCCCCGCGATCAGGCATCTTATCCCCTATCCTTTGGATAGGGGATAAGATGTCTAAGTGCCGGAGTACCCCTTTAAGTCATTCCTGAACACTGCCATTACAGAATGCTGTTACTATTAAGTGGTGTACATTGTCTAGTTTAATATCAAAATAACATCCACAAGAATGCTAGGACGCAAGGTTTCCCAGCAGAGCATTACCCGATGAGCATTACCCTGCCTCTAGTTTTTCTTAATTTTCATAATTTATCCTGTAGAATAGTAAATGTGATTCATCAAACCAAGCCACATTCTGCCATTGCTCCTTAATACAGTGCTGATGCTCATATACCTTGCTTCCAGTGGTGGACAGCATAAACACTTTGACCAGCTAAGTAGCACAATACACAGCAAACTGCGATGCCCTGCGTGTCCTGTAACCGTTCTGTCATATCCAGCTGTAAGGTTTTCATAAATTTTTGCTGAGTTAATTTTTTTGTTTGGACCAAATGGGACACTTCCTATGTGTTTCAGTTACCGACTCACGGTCTGTCCTTCCTTGGACAACTTTTGATACTAACTACTGCATACCAGGAATGCCCAACAAGTCCTGCCATTTTGGAAATGCTCTGGCCTGGTGATGTAGCCATAATCATTTTGCCCCTTATAGTTGCCCATTTTTCTTGCTTTCAACACAATAAGGGGGAGATTTACTAAAGACAGATTTTCATATGCCAGTGGTACATAAAGCTCCACACAGTTCAGCTACAAGTTAAGCCTGTGTGCAGGTGTAAATTTTGAGTGCACATGGAGACCATCCCAGTGGGTTGCACAAGAACTTGTGACTTTGATGCCTGAAATGGCACAAATGCATGATAAATCCTCCCCTTAAACTTTAATACAGCAATGCCATTTTGTAAATGTATACATGTATATTTTATTAGACAGAAAAGCACAAGCAGCCACACTTTTCAGTCTGGTGAAATCAATGTGTGGAACATGGGCCGATCATGTCATTAATTTACTGTACTTGACCTATCTGTGTATTAAATTTTTGGCAAAAAGTAACTCTAGAAACAATAAGATATATAAGGCAAAAGGTCACACATGGAAGACCTAAAGAAAAGTAACGCAGGACCGCACCAATAATAATGAGCAAGGCAGAGATTCTGCCAATACCAGTTCACCAAAGGAAATTACACTACACAGGTAACAGGCAATGGCAGGGAACACTAGGCAGAAGTGTGGACTCCTTTTGAGGAGATAAACTGGTGTGTGACCAGTCGTATGTAGCAGGGTACAGAGCCCCAAGACATAGGCCAGACAGGAGAAAAAGCAAGAGAAACCTAAGGAGAAAGAAGAGGGGAGGGAAAGTCAGGGAAGGGGAGCATTCCTACATAACTAAACACAACCATTGGGTTAAACCCACCCAGAAGAGAAACTCGGGGGAGACTCCTGGAAAGAGTCCCAGAATCACCAGATACTAACTAAAGTGTCAATCTTATCAATGAGCAGGAGTGAGCCTGGGATAAGAGAAAGGAGCAATTTTAGGAGTGGGCAAGAGAAGAGGACAGTACCACCATATATGCAAGTACAGGTATGCTAATGTGTATGCTGAACATATATGGGGCCAACATGGTATGAACTAACAGAGGGCCCAATGGAGAATCTGATAACACTGGTGACAATGGGAGAAGTGTCACTTTACAATATGGAGAAGGTTGGGGGGGGGGGGGGGGGGTCTGTAAATGTATGACCAGACCACCCCAGGACCAACCAATTCTCACAATATAAAGAATAGTTATTTTACCCAAGCCATGCAATGCACAACAAAATATTACAACTGTATCCCTGCTCCGGTGCCCAGGTCTAGAAATGTCCCTGTTACCAAATGGAAGTTTAGGACATCCCATATTGTCTCTTCACTAGGGTCCCATAGTTGCTTAGCGACTTGGACATTGTTCCCTGTTGTTTTGCAAGGCCAGAAGAAATGCTCAGTGTTATGTTCACCAACAAGCATCTCCTGTACATTAGTGCTTGTACATCCACTAGTCATAGAGCCATTCACATATTACTGTCAATACAGCAGAGTACGGTCCATAGAGAAATGTTTGCTATAACATTGCTTATAAAATAATGCTTGCCACATATCAGGACCCATATAATTCTACCAGCCAGACGTGTCTGATATAGTTTAACACAATACATAGGAGTTCAGGTATATAACATAAGTTTAGCTACTGATAAAAGTACAACTATTTTTATGCAGTATTGCTATTTCCTCAACTTACTGTCCATAAATTTATCAGTCATATCACTGCCCAAATAATAGCTCCAACATTAATATGCACGTGATACCAATTTTCATATGACACATAGTGACATTTTAGTGAGAACCAAAGTACCCTAGTACTAGTCAAAATTCATACGTGTCATTGTGCCATCATGTGCCTGTTACACACAGTGCCCTTGTAACCAGAGTTTGATACAATGCCCCTAGAAGACTGCCACTCACCGTATACACTTATTTGCCCAGTCTTAGGTATGGAATATAGGCCAAATTAAAAAAAAAAAATTCCCGTTGTCTTTGGGGAACACTGTCTGGCACTGTTATGATTAGAGATGAGCGAACTTACAGTAAATTCGATTCGTCACGAACTTCTCGGCTCGGCAGTTGATTTGGCAGGCAATTATCCTGCATAAATTAGTTCAGCTTTCAGGTGCGCCGGTGGGCTGGAAAAGGTGGATACAGTCCTAGGAAAGAGTCTCCTAGGACTGTATCCACCTTTTCCAGCCCACGGGAGCACCTGAAAGCTGAACTAATTTATGCAGGATAAGTCACCAACTGCCGAGCCGAGAAGTTCGTGACGAATTGAATCTACTGTAAGTTCGCTCATCTCTAGTTATGATGACACTCTCAATGACATGGTGTAATTGGTTTAACAGGGTTGTAATGGGGCGATATGCAAGCACTCATTCACTTCTTCACAATGATGCAGTGTTAAGTTATAATGCACAGAGAAATGTGTTCTGTGCCTTTGATTGTGATCAAAGTGAATGTATGACACTTATTTTATTTATTTTTTTACTGTAAAGTTTTGATAAACCAGGGTCAACCAGGACAAAATAAGGCAAAAGAGACACAGTAATCACAGGTGCTGCAGTCTAAATCGTAAACATTTTTAGTAAAATCAATCAATAAGGCAACCAAACAATCTATGAATAAACAGAAGAGGGAGGGGGGGGGTAGGAATGGGGTACACAGAAACACACCAAAAGACAAACAAGAAAGAAAATCAGAGGAAAGAAAGAATAAGAGGAAGAAGGCCATAGGTACAGCCGACTAGAGGTGTATTACGGGGACTGTCGATCCACAAATCTATCCCTATGTTCCCATATGGATACAAACTGAGGGACCGCGTTCTTGAGAGAGGCCGTTAGAGATTCCATAGAGCGAATCTCCCTAGCCATCAGATCATCCTCCGATGGTGGAAGGGTCTTGCTTCTTGGTGATAGGAGTCTTAGCAGCCTGGGCCCATGTAAGAAGAGTTTAAATGGCTTCTTCAAAAGGACCCTACTCCAGAGGAATAAGAGATAAACCAAGGGGACCAAGACACTCAAAACAGCATGAAGGAGACGCTGAACCATAGCCCAATAGGCCGTAATACGCGGACACGACCAAAATATATGAAAAGACAGTGCCTAATCCCACACTGCAACGCCAGCATTGGGAGGGATATCAGGATTTAATTTGTTCAGCAGGATCTGAGTATGATACCAGCCCATAAGCATTTTAAATTTGGTCTCCTTGAATGCTGAACATATGGAAGCCTTAGCAGCCCGTTCCCTAATTATTTGCCACTGAGGGAGCGTAATAGACACATTAAGGGCTTCCTCCCAATGGCTCATGCAGCGGTGGGATGGAGGGGGACCGTCCAGGGGCGAATGCAAAATAGACTAAATACTAGAGAGAAGTCCCTTGGTCTGAGGCCCACTCCTACATAGTCGTTCAACACTCGTTGGGGAGGGGGACAATCAACGACCTCTGTGTAGAGGAGAGAGAATGGCGAAGCTGAATGTAGTGGGTCGCCTCAGAGGAAGGGAGGTCCCGACGGGTAGTCAATTGAGCAAAGGACGAAAGAGGGTCTACCAAATCCGCCCAGCAAAAAAGGCCCCTAGATCCCCATTTCCGAACCATACTAGAGGTTAGGCCCAGGGGAAAATCAGGGTGATAGAGAAAGGACTGTAAAGGAGAAAAGGAAGAAAAAAGCCTAAACCGTCTAGAACAATAATCCCAAACATAGCGAGAAAAATGACATCGGGCCCAAGAGAGGACGTGGGGAGGCCTGGGTGGGGTAAAGACCAAAGAAGGGTATTGGGATGAATCAGAGCAACCATAATTTCTCCAATTCCATCCACTTACCGTATGCATTATAGGATGACCAGGCTGCCAGGTGACATAGATGAGCAGCCCAATAATATTTGGTAACATCGGGAACCCCCAGACCCCCCCACCCCCATGTGTCTACTGGCCAGCATAACCGACATAGGAAGAATCCCAGATAAAGCATCCCAGATAAAGTGAAAGATTGATGATTGGGAAGAGCAATGGGCAGCTAACGGTACACGCACCGATAAGGTCTCGAAAAAATAAAGCAGTTTAGGAAGGATAGTCATCTTCTCCGCCACAATACGACTAAAAAATGAAATATATTGGGACCTCCAGATCACGGAAGAGGACAGGAAAGTTAGTAGAGTATAAAGTTGTATACTGTAAGAAGCACGCCCTGGTACTTGACAGCAGAAGTAGACCATTTAAAGGAGTAATCAGCCCTCAAGAGAGTGGTCAAAAGGGGAGGAAGATTCAAAGGCAGCGGTTCAGATTTAGAAAGATTGACCTTATAGCCCGAGACAAGACTATAAGAATGAAGGAGCTTATACAGATTAGGTACAGAGAGCAGAGAGTTAGTGAGAGTAAGAAGGACATCGTCCACAAACAAACAAATCTTAAATTCCCTATCATGAAGGGAGACACCAGAAATGTTCGGATACCCATGGATCAACGCAGCCAAAGGTTCAATACATAGAGAGAAAATCAGGGGGGACAACGGACATTAAACAAGGGAAAAGTAGGCGGAGAGGCATGAGGAAGTTTAAGAGAAGCTGTAGGAGAGGAATAGAGACCCCGCAAAGCAGTGAGAAAATTACCAGAAATGCCAAATTTTTGGAGGGTAGCAAAAAGGAACGGCCAACCAAGCCTATCAAAGGCCTTTTCCACGTCTAAACTAAGGATCAAGGCCTGCTCCGACTGACAATTGATCACATTCACAAGACCCACTACCCTTCTTGTATTGTCCCCATCTTGGCGGCAGGGGATAAATCCCACCTGATCTTTATGCACAAGGGAGGGGAGGAAGCAACACAGGCAGTTAGCCAAAACCTTGGAAAACAACTTCAGATCTGAATTAAGGAGGGCAATAGGTCTATAACTAGAACAATCGTTAGAGTTAAAAAGAGGAACAAGTCTAGGGAGAAGGACAGAGGAGAACGTTTTATAGTATAGATAAGTGAAGCCATCGGGCTCGGGGAGCGTCCAGTGGGGAGAGACTTGAGGACCTCCGAGAGCTCCTAAAGTGTGTTGGGAGCATTCAGAGTCTCACGGTCAGATGCCGAGAGAGACTGAAGGCTGCACTGAGAGAGGAATGAAGCAAGCACCTTATTCCGCTCCGTAGGATCCAAGCGGAGTTCATAGAAACCCCCCTGTCACAGCTGTCACGCCCCCTCCCATAGGCTTGCATTGAGGGGGGTGTCACACGGGGTGGAGCCTTGACGTCACAACGCTCCAGCCCCGTGATCGATAGTAATCAGACCCGGAGCGAACATGCTCCGGGGACTGATTTTAATGGGGTGCGGCGTGCAAGATCACGGGGGTCCCCAGCGGTGGGACCCCCGCAATCAGGCATCTTATCCCCTATCCTTTGTGTATAAGCGCCAGAGTACCCCTATAAGTCATTCCTGAACACTGCCACTACAGAATGCTGTTACCATTAAGTGGTGTACATTGTCTAGTTTAGTATCAAAATAACATCCACAAGAATGCTAGGACGCAAGGTTTCCCAGCAGAGCATTACCCGGTGACTCTCTCTGCCTCTGCTAGTTTTTCTTAATTTTAATTAAGGAAACGCACTTAGCCATAAGGGGACAAAATAAAGTGAGGTTGCGTTGCATGAAGGTACTTACTCATACCAACCGAAGGGCTTGAGGAGAACAAGGGAGATCCTAAAGATTGGGAGCACCACACCATCAGCCAGCCAAACCTAGAGAGAAGAAGAACGAACAAGAGAAGCACCAACAGAGAAAGGGGAGTTAATACACAGAAGACTGAAACAGGGAAAAAGAGACAAACAAACAATGACGGAAGGAAAAACATACGGGAACAACAAATCCACCAGTACACACAATGGCCAAAGAGGAGACCAGGGGGATAGAAAGGAGAAGGACAATCAAATATACTAACAGCATTCCTTCCAATGCCATAGCCTCAGAGGGGGAAGTAGAAGAACGCCCCAAGAAGGAAAAAAAAACAGAACTATAGGGTCCTTGCCCTGAGGCCAAGGCAAAGAAGGTGCTGTAGTACATAGTTTGCTGATCAATAACTAAATATACAAAAAAAGAAACACTATAACTCAATAAGCAAATTGCTAAATTCAATGAGGAAGGTAGGCAAACAAAAACATCCCGCTTTCAACAGTGGAGAACCACAGCAACTGTCCCAAATAAACCTTTCAAGGAGGGTCAGACCAAGCATTCCGGTGACCCGGGGAGGGCTGCTTCCGCCCAGATGAGGCACGTTTACACCTCACAGGTTGCCACACAGGGGGAAGAGGGTGGGGTGGGGGAGTCAGGCCCCAGTCCGCTAGTTGGGGAACTGGCAAGTCCAGGGTAGCACAGAAGGCTGGCAAATCAGTAAAGGAGTGTAGAACAGCAGTGCATCCATCATGTCGGGCCTGGAGAGCAAACGGGAAAGACCACCGATAAGGGATTTGAGCCGAGTGCAGGACAGACAACAAGGGCTGTAACATCTGTCTCTTGTGCAGGGTAATCCAGGAAAGATCTTGGTACAGCTGGATAGGGGCACCATCAAAGTTGAAGTGTTTGAGTGAGCTTTAGCCATGATCCGTTCCTTCAGTTGGACATCAGCCACACAGCAGATGACATCCCTAGGAGGGCCATTATTGGGCCGGGGCAAAGGGCTCTGTGGGCTGCAATGGTTGTTTGGAGTTGAGCGACATAAAGCCTGGTAGAATCATGTGCCTCCTCCAGACCCTCCACCTGGTCCTGGCGTAGCGTAGAGATTTCAGCTTGGCAAGTATCCTTGACCTCTGAGATGAGGAACTTGAAGTAGTCCTTAGTAGGAATCTGAGATAAAAGTTGGCTCAAGTTTGGTGACATAGGGAAGGAGGCAGGTACCCCGGACCAGTCCAGGTCAGTACCCTGACAAGTGTCCCAAGGAGGACCACTAGAGTTGGAGTGATGATCTGCAGGGGCTTGTGGGTCCAGGGAGGGACCCCGGGGGGAGGCCACCCGGGAGAAACCCACGGTTTAGGCTCCTGAGTTATAGAAGAAGGCCCCTGCAGTGCACCGTCACCCAGTGGGGCCCGGGGAGGAAGCAGTCCAACCTGTAACGGGCTCAGCAAGTAGTAAGGGTGAGGCTGGGGGAGTGCCGGGGGCCACCACAGGGCAGAGTGGAGGAGAGAAGCTGTGGGTATGGTGTAGGCCCTTTTCCAGTGCAGCCCAGGATGACTGCCCGCTTCAAGGGGAGGGGAGGAGAGGGCCTGAGGACTCAGCGGGGACAGTGAGGGGAGTGCTGCCGGAATGGGGGTAGCAACACCATGTAAGGCGGAGGGTCCACTTACTGGCGGACCAGTAGCTGCAAGTGCAAAGTCCGCATCCCTGGCACAGATGGTGGCACTCCCAGGCTTCTGGCAGCAGCAGGAGAGAGCTGGCACGATGGCGGCCGTGAAGCAGAGCAGCCACGAGGCGGAGGCTCCCGGGCGAGAACGACAGGCTGCAGCAGCTGCAGGGTGAGTCTCCGATCCTCTAAAGGCTCCCCCCACACGGCAGGTGGGTGAGGGGATCCTGTCTGCGCTGGCCCTACAGACCTAGAATGATGGCTGGACCTAGCGAGCCTGATGGGGTGATCGGGGCAGCAGAGGAGGCCCGACGCAGATAGCGGGTGATGCTATTTAGAGCAAGTATCTGTCTGGCGGGGGCAAGTCCTCTAGGCGGCCATCTTCAGCGGCGGCAAGCCACGCCCACCACTACACTGTGTTATAATTTGATTGTACCTGCAGAATGCTGACACTCTTTCAGCGCATAGGGAGACATTTATCATTGTTGCTTTGGTAAGAAAGTTCTGAAGGTATACTATTACAGGGGGTTGATAAATTTGGGGCACATCAGCAAAACAAAAAAGTTGCAGCTGAGACTTTTTTGCGACTTTTTAAATTTGTACTCTAGGTCAGACATGGAGTAGACTTGCGACTTTTTGTAAGGGGTTGGTGTAACCACAATAGTAGGAAAGGTGCTTCTGGACTGGCAACCTTCAGAGAAGGCATTAGTCTGTAAGGGCCATTACGTGGTTTCTTGCATTTGACTTTTTGGTGGATGTTGTGGTGCTAAAATAGCTATGCTGCATCACCAGAGCTGCCATCAGGAATTCTTGGGCCCAATACTACGTTTGGGCTGCTTCCTGTTGGTATATGGTAATTTGAAGGAAAAAGGTCAGCTTGTTTACCCAAACTAATCCCAATACTGGGTTATAGTGTGCGTGAACAGGAGTTCGATGAGGGGTCGCTGACTAAAATATGTACCTTCGGTCCTTAAATATGTCTCACCGAGGTTCCACTGCTATATTCTCTTAACTGTGCGCCGGAGGCGGGCCCCATTGGCTTAATTTGTATATTCATTGTCTGTGACTCCACGTCCTACTGACTCTGGTCACTTTGCTCAGTCGATGCATGCCCTCAAGTGACCAGCGACTCTACATCACTAGGAGGTAGAGTCACAGACAATGAATTTGCAAACTGAGCCAACGGGGACCGTTTCCAGTACGCAATTCAGAGAATATAGCAGTGGATCTTCGGTGGGACATATCTCCGGACCTAAGGTACGTATTTTAGTCAGTGACCCCTCATCGGACTCCTGTTCACCCACAGGTTTAGTGTGGGTGAACAGGTTGACAGTTTTCCTGTAAAGGAGATGTCTGGTACGGACTATTCCTATTCCATCCTGCCCGGGCTGCAAAAAAAAGAGAAAACAAACTTACCTTCCTGCGTTCCCCCCAAGCTCCACAACAGCTAATCGGTCGGCCGGGCTGTCTGCTTCCTACTTCCTTAGCCCCGTACGGTGCTTCAGCCTATCACCGGCCGAAGCGATGTCCTGCCCCGGCTGGTGATAGGCTGGAGTATGAAGCAGACAGCCCGGCCGACCGATTAGCTGTTGTGGAGCTCCGGAGGAACGTAGGAAGGTAAGAGAAAGTTTGTTTTCTCTTTCTTTGCAGCCCGGGCAGGATGGAATAGGAATAGTCCGCACCGGACAACTCCTTTAAGCTACTGACTCCTGTTAAATTAGCATACACCAGAAGGAACACTAGGGGGCGATTTATCACTACCTGTATAGGGGAAATTTCCACGCTAGGACGTCTGCCATAAGAATTCCGTAGTGTGAATGTGCTGCAAAATCCCATTAATAACAAGGGAAAACTGCTGCACCATATTTTCCAAGGCAAAATTCCATTCTGAACATATGTAGTATGAATAGGCCTTAACAGAGTGTGCCTGTGCATGCCCAGCCATATTTGCTTTAGAATCAGTAACCAGCAGTGTCAGATCTGACCCTACTTTTAGGAAATGTTTGGCCTATCCAGTGTATATGTGAAGGATATAGCATGATTCAAAGGAGGAGAGTAAGGCAACATAAAGGCAACAGTAGCTCAAATAACCATTAGTTACAACCAAGGTATGCAGAATTCATCTGAACATACACGGCCAACCTTGAAGCAGATGTGTTTCAGCAGCTGAAGACCATACAGAGTGCCAATCCTTACATAGCTCGTAAGGTTGTCCGTTAAGAACATGAAACTGAGGCTACAGTAGGCACAGACTCGCCAAAATTGGACAATGGAAGACTGGAAGAACATTTCCTGGAGTCCTGATTCCAGCTGCAACGTCGGATGGCAGGGTCAGAATTTGGCATAAACAACATGAAAGCATCAATCCTGCCTTGTTTTCATCAACAGGGGTTCAGGGGTGGGGGTCGTGGTGCAATGGTGTGGGGGATATTTTCTTGTCATACTTTGGGCCCCTTAGTACCAACTGACTGTAGAAATGTGACAGTCTACCTGAGTGTCGTTGAAGACCATGTCCATCCCTTCATAACCACAGTGTCCCCTGTATGACGGCTACTTCCAGCAGGATAATGCACCTTGTCACAAATCATCTTATACATGACAATGAGTTCTTTTTACTCCAATGGCCTCCACAGTCACCAGATCTCAATCCAATAGATTACTTTTGTGATGTGGTGGAAAGAGAGATTCGCATCATGGATGTACAAACCAGCAACTAACTGCATGATGCCATCAGGTCCATATAGACCAAAATCTCTGAGGAATGTTTCCAGCACCTCGTAGAAAATATGACAGGAAGAATGAAGGCAAAAGGGGGTCCAATCCTGTACTAGCAAGGTACACCTAATAAAGTGGCCAGTGAATGTATGTAAACATTGTGGATTCTTCATTACTTAGGCTGGGTCCACACTACGTTTTGTCCCATACGGGAGCGCATACGGCAGGAGGGAGCTAAAACCTCGCGCTCCCGTATGTGACCGTATGCGCTGCCGTATGCCATTCACTTCAATGAGCCGACCGGAGTGAAACGTTCGGTCCGGTCGGCTCATTTTTGCGCCGTATGCGCTTTTACAACCGGACCTAAAACCGTGGTCAACCACGGTTTTAGGTCCGGTTGTAAAAGCGCATACGGCGCAAAAATGAGCCGACCGGACCGAACGTTTCACTCCGGTCGGCTCATTGAAGTGAATGGCATACGGGAGCACATACGGGAGCGCGAGGTTTTAGCTCCCTCCTGCCGTATGCGCTCCCGTATGGGACAAAACGTAGTGTGGACCCAGCCTTACTAGGCACAGTTCCTTATGTTGGGTAACAGCTGTACCTGGTATGACAGCTCATTCCATTGAAGTGAATGGGGCGCGCTGCAATACAGGTACAACTGCTACCTAATGTACAACTGCTACCTAATGTACAACTGCTACCTAATATACAACTGCTACCTAATGTAAGGAGCTGTGCCTGGGAGGAAGTGAGGAGGAGGCGGTGTTTAACCGTCCTTTCAATCAGGTGATCTGCTGATCTAACATTAAAGGAAAGCGGTCATCCTGTACCCCACACTAAACCCAATACACTGGGTTATAGTGAACAGGATACCCATGAAGGGTCACTGACTAAAATACATACCTTCGGTCCGGAGATATGTCCCACCGAAGATCCGCTTCTATCTTTTCTGAATTGGCCCCGCTGGCTCATTCGGAATATTTCCACTTCTTAGTGATGTGGAGTCGCTGGTCAAGTGAACGCATGCGCCGACGGAGCACTCACATGACCAGAGACAATGAATATTCAAATTGAGCCGACTGGACCCGCCTCCAGTGCACGATTCAGAGGGGATAGAAGCGGATCTTCAGTGGGATATATCTCCGGTACGTATTTTAGTCAGTGACCCCTATCGGTCTCCTGTTCACTCACACTATAACCCAGCGTATTGGATTTAGAGTGGGTAAACAGGATGACCATTTTCCTTTAATGACCTCTCCTAAGGAATAAGCCATCAATATTAAAGCAGCAGAAAATCCTCACCACACCACGGATTTAGGTGCCGATAATATGCCAGTTTCAAACTTTTATCAGATTGTCGTGTGATGTACGATGAACTTTTGTCTTTTTTTTTAGTGCACTTGTCATGTGGTTTGTACGCCACCTATTGAGTAGAGTTGGCATATAATAAATGCTTCTAAAAACTCACTACACGTAAACCGCACCGTGTCCGATGAGACGCACCAATGGCCACCACTCCAAAGTCCCAGACTCTTGAGCAAAATGAGACACTGTGCCTTTTTTTGGCTTACGAGCCCCATTATCCCCCCCCCCCCCTCTCCTCTTTCTGATAATAGAAAACTTTTTATAACTGTGGCATTGGGGCAATAATTTATGGGCAAATATTTTAAGGTAAATGTTGGCGGCTTTGGCCAGAGATGTGTGGCCAGAGATGACGGTGTCGCGCGCCTGCATCGCAGTTAATAAGAGAGAATGCATCCATCGTCTTGTGCATCGCAACGTGACGTCACTCACATTAAAGGGGTACTCCGGTGAAAACCTTTTTTCTTTTAAATCAACTGGTGCCAGAAAGTTAAACATATTTGTAAATTACTTCTATTAAAAAATCTTAATCCTTCCAGTACTTATTAGCTGCTGAATGCTACAGGAGGAAATTCCTTTCTTTTTGGAACACTGATGACATCACAAGGACAGTGCTCTCTGCTGACATCTCTGTCCATTTTAGCAACCGTGCATAGCAGATGTATGCTAAGGGCAGCATGGTGGCTCAGTGGTCAGCAGTGCTGGGGCCTTGGGTTCAAATCCCACTAAGGACAACAATAAATAAAGAGTTATTATTATCATAATGACGTCAGCAAAGAGCACTGTGCTCGTGATGTCATCAGAGAGAATTCCAAAAAGAAAATAATTTCCTCTGTAGTATTCAGCAGCTAATAAGTACAGGAAGGATTAAGATTTTTTAATAGAAGTAATTTACAAACCTGTTTAACTTTCTGGCACCAGTTGATTTAAAAGAAAAAAGGTTTTCACCGGAGTACCCCTTTAACTGTGATGCTCTGCATTATAGGGGGCGCCATATTGTCATCATTGCAGCCAAGGTCACCTTGCCACCCTAACAGTCAAAGCTTATACTGTTGGATTTGCTCTATTGTAGTCAAATATTGTTGCCTTGCACTAGTGGTCTCCAAACTGTGTACTGCAGCAAGACTACAACTCCCAGAATGCCCGGACAGCCTTCGGCTGTCCGGGCATGCTGGGAGTTGTAGTTTTGCCGCAGCTGGAGAGCCACAGCTTGGAGACCACTTCCTTATACAAATTTATTCTAAGAGGAGCAGGTGAGGGATAAGAAGAAGACGCAGTTTTACCACAACATTCTACAGAAACCAACCCGCGCATGCGCCATGCACACACGTTCCAGTGCGCAGAGCAGGAATCAGCTGACACTTCCGTAGTCCCGATACGGCGAAGATGGCGTCCACCGCTGAGGAAGAGAAGAGGAGGAAGGCTCACGGGATGCTGAAGCTCTATTATGGAATAAACGACGAAGGCAAAAGCAGCGAGAAGTCCCTGGACCCCACAGATATCGATGGCGTGCATTTCAATCCGGAGCTCTACCTCACCCAGGTGACGTCACCTCAGCACGGGCTGGGAGGTGTGACGTCAGCTGTATACTGGGCGTACATAGACACAGCAGAGCTATTGTGGCCATATAGGGCAGGGGCTGCACTCTGATTTGTCTTGGTTTTCTTCCCAAATCATGCACACTCACCCTCATTGGTCATACAGCGCCATTTGGAAAGTTTCTTGTCTTAAAGGACAAGTATCATGTAAATAAAAATTATCGCCTTTTTCAAAGATAGGGGATAAGTTTTAGATTTGGGGGGGGGGGGGTCTGAGTGCTGGGGCCCCCTGCAATCTCCCCTTTAGAGCCCCAGCACTTTTATATAGGGGCGCGTCACTATCCCCGCCACGTCCCCTCCATGTAGCTCTATGGGAGAGCCGCTCGGCAATCTTTGACTCTCCCATAGAACTACACAGAGGGGGTCGTGAAGTGAAGAGCCAGTACACTGGGTTATATAGTGTGGGTGAACAGGAGACCGATGAGGGTTTAATGGGTTAAATACATACCTGCACTATGGAAATGTGTCCCTCCGAAGATCGGCATCCATCTTCAGTGAATTGCGCGCTGGAGGCGGGACCGCCGGCTCAATTTAAATGTTTAATTTCGTGGGTCACGTGAGCACTCAGTGGGGACAGCGGTCACATGACCCGCGACTATGAATATTCATATTGAGCGGGCGGATGGGCCCATCTCCAGTGCGCAATTCACTTAAGATGGATGCCGATCTTCAGAGGGGACAGATCTCCGGAGTGCAGGTATGTATTTAACCCATTAAAGGGGTACTCCGGTGAAAACTTTTTTTCTTTTAAATCAACTGGTGCCAGAAAGTTAAACATATTTGTAAATTACTTCTATTAAAAAATCTTAATCCTTCCAGTACTTATTAGCTGCTGAATGCTACAGAGGAAAACCTTTCTTTTTAGAACACTGATGACATCACGAGCACAGTGCTCTCTGCTGACATCTCTGTCCATTTTAGCAACCATGCATAGCAGATGTATGCTGAGGGCAGCATGGTGGCTCAGTGGTTAGCACTGCTGCCTTGCAGTGCTGGGGCCTTGGGTTCAAATCCCACTAAGGACAACAATAAATAAAGTGTTATTATTATTATAATAACATCAGCAGAGAGAACTGTACTCGTGATGTCATCAGAGAGCATTCCAAAAAGAAAATAATTTCCTTTGTAGTATTCGGCAGCTAATAAGTACAGGAAGGATTAAGATTTTTTAATAGAAGTAATTTACAAATCTGTTTAACATTCTGGCACCAGATGATTTAAAAGACAAAAGGTTTTCACTGGAGTACCCCTTTAAGCCCTCATCGGTTCACCCACAGTATAACCCAGTGTATTGGGTGGGCTGCGGGTGAACAGATGAGCATTTTCCTTTAAAGGGAACCTGTCCTAACTGGTGGTAACACATAACATGGGGTAAAATAAGGTTTCTTGCCATGTTCTCCTGAACGTCTGCGATAACGGGTTGTAAGTCTCCCACGTCGTATGTTGGTGAACCACAAGTAGTCATCAGGGCGATAATGGGTTGTAAGTCTCCCACGTCGTATGTTGGTGAACCACAAGTAGTCATCATGGCGATAATGGGTTGTAAGTCTCCCACGTCGTATGTTGGTGAACCTTAAGTAGTCATCAGGGCGATAATGGGTTGTAAGTCTCCCACGTCGTATGTTGGTGAACCACAAGTAGTCATCAGGGCGATAATGGGTTGTAAGTCTCCCACGTCGTATGTTGGTGAACCACAAGTAGTCATCAGGGCGATAATGGGTTGTAAGTCTCCCACGTCGTATGTTGGTGAACCTTAAGTAGTCATCAGGGCGATAATGGGTTGTAAGTCTCCCACGTCGTATGTTGGTGAACCACAAGTAGTCATCAGGGCGATAATGGGTTGTAAGTCTCCCACGTCGTATGTTAGTGAACCACAAGTAGTCATCAGGGCGATAATGGGTTGTAAGTCTCCCACGTCGTATGTTAGTGAACCACAAGTAGTCATCATGGCGATAATGGGTTGTAAGTCTCCCACGTCGTATGTTGGTGAACCTCAAGTAGTCATCAGGGCGATAATGGGTTGTAAGTCTCCCACGTCGTATGTTAGTGAACCACAAGTAGTCATCAGGGCGATAATGGGTTGTAAGTCTCCCACGTCGTATGTTGGTGAACCTTAAGTAGTCATCATGGCGATAATGGGTTGTAAGTCTCCCACGTCGTATGTTAGTGAACCACAAGTAGTCATCAGGGCGATAATGAGTTGTAAGTCTCCCACGTCGTATGTTGGTGAACCACAAGTAGTCATCAGGGCGATAATGGGTTGTAAGTCTCCCACGTCGTATGTTGGTGAACCTTAAGTAGTCATCAGGGCGATAATGGGTTGTAAGTCTCCCACGTCGTATGTTGGTGAACCACAAGTAGTCATCAGGGCGATAATGGGTTGTAAGTCTCCCACGTCGTATGTTAGTGAACCACAAGTAGTCATCAGGGCGATAATGGGTTGTAAGTCTCCCACGTCGTATGTTAGTGAACCACAAGTAGTCATCATGGCGATAATGGGTTGTAAGTCTCCCACGTCGTATGTTGGTGAACCTCAAGTAGTCATCAGGGCGATAATGGGTTGTAAGTCTCCCACGTCGTATGTTAGTGAACCACAAGTAGTCATCAGGGCGATAATGGGTTGTAAGTCTCCCACGTCGTATGTTGGTGAACCTTAAGTAGTCATCATGGCGATAATGGGTTGTAAGTCTCCCACGTCGTATGTTAGTGAACCACAAGTAGTCATCAGGGCGATAATGAGTTGTAAGTCTCCCACGTCGTATGTTGGTGAACCACAAGTAGTCATCAGGGCGATAATGGGTTGTAAGTCTCCCACGTCGTATGTTGGTGAACCACAAGTAGTCATCAGGGCGATAATGGGTTGTAAGTCTCCCACGTCGTATGTTAGTGAACCACAAGTAGTCATCAGGGCGATAATGGGTTGTAAGTCTCCCACGTCGTATGTTAGTGAACCACAAGTAGTCATCAGGGCGATAATGGGTTGTAAGTCTCCCACGTCGTATGTTAGTGAACCACAAGTAGTCATCAGGGCGATAATGGGTTGTAAGTCTCCCACGTCGTATGTTAGTGAACCACAAGTAGTCATCAGGGCGATAATGGGTTGTAAGTCTCCCACGTCGTATGTTAGTGAACCACAAGTAGTCATCATGGCGTGCAGCATCCTAAAGTAGTCTCTGCGCTCTGGAAGACGCCGCTCTTCACTGAAATGAAGCGCAGGCCGAGAAGCAGGGATATCCCTGGGCATGAAGTGACTTCTAAGTGTGAGACATGAGGGAGCAGTGATGTTGGTGCCCGGGCTGCCAGTCACCACGCGTGAGTAGGATCGATTACAGCCCAGAGCACTGTGACAGGTTGCTGCACACCACGTGGTTACTTGAGGCTCATTAGCATAAGACATGGGACATTTTTAACCCGTTACCATGTATTTACTCCCTGTACATTAAGTGACCGCAGGAGCTGTGATCACTTCACCATGACAGGTCCTGGCAGCTATTAGCAGCCGGGGACTAGTTGGTAATGGCGGACATCAGCGATCATGCTGATGCCTGCTATTAACCCTTCAGATGCCATGATATACTGAGCACAGCATCTGAAGTAGTATCAGGGCTAAATTAGACTCATCAGACCAGCGGCGTAATCCTAGTGGTCCGATGACTTAAGGGGGTACTCTGCCCCTAGCATCTTATCCCCTATCCAAAGGATAGGGGACAAAATCTCAGATCACGGGGGTCCCGCCGCTGGGGACCCCTGGGATCTCCGCTGCAGCACCCCGCTATCATTACTGCACAGAGCAAACTCGTTCTTTGTGTAATGACCGGCGATACAGGGGCCGGAATATCGTGACTTCACTGCTCCGCCCCCTCGTGACGTCACGGCCTGCCCCCCCGCAATACAAGTCTATGGGAGGGGGCGTGCGGCCATCATGCCCTCTCCCATAGACTTGTATTGAGGGGGGCGGGCCGTGACAGTAATGATAGCGGGGTGCTACAGCAGAGATCCTGGGGGTCCCCAGCGATCTGACATCTTATCCCCTATCCTTTGGATAGGGGATAAGATGCTAAGGGTGGAGTACCCCTTTATTTAAAAAAAAAGTCCTAACTTTTTAAATATAATGTTAAAATATTCTGTATGGCCTGAACAGCATAGACATCCAAAATTGCTGCTTTTTGGTCACATAGCATAATAATTAAATGAAAAGTGATCAAAAAAGTCAAATATACGCAAGAGTAGCTGAAAGAGAAGGTGTCAGTTTTACTGTAAAGGGCACTGCATAAAAACAAAACCCTCCAAAATTTGCTAAATTAATTTGTGTTCTTTCTTTTTAATAGTATTATTTTTTATTTATTTTTTTGCGCTGTGTAGTTTATGGTAAAATGGATGATGTCATTACAAAGTACAATTGGTCATGTAATATAATACAATATGTGAACACAATACACCCCTAACACACAGAAGACCTACAGCCTGGTCCGATCCCCTCATTAAAGGGGTACTCCACTGGCCAGCGTTCGGAAGTAAATGTTCCGAACGCTGTTTTCTCGCTGCTGGAGTCGGCCACACCCCTTGAGCCATCATGGCTTCGCCCCCTGCAATGCAAGTCTATGGGAGGGGGCATGTCGGTCGTCATGTCCCCTCCCATAGACTTGCATTGAGGGGTCATGACTGCACAAGGGACGTGGTCGACCCCCGCAGCACGAAAACAGTGTTCGGAACATTTTGTTCTGAACACTGGCCGGTGGAGTACCCCTTTAACTTCCTCCCACCTTTCAAAATAGATTAACTTCCTCCCTAACTTACAATTGATGATTTTCTCCACTATTGTTTTTTATCTAATTAATCTAAAAAATACTCAACCAACTTATCGCTTATGAAAATGATGTTAGTTGGAGCCCTAATCGCAGTCGCTCAGGATGACATGGTGAGAAACCTTATTTTATTGTATATAACATGTCGCCACCTATTATCCCTGGGTTCCCTTTAATTTTTCAAAAGAAAGTCAGGGTCAGCTGACTTCCTGTAAACTACAGGATGACATCATCACATAATACCACTCCTGCCAGCTTACAGTCCCCTCCCCTCCCATCTTTTTCTGTATACTGCTGCTGCTGTCAGCCCTAACAATTGCATTTGCTGTCTGCAGATATAGGGGGAGATTTATCAAAACCTGTGCAGAAGAACAGTGAAGCAGTTGCCCATAGCAACCAATCAAATTCCACCTTTAATTTTTCGGAGGTCTTTTAAAAAATTCAAGTGATCTGATTGGTTGCTATGAGCAATTGCTCCACTGTTCCTTGCACTGGTTTTGATAAATCCTCCCCCATAGATCTTATCCTACTTATCTATTAGTCATACTGTATTTTTTTTAACCCCTATGCAGCTGAGGAAAGAAAAATCTCTGGGTGACCTGATGGACATTGAGGCTGACATGGTTCGTCAGATACGATCCCTGGACAGTGACATGCAGACTCTGGTGTATGAGAACTATAATAAGTTCATCTCTGCAACTGGTAGGTACTAGGAGATAATGTGCGATCGCTGTACGTTGGTGGTTCCCTGCCATGGACCGCTCACTTCAGGTACTTCCACAGTGTTCCTACAGGAATGAAGGGGATCTGTCAGCTGTAACTCATGTTCTCATGGCCCATGTGTCATGGAGGCTGTGTTCAGACACAAGATGCACACGTTCACACCTCTGTGTCTATTGTGATTGATGTACAGGGCTTGTCTTCCAGCACTCATGTTACACCCCTGCTTCTCCCAGGATTCTTTTTCCTTCTGTGTACACAGCAGGTGGTGTTTGTTACCAGGACAACGCTCTGCAGCTGTGACACTACTAAACCTATCAGAGGGTATGGAGCTTGGTCCTATAGCGTTCGGTCCCGGAGTCCACGCCTCTCTAAGGCTGGCTGTTTATACAGCACTCAGTCCAGTGTTCCTTGTCTGGAAAATTGAATCCTTCCTTGTTACTGGCTTGTGATTATATCTCCTGGTTTACCAGCAATAATTCTTGCCTTGTTTTCTGACTACTCTATTTGCTTACTGTTTCTGTACTGTGCTGCTATCTCTGTTACTGACCTGGCTGGTTGACATTGCTTAGTTTGTGCTTCTTGGGGGAGATTTATCAAAAACTGTGATGAGATAATAAGAAAGAAAAGATGCCAGCACTCACCATTCGAAGATCTTTATTGAAAGTATCGGTGCATCTGTACAGCTTCGGCGGGTATGGACATTAGAAGCAGGGGTAACCGATATCCCTGCTTCTAATGTCCATACCCGCCAAAGTTGTGGACTTGCATTGTGCACCACAGCAGTTGCAGTCACTCCATGAGACCGTTATTCGACTACTAGTAGTGTATGTGCCGGTATATTTACCTTTCGTTTAATTTTTATCAAAAACTGTGCAAAGAAAAAGTTTCCCAGTTGCCCATAGCAACCAGTTGAATTTCTTCTATTTTTCAGAGGTCTCTCTATAAATGAAACAAGCGAGCTGATTGGTTGCTATGGGTAACTTTTCTCTGCAAAGGTTTTGATAAATCTCCCCCCATGTGTTTGTCCTTTTTGCAGTTTAGTTTATAGTTAACCTATTGTGTCCTGGCCTAGAATTTTCTTAAAATATTTTATTTAAAAAATTGTTTACTAACTTAAAATGGACACTAGGGGCCTCTGTCTCTTTCTCTTATTCTGATTTCTAAGTCTGATCCATCCCCCTGTCTGATGAGTGCTCTCAAACCTTCAGTATTTCCCTGTTTTAGATGCTGTCATCAGCATTTATCACAGAATCTAAAGGTTAAATGCCTGACATGAACATGAAAGCAGGTGAGACTTGCCAGTATTGCTAGACATCAGTAGCTTAAAAGCGAGCTACCTAATACAGGGCATCACCAGATTTAAAGCAAGCTCTGCTCCTGAGCTCATTTTAAAGGGGTTGTCCAGGAATAAAAAAATAAAAATAAAGAGCCAATTTATTTCAAAAAAAGCTCCACGTCTGTCCCCAGTTTGTGTGTGGGGTATTAGCTCTTTCTATTCCTGGATAACCCCTTTTAGGGAAGGGTCAAACATAACGCCGGTGACCCGACCCATAGTGTGCCTCCAGTATGTGGGAATGCAGCCTAAGGGTGCGTTCACACGCTAGTTGCTAGCAGCGAGTTTCCCGCTGTGGGAAACCTGCTGCGAGTTACGCAACCATTGATTTAAATGGGTCCGCGGACAGTCTGCAAATCTGACACTATTGCGGACAGTCTGTGGACCCATTCAAATCAATGGTAGTGTAACTCACAGGTTTCCCGCAGCGTGAAACCCGCCGCTAGTAATAGCGTGTGTACTAAGACTGAGCTTACGTGCAGTGTCTAGTGCTGTGTTAAAGGGGTACTCCCATGGAAAACCTTTTTTTTTTTTTTTTTTAAATCAACTGGTGCCAGAAAGTTAAATAGATTTGTAAATTACTTCTATTAAAAAAAATCTTAATCCTACCAGTACTTTTTAGGGGCTATATACTACATAGGAAATGCTTTATTTTTTTGATTTCTCTGATGTAATTACCACAGTGCTCTCTGCTGACCTCTTCTGTCCATTTTAGGATCTGTCCAGAGAAGGAGAAAATCCCCATAGCAAACATATGCTGCTCTGGACAGTTCCTAAAATGGACAGTAGAGGTCAGCAGAGAGCACTGTGGTCATGATGTCAGAGAAATCTAAAATGTAAAGCATTTCCTCTGTAGTATATAGCCCCTAAAAAGTACTGGAAGGATTAAGATTTTTTAATAGAAGTAATTTACAAATCTATTTAACTTTCTGGCACCAGTTGATTTAAAAAAAATAAAATAAAAGTTTTCCACCGGAGTACCCCTTTTAATATTTGCAGGCTGGACCGGGACTTGCCACTTAAAGCTGAGACACATCCAGCTCGCAAGTATTGGTAAATTGCTGTTGCTAGTGCTTGCAATATACTGATAATAGCGGCTGCACCTGGATTTGCCTCTGCTTAAAGGGGTATTCCAGGAAAAAACTTTTTTATATATATCAACTGGCTCCAGAAAGTTAAACAGATTTGTAAATTACTTCTATTAAAAAATCTTAATCCTTTCAGTACTTATGAGCTTCTGAAGTTAAGGTTGTTTTTTTCTGTCTAAGGATGCGTTCCCACAGGGCGTATACGCAGCGTATTTGACGCTGCGCAAAATTTACGGCAGCAGCGGGAAATACGCTGCGTATTCCTTGCTCTCTATACACACAGGGCTTTCCGGCGGCAGCCCTATGTGTGCAGTGAGTTTTGGAGGCGGGGCCGTGTGCCGGCGTGACTGTGACGCGCGGCTCCGCCTCCAAAACTCACTGCACACATAGGGCTGCCGTCGGAAAGCCCTGTGTGTATAGTGAGCAAGGAATACGCAGCGTATTTCCCGCTGCTGCCGTAAATTTTGCGCAGCGTCAAATACGCTGCGTATACGCCCTGTGGGAACGCACCCTAAATCCTCTCTGATGACACGTGTCTCTGGAAACGCTCAGTTTAGAAGTGGTTTGCTATGGGGATTTGCTTCTAAACTGGGCGTTTCCCGAGACACGTGTCATCAGAGAGGATTTAGATAGAAAAGAACAACCTTAACTTCAGAAGCTCATAAGTACTGAAAGGATTAAGATTTTTTAATAGAAGTAATTTACAAATCTGTTTAACTTTCTGGAGCCAGTTGATATATAAAAAAATTTTTTTGCCTGGAATACCCCTTTAAAGCAGCAAGCCTCAGTCCAGCGTGCTATTATTAACCCTTTGCACTTTCAGTAGCCATAAATAGTAAAGTCTCATTTTTTTTTTACTCATTTGTTTGACTTGGAACTCCTTATCTACTTCTAGAACGTGTGTAAACGTTTGATGTAGTTTAAGTACGATTTATGCAAAAAGACAAAATATTCTGAAGGATTCACCAATGTAGATCCTAAAGACAGTGTATATTGAGACACATTTATCATTGGCTTTACATCACTTCATTGTTCTAAATGTCCCTGCAAATTTTGCACAATTGAATTTATTTATTTTTTGTGCAAATTTTTTTTTGCACAATTTTCGGTAGAACATATTTCAAAGTTGTTTACTGCTTGGTGCAGTGTACAACACTTTTTGCAGTGGAGCTGTATTTATAATTTCTGCAAATTTAAATTTAGAAGTGTTTTTTATGCGCAAAGCCTACTTTCTATTGTGCAAACCTACACCACCCAATAGGACACGTACAAAAGTGTCAGATGCCAGAGCACAAAGCTGAAACCAATCTCTGCAGCTCACTGGTTTCTATAATTGAGCAAAGTTTAAGTCCCGTGCACCTTTTTGGTAAACTTTGAGCAACTGTGCGAACAATACCGGAGTAAAATCTTTTGTAAATTACCTTACATCAACATTGATAAATGTCCCCCATTGTCCTTATGTCATTTTTCAGACACTATCCGGAAGATGAAAAATGACTTCAAAAAGATGGAAGATGAGATGGATGGGCTAGCTACCAATATGGCAGTGATCACTGAGTTTAGTGCCCGAATTAGTAGTACCCTGCAGGAGAGACATCAGCACATTACAAAGCTTAGCGGTGAGTGCCATTACTTCTGTTATTGGCTTGTTTCTTATGGTCAGCATTATAATATGTTTTTTAATATTCGTTTTTTATATAACCTTAAAATGTTAAGGTTTTAACGGTTTTGTACCTCAGCATTTTCATGTAAATTATAAAATCCTTTAAATGGGCACTGTCATGAAATAAAAAAATTTATATGTTGTAGTACTTAAGTACTACAACATATCTCTAATATTCTTTAATTTAAAAAAGTGATTTTAAACCAGTTTAAAATCACTTTTAAATTCGGCCACTAGGGGTCGTCCTCCTAGTGGCCGAATGCATTCTGCAGTGACGTCACTACAGAACTTCGACTCATTGAAGACTGGCAACGAGTCGAAATTCAGTCACTGCAGTGCTCGCTCCCGCCTGTCAATCAACTCCCAGCATGCCCTGACAGCCAATAGATGTCAGGGCAAGCTGGGAGTTGCAGTGGGGAAACAGCTGGAGGCACCCTGTATAGGTGAACTACGGGCGGAAGTGTCGGCCCCAGCAGGCATCAGTGACGTGGTGCCTGCTGGGGAAGTCTGCCTGGTAGTGAGCACACTGCCAGGCAGACAAAAGGCATTTTTTTGTACGCCCCGGAATCCTTAAGGGGTTTGAAGCGAGTGCAGGAGCTGCGCTTGCTTCAGACCAGTGAGTGTCGGCTACTATCAGTAAATTATTTTTTTTCCAAAGGGTGTGCAACCAAATATTAAGTTAAAGGTGCCAATAATTTTGTCCAGCCCATTTTTGGAGTTTGGTGACATTATATCCAATTAGCTTTTTTTTCCTCCCTTTTTTTGGTTTAGTTCCAATACACACAAAGGGAATAAACATGTGTATAACAAAATACCGTATTTATCGGGGTATACCACGCACCGGCCTATAACACGCACCCTCATTTTACCAAGGATATTTGGGTAAAAAAAGTTTTTTACCCAAATATCCATGGTAAAATGAGGGTGCGTGTGTGCGCGTGTATACCCCGATATACCCCCAGAAAAGGCAGGGGGAGAGAGGCCGTCGCTGCCCGCTTCTCTCCCCCTGCCTTTCCTGGGGTCTAGAGCGCTGCTGTCGGCCCTTCTCACCCCCTGGTTATCGGCGCCGCTGCCCGTTCTGTCCCCCTGACTATCGGTGCCGGCGCCGATAGCCAGGGGGAGAGAAGCGGTGCCGACAGCCAGGGGGAGAGAAGGGGCAGCGGCACCCATTGCCGGCGCCGCTGCCCCGTTGCCTCCCCCCATCCCCGGTGGCATAATTACCTGAGTCGGGTCCGCGCTGCTGCAGGCCTCCGTCGTGCGTCCCCAGCGTCGTTGCTATGCACGGCGCACTGACGTCATGCGCCGCTCAGCGCATAGCAACGACGCCGGGGACGCACGACGGAGGCCTGGAGCAGCGCGGACCCGACCAAGGTAATTATGCCACCGGGGATGGGGGGAGGCAACGGGGCAGCGGCGCCGGCAATGGGTGCCGCTGCCACTTCTCTCCCCCTGGCTGTCGGCGCCGCTTCTCTCCCCCTGGCTATCGGCGCCGGCACCGATAGTCAGGGGGACAGAACGGGCAGCGGCGCCGATAACCAGGGGGTGAGAAGGGCCGACAGCAGCGCTCTAGACCCCAGGAAAGGCAGGGGGAGAGAAGCGGGCAGCGACGGCCTCTCTCCCCCTGCCTTTCCTGGGGGTGTATCGGCGTATAACACGCACACAGACTTTAGGCTAAAAATTTTAGCCTAAAAAGTGCGTGTTATACGCCGATAAATACGGTATGTGTTACTGCAATCCTTGTCTGTGAGAAATACTTCATTTTCTAGAAAAATTTCAAGGGTGCCAACATTTACGACCATGACTGTAGGAGTCAGAAAAGGACCATTTTGTTAAAGCTGAAGCACCAGCATAGACAAAGTCCAGTAAGTGAAGGTGGGCTAGCACTCCCCTGTGCTCTCTCCTGTCTGATAGGACTCCTCTGTGCTCTCTCCTGTCTGATAGGACTCCTCTGTGCTCTCCTGTCCGATAGCACTCCTCTGTGCTCTCCTGTCCGATAGCACTCCTCTGTGCTCTCTACAGTCCTATAAGACAGCACAGAGGAGTATATTAGAAAGGTTAATGTTTTGCCAAGATGTACAACATATGAAAAGTTTTTGAATCTGACAGTGTCCATTTAAGGACCAGGCTAATTTAAATTTTAGCGTTTTCAGTATTTCTTTTTTGCTCTTCTCCTTTGAACCCCTTAAGGACGCAGGACGTAAATGTACGTCCTGGTGCGGTGGTACTTAACACACCAGGGCGTACATTTACGTCCTGTGCATAACCACGGGCATCGGAGCGATGCCCGTGTCATGCGCGGCTGATCCCGGCTGCTGATCGCAGCCAGAGACCAGCCGGCAATGGCCGACACCCGCAATACAGATCCCGGCATCTGCGGCAGTGCGCGATTTCAATGAATGATCGGATCGCCCGCAGCGCTGCTACGGGGATCCGATCATTCAGAACGCCGCATGGAGGTCCCCTCACCTTCCGGCTCCCGGCGTCTCCTGCTCTGGTCTGAGATCGAGCAGACCAGAGCAGAAGATCGCCGATAACACTGATCTGTTCTATGTCCTATACATAGAACAGATCAGTATTAGCAATCATGGTATTGCTATGAATAGTCCTCTATGGGGACTATTCAAGTGTAAAAAAAAAATGTAAAAAAATTTAAAAGTAAAAAAAAGTGAAAAATCCCCTCCCCCAATAAAAAATTAAAACGTCAGTTTTTTCCTATTTTACCCCCAAAAAGCGTAAAAAATACATTTTATAGACATATTTGGTATCGCCGCGTGCCTAAATGTCCGAACTATTAAAATAAAATGTTAATGATCCCGTACGGTGAACGGTGTGAACGAAAAAAAAAAATAGTCCAAAATTGTTACTTTTTTAATGCATTTTATTTAAAAAAAATTATAAAAAATGTATTACGATTTTATATGCAAATGTGGTATCAAAAAAAAGTACAGATCATGGCACAAATAATTAGCCCTCATACCGCCGCTTATACGGAAAAATTAGAGGTCATCAAAATAAAGGGATTCTAAATGTACTAATTTGGTTAAAAAGTTAGATTTTTTTGAAGCGCAACAATAATAGAAAAGTATGTAATAATGGGTATCATTTTAATCGTATTGACCCTCAGAATAAAGAACACACGTCATTTTTACCGTAAATTGTACGGCGTGAAAACGAAACCTTCCAAAATTAGCAAAATTGCGTTTTTGGGTTGCGCCATACATTTTATGATATGAGTTATGTCATTACAAAGGACAACTGGTCGCGCAAAAAACAAGCCCTCATACTAGTCTGTGGATGAAAATATAAAAGAGTTATGATTTTTAGAAGGCGAGGAGGAAAAAACGAAAACGTAAAAATTAAATTATCTGAGTCCTTAAGGCCAAAATGGGCTTAAGGGGTTAAAATACATACCGGTTTTACTTTTCCACCTAAAGACCAATTTGAGGGCTTGTTTTTTTTTTTTTGCGTCAACAATTGTACTTTTGTAAAGGATTCTTTCATTTTACCATAATATGTACCATGGAACAAAAAGAAAACTTAAATTTTGCAACTTTGGGGGGGGGTGGGGGTTGTTTTTTTTATGCAGTGTACTTTATGGTAAGAATGATATATTGGCCCAGATTTATCAAACTGTGTGAGAGAAAAAGTGGAGAAATTTTCCCACAACAACCAATCACAGCTCAGCTTACCTGTCTTAATGAGCTCTGGTAAAGTGAAACCTGATCTGTGATTGGTCGCTGTGGGAAAATAACTCCACTTTTTCTCTCACTCAGTTTGATAAATCTGGACCATTTTTCTTTATTCTGCAGGTCAATGCAATTAAAATGATACCCAATTTATATAGTTTTTCTATTATACTACTTTAAAGGACCTGGTTTCCCATTGTCACTCTGTGATTATATTAAAGGATGTTGTTTAGTGGAAAATTGAATCTAAAAACTGTTGCGGTTTCTGATGCCACTTTCTGTATCCTCCAGGCGTCCACACTTTGCTTCGAAAGTTGCAATTCTTGTTCGAACTTCCAGCTCGTCTGAAAAAATGCATTGAGCTTGGGGCGTATGTCCAGGCCGTGTCCTATCATGCTAAAGCCCGCAGTGTACTCCATCAGTACCAGCACATGCCTTCCTTCCGTGGCATCCAGACTGACTGCCAGGCCATCATGGCAGGCTTAGCAGACACTCTGCGCCAGAGATTTAGGTATTTGCTTTACTTTTTGTATGGTTCCTAAACCTGACACAATGTTTACTTTTGGTACATCCATACAGTCTACAGAAGTGCAACCATCTATAACCAGAATATTATGTATGTATTATCATAAGGCTATGCTTATCTTCATCTGTCTTAACGGAAACAATTTGTGCTTGATGTGTCTAGTGACTCTTAAGATATACACTGCTCAAAAAAATAAAGGGAACCCTAAGATAACACATCCTAGATCTGAATGAATGAACTAATCTCATGAAATAATTTCGTCTTTACGTAGTTGAATGTGCTGACAACGAAATCACACAAATTATAAATGGAAATCAAATGTATCAACCCATGGAGGTCTGGATATGGAGTCACACTCAAAATCAAAGTGGAAAACCCCACTACAGGCTGATCCAACTTTGATGTAATGTCCTTAAAACAAGTCAAAATGAGGCTCAGTAGTGTGTGTGGCCTCCACGTGCCCATATGACCTCCCTACAACGCCTGGGCATGCTCCTGATGAGGTGGCGGATGGTCTCCTGAGGGATGTCCTCCCAGACCCGGACTAAAGCACTCGAGCGAGACATGATGTCCCAGATGTGCTCAATCAGATTCAGGTCTGGGGAACGGGCGGGCCAGTCCGTAGCATCAATGCCTTCCTCTTGCAGGAACTGCTGACACACTCCAGCCACATGAGGTCTAGCATTGTCTTGCACAGGGACGTGCACACATAGGTTTCAAAGGGGGCTTCAGCCCCCTGCCCTTTTTCGCCCTTGCTTCTTTAATGCCCTTTTTTTATTTTTTGCAAAACTGGTAGACAAAGTGAGTCTGCTCCCTCTATAGAGGTGCTACCTCTCTGCAGGGGTCACTTGTATAGCGCTGGCACTGGCAGGGAGATGCTCGGCTCCTTTAACAAGCCTGGTAGCGCCTCCATGCTCTGGACACTATGTTGACAGACACAGCAAACCTTCTTGCCACAGCTCGCATGGATGTGCCATCCTGGATGAACTGCACTACCTGAGCCACTTGTGTGGGTTGTAGACTCCGTCTCATGCTACCACTAGAGTGAAAGCACCGCCAACATTCAAGTGACCAAAACATCAGCCAGGAAGCATAGGAACTGAGAAGTGGTCTGTGGTCACCACCTGCAGAACCACTCCTTTTATTGGGGGTGTCTTGCTAATTGCCTATAATTTTCACCTGTTGTCTGTTCCATTTGCACAACAGCATGTGAAATTGTCAATCAGTGTTGCTTCCTGAGTGGACAGTGTGATTTCACAGAAGTGTGATTGACTTAGAGTTACATTTTGTAGTTTAAGTGTCCCCTTTATTTTTTTTGAGCAGTGTATTTACATTTTTTACAAATATGTCTGCACTTGAAATTTGCTCCATGCATCTTAATAGGGTTGTTTATTGCAAACCCCTCTCAGGTAAATAGCACAACGGCAAACACTGCAGCAACAAATCTGTTACATGTGAATATACTGCTTAGGGATGGAATGACTGCAGAGTTTTTGTGGTTCCTTTTAATACCATGTACATATAGACAAGTTACTTTACAATTTGATTTGGTTGTCTCGTCTGGTTACATTCTGTAGTATCTGATCTGTCACCAAACTTTATTTTCCCCTCTCTTCAGGGATCCTTCTTCTTCCTTGCAGGACCTTTCTGAATGTGTGGATCTTCTCTTGAGCTTGGAGGAACCGGCTCATCTTCTGTGTGATGAGTTCCTAGCCCATGGACGTGGACGGTTGGCCTCCCACCTCTCTGAGTTAGAAGGGGCAAGTGACATTTTGGAATTTGTCGACCGGGGCTGTGGTGGCTTTATAAGTGATGCTTGTCTTCTGGCAGCATCGTACCAAGGCCTTTTCTGCAAGGAACCTGGAAGCACTGCTCAGATGGCAGAGCAAAAGCTGACCAAGTTCTTGGATGAACTGAGTGAAGGTTACTTTGAATTGGTGGAAAAGCGTCTGCGGGAAGAGAAGAATCCAGGGGACAACTCTCTATTAGTAAGAGCCTTGGACCGATTCCACAGGCGACTCCAGGCGCCATCTAAGTTGGTACCAGGATGCAGTTTTAATAGAAGGGGCACAGAGATTGTAGTCAGGGCAGCCCAAGAGCGATTATCTCAATACCTGCAAGCCTTGAAAGACTTCTTCCAGGCTTGCATTACTGATGTTCGGCAAGCCCTCGCTGCCCCAAGGGTACCCGGGAAAGATGCACCGGCACTAGGTGACTTGCTGGCGGTGCTGTCTGGATCAGTGTTAAACCAAATAAAATCTGTGTTGGCTTCTGTACATCTCTTCACTGCTAAAGATGTGGCATTCTCAGACAAGCCATACTTCAAGGTGAGTGGGAGCTGAAGTATGTGGATACTATACTATTTCTCATAATTTTCGAATAAATCTTCCATACATATCTTCCTTCCAGGGTGCGTTCTGCAGTCAGGGTGTCCGAGAGGGATTGATAGTAGCTTTTATCAAATCTGTGTGCCAGACAGCTCGACAGTTCTGTGATTCCCCAGGAGAGAAAGGGGCCAATACTCCACCATTGCTGCTGTTGCTTCTTTCCCGCCTCTGCCTGGACTATGAGACTTCAACCATTAGCTACATACTAACTCTAACAGATGAGCAGTTTCTGGGACAGGTAAATATATGTGCTTATTTATCAGCATATGCAAAGTGTATCACATTTCCAGAAGGCATCACTCACACTAGAATACTTGCGTATACATTTATAAATCTGCAGCAACCTGTATTGAAGGGCTTCCGTTACAGCTGTATTCTTCCCAGAAAACTCAGTGGACCCTTAAATAAATGCAGCTTCTTTTTCATATCTTGTATTTGAGTGTATTTTATCCATATTATAATCGACCATATTGGATTAATATAAAAGGGCAGTACAGGGCTTCCTGACTACATACAGATACCAACAAAGAGATGTAGTATATATATACTTGTGTTAATAAGCTTTACCTGTTTTTTCTATAAAAGTTTCTTAGCTGTTTTCCTTCATTTTTTGGAGCCGTCAGCTATAATTATTTTCCCATATGTTTAGGACCACTCTCCGGTAACGCCTGTCAGCACCCTCTGTTCCTTGGCGCGATCCACAGCACAGACACTCCTCAATCAGTATGTGAAGTCTCAAGGGCTTGTCATTTCTCAGATGTTACGCAAAAGTGTTGAAACCAGGGACTGGGTGACCACCATTGAACCCCGCAATGTTCGAGCTGTCATGAAACGAGTGGTAGAAGATATAACTGGTGTTGATGTGCAGGTGAATTTATTGCTTTGTCACTTGCCAGTCTGATTGCAGAATGTTTTATCTGTCAGGACCGTTCATATTCTCAGGCACCCATACACATGGGATAGCTTTCTCTCCCGATCCCATACACACAATGGTTCAGCTTGGCCGAGCATTCGTGTCCTAAATGGAAAGAGGAGGTTAAGCCATTGCTGTGGTTTTATATCTCCAAGAACAAAAGGATTGGACAGTTGAAATCCAGACCCTCATACACGTGTAATAATCCACTTGCTGTGCAATGGCTAGGAAAGTGGAAATGAAATAAGCAAATCTAGTGTTATGAAGGTGATAAAATGAAGCCTGCATAGAATAGCAAAAGGAAGGGGTATTCCTGTATTCTATCACTAAGATATGCCCAAACAGTATGCCTTGTTAGGAGCCAACCCCTGATGATTACAGAAATATAGGAACAGAGGGCCCTCAGCTCCCTCCCTGCACTCCTGGCCTCCATTGTGCAGGGGCTGTAGTGTTGTTCCCTGCACAACGGGCAGCCATTTAAATGGCCACTGTCATTAAACATGATTTTTAATATTTGACTCCTTATGCCAAATAACTTTTGTAATTGGCTTCCATTAAAAAAAAAAATGTTAGTTTTTCTGCTGTATACTTCTGTCCACCAGGGGTCTCCCTTCTTGGCCAGAACACATTCCGTCTGGTCAAAATCTCAGATTTTGGTCTCCTGCTTGTAATGGCAGGAGACCAAACTCAGGAAGTGTTTCTCTACGCTCAGCTTGTCAGATGCAAAGAGCTTCACTGAAAGCAGTGACTAAGCTGCACAGACTAAAAGCTGAACTGAGCCTCACTGAAAGCTGAAAGCAGAGACTAAGCTGCACAGAGTAAAAGCTGAACTGAGCCTCACTGAAAGAAGCTCAGACTGAAAGCTGCTGCACAGAACTTGAGGTCTTCTATTCATCACAGCACTGCAACGATGTGAAGGGTGGAAGTGGTCCCCCAGCAGGCTTGAGTGATGTCATGCCTGCTGGGAAATGCCCACTTTCTTCAGCTGGGAGATTTCACTATGTGAGCAAGAAGAAAGGTATGATACAGAGATTTTAAAGCTCTGACATTTTTTCTAAGGGTGGGAGGAGTGCTAGGAGTAGTTAGGGAAGGTAGCCTGAGTTAGTTTAGAAAAGTTTTAGTGACAGGTACTTTTTTAAAGGGAAATGAATAAGCAGTAGGGCTGCTGTTCTTTCATTCTGAGAATTGACAGAGCTTTCAGCATTTGGACCCTTACCTATTTGAAAGAGATAAAATATCATAGCGATATGTAATTTCTTACCTTCATGGGTATACCCCTGTAAGGCTATGTCTGTGTTCCCAGTAATTCGCAGACAGTGCCTATCTCAGTGCTGAAAAATCATGTAGTAGTAACCGATACACAAGCCCATAATCTGTTTCCTTTTCCAGGTTGGACTGTTGTATGAAGAAGGGGTCCGGAAAGCTCACAGCAGTGATTCTAGTAAACGCACCTTCTCTGTATATAGCAGCTCTCGGCTGCAGGGGAGATATGCTCAGAGCTACACTCCAAGGTAAGTAACAGTTGTGCAGACGTATTACAGATTTTTATGTTCTCACTGCTAAAATCCCATTATTAATGCTGGTCCTATCTTATCAGTGCTCCTCTTGATACAAACCTTCTAAGCAATATTCAGAAGTTGTTTTCTGAGAGAATAGACTTCTTCAGCACCGTCCAGTTCAACAAGGTAACGTTATTGTCTTGTTTCTTAAATCTCATGGGTTTGCATTCTCTTTGCCTACTGTGTCTCCTTGGGCATAAACTAGAGTATAGAGAACTACCAGCTGCATGAGGGTGCAGTATGGTTGTTATTTTTGAGGGAAAGTCAGCCAGAGTTATTGGGTATATTACACTGAATATTAAAGCTTTCCTCTAATCGTGGTCCCGGTGTAAATTTCACCACCATTTCGGATCCTGTGACTTGCTCTGAGACTAGTGAGATCTGGAGAGGCATGTGCCTTAAGCCTCAGGCATGTCAATGGGATTTCCAGTAGAACCCATCTCCGGATAGTGATAGTCTCAGAGCAAGTCACAACATCAGAAGCCGCTGCAAAGCTTAATCTTTAGCATAGTTGTAATATAGAGTTTACAGCCAAGGTAACAGCCATACATATGTCAAACAGGTTTTCCAAGACTTGAGTATTGATTATAGGATAGGCATCAATTGTTGATCAGTGAAGGTCCTGCCCCCAGGACTTGCAGTGCCGTGCTTATGATGGTTGTTCTTTTTACACACCAGAAGCAGCAGCTTCTTTATTCTGCATGGCTGGAGAGGGGATTCACACCTGTTACGAGTAGCTCCGTTGGCCGCGGGCGCTTTCCCCGCTGGACTCCCCGTACAGACGGTTCTGCGCTTTGCATGATGCGATGCAAAAGTGCGCGGTCCGCTGCTTCTCACCTGCCACGCCGTCTTCCTCCGTTCTCCCTGCTTGCCGGCGCACATACCCGCCTCCTAGGGCGTGCGC
This sequence comes from Hyla sarda, assembly GCF_029499605.1. NCBI lineage: Eukaryota > Metazoa > Chordata > Amphibia > Anura > Hylidae > Hyla > Hyla sarda. The sequence continues at coordinate 256,371,762 of NC_079194.1, read as the reverse complement.
CGGTGTTCAGAGATTTAAAGGACCAGTGCACCATTGATTGGTGCTTGTCTGGAACTGACCCTATTTAACCCCACACTTCCTCCTGTTCCCCGCCAAATCTTTGTGCCCTGTTGCCTTAGAGAAAGCGTTCCCTGTATTATCTGCTATTCTGTGTACAAGTTCTCTTGCTACATTTCCTGACCACAGTTACTTGCCGCCAACCCTGACCTACCTGCCTCTCCCAGACTCTGAGTTCGTCTGTTCCTTCTGTGCCTCGCATCACCTCGGCTGCCTTTGTGGATGAGTCGTGCCAGGGGTAGTGACCTGGAAGCCACCTGCCACAGCAAGTCCATCCTGCTTTGCGGCAGGCTCTGGTGAAAACCAGTGGCTCCTTAGACTTCGCTCCCTGGTGAGGCTCACACCACTGTCCACACAGGTACAGCGGATCCACTCCACCAGCCATTACAACACCCCACTAACCAAAACTAATGGCTGATTGGATCGCCCACAGCTCGACTGTGGCAATCCGATCAGCCAAGATGGGGGACGGAGGTCTTCTTACCTGCCTCCGCCGCTCTACCAGGGTCGTCTTCTCTGGTCTGCCTTCTAGCAGACCAGAGAAGATCATACTGATCAGTGCTATGTCTATGAAAAGCATCTAAACATCCATATCCTTTTAATTGTTGACCCACAGAATAAAGAAAACCTTTCATAGTTACCATAAAGTTTACAGTGTGAAAACAAACTCTCCAAAATCTGCTAAAATGCTATTTTTTTTCTTTTCTTCTCAATTTCCCCACAAAATATATATATATTTTTTTTTGCCATACATTTTATGGTGAAATGAGTAATGCAGTTACAAAGGATAATTGGTCGGGCCAAAAACAAGCTTCATATGGATTTGTGGATGGAAATATAAAAGAGTTGTGGCTTTTTAACCCCTTAAGGACACATGACGTTCTCATACGTCTCCATTTCCGAGTCCTTAAGGACACATGACGTATGAGAACGTCATGTGTTTTACCGTCCCCCCGCAACCATCTGGAGCGGAGCCGGTGCCCAATGCCTGCTGAAATCGTTCAGCAGGCATCGGGGCATATCGCCCAGGGGGGTCATTATGACCCCCCATGTCGGCGATGGCCGCAGATCGCTGAACAATTCAGTCCAGCGATCTGCGGCGAATTCCGGGTCAATCGGGTCTCCAGTGACCCGGTGACCAGGAACTATTGGCTGATCGGGGCCGTCAGAGACGGCCCCGAACAGCCAGAGCCAGCAGGGGTGAGGTGGCACTGGTGCCACCTCACGATCGCCCTGATTCGTCGGCCGGATTACCGGCCGACCAATCAGGGCGCCTGCTGCGGGTGTCACTCCCGCTCCGCCCCTCTTCCGGAGGACGTGAGCGGGTGCGGGACGTGCACCCCGGGTGCTGGGGACCCCGATCCCCGGCGTCCCTGTTGGGATCGGGGCCCCAGGAGCAGCGGCGGCGACGACGAGGGACTGACCTGTGCGGCGAGGATCGTTGGAGGTGAGTGACAGCCTCCTGCCCTTATGGGCATGCTGGGACTTGTAGTTTTGCAACAGCTGGAGGCACATTCTTTCTATGGAAAAGTGTACCTTCAGCTGTTGTATAACTACAACTCCCAGCTTGCACAATCAGCTAAAGTGCATGCTGGGAGTTGTAGTGGTGCATCTGGTGGTTGCATAACTACAACTCCCAGCATGCCCGTTGGCTGTCGGTGACTGCTGAGAGTTGTAGTTTTGCAACAGCTGAAGGCACACTGAGTTAAGTAGCAAACCAGTGTGTCTCCAGCTGTTGCATAACTACAATCCCCAGCATCCCCAGCCAAAGTAGTATGCCTCCAGCTGTTGCATAACTACAACACCCAGCATGCCCTTCCGCTGTCCGTACATTCTGGGGGTTGTAGCTTTTGCAACAGCTGAAGGCACACTGGTTGCAAAACACTGAGTTTGTTACCAAACTTGGTGTTTCACAACCAGTGTGCCTCAAGCTGTTGCAAAACTACAACTCCCAGCATGCACTGATAGACCGTACATGCTGGGAGTTGTAGTTTTGCAAAATTTCTGCCGCAGCTCAAACTGCCAGCAAGAAACTACTGTGAACCCCCGCCTGTGTGACTGTACCCTAAAAACACTACACTACACTAACACACAATAAAATAAAAAGTAAAAAACACTACGTATACACATACCCCTACACAGCCCCCCTCCCCTCCCCAATAAAAATGAAAAACGTCTGGTACGCCACTGTTTCCAAAACGGAGCCGCCAGCGGTTGCAAAACTACAACTCCCAGCATGCACTGATAGACCGTACATGCTGGGAGTTGTAGTTTTGCAACAGCTGGATGCCCCCCCCCCAATGTGAACGTACAGGGTACACTCACATGGGCGGAGGATTACAGTAAGTATCCGGCTGCAAGTTTGAGCTGCGTCAAATTTTCTGCCGCAGCTCAAACTGCCAGCGAGAAACTACTGTGAACCCCCCGCCCGTGTGACTGTACCTAAAAACACTACACTACACTAACACAAAATAAAATAAAAAGTAAAAAACACTACATATACACATACCCCTACACAGCCCCCCTCCCCAATAAAAATGAAAAACGTCTGGTACGCCACTGTTTCCAAAACGCAGGCTACAGCTGTTGCAAAACAACTACTCCCAGTATTGCCAGATAGCCGTTGACTGTCTAGGCATGCTGGGAGTTTTACAACAGCTGGAGGCACCCTGTTTGGGAATCACTGGCGTAGAATACCCCTATGTCCACCCCTATGCAAGTCCCTAATTTAAGCCTCAAATGCGCATGGCGCTCTCACTTTGGAGCCCTGTCGTATTTCAAGGCAACAGTTTAGGGCCACATATGGGGTATCGCCGTACTCGGGAGAAATTGCCTAACAAATTTTGGGGGGTATTTTCTACTATTACCCTTTTTAAAAATGTAAAATTTTTGGGAAAACAAGCATTTTAGGTAAAAAAAATATATATTTTTTTACATATGCAAAAGTCGTGAAACACCTGTAGGGTATTAAGGTTCAAATTACCCCTTGTTCAAATTACCCCTTCCCCGAGGGCTCTAGTTTCCAAAATAGTATGCCATGTGTTTTTTTTTTGCTGTCCTGGCACCATAGGGGCTTCCTAAATGCGGCATGCCCCCAGAGCAAAATTTGCTTTCAAAAACCCAAATGTGACTCCTTCTCTTCTGAGACCTGTAGTGCGCCAGCAGAGCACTTTTCACCCCCATATGGGGTGTTTTCTGAATCGGGAGAAATTGGGCTTCAAATTTTGGGGGGTATTTTCCGCTATTACCCTTTTTAAAAATGTAAACATTATGTAAAACAAGCATTTTAGGTAAAAAAAAATTTTTTTTTACATATGCAAAAGTCGTGAATCACCTGTAGGGCCTTAAGGTTCACGTTACCCCTTGTTACGTTCCCCGAGGGGTCTAGTTTCCAAAATGGTTTGCCATGTGTTTTTTTTTTTTGCTGTTCTGGCACCATAGGGGCTTCCTAAATGCAGCATACCCCCAGAGCAAAATTTGCTTTCAAAAAGCCAAATGTGACTCCTTCTCTTCTGAGACCTGTAGTGCGCCAGCAGAGCACTTTTCACCCCCATGCGAGGTGTTTTCTGTATCGGGAGAAATTGGGCTTCAAATTTTGGGGGGTATTTTCTGCTATTACCCTTTTTAAAAATGTAAAATTTTTGGGAAACCAAGCATTTTAGGTAAAAAATATATATATTTTTTTTACATATGCAAAAGTTGTGAATCACCTGTAGGGTATTAAGGTTCACTTTACCCCTTGTTACATTCCCTGAGGGGTCTAGTTTCCAAAATGGTATGCCATGTGTTTTTTTTTTTTGCTGTCCTGGCACCATAGGGTCTTCCTAAATGCGGCATGCCCCCCCAAAAACCATTTGTCGCTCCTTCCCTTCTGAGCCCTCTACTGCGCCCGCCGAACAATTAACATAGACATATGAGGTATGTGCTTACTCAAGAGAAATTGGGTTTCAAATACAAGTAAAAATTTTCTCCTTTTTACCCCTTGCAAAAATTCAAAAATTGGGTCTACAAGAACATGCGAGTGTAAAAAATGAAGATTTTGAATTTTCTCCTTCACTTTGCTGCTATTCCTGTGAAACACCTAAAGGGTTAATACACTTACTGAATGTCATTTTGAATACTTTGGGGGGTGTAGTTTTTATAATGGGGTCTTTTATGGGGTATTTCTAATATGAAGACCCTTCAAATCCACTTCAAAACTGAACTGGTCCCTGAAAAATAGTGAGTTTGAAAATTTTGTGAAAAATTTCAAAATTGCTGCTGAACTTTGAAGCCCTCTGGTGTCTTCCAAAAGTAAAAACTCATACATTTTATGATGCAAACATAAAGTAGACATATTGTATATGTGAACCCCAAAAAAATATATTTTGAATATCCATTTTCCTTACAAGCAGAGAGCTTCAAACTTAGAAAAATTCAAAATTTTCATTTTTTTCATCAAATTTTGGGATTTTTCACCAAGAAAGGATGCAAGTTACCACAAAAATTTACCACTAAGTTAAAGTAGAATATGTCATGTTAAGGACGCTCCGGTCCTTAAGGTGTAAAATGGCCTGGTCCTTAAGGGGTTAAAGGGGAGGAGGAAAAAAAAATGCTAGATATAAAAAAAATTCTATTCAACCTGGTTCAGCTATGTACATGTGCGCAATAAGTCTGTGCTCCTCATCATTTTATTTATGCTGTAAAGCTTTAAAGATGTAAGAATAAAAGAAAACTACTGAACCAGGTCTTTGAATTCCTCTTATTTATCTTATGCATTACTATATCCTCTGTGTCTTGGAATCTAAGTGCTTGATCCGGAGTTATAAGGCGGAACTCCGTAGACAGAGTTGAGCAGAGACTTTTTTCCATAGTGGATTGAAGTTTGTTTTTGCCGTATCTATCATTAGAGTGTCTATTCAACAGGTGCCAGAAAGTTAAACAGATTACTTCTATATCTTAATCCTTCCAGTACTTATCAGCTGCTGTATACTACCAGAGGAAGTTGTGTAGTTCTTTTCTGTCTGACCACATTGCTCTCTGCTGACATCTCTGTCCAGGAACTGTCCAGACTTGCTATGGGGATTTGTTCCTGCTCCGGACAGTTCTTTACGTGGACAGAGGTGTCTGTACAGAGCACTGTGGTCAAACAGAAAAGAACTACACAACTTCTTCTGGAGCATACAGCAACTGATAAGTACTGGAAGGATTAAGATTTTTTTTAATAGAAGTAATTTACAAATCTGTTTTAACTTTCTGGCACCAATTGATTCTAGTACCCCTTTAAGGGGTTATAGGTTACTGATTCATGATCAATAGATTGTAAAGCAGCCCGGCTCCCACTGTGTACAGACATGTTTGTATATGTCAATTTATGGCAGTGGTCTTCCAACTGTGGCCCTCCAGATGTTACAAAACTACAATTCCCAGCATGCCAGGACAGCCTTTGGCTGTCCGGGCATGCTGGGAGTTGTAGTTTTGCAACATCTGGAGGGCCACAGTTTGAAGACCGCTGATTTATGGTATAGCTGGTATATCATATGTGTTTTTGAGCTGAATAGTGTACAGTATGGAACACATTTTATTACATTTGCCATTTTAACTTGTTTGTTTTATTGTAATTTTGAATTTGTAATTTCAGGTCTCTATTCTTACCGGAATTATTAAGATCAGCCTTAAGACGTTCCTTGAATGTGTCCGTCTAAGAACGTTTGGCCGCTTTGGTCTCCAGCAGATACAGGTGGATTGCCACTACCTGCAGCTCTATCTGTGGCGCTTTGTCAGTGATGAGAATCTTGTCCATTGCCTTTTGGATGAAGTTGTGGGCAGTGCCGCTCACCGCTGCTTGGATCCTGCCCCCATGGAGCAGAGTGTGATCGAGGTCATCTGTGAGAGGGGCTAACACAAGGACACTATATGTTTATACCTGTGGATTGTATATATTTGGTCTGTATATAAATAGCAAATACATTATGGCCAAAGTGAACACCATGTTTCAGAATCTGAAATGATGTAATACTTAAAATAAAGTATTAAGAGAGATGGCATTTTAGAAACGGATCTCCTTTATATACATGTTACCCAGAAAAAACATGATTTTTCTTCATTATACAGAGATGAAGTTGAAGATACCTGAAGCCCATATCTCCAGGTCCGCCCATGCTGCCTGTTAGGTGCAAATTCTTATACATAGGTATGCTGGCAGTATGGTGGCTCATAAGGTTATACAGAGGTATGCTGGCTGTATGGAAACCATCAGGTTATACAGTGGTATAGTGGCTGCATGGAGACCATGAGGTTATACAGAGGTATGCTGACTGTTCAGGGTTCATGAGGTTATACAGAGGTATGCTGGCAGTATGGTTTCTCATGAGGTTATACAGAGGTATGGTGGCTGTATGGAGACCATCAGGTTATACAGAGGTATAGTGGCTGCATGGAGACCATGAGGTTATACATATGTATGGTGGCTCATAAGGTTATACAGAGGTATGGTGGCTGTATGGAGACCATGAGGTTATACATAGGTATGGTGGCTCATAAGGTTATACAGAGGTATGGTGGCTGTATGGAGACCATGAGGTTATACAGAGGTATGGTGGCAGTATGGAGCTCTCTGCAGCACAGGGGTTTTCTGGGTAATTGTCACGTCACGGCCCCTGGATGCTGCTGATAACAGCCTGAATAGGGGGTCGAAAGTCATGAAAACCTGGAACAGCTGAATTTCCTGTCAGACAGAAGAATGCAGATAAAGCTTGTTTCTAAGCAGCATTGGTAATGGAAGTGATTTACAAACCTGTATAACTTTACCTTCTGCACTAAAAGCTGAACAATTGTTTACTGTGAGACTTGTCCTTTAAAGGTGCAACAGCAAAATATCTGTTCAGTAACACAAAAGGCCAACGCCTGGAATAGCAGAGTATCCATAATCCTAGTCCTCACACATACGACTCTGCTATTCCAGGCGTTGGCCTTTGTTATACTGCACAGCTGTTTTGCTGTTGCACTGGTGTAGAGTTTTTTTTATAGTTGCCATACTGTACTACTAGCACAGTAAGAGTGGAGACAACTATATAAACTCTACACTAGTGTAATAGGAAAACAGCGGTGAGAGCATTAACACAAAAAAGGCCAATGCCTAGAATAGCAGAGTATCTTCCTCCTCACAGAGTAAGAGATCTAGCAAAGTGTTTTGTCTGCATCCCTGCTACAAGTGTTTCTGCAGATTAAGTACAGTAGTTGACGTAGTACAAGTTAGACAACTATTTACCCTAAACATAAAAGTGCAACAGCAAAACATGTTTGCAGAAAGGCCAACGCCTGGAATAGCTCCTATGACATGACAGATGACATCACTATGAACATACACATATGGAACGTGTGAGGGTTTTTTATGCTGATGCTGGTTTTTGATGAGGAACACAAGCTGATCTATATGCCCAGCTATAAGGACACTTTGTGAAGACACAATGTCTCCTGCAGTGGAGAAAACTCGTTCTGCAATATTCTAATCCCATGTGAGGAGGATAGTCTGCTACTCCAGACGTTGGCCTTTCTTATACTGCAACTGCACAATGTTTTGAAAAGTGTAACAGCTGAACATCTGTGCAGTTGCAGTATAAGAAAGGCCAATGTCTGGAGTAGCAGACTATCCTCCTCACAGTACTAGCAAAGTGTTTTGTCTGCCTCCCTGCTACAAGTGTCTCTGCAGAATAAGTACATACTAGACGTGGTACAAGTTGGACAACTATTATGAAACCCTAAACTTAGAAGTGCAACAGCAAAACATTTGTGTGGAGTACTAGGAGTATAAGGCCATCGCCTGGAATAGCTCCTATGACATGACTATAAGTATAAAAGGATGGAACGTGTGAGGGTTTTTTTGCATTGTAATGTTATGTAATCTACTAAGATTCTTGTTGAGGAACACAAGCTGATCTACATGCCCAGCTATAAAGACACTTCTTTGTGCAGACACAATGGGGGAGATTTATCAAAGGATTTAGACTGGTTTTTCCTGTCTAAATTTGTCGCATTGGTGCTGAATTTATCAAGTGCGACTTTTGTGCGACAAGTCGCATCCGCCCAAAATACGCTGAAATGTCAGACCATGTAGGAGCAGGTCTAAATGCAGTTTAAGCTGTAGACCCTGAAGTTTGAGCACAGAATTTATCAAGGGCTGTGAGACCTTTGATAAATTAGGAGCACAATAGACAGGAGACTACCACATACGCTGGTCTATAAGCATACCCAGAATAGACTAGATTAGTAAATGTCCCCCATTGTCTCCTGCAGTGGAGAAAACTCATTGGCCCAGATATATCAAACTGTGTGAGAGAAAAAGTGAAGAGATTTCCCCACAGCAACCAATCACAGCTCAGCTTTCACTTTACCAGAGCTCGTTAGCTGAGCTGTGATTGGTTGCTGGGGGAAAATTTCTCTCTTTTTTTCTGTCACACAGTTTGATAAATCGGGGCCATTACGCGCAATATTCTAATCCTATGTGAGGAGGATACTCTGCTATTCCAGGACTTTTTTTTTTATACTGCACAGATGTTTAGCTGTTGCACTTTTAAGTGTAGAGTTTATTATAGTTGTCTTACTGTTATTAATAACAGTAACACATAAATTATAAACTCTACACTTAAAAGTGCAACAGGCACAGCAAAACATCTGTGCAGTATAAAACAAAGGCCAACGCCTGGAATAGTAGAGTATCCTCCTCAAAAAGGTAGAGTACACTACAAAGTGTTTTGTCTGCATCCCTGGTACAAGTGTTTCTGCAGAATATGTACATCTGTAGTAGACGTAGTAAGACAAGTTAGACAACTATTATAAAACCCTACACTGTTAAAAGTGCAACGTCAGCAAAACATGTTTGCAGTATAACAAACGCCAACGCCTGGAATAGCTCCTATGACTAAAAGGATGGAACATGTGAGCTACTCAGCTTATTTTTTCTTCATCTTAAGATTCTTGTTGAGGAACACAAGCTGATCTACATGCCCAGCTTTAAGGACACTTCTTTGTGCAGACACAATGTCTCCTGCAGTGGAGAAAACTCGTTCTGCAGAGACACTTGTACCAGGGATGCAGAGGAAACACTTTGCTACTATGTGAGGATACTCTGCAATGTGCTTCCTCCACCAGTCAAGAGGGTCATCATTGAGAGGCAAGGGGGTTTCATCTCTAAACATTCTAACTTCAGTTGCTGCAACATCATGTGCAGATTTTTGTGCTCGATTGTGTTTGTCAAAGGAAAAAGTTTGTCCAAGCAGCTCCGCCAATGCACATGATGCTCTGGGTTTCTTCATGGGTGGCTGGATGTTGGTTGCTGGTTGATTGTCTTCTTTGTCCTCCTTTTCTTCTTGCTGCTGAAAAACTAAAACAAGCGGTAATCAATCATAAGTAATTGAAACTTAAGATATAAATAACATAATGTCAAACTCAATATTGCTTTGATGCTTTCACTCACCTACCATAGTAGAAGTAGTAGTTAGCTTTTGTATCTCAACCTCCACAGCTTCAGTCAGTCGTGCGTAGATGTCATCAGCCTCATCAGCAGGGAGGAAGGGTAGATTCTTGAACCGAGGGTCAACAGCTGATGCCATGTACAGGGTCTCCTTTTCATTTGCATATCTTTATTTTAGATCTTGTGCTATTGCTTCCTTAATATCCTTGACTGTATCTGAATCATCAGGACTTCGTTCAGTGCCCATGATGAGCTTGGCATGAAGTGGTGCAATCAGTGACAATGTTGGCATGCTCTCCTCTGACATCACTAATGTGGCATCTTTCATAGGCTTCAGAGCTTTGAGGACCTCTTCTGCACATGTGATGTCTGACTCGGTCAATGTGAAGATATCCTTTTCATTTTTCCTGACCTCATTGGAAAGAAGTGCTGCACATATTGCTGGTTGCTGTTCTAAAAACCTCTCAGTCATGTCGTAGGAGCTATTCCAGCGTGTAACGACATCTGTAATCAGCCTGTGCTTTGGTAGCTGGAGTTGGTCCTGTTTGAGATTTAGCTGGTGACTGGCTATTGCACTGCGCCTAAAAAAGCCAGTGACACGCCTAATTCTTCCAAGCAGTCTGGCCACTGATGGTAGTTTAAGTGCTTTCTGTGAGGCTAGGTTTAGGCTGTGAGCAAAACACTGAATGTGGCTAACCTGTGCAAGTCTAGCAGCCACAGCCATATTGGCAGCATTATCTGTGACTACAACGGGATCTTTAGCAGTCAAGCCCCATTCATCAAGAGCACCACGGAGCAAACCTGCAATGTTTTCGCCAGTGTGGCTGTCATATATGGCTCGCGTTTGCAGCACGTGTGAGACTAACTTCCACTCGCCTGTAATGTGATGAGCTGTTATGGTCACGTACGACTCGGTGCATCTGGAAGTCCAAGCATCACATGTCAAAGCCACTCTCCCGGCAGAACTCAGTTCCTCCAGCACAACTTTCTTTACATCTTTGTACATCTGCGTTCACTCTGCAGCTGCTACCGCGAGACTACAGACTCAGACCAAACAGGAAGGAGAACGTACGCACTCACAGGACAACTCTCGCGGGATCTTGTTCTTTCTCAGCTGCGACTCGCAGCTGAGAAATAACAAGATCCCACGAGAGTTGTCCTTTGAGTGCGTAGACTGCGTACGTTCTCCTTTCTGTTTGTTCTGAGTCTGTAATCTCGCGGTAGCAGCCTGCGAGTGGGACAGAGCTGATAACAGGTACACTGCCAACTAGTGGTCAGGAGTTTGTGTTATAAAAAAAATAAGACAGACAAATAGGACTGTGACTCAGTGAGTGAAATACAGTAAATGTTAATTATAATAATTTATAAAAAAAATCGATTCTCAGAATTTTAAAATCGCGATAACAAAAAATCGCGATAATTGCGCAAATTGATTTTTTTCTTACATCCCTAGCTGGCAGTATGGTGGTTCATGAGGTTATACTGAGGTATTCTGGCAGTATGGTGGCTCATAAGGTTATATAGAGATATGCTGGCTGTATGGAGACCCTGAGGTTATACATAGGTATGGTGGCTCATAAGGTTATACAGAGATATGCTGGCAGTATGGTTTCTCATAAGGTTATACAGAGGTATGGTGGCTGTATAGAGACCATGAGGTTATACATAGGTATGGTGGTCCATGAGGTCATACAGAGGTATGCTGGCAGTATGGTGGTTCATGAGGTTATACTGAGGTATTCTGGCAGTATGGTGGCTCATAAGGTTATACAGAGATATGCTGGCTGCATGGAGACCATGAGGTTATACATAGGTATGCTGGAAGTATGGTGGCTCATAAAGTTATACAGAGGTATGGTGGCTGCATGGAGACCATGAGGTTATACATAGGTATGGTGGCTGTATGGAGACCATGAGGTTATACAGAGGTATGGTGGTTCATAAGGTTTGTCATCTCCATGTTTTGTAACTTTCTAATTTGCAACAGGTTTGTCTTCATTTCAACACTGCGTTGCCACACACCACCTGTTTACTGATGTATAGTACACGATTGGCAAACGCACCCCACGTTGAGGCTTTGTGTAATATACACATTGTCCATCTACCAGCTGTTTGTGCTCATAGTTTGTCAGTTATTTCGTCTTTGTGAGGCAACACTATCATGTCTGTGCAATTCCTATTGTTCACTATGAACTCTAATACTTCTAAATGTATCCCCTATCCCTGCAGAATAGGAGATAAATGACTGCTCATGGATGGTCCGAACTCTGATACCCCTACAATCTTCGGAACTGGGTCCTGGGATCTGTTGTATAAGTGACCTAGGAGTATCACAATATCAAAACACAATGAATTTATCGCCTGGGCACCTTGGCTCCAGTTGGATTGAATGACTGTTTGTCTTTTACTTCGTTCATTTAAGAAAACATTTTTTGAGTTGCGTTCTTTTCCATCTTTCTGGTTAAAGTATATTCTTTTTTTTATATATCTGTTTATTTATAAAAATATAAAAATAACATTCACATAATAGGGAAAATGAGAAAAGAAATAACACTATAATACATTCTTAACTGATGCCCGTGCTTCCTGTAATTTATGAAGCATGTAACATATGAATAATGCACGGCGTCAGCTGAGGCACACGTCTCCAACGAGGCTCCACCCGCCGCTCCGGAAGCGGATATCAGATCAGACGCCGCTCTAGCTCACTCGTGCGCACAGTAGCCGGCACAACTGCACGGCTCCCCGCCACAGCGGGTTTGCGCAGGAGACGAGCGTGGACGCAGCAACTCAAACAGGTCTTCAGACTGGACCTTATGAGGCATTCCCTGCTCACTGTTTTATTGTGTACTGTATCTAATTATGCCAGGCACAACCCAAGTCGCTACTGTATCAACGACTGGGATACTATTTTGATTTCATTTTGCTCTATTAACTGAGTATTGATCTCTATATGCTAAACCTAATTTATTGAGTCACTGTCTCCTTTTATGCCCCTGAGGAAGACATTTGACTGTTGTCAGAAACGCGTCGGGCTATATTTTGGAGACGTGCAGACTGAGATAGTGACTATATACGTTAGCATTTAGATAATGCAATTGTATAATTATTGACTTTAACAGGAGTCCATCTATTGCGTCTATTTGGAGGGCCAATCATTTGCCCATGTATTTACTCACATTATAATATATGTCTTTTAGTGAATAACTATTAAAAGTTATGTTTTATGTCACTCCCCACCATCTGCCATATTAACATAGACTGGGAGCACTGCATATCTGGGTTTTGGATACCTGACTTATCCTATATTATTTTCAACATATGAATAATGGCATATTATTTGTCCATATCTACTATGGTGATCCGATCACATCAAATATATGAATATAATATTGTAATATTGAATAATGTAGATTGGTATCTCTCTCTCTCTATCTATCTATATATATATATATATATATATAGTAAAAACAAAAGGAAAAATAGCCAGCACAACAACCTAATACACAGGTGCCCGCTGCTGTGGCAAATACAAAATGTACAAAAAAGAAAGTTGCAACAGCACTCTTGGTCAAAAAAATGGAAGCTCTTAGCGCACTTTTTGATCAAAATGTGTCCCCCCATCCACCACGCGGAGGTGGCCTCATATCGGATGGGACCCTAACATGATAACTCACCTCTGCTGTGCATCTAGCCTCTGACTGTGTGACATGTTGGATCAGCCATTGACTAAACCACCTCCAGTCTGAGAGGGGTGGCGTGCATGGCTAAAGAGGGTGCCACACCCCCCAACTTACAAAGTAAAAACAAAAGGAAAAATAGCTAGCACAACAACCTAATACACAGGTGCCCGCTGCTGTGGCAAATACAAAATGTACAAAAAAGAAAGTTGCAATATATATATATATATGCAAATCATAAAATATTGCAGTATCTTGTAATACCTTTTTTATTGGACTAACAGCATTTTGTAGAGACAAGCTTTCGGGATTCCTCCCTTTGTCAAGTGCAAGTGCATCTGCATCACTGGACTAATACGGCTACTCAAATTTACTGCGATCGCGAGACTGTGACCACATCACTGGTCACATGATCGGAATGTTTACCTGTACATGCGTAGTAGATTTTTAATCCACGCTAACTGCGCCATGATGGATATACAGAGCGTGTAGGATACATCTCCTTAATATGTTATGTACACCTGTGAGTTACTTATAATTTGGAAGTAATTAATGTTATGTTTTGTATATTGCCTATGGATTAATGTTTTTTCAAGCTTATTCAATTTTAATGCACTGGCACTGTAATATGCACTTTCTTACCTGTCACATAATAATGTATTGTTGTACAATACTAGTAAATCTTTTCACATTTATATATAATTATGTATTGATTGAAATGTTTTTCACCTGTAGAATTTTATAGCACTTTGTTTAGGTATAAATACCTTGTTGGCTGTATGTATCGCTAGGCTTGAAAATGGCGGAAACGTTGCTGTATTGAGACATGTGGGAATAAATGCACCTTTTTTGGAGTGCTGCGTCATTGGAATTTTTGTCTATGAAGAACCCTGATCAGGTTTAGACGCTGGCACCCGTACCTTGTTAACTAGAGCTGTGCTGCAACTTTTTCTTTTTACTATATATATATATATATATATATATATATATATTACATATATCATATATCGCCCATTACCAATCCTGCCTTTCTCTCATCTCATATCAGTTAGCCTCTGGGCATGATGTAATAATATTAGTACAATACTCCTGTTCTGTATACCGAATGTTTATCTATATACAATACCAATCCATGACTACTTCCAGGCTGCACTTTGTACCGAGCACGTTCCACTGTCATCTCATTACACAGCCTCTGGACGGGATCAGTATTAGGATAGTACTCCCACTTGGGTTGCCGTATCGTCACATCCGGGAGATGAGACTCATCCATGACGACTTCTGGCCGTTGGAGTGCACGCTGAATCTGGCGCATCCCACTCCGTCCGGAAGTGCGTCTAGCAGCAGCAACTTAAGTAAAGATCTTAGATGGTGAGTAGTACATGGCTCATATCCAGTACGCATGGAGTCATCTGAGGCTGTCCCCTATCATCAGGACAGCAGGAAAGCATGCTTGTGACAGCGGGATAAGTAACTGGGACGGAGTGTGCCATCACACACTCCTTCATTTCTATCTGTATGTGACGGTGTATTCGCAGTGGAGCCCCTAGGATATTTACACTATCTATTGTAAATACACTGCTCTCCCTATCGAGTTTTTGGGGCACATAACAGTGACACTTGGGCTATTACGGCATTTACCTTTGTATTATACTGCTGATCACGCCACTGGAATATACCAAGGTTTATAATATCTCTACGCTGCCTTACCTTGAGCATTTTATACTGCACTTTATACTATCACTGGATATATGATGATTTGTCTATACTGCATGTAGAAACCCATGGATCGAAACCCGTCAGAAAGTCAGGTGCTAGATATTGAGGACAACTGTATATTTGATTGAGTATTGCCTCTGTTGATTTAATTGGACTATATCTTAAGCTGTATGTTATTATATTTGGTTCCCTGATGAATCCATCACTATTGGACAGTGGAAACTCGTAGGAACATACTACTGGGATCCATCCTGGTTTTAATATTGCTTGTTGGTAATTGATCTATCGGTGTAGCTATTTTTATATCACATCACACATGTTATTTTAAGGTATTCAATGTTGTGTCCCAGCGGTCACGGACTGTGGAGCATGCAATCTACCTATCTGTCCACCATCAGTTGGCTGTTTTTTCACATTCGTATGTACACTTTTTTGTTTCATTCAGTTGTTATTAATTAGTGGTTTAATAAAGTTTTATGTTTTAAAATATTGGCAATTAACTAGAGGTCTCTTTGTCTGTGATACCCAAAAGGAAAGTGACAGTGTTATCCATGGAGACTAACTCAGCATAGGTAACAGGGGCTTCCATGTATTTAACTACTAGAAGTTTAAAACCTGTGAATGTTCTAGTTTTTCTAGGTGTTTGGTCCAGGTCATGTCCTCATGTTCTCTAAGTACATGTGAATAGAGTTGAGTTATGTAACTAAATTATGTTCTGTGTATCTGAGATTAAATCCATTGTTCAAAGCCATCGCAACGCAAACAGATTTATCTGTACTAATTCTGCCCTGCAGCACCCATTGACATTACTGTATTTGCACAGTTGGCACCTTTCTGTAGGCAGAATCCACATAGTTACATAGTTAGTATGGTTGAAAAAAGACATACGTCCATCGAGTCCAACCAGGGAATTGAAGGGAAGGGTGTAAGGGGATAAGGGAAAGGGATGTAGTTTTATAATTCTGCATAAGCATTAATGTTATTTTGTTCCAGGAATGTATCTAACCCTATTTTAAAGCTGTTAATTGTTCCTGCTGTGACCAGTTCCTGAGGTAGACCGTTCCATAAATTCTCAGTCCTCACGGTAAAGAAGGCGTGTCGCCCCTTTAGACTAAACCTTTTCTTCTCCAGACGGAGGGAGTGCCCCCTCGTCCTTTGGGGGGGTTTAACCTGGAACAGTTTTTCTCCATATTTTTTGTATGGGCCATTTATATACTTATATACGTTTATCATATCCCCCCTTAAACGTCTCTTCTCAAGACTAAACAATTGTAACTCCTTTAATCGCTCCTCATAGCTAAGATGTTCCATGCCCCATATTAGTTTAGTCGCGCGTCTCTGCACCCTTTCCAACTCTGCAGTGTCCCTCCTATGAACAGGCGACCAAAACTGAACAGCATATTCCAGGTGAGGCCGTACCAATGCTTTATAAAGGGGGAGTATTATGTCCCTGTCCCTTGAGTCCATGCCTCTTTTGATACATGACAATATCCTGCCGGCTTTGGAAGCAGCAGCCTGACATTTCATGCTATTCTGTAGTCTGTGATCTACAAGTACACCCGGATCCTTCTCTACCAGTGACTCTGCCAGTTTAATCCCCCCTAAGACATACGACGCATGCAGGTTATTAGTACCCAGCTGCATAACTTTACATTTATCCACATTGAACCTCATTTGCCAAGTGGATGCCCAGACACTTAGTCTATCCAAGTCATCTTGTAACTTATGCACATCCTCTATAGACTGTACCGTGCTACAAAGCTTGGTGTCATCTGCAAAGATAGAAACAGAGCTGTTAATGCCATCCTCTATATCATTGATAAATAAATTAAACAACAGCGGGCCCAGTACTGAACCTTGGGGTACACCACTAATTACCGGGGACCAATCAGAGTACGAATCATTGACCACCACTCTCTGGGTACGATCCATAAGCCAGTGTTCAATCCAGTTACAAACTAAAGTTTCCAAGCCCAAGGACCTTAACTTACCTGTCAGACGTCTGTGGGGGACAGTATCAAACGCTTTGGCAAAATCCAGAAACACTATATCCACAGCCATTCCTCTGTCAAGGCTTCTACTCACCTCTTCATAAAAGCAAATTAGATTGGTTTGACAACTTCTATCCTTAGTAAACCCATGCTGGCTATCACTTATAATACTATTATCCCCTATGTATTCCTGTATGTAATCCCTTATAAGTCCTTCAAACAATTTACCCACAATGCACGTTAGACTTACCGGTCTATAGTTTCCTGGGGAGGACCTAGAGCCCTTCTTGAAGATTGGTACCACATTCACCTTGCGCCAGTCCCTTGGCACAATACCAGACACCAGAGAATCTCTAAATATCATGAACAAGGGTACAGATATTACTGAACTTACCTCTCTAAGAACTCTTGGGTGCAATCCATCCGGCCCTGGAGATTTGCTTACATTTACTTTACTTAACTTACCTTGTACCATCTCTACATTAAGCCAGTTCAATACATTATATGATGTGTTACCAGCACTGACCTGGCCAATGTCAGCTCCTTTTTCCATAGTGTATACAGAACTAAAGAACCCATTCAGTAGCTCCGCCTTCTCTTGATCGCCCGTGACAGCCTCCCCATTATCATTATTAAGGGGTCCTACATGCTCTGTCCTTGGTTTTTTTGTATTTATATATCTAAAAAAATATTTAGGATTGGTTTTGCTTTCTTTGGCCACCTGTCTCTCATTTTGAATTTTTGCTGTTTTTATTACATTTTTACAGATTTTATTAAGCTCTTTGTACTGTTTAAATGTTATAGCTGACCCATCAGATTTGAATTTTTTGAAGGCAATTTTTTTGTTGTTTATTGCTCTTTTAACCTCATTTGTCAGCCATGTAGGATTTAGTTTTAATCGTTTATATTTGTTCCCCTTTGGTATATATTTAGCTGTATAGTTATTTAGAGTTGATTTAAAGATGTCCCATTTACCTTCTGTATCAGTATTTGACAACACCTCCCCCCAGTCTATGTCCTGTAGTGCAGCCCTCAACCCAGGGAAGTTTGCCTTTTTAAAGTTATATGTTTTTGCTTTCCCCGTCTGTCTTTGTTTTCTACATTTTAAGTCAAAAGTAACTATATTGTGGTCGCTATTACCAAGGTTTTCCCGCACAGTTACATTACCAACCAGCTCTGCGTTGTTGGAAATGATCAGATCCAACAAGGCATCACTTCTTGTTGGGTCCTCCACAAACTGGCCCATAAAATTATCCTGCAATAAATTTAGGAATTGTCGCCCCTTTGTAGTTTTAGCCAACCCCGGCCCCCAATCTATATCTGGATAGTTAAAATCTCCCATTATTACCACTGTACCTGCCCGGGCGGCCCTCTCTATTTGTTTATACAGCCGACCTTCTATCTTTTCAGTGATATTAGGGGGTCTGTAGATTACACCAAATATCATTTTTTCAGTATTTGCCTCCTTTTGTAATTCTACCCACAGTGTTTCCACATCCTCAGAATCATCACACACTATGGCATCGTTCACACTGACTTTCATACCACTTCTTACATACAGACAGACTCCACCACCTTTTCTGTTCATTCTATCCTTGCGAAACAATGTAAACCCCTGCAGATTAACGGCCCAGTCATGCGAGGAGTCCAGCCATGTCTCAGTGACCCCAACTATATCAATATGTTCCTCCAGTATCAAGGCCTCAAGCTCCCCCATTTTATTTGCTAGGCTTCTGGCATTTGTGAACATACACTTTACATTTCCATTAAGTTTTACACATATAGTCTCACTAATGGGATTTTCAGAGTTATTGGGGTTAATGTTATTATTTGAGTTATAAGGGTTAATTGTACTATTTAAGTTATTGGGGCTAATGGGATTTTTTGAGTTATTGGGTCTAACGTTATTATTTAAGTTATTGGGGCTAATGGGATTTTTTGAGTTATTGGGTCTAACGTTGTTATTTAAGTTATTGGGGCTAACTGTATTTTTTGAGTTAACGGGGCTTATTGTAGCTATTGAGTTATTGGGGCTAATGGAATTTTTTGAATTATTGGGATTACAATTTTTCGGGCTACATTTATTTTTACAGCTGGTTTGTAACGCATGAATCTCCTTATCCATTGCTCTTAACCTCCCCCCACAGGACTCCTCTCCACCCACCATTATGTCCTGACCCCTCTCTAACCTATCCATCCCACTGTCTGCTTTCTTTGCTTTATTATCCTCCCCCCACTCACCTAGTTTAAATACTCAGCCACCCCTTCCAGGATTCTCTCCCCCAGCACAGCGGACCCCCTTCCATTCAGGTGCAAATTATCCGTAGAATAGAGTTTGTACCCCAATGAAAAGTCAGCCCAGTGCTCTAAAAACCCAAACCCTTCCCCCTCACACCACGACTTAAGCCATGCATTTAACTCCCTAAGCTCCCGCTGTCTTTCCTGCGATGCGCATGGCACAGGAAGTATTCCAGAGAACACAACCTTAGAGGTCCTTCCCTTCAGCTTGGCACCTAGTTCCTTGTAATTATTCTTCAAGGACCTCCACCTACCATGTATTCTGTCGTTGGTTCCCACATGGACCACGACAGCTGGGTCATCCCCAGCCCCCCCCTAGTAATTTGTCCACCCTTTCCACCACATGCCGAACCCTGGCACCAGGGAGACAGCAAACCATTCGGTTGAGGTGGTCTTGGCGACAAATTATTCTATCCGTCTTCCTGATTATAGAATCCCCTACCACAACTAACTGTCTTGGCCTACCTGCGTTACTATCCCCCACACTACTAGTTGAGCTGTTCCCCCGGCTGTTAGGGAGACCAGTATCCACTAGGGTTGCCATCTCTGATACTGAGGCCCTCGCATCATCGCCCAACTTGGCAATTTTACTTGGGAGATCAGAAGCAGAAGTGGCCTTCCTTTTCCTTGCCCCCTTTCCAGTCCCTCTAACTACATTAACCCAGCTCCCTACTTGGGCCTCCTGGCTAGTTTCTCCAACCTCCATTTCTACCCCACTAACTGCTTGCTCTGTAAGATTGTCAATCGCCCTCAATGTTGCATTTTGCTCCTCTAGATCTCTAATACGAGCTTCCAGGTGGGCAACATGCTCACATTTGTCACAGCGGTATTCACCCTGAAGCTGCTGCTCCAGAGATGTATGCATGTGGCACAATGTGCACTGAAGAAAACCTCCAATCCTGTTGTCCATATCCTTGGTGACAAACAGCTGTTATTACCTATTAAGAAAAACTAATTTTATCAAGGGAGTGTAATACTTACAGTTACAGTGGGTCCTGCTTACAACTTCTGCTTATAAAACTTCTCAGATGTAACACTTAATAATACAACACTTTACAATACAGACCCAGCTTCAGCTAGACTCAGTCAGAGCAGGGCTCACAGAGTTTCCCAGTTAGTTTTATACACCTGAGAGCAGTTAATCAATTAACCCCTCCCCCAGGTGTGCTACAGACAGGAAGAAAAAAAAAATGCAAGGGCTATGCAACCGCTGGAGACACCCTGTTTGGAAAACAATGATCCACAGTATACTTAGCACATGAACTTCTGCTTATAAAACTTCTCAGATGCAACACTTAATAATACAACACTTTACAATACAGACCCAGCTTCAGCTAGACTCAGTCAGAGCAGGCCATCTTACTGATACTTGTGAGTTGTAACAGCAGTGGGGACCCATAAATCAGATGCTGTGACTGGCAACCCAGTTGCAACTGTTACAACTGGAAATCAGATAACTATATGTTCTGTACTTGTTGCCGTCTTCTGTTTAGTAAGTTGCTTTGACATCATGTGTCTTTCTGCTTGGTAAGCTGCCAAGTGGGATTATCTTACATTTAGTCAGCTCCTGTTTTATTCATGTAAGCTTTTGTGACCTTAAAGCCATGTTCACGTGTCCGGAATTTCCGTGCAGAATCCCGCTGAAGATTCCGGAGCAGCAGAGTCCCATTGTCTTCAATGGGACTCTGTTGTGCTGTACACGTGGCAGATGTTTTTGACACGGAAATTCTGTTTTCCGTGTCCACAGAAAGAATGAACCTGTTCATTCTTTCTGCTGACTTTGTACTGAATGCATAGCTGTCTATGAGACGGTGCATTGCCGTGCAGTCTTAGCGGTCTCCAGAATGTCCGCACAAAGACTTTCCAGACGTGAACATAGCCTAAAAGTGGTTTTCACTCCAGTATGCTGCTACAATGTCATAGGTTTTAACGCCTTAATGATGCAGCCTATTTTGGCATTAAGGACCAATTTTTTCAAATGTATCTGTATTAGTGTTGAGCGGCATAGGCCATATTCGAATTTGCGAATATTCGCAAATATATGGACGAATATTCGTCATATTCGCGAATATTCGCATATTCGCAATATTCTCGTTTTATTTTCGCATATGTGAATATTCGCGCGTGCAAAAATTAACATATGCGAAAATTTACATATATAAAATTAACATAAGCGAAAATTCACATATGCGAAAAGTAGCATGTATAAATTTACGCATATGCGAAAATTCGCACGCCGGTCTCACACAGTAGTATTAGAGCCTTCTTTACATCACACAAGCTGGAAGCAGAGAGGGATGATCACTGTGATGTGTACTGTGAAAAAAAATAAATAAAAAAAAAGAATATTCGTAATTACGAATATATAGCGCTATATTCGCGAATATTCGCAAATTCCCGAATATGCGATATTCGCGAATAAAATTTGAATTGCGAATATTCGCGAGCAACACTAATCTGTATCAACAAAAGAGACCAGAGGACAGCGCCTTGTGCTTTACCCTAATAAACCAAGGGACTCCTGAAAAGGGGTTTAGTAGTGCCGCTCACCTTAAATGGGCACCGTCAGATACAAAAACTTTTGATATGTTGTAAAGCATGCAAAACCAATAGGTTCTGCAATTGCTTTCACTAGAAAATTTTCAATTTTCATTTTGAAATACTGAAAAAGCCAGTCAAACAACTGCCCCCCTGCCTGCTTGGACACATTCTAGTCCTGCTGTGTCCATGCATTCTCACCTATGTCATGGACACACTTCCTTGATTGACAGCTGTGAGCGCAGTGGTCACAGCTGGAGGAAAAATCTTCCCACTGTCAGCTTGTGTCCCTCTACTGTCAGTGAGGACAAGCTGGGAGTTGTAGTTTTGCTAATGCTAGGGGAGATGTGAGCAGACAGCATACTGAGGGAGGGGGCGGAGACCTGCACAGTGAGGCCACACCCCCTGCCTTTGAGAGGAATTCAGACTTGTGAGCTAAATTAAAAGTGTAATAAAAAAATAAAGGTGCTAGACACATAAAAATGAGATGTACGTGGTCAGGATTAGGTACTGAGTGATATATTTAAAAAAAAAATTTGTTGGATCTGTTGGGTACGATTTAAGCATACAGAAAGTACACATATCACCCTATTAAGGGTATCCAGCTATAGAATGGTCCCATCCAAGCCAAAAGGTCTTGGGAAAAATTACCTCTGGTATTGCTGTACAGAATAAAGCGCATTAATCCTTTACTTCCTTATGTCTTTGGCTAAATAACTCCAGAGCTCCCGAATCAAAGGTAATTTTCTTGCTACTATCTATTTTTCAAATTTGACCTGTCTCACTTTAAAGGGATTATCCACCACAAAGTGATTTTAGTACGTACCTGCCAGACAGTAATAGCATAGAAAGGATCTGCGCTTGTCTTGGGACTAAATGGCTATGTTGTTTGTAAGTGTGAGGTCACTTTTCTCCCTCCCACACATCCAGAGCTGTAGCTAGCTCCTTTTGTGCCCGAGGCAAGAACAAAAGATTGCGCCCCTCCCCCATTTGGACTCGGGCCACCCCTCAGGGAAAAAAAAATATTTGTGGGCCACCCCAACCGAATTATTTTTTTAAAATATGTTTTCGTATGTAGACTACGGTTTTATGCAGTGACATATTCACTGATCAGAGTCAGTTTTGATCATTTTTTTTATCCCCCATCTGGCCCAGGACATCATGATGATCTCTTCCAGCCAAAACTCTTCAGGGCAGAACCTGCAACACAAACATATTAGGCTCTGCACTTTTCCAGCATTATCCTCCTCTTTTCCCCACAAATGACTCCAGCCTCCTCCAAATACAATACCACAATGCACAAGGGGGGATATTTATCAAAACATGTGCAGAGGAAAAGTTTCCCAGTTGCCCATAGCAACCAATCAGCTTGCTTTTCCATTTTTTAACAAGGCCTATGAAAAATGATATAAGCAATCTGATTAGTTGCTTTGGGCAACTTTTCCTTTATACAGGTTTTGATAAATCTCCCCCAATGTCCCCAGCCTCACTCAAATGCCTCTAGCCCCACAAGCGCACACACAATGCCTCCTGCCTTACCCATATTCCTCCAGCCTACCCCACACAGAATGCCTCCTGCCTCACCCACACACAATGCCTCCAGCCTTACCCCACACAGTGACAGAGGGGTGTACATGGGAGACAGGGGTGTACATGGATGACAGAGGGGTGTACGGGATAACAGAGGGATGTCCAGGGGTTTCAGATAGGTTACGAGGGGTAACAGAGAGTTATAGAGGAGTGAAATACCTGAAGCTGAGTATGCCTCTGTCAGCGCAGACCCTGCTCCTTCCCTCCATCCACATCATTCTGCTAAGGGACCAAGGAGAATCCGGAGTCCACAGCTGCTTCACAGGAAAGGGAGGATACATGGGGATCAGAGCTGCAGCATCCTGTCCCGGGAGTGTGCACAGACATCTCTTCCACCCGGCCTGCACATCTGTGACTCAGCGCTGCAGGCCTAGGTCGGGATGGAAAATTCAACAACATTTTTGTGTCATCTTCCCCACTGGAGTGTCCTGGCACCCCCGCCGGGGCACCCTGGTTGGAAATAACTGCCAAGTGTAGTGTATGCTGGACTCCCTGTGCCGGACATCCTTAGCCGTTGTGCCCCCTTGAAGGAGCACGCCTGAGGCGATCACATCAGTTGCCTTATGGAAGTTACTGTCCTGCAGACATCAACCACTCAACCCATTGAAACACACCTGCAATCTCTTTAATGCAATAGACCAGTGTTTTATGACCAGGGTGCCTCCAGCTGTTGAAAAAACAGAATTATCTCCCACCCAGCAGTTGCTCTACTCATAAAGCAAAGACAGGCTCCCTCTGATCAACTGAGATGTAATTTCTCGGGCTCTGCAACCTGGGAAAACCTCAGGCGACAATAATTTTGTATGCGGTTAAAAATAAACCTTGGGGCAAAAATCACATGAATTGCGAGGCCACCATGAAACGAAGGTACAGACACTATATTATGAACTACACTAACTTTACAACCCCTGTAGCATAGTTAAATAAATAAAAAATCCTGGAAAGTGCTAATAACTTTGCTTTAAAGGGGTGCTCCGGGGAAGGTAAGAAAAATAAAAATACCCCTGCAGTTATCCTTGTGCTTTTGCCCACTCCTGTGGCCTCCTGAATATTATTTTTCCTTGCTTGCAGTTCAGACTATAACTCCCAGCAGTAAGTGTGGCTCTGTGTAATGGCTGCTAGACAATTGTTTTTGCTATCTATGTGCATGCTGTCTTGTTGTAAACACAGTGAGCAGCACACATTGTACATGTCTATTCTTTCATACTACCCCCCCCCCTTCCCCAAGTAATAAATCATGCTATACTCTGAATGGCAGCAGTCAGTGATTAGATCTACTGCAGGCAACAGGCATAGAGCAACGTTATGTGCTGAGGAGACGCTGGGCTGTTTCTCTCCCAGCAAGATCCTCACACAGGGAAGGGAGGTATGGCTGTGAAGCCAGACCCCTAGACAAGACAGAAATCACTTAGTGTTTGTCTTCCAGGTGGATGGGGGCAAATCAGTGAGGGGTTTGCACTAAGATAAGGTGGATCTGATAATGACATCTTTCTCTCATTCCCTGCATGTAAGTGACAGCTGAAAGAGAGAAACTGCTCTATGTAGCTAATGAATGATATTTAGACAAATATATATGTTGGTGAGAGGAAACGGATGGGCTATGGTTTTAGTTCCCTGGAGTACCCCTTTAACTTATCAAAGTGATTCTGAGATTGTTTTTTGAAAAACTTCTTTGGCTTTTAAGAAAGTAAGTAATTTAATTAGCTAACAATTTCCATTTACAATATGACTACTTTATATTGGCATTATTCAGTAAATGTCTCTATTTTTTAGGATCAGAGGGCTTACAAGCTTTGCCCTATACAGGTCATATAATACGAAGGGGTTAAACTGCTGTGACATCATAACTGTTTCCCATCAGGTATGTTGCTGTGATATGACAATTGTGTCAGATAATGTTTTGTGACCTCAAAATTGGGTTTCTTGTGTGTGTATTTTGTAATTTGTAATGACACCTTTCATTGTAAAAAGTAGGTCAAACCAAAGAATATATATATTATTTGTGGGGAAAAATGATAAGAAATCCACAATTTCTGGTTTTTACGTAGTGAACTTTTTGGTAAAAATGACTAGTTATCTATATTTTGTAGATCACTGCAAATAAAACTATACCTAATTTATATACGGTAGCTTTTCTATTATTGTATTATTTAAAAAAAAGGAATTTTTATTTATTTTTTTTACAAAATCAGTATGCCAAAAGTTGTCCTCTTCGACCGCTATAACACTGGATAATTTTTAGCACCTTTTATCTGTAGTTTTTATTTGTATTTTTGTTTTGAAGGGACTTTTTGATTGCTTAGATCCTGGCAGTTTGACCCTTACAGCCGTGGTCAGAAGCGACCGTGAGCTGTAAGGAGTTTGACAGAGGGAGGGGGAAGCACCCTGCAATGATTGGGGCCAGCCAGGGGTCTTTTAAAGTCAGCATGTGACTGACAGACAGCATATTATTGCAATGCTTTAGAATAATAAGTAATCCATAGCATTAAAAAAAATGTTAAAAAAAGAAATTAATAAAATAAAATTAAATGTATTAAATAAATAAAAAATAAAAATACATAGTGTAGGGTCACATGGAGTGCATCCTTAGCGTATTTCATGCTGCAGATGTGACGACGGCAGTCAGAAGAGCGAGCTCCCTGCTTCGGCTAGGTAGCCCTGCAGCGCCGGCAGTCACAAGCCGACACACTGAGCTACCCAGCCGCAGCAGTGAGCTCGCTCTTGTGATTGCCGGCGGGCATCCACAGTGCAAAATATGCTGTGGATACCCTCTGTGTGACCCTTATGAAATATTTTTTTACAAAGACCCCGTTCATACTGCGTTCCTGCAGTATGTTAGAGGTATCAGTCAGCATCGCATCAAAAAAGTGATGCCGATGTATACTGTAGCAGCCCCATTCATTTCCATATCCCGCCAAATTAACGTATACTAGCGGAAAGCGGCCCTAACACATTTTTAACACCCAATGATGGATATATACTTCATGAGCGGGTGCTTATTTCCACAACATGACAGCTATATCCATCACTGCTCACTGCTAGCTGACAAAGGAGCGATCAGTGCACGGTCCCTGATCCAGCTAATACATATTTCTTTCTAAGACAAAAATCTTGTGGTCCACATTGGGTCACGTGTGGGGGTACGGCATAGTTCTGCCATCTTCGATTCTTTGCAGGCATGGAATGGGGTCTATAATTTATATAATGATGTCCTGAAAGCTATTGGGTCCTACCAGGTGGTCAGGCAACAAAATATGGCCTAAGTGGGGGTACTGCCCAGCTCTGGACAAACAGCGTAATAAAATATGGGGCGCATTTCCTCCGTTTCACAAGCAATGTACCAAAAATATGTCCCACAAATGTAAATTTTTTTCCACTGACTTTGAAATAATTCCAGCTACAGGGCTCAAAATACTCTCTACTGCCCTAGGTGAATGCTTTAGGTGGTGCAGTATCGAAAATGGGGTCACTTCTTGGGGTGCAGTATTGTTCTGACATCTAGAATGTTTTGCAAGTGCTGCCTATAATTTGTATTATAAAATCCTGAAAGCCAAATGGCACTCCTCTCCTTTTGGGTCCCACCATGTAGCCAAGCAACCAAATATGGCCTAAGCGGGAATACTCCCTAACATGGGACAAGCAGTGTAATAAAATTTGGGGTGCATTTCATTCATTACATAAGCTATTTTTAAAAAATCTGTCCCACAAATGATGCATATGTGAAAAAAATATGTATTTTAATATTTTACACTGACTTATGTTAATACCATCAACACAAAAAAACATTAAAGAATGCACTACTTACCCAAGTAAATACTTTAGGGGGTGTCGTTTTTAAAAAGTTGTCACTTGTGGGGGTGCAGTATGGATCTACCAGCTTCAATCCTTTGCAGGCATGGAGTGGGACCTATAATTTTTATAATGATGTCCTGAAATCCAAATGGCCTTCCTTTCCTTCTAGGTCCCACCAGGTAGCAACCAAATATGGCCTAAGCGGGGGAATTGCCAAACACGGGATGAACAGCTAAATAAAATATGGGGTGCATTTCCTCCTTTTCAGATGCAATGTATAAAAAATATGTCCCATAAATGATGCATTTGTGGGAAAAAAAAGCTAATTAAAAATTTTTCCACTGACTTTGTAACCATTCCAGACACACAAAAAGGCTAAAATAAGAGAAAAAAGGAGGGAGACCAGCAAGAAGCACCTAGTGTGATACCGTAAGGATAGATGGCCAGGAAAACAAACAAGGCGTATATGGGCCTGCGGAGCCCGTAGGTAGTGGGTACTCGCCTGAGGCGAGTAGGATACTCGCATATCAACCCACAGCGGGGTTAGAGACTGGAGACAGCTGCTTGGCCCAGGGTGCAGGAGAGGCGTAGCCCGTCCCGGAGGAAGACGTTGCAAGAAGAAGCGGAAAAAACCCTTTTGAGGAAGGCGCTGCTAAGGTCCAGTGGGAAAGATGTCCAGAGTAGGAGTGGAAATGATCAAGCAGGAGAGTGGAGTGTTGAACCACGCTGGATCAATTTATTATGCAAGGTGAGGTACAAACAGGATAATGCGTTTCGGGGGACAGCGCTTCCTTCTTCAGATCAATGATCTGAAGAAGGGGGTGCTGTCCCCCGAAACGTGTTATCCTGTTTGTACCTCACCTTGCATAATTGATCCAGCGTGGTTCAACACTCCACTCTCCCGCTTGATCATTTCCACTCCTACTCCGGACATCTTTCCCACTGGACCTCAGCAGCGCCTTCCTCTAAAGGTTTTTTCCGCTTCTTCCTGCAACAGACACACATAAAGGACTCCAAGTACTTACTTTTGATATGCATCTGACTTCTGGATGAGCACCGTGCGTGAATCGATGACCAAAGGTCTACGAGTGTTGGCTACAGTGCAGATTGGGCCAATCCCAATTTCTGCAAACCTTACATAGCACATAAAAAAAATACCGTATTTATCGGGGTATACCACGCAGCGGCCTATAACACGTTCCCTCATTTTACCAAGGATATTTGGGTAAAAAAAGTTTTTTACCCAAATATCCATGGTAAAATGAGGGTGCGTGTGTGCGCGTGTATACCCCAATACACCCCCAGGAAAGGCAGGGGGAGAGAGGCCGTCGCTGCCCGCTTCTCTCCCCCTGCCTTTCCTGTGGTCTAGAGCCCTGCTGCTGGCCCTTCTCTCCCCCTGGCTTTCTGCACCAGGGGGAGAGAAGGGGCAGCGGCACTCATTGCCGGCGCCGCTGCCCCGTTGCCTCCCCCCATCCCCGGTTGCATAATTACCTGTTGCCGGGGTCCGCGCTGTTTCAGGCCTCCGGTGTGCGTCCCCTGCATCGTTGCTATGCACTGCGCGGCGCACTGACGTCATGCGCCGCGCCGTGCAGCGCATAGCAACGACGCAGGGGACGCACACCGGAGGCCTGAAGCAGCGCGGACCCGACCCCGGCAACAGGTAATTATGCAACCGGGGATGGGGGGAGGCAACGGGGCAGTGGCGCCGGCAGTGGGTGCCGCTGCCCCTTCTCTCCCCCTGTCTTTCGGCGCCGCTTCTCTCCCCCTGTCTTTCGGCGCCGCTTCTCTCCCCCTGGCTATCAGCGCCGGCACCGATAGTCAGGGGGACAGAACGTGCAGCGGCACCGATAGCCAGGGGGAGAGAAGGGCCGGCAGCAGGGCTCTAGACCCCAGGAAAGGCAGGGGGAGAGAAGCGGGCAGCGACGGCCTCTCTCCCCCTGCCTTTCCTGAGGGTGTATCGGCGTATAACATGCACATAGACTTTAGGCTAAAAATTTTAGCCTAAAAATTGCGTGTTATACGCCAATAAATACGGTATGTACTTTTCAAATTTCCAACATTTTCAAAATTTCAAAGTAAAATTGTTAGGTTTCTAATTCCTTTAAAATGTTAAGTTAAAAAAATAAGTGCTGTCAAAATAAAGTAGACATCTGTAAGTATAAGTTTCATAAACTATTTACTCAGTAAGTATAAATATATGCAACCTATTATCAAAAAATAGCAAAAAATCATTTTTTTATGAAAATTTCATGATGACATACTATGTTCATAAAGTACAACTTGTAACAAGAAAAATAACAATGTCTGAATTGTCGTGATTGGAAAAACATTACCAGAGTTATTCTCTAATAAAGTCATACATCCCTCATTTGAAAAAACAGGCTTGGCCTTAAAGGGGCGTACAGACTTAATTGTCTTGGTCCTTAAAGGGGTACTCCGCCCCTAGACATCCTATCCCTTATCCAAAGGATAGGGGATAAGATGTCTGATCGCCGAGAGCCCACTGCTGGGGACCCCCTCGATCTCCCTGCTTCACCCAGGGTTCGTTTACAGCGTCGGAGGCTAGTGATGTCACGGACTCGTCCAGCTTGCAACATCACGGCCACGCCCCCTCAATGCAAGTCTAGCATTGAGGGGCGTGGTCATGACATCATGAGCGGGGTGTGGCCGTGACATGACGAGCCTCCACCCTGCCTCCAACTTCAATGCGCCGGATGTCTGGAGTGCCACAGCTGAGATCACGGGGGTCCCCAGAGGCAGGACCCCCGCGATCAAACACCTTATCCCCTGGATAGGGGATACGATGTCTAGGGGCGGAGTACCCCTTTAAGCGGTTAAAGTTTGCCTAGTTGCGGTTAAAGTCATGCTAGTTGCCATTATTTGCTCCACAGAGCTAATCTCCCACACACCATATTATGGATTTTATGCCCCCAGGAGTAATGAATTACAAAATAAAGCCTCCTTAGCTACACGTCATTGATTTGCTTCTCTTCATTATTGCAATCTCCTCATTAACTCCATGGACATGTCCTGAATCTTGGTCAATGAAATCCTTATTAAAATATATCAAATACCAATTTATTTATTAGTGGTTTATTTATTTGAGTACATTTTGGTGTTACATAAGAATGGCAATTTTTCTTGTAAATGTTAAGCAATAAACATTTGTCCACCATGTATTTCATCATTACTCCTCTAACGGCCCTATATTTGATGTCACAACTTACATGTCACCTTCACTTCACCTTTCCCTTGTACTCAAACAAAGGAAGCCCTTACATAAACCCATCTGACCTCATTACTGGTAGAACAGGACATCCAACTAACATCCCATTTCCGCTACATAAATGAACAGCAGCTGAGCTTTAAGGTAAAAAAAATAGAAAAGAATGTTCCTTTTTCTTTACATCTTTATTATTGCTTTAAGGGACATTGCCTCAAAACTGCATAGTAAACTGCAAAAAAGTGCAGAATATCAGTATTTTCATTGTACAGTTTTGAATGCAGAAGGTTGTCAAATTTCACAATGTATTCTGTATATCAGTTTTAGCATTAATTTTGGCCCCATAAATCTGGTTATAGGAAACCAAAAAGTGTTAAAGAGGTTTTTACAGGAATATTAAAGATGAGTTTACATTCACGGGAAACCCCTTTAAAAGGTACTCCTCTGTTGCGGGCAGGAGATCGCGGGGGTCCCAGCAGCCGGACCCCAAACCAATCCCCCCCCCCCTTCCTCTGCGATCAGACACTTATCCCCTATCCAGAGGTGTAGCTTGTAGCTTTGGGGCCCTGATGTTGGCATCTGCAACTGGGCCCCATATGCCAATTATTGTATTGCTCTCTTATGGGGCAGATGTGCTTTGGCCTTGGTACAACTGCTACCTCTATAGCTACCCCCCTGCCCCTGTCCTATGGGGATAAGTTACTGTCATTTGAAAAAATTAAAATCACATGGCTATTTACTTCTCCCAGCTTTATCTAGACAACTGTGAGGGGGATCTCATTACTGAGAGACCCTAACTGATCAAAACTTTTATTTATATATATATATATATATATATATATATATATATATATATTAATATTAACCCTTTAAATGTAAACATATCTATATATGGCTACAACTGGCATCCTTTACCCCTTCATTCCAGACATCTTTAAAGGTTTACGGTTAAACCTGCAAAACAAACCTATTAAGCTCCGCACTTTTCTAGCATCAGCCTCCAGATTCCCCTTTTACAATTAAAGAGAAATACAGGGGCGTATAGGTGTAAAGGGGTAACAGAGGGGTGTAGAAAGGTTTACATGGGTGACAGGTGTGTAGAGGGGTGTAGGGGTGACAGAGGGGTGTACGGGGTGTAGAGGAGTGTACATGGTTAACAGAGGGGTGTAGGGTGTGACATGGGTGACATATGGTTGTAGAAGAGTGTACATGGGTGACGGGGGTGTAGGGGGGACAGAGGGGTGTAGAAAAGTGTACATGGGTGACCGGTGTGTATAAAGGTGTACATGGATAACAGATGGGTGTAGGGTGTGATAGAGGGGTGTAGGGGTGACAGAGGGGTGTATGGGGTGTAGAGGAGTGTATATGGTTAACAGAGGGGTTTGGGGTGTACATGGGTGACATATGGTTGTAGAAGAGTGTACATGGGTGACAGGTGGGCGTAGGGGGTGACAGAGGGGTGTATATGGGTAACAGAGGGGTGTTGGGGAGTATAGAGGGGTGTACATGGGTGAAAGATGGGTGTAGAGGAGTGTACATGGGTGACGGGGGGTGAGATGGGTAGACAGGAGTAACAAGGTGGTAACAGAGGGATGGACAGGGGTGACAAAGGGACAGAGGGGTGAATAGTGGGGGTTGGACATTGGTGATGGGGGGTAGACTGGAGGGTAGTCAGTGGAGTGGTGAACATGGGTGACAGGGGCGTACAAGATGGACATGGATGACAGGAAAGGGTGTAACAGGGGTGACAAAGGGGGTGGGCAAGGGTGACAGAGGGGAGAAGGTGCAGTACCTAAATTAAACTGAGCTGTTTTTCCTTCTGCGGGGGCCGGGAAGCTGGTCCGGGGGGGTCAGTGCACCATCCCCATTCACAGCGCAGCTCCCTGAATACAAAAACAGAACTAGGCTGATATCTCGGGACCTACTGAAGCAATTTAAGTAATTAACCCCTCTATGGGATCTTGATCACCCAGACTTTACCCGTGTGTATTGGGTTTAGTGTGGGTGAACAGGCCGACCATTTTCCTTTAAGGTTTGTTTGGTTTTTCCGCTGACTTCCAAGACCCAGGACTTTTTTTCAATCTAACATTAACAAAGCTTTATGAGGGCTTGTTATTTGACAAGAGTTTTTTTTTCTTTTTTATGGCACCATTTAATATACTATTATTTGTTTTGAGAAAGTTGTAGGTCAAATGTTGGGATGTTTTTTAAGATTTTGTCAAGCAAACCTAGACATATCTGTTCATTTTGAGTTTGCTCTGCTCTCTCTGCCTGTTTCTAAAATTCATAGTGAGCAGTGGTGACTACCCTCTTGACAGTGTCCACAGGTCCTCTATACATACCTTTAAAGAAATACTGACAGCATGGTTGCCTATGGTAGTGATAGTATGGGTGATGCAAGGTTATGCATATTTATTAAGTACTTCAGTATACTAGAGAAACATCTTACTAAAAGATCTAAAATCACTGAAGGCGCAAACTGTTTGTATTCAGAGGTGAAACTTGTGCAATCTTCACTCCAATGTAATATCTATTAGTAGGACTCCCTATTTACCAAATGGCATATATAATATTGGTGGTTTTTCATGAGACAGATGGGCCTTTTTATCTGTGTTCATGTGAGTGAGTATACAGTAACTATGCATATGTGTGCAGGTATTTTAGGTGTTTGTTTTCATGTACATACACACACCTATCTATCTATCTATTAAAAACAATCAACAAAAATATAAAAATAGCACTACTGTGTGGGGTATAACAGATCAGTAAGTATTAGAAATATATAGGATTGCCCGAAATTGGGTATTCATGTGAAAAAAGATGATAAATATATATATATATAACTCAACCCCTAACCACGTCTGCAGAAAAGCCTCTTTATTAGACTCCAAATAATAATAAACCCAAAGAAAAAGGAGCTACTCAGAAATTGTAAGTCAAAATATAAACTTTATTTCATAATGTTAAAAACAGTGCAATTTGTTAAAAAAGGAGGAATACGGCACAGACAGACGGCATACCTATTAATAACAAGCAACAACTGGTGAATGAATGAATGGGAGGTATGTATCACTGAAGCGTCTTGCCTCAGTGACAATAAGACTGGCGTTTGGGTCCAGATTTTGGGAGTGACTGAAGGTTCAGGAGATAAAGTCACTCCCATTATCCAGTTCTGGTGTGTGTGTTGCAGTTCTAAACCTGATCTCACATGTGCGCGCACTGCCAGAGAGCAGCAGAGAAGAGTTAGTCAGAAGCAAGATCAGCTTGTCTGGCTTATGTTGAATACTGATACAATGCGTCAAAAAGATGGATTTTTGTGGATGAGAGGCTCAGAAGTTTATGTAAAGAACCTCCCCGTCACGCTCCCCTTCCCATAGACATGAATGGAGGGGGTGTGGCGTGACGCCACGTCCCCAGTCCCGGTAACCCGGAGGTTTCCAAAACTGGTGATTCAGCGGGGGCTGCAGGGAGATCGTGGGGGGTCTCAGCAGCAGGCTCCCCGTGATCAGACATCTTATGGGGATAAAATGTTTTTGCCATGAATACCCCTTTAAGTTTCAGTTAAACTGCATGCTGCAAGCAAAACTTATTGCTGTATAAGAATTATTCCAATAAACCTAGAAATACTGAACTGTGAACCTGCCCGTTGTCTATTTGCTCCTATCTACCCCCTTCGAACAGATACCTAGAAATGTTATTCCAAACAGAATGTAGTGAAGGCAAAGTAAATGTTGTATGGGAAATGGGATGAGTGATTCTGGTTCCTTTATATCTACTTTGTTTAAACTGTATATCAACTCAAAAAGTTCCTCCATCTTTTCTGAAATTGCACTATTCTGGTGAGTGCCTGCTAAGCGTCTATTGTGCAAAGTGCTTTCTTATGAAATGTAGCTGCTGTATTTCTGTAAAACATAGATTACACATTAAATGTCTCTGTGATATAGAAAACTGTGGATGAGAGTTATCAAAAACAGTACAATACAATCTAGATTTCATCCTTCATTTCCTAGAGACCTTTTGGAAATAAATCCAATAAATACTGGTAGCCATGAGGAAGTACCCCACCTGCCCCCTTCATTGGTTTTGATATTTGTTCTGTGAGCGATTTAGAACTTGAGGTATGTTCCTAAACATCGTGGGCATTTGATGATTATGAAACACCAGACCTGAAGGTGCTGCCAATGTTCTTTAACCTCTCTGAGTAACCTATGCAGTATGTAGGTCAGATCAGTCTACATAAAAATAACTCGTACTCACAGCCATATTATGACTTTGCCTTTTATAGATCCATAATAGGACTTCCATTGAAATGTGTGGGTTTTTACTGTACCTTCATATGCATCTAAATAAAAAAAAAAATCATCAGGATTTCTACACATCCGACACATTTTTGCATGCTTTATTAGTTGTTTTATGCAAGGGACTATTCTCTTTGAAAAGCATTGTTTTTAGGGGAGAATATCTCTGTACAGATATAGCACTGCATGGAGATCAAACAGCTCCATACTAAGGGCTTGTCCACATCACTGCTGAGGTCAGTAACCAAAAGAAAGAAATTAAACAAAGAAAAATACTGAACATGCAGAATTTTTTTCTCCGCTCAACTCTCCTAAAATAACGGACACCTGACGGACCATTCGGCTCCTTTGTTTGGCGCCGAACAGACCCTGAACGGGTCAGAGCTCAGCGGTGATGCGAACATAGCCTAAGAAGATGATCAGCCATGGTGCACATGGGTGTGGCTAGGAAAGGAGGGTAATCAGGGCACTTGCCCCAGATGCACTCAGAGAGGAACATCGGAAGTGGATCTCTGGAAATCCCAATTCTCTGTACTACAGAAAGTTACAAGAGCCTTTTAGGCTAGAGTTA
Organism: Hyla sarda; assembly: GCF_029499605.1. Classification (NCBI taxonomy): domain Eukaryota; kingdom Metazoa; phylum Chordata; class Amphibia; order Anura; family Hylidae; genus Hyla; species Hyla sarda. The sequence goes on along the minus strand of NC_079194.1, from coordinate 256,336,554 downwards.
CTGTATATACTCGAGTATAAGCCGATCCAAATATAAGCCGAGGCCCCTATTTTCACCCCAAAAACCTGGGGAAAACGTATTGACTTGAGTATTAGCCTAGGGTGGGAAATGTAGCATCATGCATCCCCTCCCTGTCATTATCCATTCCTCCTGTATCAACCATCCCCCCCTGTCATCATCCACCCTGCATCATCCATCTCCCCCTGTCATCATCCATCCCCCTGTCATCATTCATCCCCCCTGCATCATCCATCTCCCCCTGTGATCATCCATCCCCCCTGTCATCATCCATCCCCCCCTGCATCATCCATCCCCCCTGTCATCATTCATCCCCCCTGCATCATCCATCCCCCCCTGTCATCCTCCATCCCCCCTGCATCATCCATCCCCCCTGTCATCATCCATCCCCCCTGTCATTATTCATCCCCCATGCATCATCCATCCCCCCTGTCATCATCCTCCCCTGTCATCCATCCCCCCTGTCATCATCCTCCCCTGTCATCCATCCCCCTGTCATCATCCTCCCCTGTCATCAACCCCCACTGTCATCATCCCCTCCCTGTCATCATCCATCTCCCCTGTCATCATCCCCCTCTATTATCTTTTACCGTATTCACCTTCGGTATTCATCAGTTGTGATTCTCAGCGGCAGCGGGTCTTCTCTTCCCTAGAAACAACAACAACGTCTGCTGCGCATGGCCATCCCTGCGTGGCAGTGTCAATGCCCGGCAGCATCCCTACCCCAGCGTCACGAGTCTGGGGCCGGTCCGGAGCGGAGAAGAGGGCCTGTCAGTGAAGGTAGACAGCCCCGACCAACTTGCCCTCCCCACCGGCACGCGGACTGTCCCTGCAGCATCCCTACCCTGGATGAGTCCAGGGCTGGAGCGGAGAAGGGGGCCTCCTGGTGAAGATGGGCGGCCACCCCACCCCCACACTGGTGTGCCTGATTTAATTTCACTCAGATTTATTTTTTGACTCGAGTATAGGTCGAAAAAACGTATGTATGGGAAAAAAATATGTATGTATGTGTTTAATCAGCGTGTTTAATGTGTTTGTCATGTGTATCTGTGTGTGCATTTTGTATTTTTGTAAATGTAATGTGTATATTGTATAAATATGTGAATGTATGTAGCAGTCGTTTATGTTTGTACAATACAATGGCACAAAGTATGTGTTTCATGGCAGCATCTCATATGTGTATGGTATAGTGATGATATTAATGTTTGTGATATAGCACCACTATGTTTGTACTATTGGCAATCTATATTGTAGCTGTAGGTTTGACTCTGTAAGGGCTCGTTGTTACAAGTGGCTCAGCAGCCAGACATTCTGGCCACGGGCGCACTTCTACCCCGCCGCCCCGTGCTGTCTCCGGCATGGGTGGCACTGCTGTCACCCTGCTGGGCTCTGCCCGCAGCCTCCCGGCCGGCGGCCACGCTCCCCGCTGTGTTCCCAGCTCCACTACGCTCTCTCACTGCCAACACACGCGTACCCGCTTCCTAGGGTGCGCGCCGGCTCTCTGAGATTTAAAGGGCCAGCGCACCAATAATTGGGCGCTGACCCTATAAGTAATTCTCACTTACCCTTCACCCCTGCCTGATCTTTGTGCCTCCCAGCCTTAGAGAAAGCGTTCCCAGTTGTGTCTGTCTTACCGTGCACCAGTACCTTTTTGCTATGTTTCCTGACCACTGAACCGGGCCGCCTGCCCTGAAATACCGGCCAATCCCCGACTCTGAGTTGCTTTGTGAATCTGTACCTCGCCACATCTCGGCCTCCACTGTGGGCAAGTCGCACCAGGGGTAGCGATCTGGGAATTTACCTGCCGCAGCAAGTCCATCCCGCTTTGCGGCGGGCTCTGGTGAAAACCAGCAGCCCCTAAGACTCCGCTCCCTGGTGCGGCTTTCATCATCGTCCACATTGGTACAGCGAATCCACTACCCCATCCGTGACACTCGCCCATATTTGTCCAGCGTCAGTCATGTTTTCCCTCCGTTGCTTACTAAAAAAGGTAAACTGATGCTAGAACTGAACACATTCATTTCAATGGGACAGTTCACATTCATGGACACCAGATGGTTAGATATGCTGGACGCATCTTGCTGCCTTCCCCTGTTCAACATTCAGAAATAATGTATGTCGGATGCCAAACACATCAACATTTGCATCAACGCATCAGTTGTGTGAGTTTCACTGAGCCAAACGTTGGACATGTGAGGTCAGTCTGAGAGGGCAAGCATTCTACAGGGTACGTTCACACGTGCATATTTTCGGCTGCAGATCTGTTGCAGATTTGCTGTAGCAGGTTTTGCTATCCATTGAAATCAAATCTGCAGCAGATCTGCAGCAAAACTATGCACGTGTGAACAAACCCTAAAGCTATGTGCGCACACAGTATTTTAAGCCTTAATTGGGTCAGTGTTTTTACCAAAACCAAGTGTGGGTACAAAACATAAGATAAGGTACAGATCTTTCCATTACAGTTTTTTCTGTGTGAGTTTAACGCCTGATTTTGATAAACATACTAACCAAAATGAGGCCCAGAAAACGGTATGTGCAAATAGCCAAACATTTTCTGGTATAGCCTTGCTTTACCACATTTTAAAGTTACAATTTAGGTTTGTATGGGGCTTTAAACCCATAAAACAGTTCTATAGCACATCCACTAGACATGTCATAATAGGGATCATCAGAAGTGTAACCCCCAACAACAGTGAGAACTGGGGTCCCCAGTCCCTAGCTCACTGCATGCAGTTATTTATGTATCTTTACTTTACTGGAAAGTGACTGCACGTGTATGGAACAGCAAAATTCTCCAAATCTAGTTTTATGCCAGAAAAAAAAGTTTTGTGGAAAAATCCCTGTGTCAATTGTGTAATTGGTCATTGTGTAGCAGAGGCTATTAGAAGGGAACTGTCCCCTAATGCATTGTACTAGGAAAAGGCACGGACCATATATATCCTGATGTTGTGCAGTAAGGCTATCAAGTCCAGATGTCATCTTTGAAGTAGAATAATGTGGGAATCTCCTTGCAAATTTCCTTCTCATTGTTACCAGACACTGAGCACTGGTTGACGTCATCTCGGTGTTTCCTCATTGTAAAGTTTCATGTGCCAGGCACTTAAATACAGGAGCAGGAGATATTAACTCAGGGAGATTGCAGAGCACACGCCTAGGAGGACAGCACTCCAGCGACTAGTAAGTACTATTGCTATATTTGTTATTTAGCTCTTTTGTCAGGGCAGTCCATACTACTGCTGTGGTACAAACCAGTCTTGTTACACCATACACTCATGTAAGCGTCATATGATATGGAAAGACTCCCTGCCATAATCCTTTAAGAGTATTGAAAGATATAAAACTGCTATTAATAGATAAGGAATGCATCTTATATGTAGGTTACTTTGACTGTAGCTCCTATTTTTATACACAGGCTAAATTTATACATGGAAGAATTTTTCTGCCACAGCTTTAGCTCCAAATCCACCAAAATGCCACACTATGGCCGTGATTTACTAAGAGTGGAGTGTTTATTCTGGAGTGATTTCAATATCACTCGTCTTTTTTTTTTCAGGCTTATTTACTATTCTGTCGCACATGTCGGTTATTTTTCTGTCGCACGTTTTTTTTGTGTCGCATTAGTCAATTGTGTCGCACAAACTCCAAGCTAAAGAAATTAGTTGTGTGAGTCAACAATTATCCTTGTTTATCAGCTTGGGTGTTACATTGATTTAAACCTAATATTGCAAATGTGTTAAAAAGAAAAAAAATATATAAACATCAAATAAGCATTCAATATTTTATTCATAAAAGTGTTGAACGGTACAAAATGTTTACGGTTATAAAACACGTTACTTTCACACAAAACACAATGGTAAACGGTCCCTTGTCACTCAATTTTTGGAATTTCACTTGGCCTCTTGGCTGTCGGTTATTGTGTGAGGCAAACTCACACTTTTTCTCGAGTGATTTTCGAGTATTTTTTTTGTTTTTGTCGGTAAAACGCCCATTTTTGCATAAAACACGCCCATTTCAGAGTGAAAAAAAAAACACTCCGAGTGTTTTCTAAAGTGTCGGTTGTGCAACTAAAATTTGGTCGCATAAATAGTCGCACAGACGTTGCAACTAAAATTTAGGCGCAATAACCGAGAAAAAGAGTCGGTTGGACTTTAGTAAATGAGGGCCTATGTTTTGCATATGGATTTTGCAGAAGATTGTGTCGGGGGATTAAATGGATTGAAAATCTGCACAAGAATAGGCATGCTCATATATCTGATTTTTTTGTCAGTTTCCTCAGTACGTGGAGTTTTATCAAACTCTATTTACATGTATTATGCATTGATACAAATCCAACACCTCTTTCTCCACCTTTAATTCTCATTGCATTGATGTCTAGGACTGGCCCTTACAGCAGAACATTGTGGTGTGCTTTGGACTATATAAGGGAAGCATCTACTACCCTTTGCAGTCTTCTTTTTGTCGCTCCCTGGATGCCATAGATTACATCTAATTTAAGGGGTTTTCCAGGACTTTTTGATTGATGGACCATCCTCAGGATAGTAACACAAAACCTACTTGGGGAATAAATCCCCTCAGGATAAACCCTGACTAGAAATCCCCCATAAAATATAGCTTTTAATTATGCTCATTAAATAGTGTCCAAACTAGTATATTGCACATTTATTGCATCTAAATGGCAGTGGTGTTTAAAATTATCAGCACTGTATCCAGTTAAATCCTATAGTATCATGAAAATGTCTGCCATGCAGACTATTAGTTTGTCATTACTATCTAGTGTACCCCGGTGCCGTGCTGCAGCTTGGGCACTCGGTGTATTAACTAGGAAAGGTCTCTGGTACAGTCTGTTATTAAAAATTAATCCTTTCTTCTAAACGTTTTCATCATTCTGAATGGCTTTCTCAAAGAAATGAGGCATGAGGAATGCCTCATTTCTTTGAGAAAGCCATTCAGAATGGCGAAAACGTTTAGAAGAGAGGATTAATTTTTAATGAGTCCTCATACCGCCCTGTACATGGAAAAATAAAAGTGCGACAAAATCAAACCTATATAAGTAGGGTATCATTTTAACCGTATGGACCTACAGAATAATGATAAGGTGTAATTTTTACCGAAATATGCACTGCGTAGAAACGGAAGCCCCAAAAGTTACAAAATGGCGTTTTGTTTTTTTTCGATTTTGTCACACAATGATTTTTTTTCCGTTTCGCCGTGCATTTTTGGGTAAAATGACTAATGTCACTGCAAAGTAGAATTGGCGACGCAAAAAATAAGCCATAATATGGATTTTTAGGTGGAAAATTGAAAGGGTTATGATTTTTAAAAGGTAAGGAGGAAAAAACGAAAGTGCAAAAACGGAAAAACCCTGAGTCCTTAAGGGGTTAAACAAACCTTCATCTATAATTACTTGTATGGTTACCTTTGGGCTCGTGAGCAACAAGCCTTCTGTGTCCAGAAAATGGAAAAACTTGCATCTATAATAGTAAAAATTAACATTATCTTATTATTTTGTTGCAGGTATCATGATCCTTTTATCCTCTATTGTGCTACTGATCTTGACTATTTTCCCTTCACATTCTGCCAACCTCATCTCACAAGTGGGCAAATATCAAAATATTTATGTCCGCATGGCTGAAGGTTTAATGTCTATTCCATCTGTCCCTCCTGATACACAAGTTATTTTGCTTTCCTTTAATCGGATTTCATGTATATCCCAGGACTCTTTCCAAAATCTCCCTCAGCTGCAGGTTCTCACCCTTGGCGCACAGGTTACCATTGGATCTGTCTATGTTGCTCCAGCTGCCTTTCAAAGCCTTCCTAACCTCACCACTCTTGACCTTGGCAGCAACCACAACCTCAGATTACATCCTGAAGCTTTCCGTGGTCTTCAAAAACTAGAAACCCTGCTCCTTGACCATACAGGACTGAATGAATCTGTCCTAGAATCTGATTTGTTTGCAGAGCTAACCTCTCTGAAGAAGCTTGACCTCTCATATAACAATATACGCAGACTACAGCCAGATCCTAGCTTCCTGGGGTTGCACTCAATTTCCACCATCCTTTTAAAGCTTAACAAAATCAGAGATGTGTGTGGAGACACTCTCCAGAACTTGCAAGGAAGAAGATTGGAGCTACTTGACCTTTCATCTAATCCTCTTCAGGTTTATAACACATCCTTTTGCCCCAACCCTTTTAGAAACATCACATTAGGCACCCTAGATATATCTTCAATGGCCTGGAATGCAGAAAAGGTAGAGACTTTTTTTCAAATAATTTCTGGAACTCAAGTGAACTATGTACGGATGAAGCACAGCGCTTTGTTAGGGAGTGGATTTGGGTTTAACAACTTAAAGAACCCAGAGAAAAGCACATTCTCAGGCCTCAGCCAGAGTGATGTGTACATTCTTGACCTAGCAAATAGCTACATCTCAGAATTGTCTTCTAACGTATTTTCTGTGGTTCCAAAACTCCTGCTTCTTGATCTGTCTAACAGCCAAATAAACCACATCAACCCTGGAGCATTCACAGGTTTAAGACAACTGGTTAGCCTTAATATGTCAGGAAATCTCATTGGAGAAATTACAAAAAACAATTTTGCAAGTTTGTCATCTTCCCCTCTTACAGCCCTGGATCTCAGTTCCAACCATATTGGAGTTATACAACATGGAGCCTTGAATGGCTTTCACTCCTTGAATTCCCTCAGCTTTAGGGACAATGCCCTTACATATATCCCACCTGTCGAGCTGCCAAGCTTACATTTTGTCTTACTTAAGCAAAATCGCATCTCCAACACTTATGGTCTGACATCCTTCTGCCCGAACTGTAAATTTGTAGATCTTTCTAGTAATCGCCTGTCTGATCTGAGGAGCTTGTGGAATATCCTTGAGTTACGTTCTCTACAACAACTTCTATTGAGTAATAATAAGCTCTCACAGTGTTCACCTAATGCCCCCAACAAACTTCTAGGTAACAGTTCCCTTCTTCATTTGGATCTATCAGATAATACCCTTGGACAAGTCTGGAATGCCGGCCAGTGTTCAGACATCTTCCTACCTCTGGCCTCACTGGAAACACTCAATCTTGCAAAGAACGGAATTTACTCTCTGCCTGAAAACTTATTCAAAGGGTTTACGAAACTCAAAACTTTAGACATGTCAAGAAATAACCTTAGGTTGATCCATCAAGAATTGTTCATTGACTTGGAGGCACTAAAGTCATTAAATATAGGAAGCAACAACCTTATCACCCTGTCACCTTCAAGTTTTACTCCTTTGGTGTCCTTACAAAGCCTTGACCTATCAGATATAACACTGATATGTAACTGTGCCATTAATGAATTCTGGCACTGGATGACAGCAACGAATGTGGTTGTGAAAGTCAACCATGAAGAGGAGATCTCATGTCTCAACCTGTCTCCGCCAGTGCGAGAGATCCCATTGACAGTATACTTCAATGAATGTTAAAGGTGTTCAGTCACAGACTTGTATCATTTACACTTTGTAAATTACGTATTGGATGTATCAAGTCAAGCATATAACATCTACAGTTATACTGCCTTTCTTGTCTTTATGGGCACTTATATAATGTTCAAATGACTTACACTGTAGTTTATAAATAGACTGAATTTACAACTTGTTATAGACTGAAATTCCCTTTGTAAATAAATGACATGATATATCCTGTACTGATCATATGTTACAACCTGTATTAAAGTTTAGACTTACAATTTGTCTGGTTTTCATTGCAAATGATCAACAAACTTGTGAAAACAAAAACTTTACTAACAAACAAGCAACTTTAATAAAGTGGTGGAATTTGGGTGTACTGTGTGAGAGAAAAACTGGGGAGATTTTGCCCATAACAACCAATTACAGGTCAGCTGTCACTTTAAAGGGGTATTCTGCATGTAAAGGGGTATTCCAGGCCAAAACTTTTTTTATATATCAACTGGCTCCGGAAAGTTAAACAGATTTGTAAATTACTTCTATTAAAAAATCTTAATCCTTCCAATAGTTATTAGCTTCTGAAGTTGAGTTGTTGTTTTCTGTCTAACTGCTCTCTGATGACTCACGTCCCGGGAGCTGTGCAGTTCCTATGGGGATATTCTCCCAGCATGCACAGCTCCCGGGACGTGACATCATCATTGAGCAGTTAGACAGAAAACTTCAGAAGCTAATAACTATTGGAAGGATTAAGATTTTTTAATAGAAGTAATTTACAAACCTGTTTAACTTTTCCGGAGCCAGTTAATATATAAAAAAAAGGTTTTGCCTGGAATACCCCTTCAAGGATAAAGACAAACAAAGTGGCAGGTGCATGTGGCTAAAAACTACCTTAAAGGGAGTTTAAAGTATGTCAGCTCTAGATCATAAGTGTTTAAAGGGGTACTCTGGTGGAAAACACATTTTTCAAAATCAACTGGTGGCAGAAAGTTAAATATATGTGTAAATTACTTTTATTTAAAAATCTTAATCCTTCCAGTACTTATCAGCTGCTGTATACTATGAAGGAAGTTGTATTTCTTTCTGCAGTTCTTTTCTGTCTGAACACGGTGCTCTCTGCTGACACCTCTGTCCATGTCAGGAACTGCCCAGAGTACAAGACAATCCCTATAGCAAATCTCACAGTTCCTGATACGGACAGAGGTGTCAGCAGAGAGCACTGTGGTCAGACAGAAAAGAATTCCAGAAAGAAATACAACTTCCTCTGAAGTATACAGCAGCTGAAAAATACTGGAAGGATTAAGATTTTTAAATAGAAGTCATTTGCAAATCTGTTTAATTTTCTGGCACCAGTTGATAAAAAAAAAAAAAAAAAAATTCCCGCTGGAGTACCCCTTTAAGTTTCAAAGAGGCTGTGTGAACCATAAGGTGCAACACCTCCTCCCTCCCCTACCCCTCCTTGCCTTGAATGAATAAAGTACAGAGCTCACCTTCCAGCACTGTGCAGGACCCCTCAATTACTCATGGCAGGAGGAGGCATTCATTCTGCAATTCATACAACCTCTTTGACACTTGAGCTCTTGATCTTGCACTGACAGATTTCATTTCATTCACTTTATTTCTGTACATACACACTGGCTCATGTAGATTTGTTTGTGCTGCCTTAGAATTTATAAAAACAAGCACCTTTACCTATTTCCATATAGGTTGTAAATGCTTGCGAGCAGCATCCTTACTCCTATTGTTTGAATTGTTTAATGAAGTTTAATAGTAAGAAATAATACAGAAAAAAGGGTTGTGGGAGCTCAACATGGATCAAGAAAATATCCCAACCGAGGATACTGTGTTACACACTTCCCCATATGTCAAATAATTATACATAAAACAACAATACTATACAGTGATCCCTCAACTTACAATGGCCTCAACATACAATAGTTTCAACATACAATGTTTTTTTTTGGACCATTGTAAGTTGAAGTCAGACTCAACATACAATGTACGGACAGTCCAGATCTGTGATACCTGTCACAACTGGAAGAACCGACCAATCAGAATGGGCATTTTACTGGTAAATCACCTGTATTACTGAAGTGTATGCACTGACTGGCTGTCTGGTAGCGCCCCCTACAGTACAGGGAGGAACTACAAGTTCTGTACTACTCCTTACCTGTGCCAGGATAAGCTGCTCCTTTGGACACCAAGTAAAGGTGGCTCCATTTGGGACACTGTGTGTACTGTATAGGACCCTGAAGAAGCTCCTGTCCCCTACATAAACCATTGTTTGCCAACCAGGGTGCCTCCAGCTGTTGCAAAACTACAACTCCCAGCATGCCTGGACAGCCAACGGCTGTCCGGGCATGCTGGGAGTTGTAGTTTTGCAACAGCTGGAGGCACACTTCTTGGAAAAACAGTGATTTACAGCTCCCAGCAAATCTTTCTTACTTTTATATGTAAGGATTTGCTTTATCTATATTAGTTATCTACCTATTTTTCTTTAATCCTCACCTTTTCCTATTTTTAATGACATTTTGGGGCTTCAGAACCAATTAACAGGTTTCCATAGAGTTCTGGTCTCAACATACAATGGTTTCAACATACAATAGTCGTCCTGGAACCAATTAATATTGTAACTTGAAGGACCACTGTACAGTTCTACTAGGTTGAGAATAGAAAAGGAATAAACGAAAGGATATACAGTAGAATAAGTCAGATGTGGTCTAAAATTATGTATTGGTTAATAATTATGCTACGGTGCCCTCTGCAGGGTCCTTGCATTGGATATAACATAGACAATTCAAACAAAAGCATTAAAAATGGCATTAAGAAAAAAAATCATGAACTTGATTAAATAGCAAACAACTAGTTCCCTAAAAGGTAAGCAATTACTTATAGTATTAGCAATGTCTCTTTAATGGGTCGCGCTGTAAATAGACACTTTCGCATCTCGCTGTAGTGTGATTATGTTAAAGTCAATATGCAGCGCTGCAAGTACCCTCTTTTTGTCCCACAATATAGTGTGATTGTACTATAACTTAATAGGTGGATATTAAATAGGCACTGTCAGATACAAAAACAATACAATATGTTGTAAAGCATGTATAACCAATATGTTTTGCACTTGCTTTCATTAGAAAATTTTCAGTATTTCATACTAAAAAAGCCGGTCAAACAACTGCCCCCCCCCCCCTGCCTGCTTGGACACATACTAGTCCTGCTGTGTCCATGCATCATGGACACACTTCCTTGATTGACAGCTGTGAGCGCAGGGCTCACAGCTCGATGAAAAATCCTCCCACTGCCAGCTTGTGTCCCGCTACTGTCAGTGAGGACAAGCTGGGAGTTGTAGTTTTGTTAATGCTCGAGGAGATGTGAGCAGACAGCATACTGAGTGAGGGGGCAGAGACCTGCACAGTGAGGCCACGCCCCCTCCCTTTGAGAGGAATTCAAACTAGTGAGCTAAATTAAAAGTGTAATAAAAAAATAAATAAAGGTGATAGAGATATAAAAAATAGATGTACATGGTCAGGATGAGGTACTGAGTGATATTTTTAAAAAAAAATTGTTGGATCTGATGGGTACGCTTTAAGTAGCAGAGTTTACTAGAGATGTCGTGACCGTGTGTCTGATGGTCCGTCTCTGATGTTGATGGCTCAGGTGGCGCCGAGCCTTAAGTCTATTGCTGAAAACAACTGGTGTATAGCAAGGTAAGTGCACTCTGCAACGCTGTTACCGCCCCTGTTTGCAGCCCACTCTACCCTGGCGGCACAGGGCTAGTTTTAATATAAGTCACGAGTGGGGTGGGGATTGGTACCAAGTACCTCTTACTTGTGGTGCCAGTGAAAGATGCTCCTTCTTTCATTCTGGAGGATCGATCTCCCAGATGATTCTCACGTTGTTACTCAGCAAAGAAAGTGGGGTTCCGGGGAGCACGCACTCTGCTGGTGGGATGATGTCCTCCAAAGTTTACAGTGTTGCAGTAATAGTGAATAGTGATTCAAGCTTGCCTGTATTGGGGTGTTTGCGATAATAGGGTGGCCGGATAGACACGTTTCAGAGAGCCAGGTCCCCTTTTTCAATAGCTGATGGCAACAGTAGTATGAATGAAATGCCCGGGAAAACAATGGCATTATATAACCCCTGCATCTGGATCTGGATCGGGTATGTATTTCCACTGGGAATATATAAGACCAAATAGTGTCAATAGATGGGAAAGAGAAAATAGAAAAGGAAAATATAATAATGAAGAATAGGTTCTAAGACTTATAAGATTATATATATTAAAAAATTACAGATTAAAAAATTACAGATTAAAATATTTAGTCATGCAATGGAAGAATTGTTCTATAATAGACAGAAATATTAAACATAACATATATCTTTGTATCAATATGTGAAATAGTATCAATGGATAAATAAGAAGTATGAGAATGAATAATGAGGTTACAAACTTAGAAATTAAATTAGATCATGCAAAAAAAATATCATAGGTATTGTGATGACTCGCTTTTGCAGACAGGTGCAGTTGCATTATAGAGGCACGGAAACAGGACTTTTCAAATCAAAGTTCAATGTTTTCTTCACACTTGGCAAACAGAAAACAGTCTTAAATGCAGAACAAAGGAGAAAGTAACAAAAGTCCACCTACGATCCTTAGGTGTTCACACCTGAGTCCCTGCCATGCGGCATCAAGCAAGTTTTTTTTCCAAGTCTCCAAGCAGTCTGCTCACCAACTTCCACACTCTCAAGGAAGATCTTCACACACAGCTCTCTCTGGCAGTGTGAGCTGCAACATGCAAAATTCCCCTCAGCTGGTGAGACAGCCTAGCTTTACGGCCAACAAAAGACGGCATGGATTGTGGTGAATGGCCCCCACCCTATACTTGACCATTCAGAGTAAGAACCATCCCGGATTGTCCTTCCAGCCATACTACATCCACAGTGTCAGTCTGCATTGCAGCACAGACACTGAATAAATATCGGCTCTTACTTATATCGCCCATCAACCACCATGCCCTTCACCTTCTCACATACCCCCCTCCCCCTTTGTTCAACCCTGAGGGTGTGAACACTTGTGCAACAGTGGACTTGTAATAGGGCATCGGCGTTGCCTAGTAACTGACCCGCCCTGTGTTCAACCCTAAACTTGAAATTCTGTAAGGACAGAAACCACCTGGTGACCCTGGCATTTTTGTCCTTGGCTTGGCACATCCACTTAAGGGGGGAATGATCTGTCATGAGAAGAAACTTCCTCCCCAACAGATAATAGTGGAGAGACTCCAGTGCCCACTTAATGGCCAGGCACTCTCTCTCCAATATACTATACCTGATCTCGGCCGGGGTCAGTTTGCAGCTGAGAAAGACAACAGGATGCTCTTCCCCCTTGACTTCCTGGGAGAGTACAGCACGGAGACCTACCTCAGAGCATCGGTCTGTTCCACAAATTCCCTTTTGAAGTCGGGTGTCACCAACACCGGAGACCCACATAGGGCCGACTTCAAAGCGGAAAACGCCTGCTCTGCCTGTTCATTCCAGTGCACCATTACGGACTTGCATCCCTTCAGGAGGTCTGTTAAGGGTGCAGCCACCATAGAATGGGTGGATGAATCTCATATAGTAACCCACCATTCCTAGAAATGACTTCACCTGTTGGGTAGTGACAGGTGGGGGCCAATTCCAGATGGCATCTATTTTGTTTACCTGGGGTTTGACAACTCCCTGCCCAATGACATACCCTAGGTATTTGGCCTCTTCCAACCCTATGGCATTTTTTGGGGGGTTAGCAGTTAAACCGGCATTCCTAAGTCTACCATTGCCTGTACTTTTGGAAGGTGACTTTCCCAGTTTGTACTGTGTATGATGATATCGTCCAGATAAGCTGAGGCATACCGACAATGTGGCCGACGTACAATATCCATTATCCTTTGAAACGTAGCGGGAGCGCCATGTAAACCAAAGGGTAACACCTTGTACTGAAATAAACCTTCTGGTGTGGCAAAGGCTGTTTTCTCTTTGGCAGGCTCCATCAAGGGTACCTGCCAGTACCCTTTTATGAGGTCCAAAACAGAAAAATACAGAGCCTGTCCTATCCTTTCAATAAGCTCATCAACTTGGGGCATGGGATATGCATCAAACTTGGACACCTCATTAAGTTTGCCGAAATCATTACAGAACCATAACGTACCATCTGGCTTGGGTATTAAGATTCTCAGGCCCACTCACTCTTTGACTCGATGACATGAAATTTTAACATCTGCTGTACTTCTTCCGAGATGGCTTGTCGCCGCAACTCAGATACCCAGTATGGTTTCAACCGTATTTTTACCTGGGGTTCAGTGACAATGTCATGGCGGATGACAGAAGGTGTTCCTACTGACGAACTCTCTGGCCTCCTCAGTCTGTTCCGAAGAAAGGCTGTCAGCTATTTTCACTGTGGCAACTGCTTCCCTTGCACCAGACTGAGGGACAGGAAACTCCATCTCTAACAAACCTGACCGGGGCTGTCATCCACACTTGTCTCCCTATCTTTCCAAGGTTTCAACAAGTTTACATGGTACACTTGCTCTGACTTCCTTCGCCCGGGCTGGTGTACCCTATACGTCACCTCCCCTACCTTTTCGATCACTTTGTAGGGACCCTGCCACCCAGCAATAAATTTACTGTCGACCATTGGTACCAGAACCCGATCTCCCGGGTTAAAATTCCAAACACGAGCCTGGCGATTATAGACTATGCTCTGGGCTTGCTGAGCTGCCTCCATATGTTCCCTAACCAAGGGCTACACTGTTTCCATCTGTTCCTGCAACTGAGTGACATACTCATCTACACTTTTGTGCGGCGTGGGCTGTTGTTCCCACGCTTCTTTAGCTACGTCTAACAGACCACGTGGATGTCTGCCGTATAGCAGTTCAAAGGGCGAGAACCCAGTAGAAGCCTGGTTCACTTCTCGCACTGCGAACATGAGATAGGGCAGCAAAAGATTCAAATTTTTCCCATATCTAGCCACCACCCGCTTTAACATATTTTTTAATGTTTGGTTAAACCTTTCTACCAGGCCATCTGTCTGCGGGTGGTAGCTGTTTTACCTGCAGTAACTTACTGAGCTCTTTCATTACCTTTGACATAAACGGGGTGCCCTGGTCAGTCAATAGCTCCTTAGATATGAGTTTGGCCAAGGTATGTCGCAGAGGTAGTGCCTCGGGATACTGAGTCGCATAGTCCAGGACTACCAGGATGTGTTGGTCCCCCCTAGCGGATTTTGGCAATGGGCCTACCAGATCCATAGCGATCCATTCAAATGGGACCTCAATAATTGGGAACAGGAGACTACGGTAATGTGGCAGGGGGCTAGATTCACAACATCTTTCGACCTCTTTATACACGTTGGGTCAGTAAAAGCGCTGCAAAATTCGGTCCTGTGTCTTCTGCTGGCCCAGGTGCCCCCTAGAAAATGCTGATGGGCTAACCCTAACACCAGCCTCCGGTATGTTTTAGGCACAACCAATTGTTACACATTCTCACACCGAATTTGGTTTACCCGGTACAGCATCCCTTGGTGGACCACAAAACGGGGGTATACAGTCTCGGCTCCCTGTTGTTGTGGTGCACCTTCTACAATTAATACATTTTCCCAGGCCCGAGATAGAGTCGGTCCTGGTGCTGTGCTGTACCAAAATTTTCTCCTGTAACATTGAGTTCTGCCAACTCTGGCCTTAATGGCAGATCCTCCACATCTCCTACCATTACCCTCAGTGGAGACGACACCTCCTCTTCCACCGTAGTGGTGGTCACCCCAACTGCTTCTGACTCGGGTTCCCAGGGTTCTGGCGTCACCCCTGAGCAGGGCCAGTCTATTGAGGACACCCCTGCCTCGCAGGTCTGGGGAACTCTTGTCTGGGGCCACAGAGACACGAACTCTGGAAATTCTCTCCAAATTATTAATTCATACGGCAACTTCATGGCAACGGCCACCTCATGAGTCCAGCAGCCAGTTGCTGTTGACAAAGTCACCAAGGCGGTGGGATAGTCTTTTAAGTCACCGTGTATACACAATACTCCAGCCTGTGGTCCCATGTACTCCGTGGGCGGCACTAGGTTGGACCTCACTAAAGTTACCATACTTCCCAAGTCTATTAATGCCTCCATGACACTACCTCCCACTTTCACGTGGCAGAGGTGACCCAAGTCCCCTGCCCTGTGGACACTGGTGGCACACAGTCTCTGAGCATACAGGGATGGACAGAGTGCATAATTGGTGTCCATCGGTTCTTCCCTCTGGGGACCATTAGCCCTTACATGTCCCGGCTCCTGACACCACCAACATAGCAATGGGGTGGGGCTTTTAGGACTTTCCAGCTGCCTGGGCAAGGGTGGGGACCTCCTGGGTTTAACCGCCCCCTCCCGCAGTTTTACGGTGGCCTCATACCTTTCTACCAGGTCAACCATCCCTAATGAGTTGCTAGTGGACGCCTGGCCAATCCAGTTCTGGAGGGAGCAAAGCAGGGCCCTCCAGAACACATCAGCCAGGAGACGGTCCAGCATGGCAGTGGGATTCAATACCTCCAGCTGTAGCCATTTCTGCAGGCATTGCAATAGGTCGTAATATTGCGGTCTGGCAGACTCAGCTGGCTTATATTCCCACTGTCGTACCCGCTGGGCCCGGACCCACACATTTACCACCAGTCTTACCAGGATCTCACCCTTTAATGATATCAGAGTCAGCAGCTTGTCATCGGGCAAGTCAAAGTACGCCTGCTGGGACCCCGATGTCAGGAACGGGGCAATAACCTCAGTCCATTGGTCTCGGGGTAACCTCGCCCTCGAAGCCACCTTCTCATAGACGGCCAGGTAGGTCTCGACATCATCTAAGGGGGTCACCTTGAGGATCGCCATCCTAACAGCCTTCCGGCTGTTCGGGTTGGTCCGAGTCATCGCTGAGGCTTGTAGCGCCATTATGTGCTGTAACAGCAGCTGGTTGGATTCCTGCTGTTGCTTGGTGGACTCCTGCTGCAGTTTGTTGGTCTCCAGCTGTTGCAAGTTGGCCTCCATGAGAAAACACTCCCACTGTACTGTCAGTCACTTGAAGGGAGGATCATTGCCCCTAGCAACCACTCCAACGGGTTATCCCAGGCTCAGTTCTTAGCAACAGCGTGCTGCAACTCAATCGCTGACCTCACTGCATTGCCCGCATCCTTCACCAAATGTGATGACTTGCTCTTGCAGACAGGTGCGGTTGCAGTATAGAGGCATGGAAACAAGATTTTTCAAATCAAAGTTCAGTGTTTTATTCACACTTGGCAAACAGTCTTAAATGCAGAACAAAGGAGAGAGTAAAAAAAAGTCCACCTGCGTTTCTTAGGTGTTTGTTCACACCTACCATGCGGCATCAAGCAAGTCTTTCCCAAGTCTCCAAGCAGTCTGCTCACCAGCTTCTACACTCTCAAGGAAGATCTTCACACTCAGCTCTCTCTGGCAGTGTGAGCTGCAACATGCAAAATCCCCCTCAGTTGGTGAGGCAGCCTAGCTTTAAGGCCAACAAAAGACGGCCTGGGTGTGGGGAATGGCCCCCACCCTACACTTGACCATTCCCAGTAAGAGCCATCCCGGATTGGCCTTCCAGCCATACTACATCCACAGTGTCAGTCTGCATCGCAGCACAGACACTGAATAAATATTGGCTCTTACTTCACCAAGGCCAGGAGCCTTGGTCACACATACCGACCATCAACCACCATGCCCTTCAACTTCTCACAGTATATAAATGTAAAGAAAAAGACCTTACAATGTGTACTAGATAAATTACTATATGTTAACAATGTATAGTGCAATATGACTGATAAATATACACAAAAAATATATATACATAAAAAGTATAAAGAAATATAAAAAATAAAAATATGAATGGGAAGGAGTGCAGAAAGGGGATTTGCTAGAAACTACAGATAAAATTGTCATGAGGACTAGGTCGCAGGGTCCAATTAGGCGTCTAGTACGTGACCAGGCTCAGAACGGACCTTGTAACCAAGCCCGTCACGACCAACATCCTCACAAAAAGCCAAACAGTTCTATTTCTGCATTTAAACCTCTGGGTTCTAATCTGGCGAACTCATATATTTTTCTTACTTCTGCTCTAGACATTTGCGTTAAATATTTGCCTCCTCTCCAACTTCTTTTGATTGACTGGATGGCTGTGAAGGTGAGGCCGGAAGAATCTGAATCATGGTGAATATGAAAGTGTGCTGACAAGAGATGTTTTTCGTTACTCTTTTTTATATTGTAAATGTGTTCGGCGATTCTAGTTTTTAATGGACGCTTCGTTCTACCGATGTACTGTTTTTGACACGTACATGTAATTACATATATTATACCTTTTGAATTGCATGTTAATAGCTGTTTAATTTCCCACTGAAATGTGTTGGATGTAAAAATTAAATTTTTTAAGTTTTTTGGGAGCTTGGTAGCTCGACAGCATGAACAGAGGCCACATCGGTGAAACCCCTTAGAGGATAACCATGTGTCAATTGTTTTTTCCTGTTGTCTATTGCGAATAGTTGGGGCAACCTGAATTGCTAGATTGGGTGCTTTAGTGAACACTATTGGTGGTGTGCTTGATAGTAACACCCCTAGACTTGTATCCTGTTGTAATAGATGCCAATTTTTCGCACATATTTTTTTTATTCTTTTTGTATTCTTGGTTGAAAGGTAAAATTAAGAATATAGTATTATCATTGGTTTGTGACTGGGGAGGATCTTTAAAGAATTCAGTTCTATCCAGCCTCTGAATCTTTTCTTTGGATTTTTCAAGAGATTTTATTGGATAATTTTTGTCTATGAATTTTTTTTTTTGCCAGTTCTTGGGCTTCTTTTTCGGATTGTTGGTCACTAGTGAAATTTCTTTTTAATCTTCTATATTGAATGTTGTGGATATTGAGGAGCCATCTAGGCAGGTGACAACTCAAAAATAGAATAAAACTGTTTCTTGCTGTGGGTTTGTGAAATTTGCTTCAAACTAATTCAGTGGGGGTTGAAGTGATTAGTAAATCTAAAAATTCTATGTTGGTGTTACTGATGTGAGGGGTAAAAGGTAAATTCCAAGTATCAATGTTTAAGTTGTTTATAAATTTATTCATATCGCTCGTTGATTTGTCCCAGATTATGATTATGTCGTCTATATAACGGTGCCAGAGTACCAGGCCCTTGCCCAGCGGAGGGGTGATGTTCTGAAGTTCCTAAAAAGACATGAATAAATTTGCATAGCTGGGCGCAAACCTGGTACCCATAGCAGTCCCATTAGTCTGTATATAATAGTCTCCTTCAAAATAAACATAATTATGGGTCAAAATGAAATAAATGGCTTCTAGTATAAATTAAACTTGCTGCGGTAGAATGTGTGCCTCTAAAAGGTGGCGTTTAACTGCATTTAAGCCTAATTCATGTTTGATGACTGTATATAATGAACTGGAGTCCAGAATGGCTAATGTGTAACTCGGTTTCAATGGGAATTCTTCTATCAATTTTACTACTTGGGTTGTGTCCTTGACATAATATCGGGTTGATTGAACATGTGGCTATAAAAATTTGTCCATGTATTGGATCTATTGGGAGAGGTTAGGTGTAAGTGATCCTATTCATGATATTATAGGATGGCCGGGGGGTTGAGTTGGGTTCTTATGTATTTTGGGTATACAATAAAAGACAGGTAATTTTTCTTGCGTGCCCAGAAGGAACTGAGCTTCTTTATCTGTCAAGATATTTTTTTCTAAGGCTCAGCTACACAGTTTTTTTAGTTCGTCAGAAAATGGGGTTGATTGAACATTTTTACAGCCACATGTTCAATCAACCCCATATTATCTCAAGGACTGCTATGGGTACCAGGTTCACGCCCAGCTATGCAAATGTATTCATTTCTTTTTGAGAGCATAAGAACATCCTCCCTCAGCTGGGCGTGGGCCTGGTACTCTGGTGATATCATATAGACAGCATAATCATAATCTGGGACAAATCAACGAGCGAATTGAATACATTTATCAACAACTTAAACATCAATACTTGGAATTTAACTTTTACCCCTCACATCAGTAACACCAACAGAGAATTTTTTGATTTACTAATCACTTCAACCCCCACTAAATTAGTTTGTAGCACATTTCACAAACCCACAGCAAGAAACTGTTTTATTCTTTTTTCTAGTTTTCACCTGCCAAGATGGCTTCTCAATATCCTCACCAGTTGATATAGAAGATTAAAAAGAAATTGCACTAGTGACCAACAATACGAAAGAGAAGCCCAAGAATTGACAAAAAAAATTCATAGACAAAAATTATACAATAAAAACTCTTGAAAAATCCAAAGAAAAGATTCAGACACTGGATAGAACTGAATTCTTTAAAGATGCCCCCCCAGTGACAAACCAATGATAATACTATACGATAATACTATACCTTTCAACCAAGAATACAAAAAAATGTAAACAAATATGTGCGAACATTTGGCATCTATTACAACAGGCGTTACTACCAAGCACACCACCAATCGTGTTCACTAAAGCACTCAATCTAGAAATTCAGGTTGCCCCAACTATTCACAATAGACAACAGGAAAAAAGAACTGACACATTGTTATCCTCTAAGGGGTTCCACCGATGTGGCCTCTGTTTGGTTCTGTCGAGCTACCAAGCTACCAAAAAAAACTGAAAAAATTATTTCTACATCCAATGCATTTCAGTGGGAAATTAAACAGCTATTAGCATGCAATTCAAAGGTGTATTTGTAATTACATGTACACGTCAAAAACAGTACATTGGTAGAACGAAGCGCCCATTAAAAACTAGAATCGCCGAACACATTTACAATATAAAAAAGAGTAACGAAAACAATCTCTTGTCAGCACACTTTCATACTCACCATAATTCAGATCCTTCTGGCGTTTAACGCAAACGTCTAGAGCAGAAGCAAGAAAAATATATGAGTTCGCCAGCTTAAAACCCAGAGGTTTAAATGCAGAAATAGAACTGTTCGGCTTTTTGTGAGGATGTTGGTCGTGACGTGACGGGCTTGGTTACATGGTCCGTTCTGAGCCTGGTCGAGTACTTGATACCTGAATGGACCCTGCGACCTAGTCCTCATGACAATTCCATCTGTAGTTTCTAGCAAATCACCTTTCTGCACTCCTTCCCATTCATATTTTTTATTTTTATATTTCTTTATATTTTTTTATATATTTTTTTAATATTTTTTTCATATTTTTTTTATGTATATTTATCAGTCATATCACACTATACCTAGTTAACATATAGTAGTTAATCTAGTACACATTGTAAGGTCTTTTTCTTTACATTTATATACCTATAATAATTTTTTTTTTTGCATGATCTAATTTAATTTCTAAGTTTGTAACCTCATTATTAATTCTCATACTTCTTATTTATCCATTGATACTATTTCACATATTGATACAAAGAGCTATATGTTATGTTTCATATTTCTGTCTCTTATAGAACAATTCTTCCATTGCATGACTAAATATTTTAGTCAGTAAAGGAAACAAGGATGTCCAGCGCCCGACTAAGGAACGGTTCTTTATTAATAAGCCATGAGAGACATCACAGGAACACGGTTAAAGTGACCAATCCCCACCCCACTCTTGACTTATATTCAAACTAGCCCTGTGCCGCCAGGGTAGAGTGGGCTGCAAACAGGGGGGTTACAGTGCTGCAGTGCGCACTTACCCTGCTATATACCAGTTATTCTCAGCAATAGACTTATAGATCGACGACGCCCGAGCCATCAACATAAGAGACGGACCATCAGACACACGGTCACGATATCTCTAGTAAACTCTGCTACTTAATATCCACCTATTAACTCATAGTGCAATCCCACTATAGTGTGGGACAAAAAGAGTGTACTTGCAGCGCTGCATAATGACTTTAAGGTAATCACACTACAGTGGGATACGAAAGTGTGTATTTACAGCGCGACCCATCGAAGTAATTGCTTACCTTTTGGGAAACTAGTTGTTTGTTATTTAATCAAGTTCATGATTTTTTATTAAAGGGTTACTCCGTCGCTCCCTAGCGTCCGGAACATTGAGTTCCTGAACGCTGTGTGCGGGCTGCCGTGCTCACGCCCGCCCCCTCGTTACGTCACGCTCCGTCATGTGAAGTCACATCCCACCCCCTCAATGCATGTCTATGGGAGGGGGCGTGACGGCCGTCGTGCCCCCTTCCCATAGACTTTCATTGATGGGGCGGGACGTGATGTCACGAGGGGGCGGGCCTGAACACGGAAGCCCGCACACAGTGTCCAGGAACTCAATGTTCCGGTGTGAGGTGGAATTTTGCGGACGATAGGGAGCGGAGTTACCCTTTAATGCCATTCTTATTGCTTTTGTTTACATTGTCTATGTTATGTCCAATGCAAGGACCCTGCAGAGGACACCGTAGCATAATTATTAGCCAATACATAATTTTAGACCACATCTGACTTATTCTACTGTATATCCTTTCAATTATTCCTTTAACCCCTTAAGGACCAGGCCATTTTATACCTTAAGGACCGGAGCGTTTTTTGCAATTCTGACCACTGTCACTTTAAACATTAATAACTCTGGAATGCTTTTAGTTATCATTCTGATTCCGAGATTGTTTTTTCGTGACATATTCTACTTTAACGTAGTGGTAAAATTTTTTGGTAACTTGCATCCTTTCTTGGTGAAAAATCCCAAAATTTGATGAAAAAAATGAAAATTTTGCATTTTTCTAACTTTGAAGCTCTCTGCTTGTAAGGAAAATGGATATTCAAAAAATATTTTTTTTGGGTTCACATATACAATATGTCTACTTTATGTTTGCATCATAAAATTTATGAGTTTTTACTTTTGGAAGACACCAGAGGGCTTCAAAGTTCAGTAGCAATTTTGAAATTTTTCACAAAATTTTCAAACTCACTATTTTTCAGGGACCAGTTCAGTTTTGAAGTGGATTTGAAGGGTCTTCATATTAGAAATACCCCATAAAAGACCCCATTATAAAAACTACACCCCCTAAAGTATTCAAAAAAACATTCAGTAAGTGTATTAACCCTTTAGGTGTTTCACAGGAATAGCAGCAAAGTGAAGGAGAAAATTCAAAATCTTCATTTTTTACACTCGCATGTTCTTGTAGACCCAATTTTTGAATTTTTGCAAGGAGTAAAAAGGAGAAAATTTTTAGTTGTATTTGAAACCCAATTTCTCTCGAGTAAGCACATACCTCATATGTCTATGTTAATTGTTCGGCGGGCGCAGTAGAGGGCTCAGAAGGGAAGGAGCGACAAATGGTTTTTGGGGGGCATGCCGCATTTAGGAAGCCCCTATGGTGCCAGGACAGCAAAAAAAAACACATGGCATACCATTTTGGAAACTAGACCCCTCAGGGAACGTAACAAGGGGTAATGTGAACCTTAATACCCTACAGGTGATTCACGACTTTTGCATATGTAAAAAAAATATATTTTTTTTTTACCTAAAATGCTTGGTTTCCCAAAAATTTTACATTTTTAAAAAGGGTAATAGCAGAAAATACCCCCCCAAATTTGAAGCCCAATTTCTCCCGATACAGAAAACACCTCGCATGGGGGTGAAAAGTGCTCTGCTGGTGCACTACAGGTCTCAGAAGAGAAGGAGTCACATTTGGCTTTTTGAAAGTAAATTTTGCTCTGGGGGCATGCCGCATTTAGGAAGCCCCTATGGTGCCAGAACAGCAAAAAAAAAACACATGGCATACCATTTTGGAAACTAGACCCCTCGGGGAACGTAACAAGGGGTAACGTGAACCTTAATGCCCTACAGGTGTTTCACGACTTTTGCATATGTAAAAAAAAAAAAATTTTTTTTTACCTAAAATGCTTGTTTTCCCAAAATGTTTACATTTTTAAAAAGGGTAATAGCGGAAAATACCCCCCAAAATTTGAAGCCCAATTTCTCCCGATTCAGAAAACACCCCATATGGGGGTGAAAAGTGCTCTGCTGGCGCACTACAGGTCTCAGAAGAGAAGGAGTAACATTTGGCTTTTTGAAAGCGAATTTTGCTCTGGGGGCATGCCGCATTTAGGAAGCCCCTATGGTGCCAGGACAGCAAAAAAAAAACACATGGCATACCATTTTGGAAACTAGACCCCTCGGGGAATGTAACAAGGGGTAATTTGAACCTTAATACCCTACAGGTGTTTCACGACTTTTGCATATGTAAAAAAATATATATTTTTTTTTACCTAAAATGCTTGTTTTCCCAAAAATTTTACATTTTTTAAAAGGGTAATAGCAGAAAATACCCCCAAAATTTGAAGCCCAATTTCTCACGAGTACGGCGATACTCCATATGTGGCCCTAAACTGTTGCCTTGAAATACGACAGGGCTCCAAAGTGAGAGCGCCATGCGCATTTGAGGCCTAAATTAGGGACTTGCATAGGGGTGGACATAGGGGTATTCTACGCCAGTGATTCCCAAACAGGGTGCCTCCAGCTGTTGTAAAACTCCCAGCATGCCTGGACAGTCAACGGCTATCTGGCAATACTGGGAGTAGTTGTTTTGCAACAGCTGGAGGCTCCGTTTTGGAAACAGTGGCGTACCAGACGTTTTTCATTTTTATTGGGGAGGGGGGCTGTGTAGGGGTATGTGCATATGTAGTGTTTTTTACTTTTTATTTTATTTTGTGGTAGTGTAGTGTAGTGTTTTTAGGGTACAGTCACACGGGCGGGGGTTCACAGTAGTTTCTCGCTGGCAGTTTGAGCTACGGCAGAAAATTTGACGCAGCTCAAACTTGCAGCCGGATACTTACAGTAATCCTCCGCCCATGTGAGTGTACCCTGTACGTTCACATTGGGGGGGGGAACATCCAGCTGTTGCAAAACTACAACTCCCAGCATGTACGGTCTATCAGTGCATGCTGGGAGTTGTAGTTTTGCAACTGCTGGAGGCTCCGTTTTGGAAACAGTGGCGTACCAGACGTTTTACATTTTTATTGGGGAGGGGAGGGGGGCTGTGTAGGGGTATGTGTATATGTAGTGTTTTTTACTTTTTATTTTATTGTGTGTTAGTGTAGTGTAGTGTAGTGTTTTTAGGGTACAGTCGCACGGGCGGGGGGTTCACAGTAGTTTCTCGCTGGCAGTTTGAGCTGCGGCACAAATTTTGCCGCACCTCAAACTTGCAGCCGGATACTTACTGTAATCCTCCGCCCATGTGAGTGTACCCTGTACGTTCACATTGGGGGGGGGGGGGGAACATCCAGCTGTTGCAAAACTACAACTCCCAGCATGTACGGTCTATCAGTGCATGCTGGGAGTTGTAGTTTTGCAACAGCTGGAGGCACACTGGTTGTGAAACACAGAGTTTGGTAACAAACTCAGTGTTTTGCAACCAGTGTGCCTTCAGCTGTTGCAAAAGCTACAACCCCCAGCATGTACGGACAGCGGAAGGGCATGCTGGGTGTTGTAGTTATGCAACAGCTGGAGGCATACTACTTTGGCTGGGGATGCTGGGGATTGTAGTTATGCAACAGCTGGAGACACACTGGTTTGCTACTTAACTCAGTGTGCCTTCAGCTGTTGCAAAACTACAACTCTCAGCAGTCACCGACAGCCAACGGGCATGCTGGGAGTTGTAGTTATGCAACCAGCAGATGCACCACTACAACTCCCAGCATGCACTTTAGCTGATTGTGCAAGCTGGGAGTTGTAGTTACACAACAGCTGAAGGTACACTTTTCCATAGAAAGAATGTGCCTCCAGCTGTTGCAAAACTACAAGTCCCAGCATGCCCATAAGGGCATGCTGGGAGTTGTGGTGGTCTGCCTCCTGCTGTTGCATAACTACAGCTCCCAGCATGCCCTTGTTGCATGCTGGGAGCTGTTGCTAAGCAACAGCAGGAGGCTGTCACTCACCTCCAACGATCCTCGCCGCACAGGTCAGTCCCTCGTCGTCTCCGCCGCCGCCGCTGCTCCTGGGGCCCCGATCCCAACAGGGGCGCCGGGGATCGGGGTCCCCAGCACCCGGGGTGCACGTCCCGCACCCGCTCACGTCCTCCGGAAGAGGGGCGGAGCGGGTTGCGGGAGTGACACCCGCAGCAGGCGCCCTGATTGGTCGGCCGGTAATCCGGCCGACGAATCAGGGCGATTGTGAGGTGGCACCAGTGCCACCTCACCCCTGCTGGCTCTGGCTGATCGGGGCCGTCTCTGACGGCCCCGATCAGCCAATAATTCCGGGTCACCGGGTCACTGGAGACCCGATTGACCCGGAATCCGCCGCAGATCGCTGGACTGAATTGTCCAGCGATCTGCGGCCATCGTCGACATGGGGGGTCATAATGACCCCCCTGGGCGATATGCCCCGATGCCTGCTGAACGATTTCAGCAGGCATCGGGGACCGGCTCCGCTCCAGATGGTTGCGGGGGGCCGGTAAAACACATGACGTTCTCATACGTCATGTGTCCTTAAGGACTCGGAAATGGAGACGTATGAGAACGTCATGTGTCCTTAAGGGGTTAATATTCACAAGCTAGTAGGACTGTATAGTATTTTTGTTTTAGGTATAATACTAAGAAATGTCCAATTTTCTTTATACACCTACTCTATGAAACATAAGTGAGTATTATGATAGTTATTAAAGGATTAAAATGTTAATTCAAATCCTTTTATATTTGGCTGTCACTTATTGGACACTTGAAAACAGTATAGGTTTAAAAACAGGGCAATGCAATAGATCAAGTTTCCACTAGATGGCAGAAAGCATATAAAGAATATAAAAGCTATAGTAAACAACTATTGTACAATGTACACTTTACTACATATACCCATCTACTGATACATTGCACCTCCATTGACTATAATGAGCCTGTCTCCTGAGTCAGGAAGTGAAGTGTATTGCCACAAGCTTCTCCTGGTTATAAATAGGAATCAATGGAGATCTTAGCACTGAGTACCCAACCAATCAAATGTTTTGAAGTGTCTGCATGACATGTCAAAAGTTTTCACAAATGACAGCAATCCTTTAAAGGGGTTTTCCAGGATACTTTATTAATAACCTATCTTCAATATCCAATTTATACAGGTCCAACTCCCAGCACCCCTGCAGATCAGCTGATAACAAGGGCTGCAGCGCTTGTATAGTTTGTCTCATTCACTTTAGTAAGATAAAGAAGCTGCTCCCCCGCCTGGTAGTGAAGAGCTGCAACAGCCATCCTATCATGTGATCAGCGGCTGCTTGGAGTTGAATCCCTACCAATTGGGTATTGATGGCCTATCCTAACAGGCCACCAAAAAAAACCTAGAGAAGCCCTATGTATTTGTAAACAATTTAGCTATTATCGCCTGTGATAACTGCATGTGTTAGGGTTGTGCTTTGTGCTTTACTTCATCTGTAGCTGCTTTAAAGGGGTTATCCAGGAAAAAACTTCTTTATATAACTCAACTGGCTCCAGAAAGTTAAACAGATTTGTAAATAAAAAAATAAGGTGCAGCTCACAACAGAAGGACCGAGGCAGTTAAAGCTAAAGCCGGACCCCACCGGCAACAATAATGTAAATTAATAAAAACCTATAGCTTATGCCTCTAGGACCTCACCAATGGTGCATAATGGTGTGGACAAAGATAGATGTAACAGCGTTTGTTCAAAAATTGCTTTTAATTCAGATAAAACGTAATATATATATAAATAAAATAGTAGTAAAATATCACATTACACTGGCATTGATCTAATGAAAAACTCACTGGGCCCTAGTGAGGTATCAAAAATTGTGTGAATTAATATTGAATAAGTCCATGAATCTGCAGATAAAAAAAAATATATGAAAAATACAAATAAAAATACCAATATAAAAATAAGTCCGTAAAAAATGTGTGGTTATTGAAACATAAAGTCAATGAAGAAATTAATAAAAAGAGTTGATGAATGAATGATACGGAGTATCTCTCACCACTGCTTCTGGCTTGATCTGTTGTGATGGATGGATCGCAGCCTCATAATCCTCATGTGCCCCAATGGATGGAAGGGGGGCACAGATTGGTAGATCTCCCTTAGCAGCCCCGTTGGCAAGGGGGCGCAGATGTTACGTGTCGTAGGCTCCGATGGCAGGGGAGCAAGCGGCAGTTGCAGCGCTCGGGACCTCGTTCGCTTGTCGGCTTAGCACAGACAGCACTAGTCTGGCACTCCGGCAGGAGTGTCAGTCGGCTCAGGTGCGACAATGGGTCTGCTGGTGATGGTGTTCTGGGAGCAATGGAAGGTCTGGGATTGGCGTCCCACGTGGAGGCAAAGGTGAGGCTATGAGATGCAATGGAGGTAAGGTTACAGCCAGGCAGGGCGGAGTAGAACAGGTTTAACTCCTCTATTGCCGAGGTATTTGCAGATGGACGTTGATGATAACTGTGTGAATAGTGCCAGATTTCTAAACGCGTTTCGGGGTACTGGGAAACAAAGACCTCCGACCCCTTCCTCAGTAGAAATGTGTATATGACACAATTTAATAATGACGCTGTTTTTATAATGAATTCACACCTGATAGTGGTTAATAGCATTCAAAAACAATACACGGTCATGGAATAATAGTGGATTGACTCTTAAGACTAGTAATAGACGGAGTGGAGCAGCTCTTAGACAATAACTCATGAAAAAACGGATGGTGAGATAGGACGTTATTCACACCCTATTAGTTCTGATAGTAAAATTAGTCATATTACTTGTAGTTAGACAATGTGAATTAATACAAATTTACTATAACTAATACGTGTAGCCATAAAAGGGTGTTATATTGAATCAACCTGTATACAGAAAAATAAAACAAAAATGAAAATGTCATAAGGAATAGTATATAAATGTAGAGATGGCAGATGTAGAAAAGGAAAATATGTAAATTAAGAGATATGAAAATAAGAATTAAAAAAATGGAGTAAAAATAAAAATAAAAATAGAAATAAATATTGCAATAGAGATTAAATGAAATAAAATTAAGATAAAAAGATAAATGAAAGATGAAAAATAAAGATGAAAATAAAAATAAAAATAAATGGATTAAAAAACAACGGATACGAAAAACAAAAAACAAAAACTGAAAAATAAAATAAAACGATAAAAATAATAATGGAAAATAAAAATAAAATTTACAGTAGATACTAGATGCTAATAAAAAAGAAAATAATAAAAAATGGAGATAAAAGATGAATTAAAAGTGAATAAAAATGGGCCGGTGGTCACGTAACTAAAAATAATAAAAAACAAAATTTAAACGGAAGAAAATAAAATAAAAAATAAATAGAGATAATAGAAGCAAATAAGAGAGATTAACAGTGAGCACGGAATATCTGAAACCTGGAAGATGGTTGTTGAGAGGTTCCCATCAAACCACGAACCGCCGACAGGGGTGAAACATGGCGGCGGGTGGTGGTCGGAGGGGAACCACCTCATAAAAAACCAAACAATTCAAAGCTGGAGTTCAAACCTTTGGGTTCCATTGATCCAAATTCGTAGATCATTTTGCTCTCGGCCCTGGACATTTGGACCATGTAACTACCACCCCTCCAATCTGGTTTGATAGTTCGGAGTTTGATAGTTGATGGATCTCTGTTATGAGTGATTGAAAAATGTGTTGATAGTGGATGTTTTAAATCCCCTTTTTTGATATTATTGATATGTTCTGCTATTCTTAGTTTCAATGTTCTTTTTGTTCTCCCCACATACTGTTTTTTACAGTCACATTCCAAAATATATATGACTCCTTTTGTGTTGCAAGTAATGCACTCATCTATTTTCCATATGAAATTATTAGTTCGGGATTTTACTTCTACAGTTTTTTTGAAATCTACAGTGGTGTTGCAATTGTTGCATATTCCACAATGAAAAAAACCTTTAGTGGAAAGCCAAGTTTTGTTATCTTTGTTATTCGTTGGTGGTTTAATGGAGGGAGCAACGGTTATACCCAGGTTCGGCGCCTTAGTGTATATGATAGGGGGGTGGTGTGGTAATGATTCTCCTATGATTTTATCCTGTCTTATTATTTCCCAATGTTTGTTGATCACTTTTTCAACTTTTTTGTGTGAACTATTGAATGGCAAAATGATCCTAAATTCAGGTATTTCTTTTTGATTGTTTTTATCCAAAGTGAAAAAAGAGGTTCTATCTAGTACTCTTACTTTGTCCAAAGATTGTTTTAGAATCTCATCTGGATAACCTTTATCTAAAAATTGTTTAGTGAGGGTCTCGGCTTCTACCAAAAAAGTGTCGTTATTAGTACAATTGCGTTTTAGACGACGATATTGGCCAGTTGGCACATTCAATAGCCAGCGTGGCAAATGACAACTATTGTAGGTAATAAAGCTATTCTTAGCTGTGGGTTTAGTGAATGTGTTACAGATTAATCTGTCCTTGGATACCTGAATCTGTAAATCCAAAAAATCAATGTGACTAGTGCTAATGGTAGAAGTGAAATTGAGATAGTGCTCATTAACATTTAACTGGTGAATGAAGTGTTCTAATTCTAATAGAGTGCCACCCCAAATCAAAAAAATATCATCTATATATCGTCGCCAGAGCACCAGACTGGCGCCAAGTATGGGGGTGATGGTGTCTTCCTCCCAAGATGCCATGAATAAATTGGCATAACTTGGCGCAAATCTAGTGCCCATGGCAGTACCAGTTTGCTGTAAATAAAAATCACCTTCAAAGAAAAAATAGTTGTGAGTGAGAATAAAATGGATTGCCTGTGTTATAAAGTCCACCTGATCTGGTTTGATATCACCTTCTTCCAGGAATTTTTTAATCGCTTTCAGACCCAAATCGTGACGTATTATGGTATAAAGGGAAGATACATCAAGTGTGGCCATGATGTAGTGATCCTCCCATTTTAGGGACTCTACCATGGCCACCACCTGAGTAGTATCTCTTAAATAAGATCTTGTTTTCTGTACAAATGGTTGTAGAACTTTATCTACGTATTGGGATAGGTTAGATGTTAAAGAACCTATTCCTGATACAATGGGTCTTCCTGGGGGTGTTTTGATGTCTTTATGGGTTTTAGGTAGACAATAAAAGACAGGCAATCTACCCGGGGTGCTTAAAATAAATTTGTATTCATTCGTAGTGATAATACCCTTCTCCTGTGCACTGTGACAAAAATCATGTAATTGTTTAGTGAAATTTTCAGTAGGATCTTTGGACAATTTTTGATATGTGTCGTGATCATGGAGTTGTCTCCAACATTCCTTGTTATAATCTACAGTATTTAACAAAACCACACCGCCCCCCTTGTCAGCTGGACGTATAGT
This sequence comes from Hyla sarda, assembly GCF_029499605.1. Classification (NCBI taxonomy): domain Eukaryota; kingdom Metazoa; phylum Chordata; class Amphibia; order Anura; family Hylidae; genus Hyla; species Hyla sarda. The sequence goes on along the minus strand of NC_079194.1, from coordinate 256,305,808 downwards.
CAAGTCTTTATTAGACTGGAGTTCTTTAATGGCTTTTCTTTCTTGTGGAGTTATATTGCCCCTACTGTATTTAGGTGGATTAATTTTACGTAGATCCTGCTCTACTAGTTTTTTAAAAGTAGTGATTTCCGGACCCATTTCGGTTTTAGGAAAAAAACAGGATTTTGGTTTGCAGTCTGTTTGTATATATGTTGTTTGAAATGTTTGTTTTTCTACAGGATGTTTGTGAAAGTATTTTTTTAAGCACAGATTGCGTACAAACTTTTCTATTCCAACGTAGGCATCAAATTTTTTGAGAGGATAAGTTGGAGCAAATTTCAGACCTTTTTCTAAAAGTGTTTGTTACGCCGAGCGCTCCGGGTCCCCGCTCCTCCCCGGAGCGCTCGCTACACTCTCCCCGCTGCAGCGCTCCGGTCAGATCCACTGACCCGGGGCGCTGCGATTCCGCTTCCAGCCGGGATGCGATTCGCGTTGCGGGTAGCGCCCGCTCGCGATGCGCACCCCGGCTCCTGTACCTGACTCGCTCTCCCTCGGTCCTGTCCCGGCGCGCGCGGCCCCGCTCCCTAGGGCGCGCGCGCGCCGGGTCTTTGCGATTTAAAGGGCCACTGCGCCGCTGATTGGCGCAGTGATTCCAATTAGTGTGTTCACCTGTGCACTTCCCTATATCACCTCACTTCCCCTGCACTCCCTTGCCGGATCTTGTTGCCATCGTGCCAGTGAAAGCGTTTCCTTGTGTGTTCCTAGCCTGTGTTCCAGACCTCCTGCCGTTGCCCCTGACTACGATCCTTGCTGCCTGCCCCGACCTTCTGCTACGTCCGACCTTGCTTCTGTCTACTCCCTTGTACCGCGCCTATCTTCAGCAGCCAGAGAGGTGAGCCGTTGCTAGTGGATACGACCTGGTCACTACCGCCGCAGCAAGACCATCCCGCTTTGCGGCGGGCTCTGGTGAAAACCAGTAGTGACTTAGAACCGATCCACTAGCACGGTCCACGCCAATCCCTCTCTGGCACAGAGGATCCACTACCTGCCAGCCGGCATCGTGACAGTAGATCCGGCCATGGATCCCGCTGAAGTTCCTCTGCCAGTTGTCGCTGACCTTACCACGGTGGTCGCCCAGCAGTCACAACAGATAGCGCAACAAGGCCAACAGCTGTCTCAACTGACCGTTATGCTACAGCAGTTACTACCACAGCTTCAGCAGTCATCTCCTCCGCCAGCTCCTGCACCTCCTCCGCAGCGAGTGGCCGCTCCTGGTCTACGCCTATCCTTGCCGGATAAATTTGATGGGGACTCTAAGTTTTGCCGTGGCTTTCTTTCCCAATGTTCCCTGCATCTGGAGATGATGTCGGACCAGTTTCCCACTGAAAGGTCTAAGGTGGCTTTCGTAGTCAGCCTTCTGTCTGGAAAAGCCCTGTCTTGGGCCACACCGCTCTGGGACCGCAATGACCCCGTCACTGCCTCTGTACACTCCTTCTTCTCGGAAATCCGAAGTGTCTTTGAGGAACCTGCCCGAGCCTCTTCTGCTGAGACTGCCCTGTTGAACCTGGTCCAGGGTAATTCTTCCGTTGGCGAGTATGCCGTACAATTCCGTACTCTTGCTTCAGAATTATCCTGGAATAATGAGGCCCTCTGCGCGACCTTTAAAAAAGGCCTATCCAGCAACATTAAAGATGTTCTGGCCGCACGAGAAATTCCTGCTAATCTACATGAACTCATTCACCTAGCCACTCGCATTGACATGCGTTTTTCCGAAAGGCGTCAGGAGCTCCGCCAAGATATGGACTCTGTTCGCACGAGGCGTTTCTTCTCCTCGGCTCCTCTCTCCTCTGGGCCCCTGCAATCCGTTCCTGTGCCTCCCGCCGTGGAGGCTATGCAGGTCGACCGGTCTCGCCTGACACCTCAAGAGAGGACACGACGCCGCATGGAGAACCTCTGCCTGTACTGTGCTAGTACCGAACACTTCCTGAGGGATTGTCCTATCCGTCCTCCCCGCCTGGAAAGACGTACGCTGACTCCGCACAAAGGTGAGACAGTCCTTGATGTCTACTCTGCTTCTCCACGTCTTACTGTGCCTGTGCGGATGTCTGCCTCTGCCTTCTCCTTCTCTACTGTGGCCTTCTTGGACTCTGGATCTGCAGGAAATTTTATTTTGGCCTCTCTCGTCAACAGGTTCAACATCCCAGTGACCAGTCTCACCAGACCCCTTTACATCAATTGTGTAAACAATGAAAGATTGGACTGTACCATACGTTTCCGCACGGAGCCCCTTCTAATGAGCATCGGATCTCATCACGAGAGGATTGAACTTTTGGTCCTCCCCAATTGCACCTCGGAAATTCTCCTTGGACTTCCCTGGCTTCAACTTCATTCCCCAACCCTGGATTGGTCCACTGGGGAGATCAAGAGTTGGGGGCCCTCTTGTTCCAAGGACTGTCTAAAACCGGTTCCCAGTAACCCTTGCCGTGACTCTGTGGTTCCTCCAGTAACCGGTCTCCCTAAGGCCTATATGGACTTCGCGGATGTTTTCTGCAAAAAACAAGCTGAGACTCTACCTCCTCACAGGCCTTATGATTGTCCTATCGACCTCCTCCCGGGCACTACTCCACCCCGGGGCAGAATTTATCCTCTCTCTGCCCCAGAGACTCTTGCCATGTCTGAATACGTCCAGGAAAATTTAAAAAAGGGCTTTATCCGTAAATCCTCCTCTCCTGCCGGAGCCGGATTTTTCTTTGTGTCCAAAAAAGATGGCTCCCTACGTCCTTGCATTGACTACCGCGGTCTTAATAAAATCACGGTTAAGAACCGCTACCCCCTACCCCTCATCTCTGAACTCTTTGATCGCCTCCAAGGTGCCCACATCTTTACTAAACTGGACTTAAGAGGTGCCTATAACCTCATCCGCATCAGAGAGGGGGATGAGTGGAAAACGGCATTTAACACCAGAGATGGACACTTTGAGTATCTGGTCATGCCCTTTGGCCTGTGCAACGCCCCTGCTGTCTTCCAAGACTTTGTTAATGAAATTTTTCGTGATCTGTTATACTCCTGTGTTGTTGTATATCTGGACGATATCCTAATTTTTTCTGCCAATCTAGAAGAACACCGCCAGCATGTCCGTATGGTTCTTCAGAGACTTCGTGACAATCAACTCTATGCCAAAATTGAGAAATGTCTGTTTGAATGCCAATCTCTTCCTTTTCTAGGATATTTGGTCTCTGGCCAGGGACTACAAATGGATCCAGACAAACTCTCTGCCGTCTTAGATTGGCCACGCCCCTCCGGACTCCGTGCTATCCAACGCTTTTTGGGGTTCGCCAATTATTACAGGCAATTTATTCCACATTTTTCTACCGTTGTGGCTCCTATCGTGGCTTTAACCAAAAAAAATGCCGATCCCAAGTCTTGGCCTCCTCAAGCGGAAGACGCCTTTAAACGACTCAAGTCTGCCTTTTCTTCGGCTCCCGTGCTCTCCAGACCTGACCCTTCCAAACCCTTCCTATTGGAGGTTGATGCCTCCTCAGTGGGAGCTGGAGCTGTTCTTCTACAAAAAAATTCTTCCGGGCATGCTGTCACTTGTGGTTTTTTTTCTAGGACCTTCTCTCCGGCGGAGAGGAACTACTCCATCGGGGATCGAGAGCTTCTAGCCATCAAATTAGCACTTGAGGAATGGAGGCATCTGCTGGAGGGATCAAGATTTCCAGTTATTATTTACACCGACCACAAGAACCTCTCCTACCTCCAGTCTGCCCAACGGCTGAATCCTCGCCAGGCCCGGTGGTCTCTGTTCTTTGCCCGATTTAATTTTGAGATTCACTTTCGGCCTGCCGATAAGAACATTAGGGCCGATGCTCTCTCTCGTTCCTCGGATGCCTCAGAAGTTGAACTCTCTCCGCAACACATCATTCCACCTGACTGCCTGATCTCCACTTCTCCAGCCTCCATCAGGCAAACTCCTCCAGGAAAGACCTTTGTTTCTCCACGCCAACGCCTCGGAATCCTCAAATGGGGTCACTCCTCCCATCTCGCAGGTCATGTGGGCATCAAGAAATCTGTGCAACTCATCTCCCGCTTCTATTGGTGGCCGACTCTGGAGACGGATGTTGTGGACTTTGTGCGAGCCTGCACTATCTGTGCCCGGGATAAGACTCCTCGCCAGAAGCCCGCTGGTCTTCTTCATCCCCTGCCTGTCCCCGAACAGCCTTGGTCTCTGATTGGTATGGATTTTATTACTGATTTACCCCCTTCCCGTGGCAACACTGTTATTTGGGTGGTCGTTGATCGATTCTCCAAAATGGCACATTTCATCCCTCTTCCTGGTCTTCCTTCAGCGCCTCAGTTGGCTAAACAATTTTTTGTACACATTTTTCGTCTTCACGGGTTGCCTACGCAGATCGTCTCGGATAGAGGCGTCCAATTCGTGTCTAAATTCTGGAGGGCTCTCTGTAAACAACTCAAGATTAAATTAAATTTTTCTTCTGCATATCATCCCCAGTCCAATGGACAAGTAGAAAGAATTAACCAGGTCTTGGGTGATTATTTGCGACATTTTGTTTCCTCCCGCCAGGATGACTGGGCAGATCTCCTTCCATGGGCCGAATTCTCGTATAACTTCAGAGTCTCTGAATCTTCCTCCAAATCCCCATTTTTCGTGGTGTACGGCCGTCACCCTCTTCCCCCCCTCCCTACCCCCTTGCCCTCTGGTCTGCCCGCTGTGGATGAAATTTCTCGTGACCTTTCCATCATATGGAGAGAGACCCAAAATTCTCTCTTACAGGCTTCATCACGCATGAAGAAGTTCGCGGATAAGAAAAGAAGAGCCCCTCCCATTTTTTCCCCTGGAGACAAGGTATGGCTCTCCGCTAAATATGTCCGCTTCCGTGTCCCTAGCTACAAGTTGGGACCACGCTATCTTGGTCCTTTCAAAATTTTGTGTCAGATTAATCCTGTCTCTTACAAACTTCTTCTTCCTCCTTCTCTTCGTATCCCTAATGCCTTTCACGTTTCTCTTCTTAAACCACTCATCCTCAACCGTTTTTCTCCCAAATCTGTTCCTCCCACTCCTGTTTCCGGCTCCTCGGACATCTTCTCTGTCAAAGAGATCTTAGCTTCTAAAAAGGTCAGAGGGAAAACTTTTTTTTTAGTGGATTGGGAGGGTTGTGGTCCTGAAGAGAGATCCTGGGAACCTGAGGACAACATCCTAGACAAAAGTCTGCTCCTCAGGTTCTCAGGCTCTAAGAAGAGGGGGAGACCCAAGGGGGGGGGTACTGTTACGCCGAGCGCTCCGGGTCCCCGCTCCTCCCCGGAGCGCTCGCTACACTCTCCCCGCTGCAGCGCTCCGGTCAGATCCACTGACCCGGGGCGCTGCGATTCCGCTTCCAGCCGGGATGCGATTCGCGTTGCGGGTAGCGCCCGCTCGCGATGCGCACCCCGGCTCCCGTACCTGACTCGCTCTCCCTCGGTCCTGTCCCGGCGCGCGCGGCCCCGCTCCCTAGGGCGCGCGCGCGCCGGGTCTTTGCGATTTAAAGGGCCACTGCGCCGCTGATTGGCGCAGTGATTCCAATTAGTGTGTTCACCTGTGCACTTCCCTATATCACCTCACTTCCCCTGCACTCCCTTGCCGGATCTTGTTGCCATCGTGCCAGTGAAAGCGTTTCCTTGTGTGTTCCTAGCCTGTGTTCCAGACCTCCTGCCGTTGCCCCTGACTACGATCCTTGCTGCCTGCCCCGACCTTCTGCTACGTCCGACCTTGCTTCTGTCTACTCCCTTGTACCGCGCCTATCTTCAGCAGCCAGAGAGGTGAGCCGTTGCTAGTGGATACGACCTGGTCACTACCGCCGCAGCAAGACCATCCCGCTTTGCGGCGGGCTCTGGTGAAAACCAGTAGTGACTTAGAACCGATCCACTAGCACGGTCCACGCCAATCCCTCTCTGGCACAGAGGATCCACTACCTGCCAGCCGGCATCGTGACAGTGTTGTTTGTGATGACGTAAGATTATGAGTACTGATATTTATAATGGATGTTTCTGTTATAGCTGTTATAGTTTGCCTATTTTTGTTGGTGGTTGTGATAGAATTTCGATGCCTGGTTCTTCTACGTGTGTTCTTTTTTTTGTTGGCGTGGGATTGTGATTTGGAAATTGATGAACTTCTGCCTGGATGGTCTGTATTTTGGGTTTTGGAATATTTACTGGATCTTGGATGACGTGTGTATTCTGTTGCGGAATAAAGTTGGACCGATATGGTCTCTGGTTGTTGTGATATGTTGGATTGTGACGTCTGTATTGGGGTTGTGGATGGTAATATGGTTTGTGATAAGGTTTGTTGTATGGCCTGTGTGGGGAGTATCGTGGTTGCCATGGGTGATAATTTGGTCGTATAGGTGTTCTCTTTATAGTGTCTTGACCTAAAAAATTCTCAGAAAGGGGTGTGTATTTGTTTTGTGTGGGAATTGTATATGTTGCTAATTGATCACCAACCTGGTTTAAACCATTCGGTTGTTGTCATAATGATTTTTTTGTTTTTCTATTAATAATCTCCAGTTCTAATTTATCTAACTTTTTACATAAAAATTCCTGCTGTTTCAGATATTCCGTGTTTTGGGAAAATTGTTCCAATTCTACTCTGAGTAAAGTAATATCTTGATCACATTCTAATAGGAGCTGCTCCCTCCTTTCAATGACCATTTTTACCAAACTCCTGGAGTGATTTCTGAGGGTGTCATTCCATTTTTTATTAAAATCTGGATTGTCCAAATCGCCTGCTGGGGTCTTAGATAAGCTCAAGCCTCTAGGGATAATATCATTATCCAAAAGGTGGGACAAACTTTTTATCTCCCACTGATTTTTCAATCTTCTACTCATAGATAGCTCAAATTTTTTAAAATTCTGTATTAATGACACATTCAGAAAGTCTCCCCCAGGAGTCTGTTGAGAAAGGTTACCATTATCAAATTTGTAATCTTCTATTGATTTTTTCTTGTTTTCTAAGTATTGCCACACATTCATTATGGTGTTGGAGCACGTTCACACTAGGGGTGAAAATTGAAAACTAAAAAATAAGGTGCAGCTCACAACAGAAGGACCGAGGCAGTTAAAGCTAAAGCCGGACCCCACCGGCAACAATAATGTAAATTAATAAAAACCTATAGCTTATGCCTCTAGGACCTCACCAATGGTGCATAATGGTGTGGACAAAGATAGATGTAACAGCGTTTGTTCAAAAATTGCTTTTAATTCAGATAAAACGTAATATATATATATATAAATAAAATAGTAGCAAAATAGTAGCAAAATATCACATTACACTGGCATTGATCTAATGGAAAAACTCACTGGGCCCTAGTGAGGTATCAAAAATTGTGTGAATTAATATTGAATAAGTCCATGAATCTGCAGATAAAAAAAAAAAAAATATGAAAAATACAAATAAAAATAAAAATACCAATATAAAAATAAGTCCGTAAAAAATGTGTGGTTATTGAAACATAAAGTCAATGAAGAAATTAATAAAAAGAGTTGATGAATGAATGATACGGAGTATCTCTCACCACTGCTTCTGGCTTGATCTGTTGTGATGGATGGATCGCATCGTTTCCCAAAACACGGAATATCTGAAACAGCAGGAATTTTTATGTAAAACGTTAGATAAATTAGAACTGGAGATTATTAATAGAAAAACAAAAAAATCATTATGGCAACAACCGAATGGTTTAAACCAGGTTGGTGATCAATTAGCAACATATACAATTCTCACACAAAACAAATACACACCCCTTTCTGAGAATTTTTTAGGTCAAGACACTATAAAGAGAACACCTATACGACCAAATTATCACCCATGGCAACCACGATACTCCCCACACAGGCCATACAACAAACCTTATCACAAACCATATTACCATCCACAACCCCAATACAGACGTCACAATCCAACATATCACAACAACCAGAGACCAAATCGGTCCAACTTTATTCCGCAACAGAATACACACGTCATCCAAGATCCAGTAAATATTCCAAAACCCAAAATACAGACCATCCAGGCAGAAGTTCATCAATTTCCAAATCACAATCCCACGCCAACAAAAAAAAGAACACACGTAGAAGAACCAGGCATCGAAATTCTATCACAACCACCAACAAAAATAGGCAAACTATAACAGCTATAACAGAAACATCCATTATAAATATCAGTACTCATAATCTTACGTCATCACAAACAACACTTTTAGAATAAGGTGTGAAATTTGCTCCAACTTATCCTCTCAAAAAATTTGATGCCTACGTTGGAATAGAAAAGTTTGTACGCAATCTGTGCTTAAAAAAAATACTTTCACAAACATCCTGTAGAAAAACAAACATTTCAAACAACATATATACAAACAGACTGCAAACCAAAATCCTGTTTTTTTCCTAAAACCGAAATGGGTCCGGAAATCACTACTTTTAAAAAACTAGTAGAGCAGGATCTACGTAAAATTAATCCACCTAAATACAGTAGGGGCAATATAACTCCACAAGAAAGAAAAGCCATTAAAGAACTCCAGTCTAATAAAGACTTGACTATACGTCCAGCTGACAAGGGGGGCGGTGTGGTTTTGTTAAATACTGTAGATTATAACAAGGAATGTTGGAGACAACTCCATGATCACGACACATATCAAAAATTGTCCAAAGATCCTACTGAAAATTTCACTAAACAATTACATGATTTTTGTCACAGTGCACAGGAGAAGGGTATTATCACTACGAATGAATACAAATTTATTTTAAGCACCCCGGGTAGATTGCCTGTGTTTTATTGTCTACCTAAAACCCATAAAGACATAAAAACACCCCCAGGAAGACCCATTGTATCAGGAATAGGTTCTTTAACATCTAACCTATCCCAATACGTAGATAAAGTTCTACAACCATTTGTACAGAAAACAAGATCTTATTTAAGAGATACTACTCAGGTGGTGGCCATGGTAGAGTCCCTAAAATGGGAGGATCACTACATCATGTCCACACTTGATGTATCTTCCCTTTATACCATAATACGTCACGATTTGGGTCTGAAAGCGATTAAAAAATTCCTGGAAGAAGGTGATATCAAACCAGATCAGGTGGACTTTATAACACAGGCAATCCATTTTATTCTCACTCACAACAATTTTTTCTTTGAAGGTGATTTTTATTTATAGCAAACTGGTACTGCCATGGGCACTAGATTCGCGCCAAGTTATGCCAATTTATTCATGGCATCTTGGGAGGAAGACACCATCACCCCCATACTTGGCGCCAGTCTGGTGCTCTGGCGACGATATATAGATGATATTTTTTGGATTTGGGGTGGCACTCTATTAGAATTAGAACACTTCATTCACCAGTTAGAAGTGAAATTGAGATAGTGCTCATTAACATTTACCATTAGCACTAGTCACATTGATTTTTTGGATTTACAGATTCAGGTATCCAAGGACAGATTAATCTGTAACACATTCACTAAACCCACAGCTAAGAATAGCTTTATTACCTACAATAGTTGTCATTTGCCACGCTGGCTATTGAATGTGCCAACTGGCCAATATCGTCGTCTAAAACGCAATTGTACTAATAACGACACTTTTTTGGTAGAAGCCGAGACCCTCACTAAACAATTTTTAGATAAAGGTTATCCAGATGAGATTCTAAAACAATCTTTGGACAAAGTAAGAGTACTAGATAGAACCTCTTTTTTCACTTTGGATAAAAACAATCAAAAAGAAATACCTGAATTTAGGATCATTTTGCCATTCAATAGTTCACACAAAAAAGTTGAAAAAGTGATCAACAAACATTGGGAAATAATAAGACAGGATAAAATCATAGGAGAATCATTACCACACCACCCCCCTATCATATACACTAAGGCGCCGAACCTGGGTATAACCGTTGCTCCCTCCATTAAACCACCAACGAATAACAAAGATAACAAAACTTGGCTTTCCACTAAAGGTTTTTTTCGTTGTGGAATATGCAACAATTGCAACACCACTGTAGATTTCAAAAAAACTGTAGAAGTAAAATCCCGAACTAATAATTTCATATGGAAAATAGATGAGTGCATTACTTGCAACACAAAAGGAGTCATATATATTTTGGAATGTGACTGTAAAAAACAGTATGTGGGGAGAACAAAAAGAACATTGAAACTAAGAATAGCAGACCATATCAATAATATCAAAAAAGGGGATTTAAAACATCCACTATCAACACATTTTTCAATCACTCATAACAGAGATCCATCAAAATTAAAATTTGTAGGACTCTGAACTATCAAACCAGATTGGAGGGGTGGTAGTTACATGGTCCAAATGTCCAGGGCCGAGAGCAAAATGATCTACGAATTTGGATCAATGGAACCCAAAGGTTTGAACTCCAGCTTTGAATTGTTTGGTTTTTTATGAGGTGGTTCCCCTCCGACCACCACCCGCCGCCATGTTTCACCCCTGTCGGCGGTTCGTGGTTTGATGGGAACCTCTCAACAACCATCTTCCAGGTTTCAGATATTCCGTGCTCACTGTTAATCTCTCTTATTTGCTTCTATTATCTCTATTTATTTTTTATTTTATTTTCTTCCGTTTTAATTTTGTTTTTTATTATTTTTAGTTACGTGACCACCGGCCCATTTTTATTCACTTTTAATTCATCTTTTATCTCCATTTTTTATTATTTTCTTTTTTATTAGTATCTAGTATCTACTGTAAATTTTATTTTTATTTTCCATTATTATTTTTATCGTTTTATTTTATTTTTCAGTTTTTGTTTTTTGTTTTTCGTATCCGTTGTTTTTTAATCCATTTATTTTTATTTTTATTTTCATCTTTATTTTTCATCTTTCATTTATCTTTTTATCTTAATTTTATTTCATTTAATCTCTATTGCAATATTTATTTCTATTTTTATTTTTACTCCATTTTTTTAATTCTTATTTTCATATCTCTTAATTTACATATTTTCCTTTTCTACATCTGCCATCTCTACATTTATATACTATTCCTTATGACATTTTCATTTTTGTTTTATTTTTCTGTATACAGGTTGATTCAATATAACACCCTTTTATGACTACACGTATTAGTTATAGTAAATTTGTATTAATTCACATTGTCTAACTACAAGTAATATGACTAATTTTACTATCAGAACTAATAGGGTGTGAATAACGTCCTATCTCACCATCCGTTTTTTCATGAGTTATTGTCTAAGAGCTGCTCCACTCCGTCTATTACTAGTCTTAAGAGTCAATCCACTATTATTCCATGACCGTGTATTGTTTTTGAATGCTATTAACCACTATCAGGTGTGAATTCATTATAAAAACAGCGTCATTATTAAATTGTATCATATACACATTTCTACTGAGGAAGGGGTCGGAGGTCTTTGTTTCCCAGTACCCCGAAACGCGTTTAGAAATCTGGCACTATTCACACAGTTATCATCAGTGTCCATCTGCAAATACCTCGGCAATAGAGGAGTTAAACCTGTTCTACTCCGCCCTGCCTGGCTGTAACCTTACCTCCATTGCATCTCATAGCCTCACCTTTGCCTCCACGTGGGACGCCAATCCCAGACCTTCCATTGCTCCCAGAACACCATCACCAGCAGACCCGTTGTCGCACCTGAGCCGACTGACACTCCTGCCGGAGTGCCAGACTAGTGCTGTCTGTGCTAAGCCGACAAGCGAACGAGGTCCCGAGCGCTGCAACTGCCGCTTGCTCCCCTGCCATCGGAGCCTACGACACGTAACATCTGCACCCCCTTGCCAACGGGGCTGCTAAGGGAGATCTACCAATCTGTGCCCCCCTTCCATCCATTGGGGCACATGAGGATTATGAGGCTGCGATCCATCCATCACAACAGATCAAGCCAGAAGCAGTGGTGAGAGATACTCCGTATCATTCATTCATCAACTCTTTTTATTAATTTCTTCATTGACTTTATGTTTCAATAACCACACATTTTTTACGGACTTATTTTTATATTGGTATTTTTATTTTTATTTGTATTTTTCATATTTTTTTTTTTTATCTGCAGATTCATGGACTTATTCAATATTAATTCACACAATTTTTGATACCTCATTAGGGCCCAGTGAGTTTTTCATTAGATCAATGCCAGTGTAATGTGATATTTTGCTACTATTTTGCTACTATTTTATTTATATATATATATATATATATATATATACATTACATTTTATCTGAATTAAAAGCAATTTTTGAACAAACGCTGTTACATCTATCTTTGTCCACACCATTATGCACCATTGGTGAGGTCCTAGAGGCATAAGCTATAGGTTTTTATTAGATTTGTAAATTACTTCTATTAAAAAATCTTAAAGGGGTAGTCCAGTGGTGAAAAACGTATCCCCTATCCTAAGGATAGGGGATAAGTTTGAGATCGCGGGGGGTCCGACCGCTGGGGCCCCCTGCGATCTCTCTGTACAGGGCCCCGGCTCTCCGGCTAGATAGCGGGTGTCGACCTCCGCACGAAGCAGCGGCCAACACGCCCCCTCAATACATCTCTATGGCAGAGCCGAACGTTTTTTTTTCTGGAATACCCCTTTAAATCCTCGGAAATTCACAGAAAGTGCAGAAATTTAAATTTGTGGTTAAATATGAGGTTTTTGGAGCACAAACCGTGTGGATTTCTAAGTCAACTTGGAGGGTCAGCTTAGACTGTCCCACTCCTACTGTCCTCCCAGCAAAAAAGTGATTTTTTATTCTGTTCAGTTACACGCAGGAAATCCATAATATTTACAATAACAGCGAAGAGAATGAGATTTAAATAAATCATATCCGCGCACTGCAAAAAAATCTGCACAAAATCGACCTGAGATGTGGATTTCAAATTCATAGTTTTGGTGTTGGAAACTCTGCGGATTTATTGTGGATTTTCCCCATTGACTTCAATAAAGAAATCTGCCATAAATCTGGAGGTGTGTTGGATTTTGCTGAGAACGCTGTGGTGTAGAAAGGTTGCGGAACCACTTGTGGGTTTACCTGATGCTGTATTTCTACAGATGTCCTCTAGTCTAGTTTCATGTATTTCATATTGTCACTTAGGCCCAGTTCACCATAGCTCTGTGAATAGTGCAGTGTTAGGCCATGTTCACACAGGCACAAAATATGCTTCTATTTACAAACCAAATGAGCCTCTAGGGCAGAGCTTTCCAAACTTTTCATGTGGGTGACACCTTTATAGACATGCAGTTTGGTGACACACAGCTAGCTGTGCCCCCAATCACATGTATTGTCTTACATATCCTATGACGCACAATGTGATACCAGCATCAGCATTACAAATGTGGCTACTTACCTCCCCCTTGATCATCCCCTGTGCAATGTCATAACCCCCATTACCCCCTATGTGTCATTTCATCCTACCTAAGCCACTTTATAAACCCCTGTGCCATTTCATTTTTTCCTTTATCACCCCCCTGTTATTTCATTACCCCCAATGATCACCCCCAGTGTCACTTCTTTCTCCCTCTTGATGGATTGATCCACAGTTGTGCCATTTAAGGCTGCATTCACACCACGTTTTTGCAGTACAGTTCCCGTAAACGTTTTCAATGTGAAACCCGTACGGAACCATATTGAAAACCATATGCATTGACTCTCCATTAAAAACCATATGGCAAAAGATGCATCAGGTTGTGTCCATTTTGCATCCTGTACGGTTTTGTCAGTTTTTTTTTCCCGTACCCAAAACTGTAGTCTACCACGGTTTTTGGTCCGGGTAAAAAACTGTATAAAATCGTATACGTTTTTTTTTTTAACATGAGATTCAATGGGAACCCTACAGAACCATATGTGCAAACAGTTCCATCAGGTTTTCACCATAAGTTTTTTGACTTTGCACAGTTTTTTTTCTTGGAATTTCAATCAAACAAGTGAAACTTTATTCAAAATGGAGTGAAAAGTTAAAAACGTATACGTTTTTTTCTGAAAAAACAGATGCAACCGGACGTCATTTTTCAAACCGTATACGGGTTGAAATTTGGACACACGTTTTGATACAGTTTAGGCTGCATTCACATCTCGTTTTGTACATACTGGTGCTGGATTCGGCTGGGGGAGGGGCAAACCGGTATACTACGGTTTTAGGTCCGGTCCAAAACCGCATATGGGTCAAATCTGAGCTGACCGGAGTAACCGTTTGACTCCGGTCGGCTCATTAAAGTAAATGGAGTCACGAGCTGATCCGGCTGGGGTACGGGAGCGCCCGGTTTGCCCCTCCCCCAAACGAATCCGGCACCAGTATGTACAAAACGAGATGTGAATGCAGCCTAAGTCAGATTTTGAGGAATCCGTTTTTCATCAAAAACCTGATACGGGAACTGTATAGCAAAAACGTGGTGTGAATGCATCCTAACCCAGAACCCCCCCGTGTCACTTCACCCCCTTCCTCAATCTCCCCGTGACACTTTATTCAACCCCTGTGCCACTTCATTGTCCCCCCTTCATAATACCCTGTGCCACTTCATTGTCCCCCCTTCATAATACCCTGTGCCACTTCATTGTCCCCCCTTCATAATACCCTGTGCCACTTCATTGTCCCCCCTTCATAATACCCTGTGCCACTTCATTGTCCCCCCTTCATAATACCCTGTGCCACTTCATTGTCCCCCTTCATAATACCCTGTGCCACTTCATTGTCCCCCCTTCATAATACCCTGTGCCACTTCATTGTCCCCCCTTCATAATACCCTGTGCCACTTCATTGTTCCCCCTTCATAATACCCTGTGCCACTACATTGTCCCCCCTTCATAATACCCTGTGCCACTTCATTTTTCCCTTTAATTCCATGCTGTGCCACTTCGCCTTACCCATCCCCCTCCCCCCCACAGCTATTTCGCTCTCGCCTGGCCTCAGTCCCCCTCTGGCTGGCTCAGGTGCAGGGTCAGCGGCTTGGTGGGTCTGACGAGCAACGTCCTCTTGCGTGGCACTGCCAAGTGACGTTCTCCCGCTCTGCTCATCGCTGCGATGTCAAGGTGCGTCACTCTGGTCGCGGTGCCAGCTGCCTGTTCACGATCAGCAGCACGGGCTATAGCCACTTAAGGATAAGTTTCCTCTTGCTTTTTTTTCTGGCAGTTTTTTGGTAATCTGCCACTGCAGTTTTTGAGCCAAAGCCAGAAGTGTATTCATAAGGAATAGGACATATAAAGGAAGAAATTAAACTTCTCCTCCCTTATGGATCCACTTCTGACTTTGGCTCCAAAACTGCAGTGGCAGATTACCAAAAACTGCCAGAAAAAAAAAAAATTATGGAAACCAAGGACTGTGACCAATGGCGGCTGCTGCAGGACGGTCCCGCGACACACCGAGGGGCTTGGAAAGTCCTGCTCTAAGGCTAGGTCCACACTGCGTTACTGCTTCCTTCAGCGGTATCTGTCCAATACGTGACTCCATTCGTGCCACTGAAATGAACGCTATCCGTCGTCCTCCGATACAGTATACGTCAGCATCCCGTTGCCAATGGATACGTCTGACGGAGGCACTAATGCGGTGTGGACCTAGCCTTATTTTCAAGCATTTTTATAGTTGTGTTTTTTTTCGCCATTTTCTGTGTGTGTTTTATGGGCGTTTATGTGTGATGTTAGGAACTGCAAGAAGACTGCGCATATTTTCTTCAAAATAAGTAGAATAGATTTTTTTTACAGCCATAATTATGTCCTTAAAAAACAACACATTTTAACTGCGTTTTCACAAATGACGGACATAAAACGTGTTGTGAGGTATAGACAGGAAGACACTTTAAAACTGTGGTGACTGTGCCTTTAAGAAGAGTGCAGCGTTTCCACACCAATTGCAAAACTACGACTCCCAGCATGCCCGGACAGCCTTTGGCTGTCCGGACATGCTGGGAGTCGTAGTTTTGCAACAGCTGGAGGCACCCTGGTTAGGAAACACTGCTCTACTACAGGCTGCCGTTCTATTTCACATGCAGTTCATACAGATGACGTAGTAGAAGATCGACAAGTTTCTTATCTTTTCGTAACAGTATTCCCGCCCATAGGCGGAACAACTTATTGCCATGGCAACCCCTAGCCAATCCCGCTCAGACCACGCGCATGGCTCGAGAGTTAGTCGCACTTGATTGGCTGAGGGGAGGCGCGGTCTGTCGATTCCGCTTCCGATTGGCTCTTGCTGCTGGTGACAGTATAGGAAGAGGAGCGATGGGGAGATGATTGTAATTAAAGGGACAGTGACCTGGATTTGTAGTCCCAGGGACAGAGCTGCAGGTAGGTGTGTGTGAGTGATAGAGGCCTGTGGTGTGTAGAATGGTTCTATCAGGTTCTCTTCTTTCTTACATTCTTTCAACCTCGTCCTTTATAATAACCTACAAGGGATAGTGATTATTGAGTAACTTGTGTGCAAAACTACAACTCCCAGCATGCCCAGTGTAGTACTTTTACAGAAGTTGAAGTAGTGCTGGGCGGTATACCGGTTCATACCGAATACCGGTGTATTTTTTATTTAATTTTTAATGATAGGAATTTTTCATATACCACAATACCAGTGATTGTTTACCCTGTTGGGGATGGCGGGCGTACCTGTACGCCTTCTGCCCACTCCCTTCCTATAATGCGGGGCCACGCCTTGGCCCTGCATCATAGTGGGTCAGGCCCGTCACCTATAAAAGGCTGGGACCCGTGGCTAATAGCGCTCAGGACCGATCGCGGTGCCGTGCGCTATTAACCCTTTAGACGCAGTGAAAGCTAATCAGTGCTGGTTAGCTCAGTGGGTGGTTCGGGACCGCCGTGGTGAAATTGCGGCGACCCGAACAGCTGGAGGACTCTAGGAGGGTCCCTACCTTCCTCCTGCGTGTCCGATCGCCGAATGACTGCTCCGTGCCTGAGATCCAGGCAGGAGCAGTCAAGCGGCAGAATCATTGATCAATGTTATCCTATGGGATAACAATGATCAGGGTGTTCAGTGTTATAGCCCCCTATGGGGGTTATAACATGGAGAAAAAAAAGTTCATAAAGATCATTTAACCCTTCCCTAATAAAAGTCAGAATCACCCTCCTTTTCCCATTTTAAAAATTAAGTAAAATTAAAAATTCCCATTTAAGATAAATAAAAATACCGTTAAATACTGTGAAACCACCATAATTTTTAAAGATATATACGTGATATACATTTTTGGTATAACCGCCCAGCACTAAGTTGAAGGGACAGGTTGGCGATCGCCGCGTGACGAACTTCCATGTCTACCGATCCCATCCTGCAGACTGACAGTATTCTAGAAATATTCTTATCCAAACTTCCCCCTAGGTTCTCAGATTTTTATGGACATTCACCCCAAATGTAGTCATTCTAAAAGAATATTGCCGCAGGTCTGATCCAGTGTCCCCTGACCAAATAATCATATGTTTCCGCAGAAATGATTTTGCCAAAGGCTGTCCAGGCATGCTGGGAGTTGTAGTTTTCCCACCTTAGAAACCTTGCTATCTTCCTCTATAATGTATAATTCATCTGTTGAAGTATTAGTCCATCTGTGGCCTCTCATCCTATATGGATCTGATTGGTTATGACTATACGTACGTTATATAGCAAACAGTAAGTGTAGTAAGGCTGTTCTCTTCATTATTTAGTTGGTGTATAACGCGTACCTGTCATGTCACTAAAAAAAGATTATATTTGTAAGGCTACTTTCACTGCCGTTGTGCCCTGTCCAGAACGGCCGATAACCTCTTTTTTTGGCTCAAATCTCTCTGTTCTGCTGCTCACTCATTCTGAAACTGACTGCTCAGGAATAGGCTTGTGCTTGGCAAACACTGAGCACACCCTTACTCACCATGCAATCACTTCCTCCCTGAGTCTGCTGTGCTTGGTCTCTTCAACCAATCAATGCAGGCTGCTCTGTAACTCCCTCCTTTCTGTTTTCATACTGCAGGGCATGGCCGACTCCCCGCAGCGCGCGCACAAAGCGTTCAGAACTAAATGTTCTAACCGCAGGAGAAGGCCAGAACATAGTCACTAGTTAACAAATTTGGCACCATTAAGGCCTTTTTCACACAGCATAATGTCCGTACGGAATTCCACGCACGGACATTCTGCTGCAGCGGAGTCCTATTGATTTCAACAGGATTCTGCTGCACTGTGTACGCGGTGGAATTTCCGCAGCAGATGTTTCTGCCAAGGAAATTCTGTCTATTCTTTCTGCAGATTCAGGAATGCAGTGCCGTTTATGAGACTGCTCATTTCCATCAGTCCTAGTGCCTGTCGGATCATTCAAATGTGGTGAAATGCCCGCCCATATTTTCCAGGTAGCCTATGATAAAAGGCCTTGTTCACATTAGCATTAGGGCCTCTGTTGGGGCCGTCACGCCCCCTCCCATAGACTTGCATAGCGGGGTTGGGGGGTGACGTCACATGGGGGTGGAGTCGTGACGTCACGATACTCCGGCCCTGTGGTCGGCACCCGACAGTTTGTGAGCTGGCAGCGCGGCGTGAAGCTCAAAGAGGTGGGTGCTGAATGCAATACTGCGGGGGTCCTCAGCGGCAGGACCCCCCAGTCAGACATCTTATCCCTTATCCTTTGGATAGGAAATAAGATGTCTTAGGGCCGGAGTACTTCTTTAAGGAGACTTCCAAGCACAGGAATCTGAAACAGGTTGGAGCGCAACGGACACTGCGAGTCCTGACAGACCCCATTCACTTGAATAAGGTCCGTCAGAGATCCTGTAGTTTAATGGAGAATTTTTTTTTATTGTGCACAGAAATCGGACCCCTCCTACATAATATAGACCCAGCCATGGCCACTCACTAAATGTATCTTAAGAGCTCGAAGGTCATGAGCTCTTGGTATCTAGCAGCCTATAGTGCGGTCAGAGTCCCCTCTGATTGTAGATGGCGTTGATATAGTTTTTGTGTTACATCAAAGAAGGAAAGGGCAGAACTCTTTATATCCGGGCTCCCATCTAAACAGGTGAAGACGACACAGCGCCTCTCAACTGATTGCAGGTCGTCAAGGCTGTGTTCACACGCTGCCGATAATTAGCTCATGTGTTATTGCTGTGAAAAAATGTGCGCATTTTACTGCAATGTGCATAATAGCGCGCCATTTTTACCAGTCATTAGTGGAAAAAACAAGGTAATTAGCTGCCGTACCGCTAATTAGCTGCATTGTGTAAACATAGCCCAAATATGAGATTCATTGGGGTTGCCTTTAGTTAATACAATTAATGGAAAATCCCCTTTAAAGGGGTACTTTGCCCCTAGACATCTTATCCCCTATTCAAAGGATAGGGGGTAAGATGCCTGATTGCAGGGGTCCCGCCGCTGGGACCCCCGCGATCTCTCCTGCAGCACCCTGTGTCATCTGCTGCAAGGAGCGAACTTCACTCCGTGCCTGATGATGGGCGATACGGGGGCCGGAGTATTGTGACATCATGGCCCCGCCCCCTTATGATGTCACAGTCCGCCCCCTCAATGCAAGTCTATGGGGGGGGGGGGGGGAGTGGCAACTGTCACGTGCAATGTATTTGACAGGGGGAGGGAGCTCCTTCTGTCTATCTACAGCATCTCTCTTACCGGATCGGCTGTCAGGTTCACAGCAATCAGCTATTTCCATGCATTAAAATAGTTATCAGGGGACAAAACAAATCAGCAAATAAAGTAATAAATAAATAAATAAAAGAAAAAATACATTTTTATAAAATGTTATTGCAAAGGCCTTGTTAATACAGTGACCCCCCGACCTACTATGGCCCCGACATACAATCATTTCAACATACTATGGACTCTCAGAGGCAGCATCAACATATGATGCTTTTGTATGTCGGGGCCATCGCATAAACGGCTATCCGGCAGCGCAGACTGCTTCAGCTGCCACCGGATAGCCGTTTACGGTGCCCCGTGTGGTCCGCTGACGATCACTTACCTGTCCTCGATCCTCCGGCGCGTCCTCTTCGGGATCCCCTTCATCGTCGGCGCTCTCCATCCTAGTCATCACGTCGCTGCGCACGCTGTCCCATCATCCAATAGGAGCGGTGTGCG
Source organism: Hyla sarda (assembly GCF_029499605.1). Classification (NCBI taxonomy): domain Eukaryota; kingdom Metazoa; phylum Chordata; class Amphibia; order Anura; family Hylidae; genus Hyla; species Hyla sarda. Next base: position 256,285,771 of record NC_079194.1, on the reverse strand, counting down.
TAGAGATGTGATGGCGGCGACGGAGAGCGAGGATGCGGGGAAGCAGAGGCCTTGCTGGAGCATCGGGGACACCCCGGGGACAGGGTGACAGCGATGGAAGGCGACATCCAGGGCAGCGGTGACGAGCGGTGACGGTCCGGAGCGGCGGGGACATGTGAGTATAACCTCCAATACCAGTGGTCTTCAACCTGTGGACCTCCAGATGTTGCAAAACTACAACACCCAGGCTGTCCGGGCATGCTGGGTGTTGTAGTTTTGCAACATCTGGAGGTCCGCAGGTTGTAGACTACTGTCCTATACTTTACATTGCAGGATCCCTCAACATACGATGGTTTCAACAAACGATGGTCCATTTGGAACGGATTACTATCGTATGTTGAGGGACCACTGTACTGTGTATCTGCAGTATGTTCGAGGTATCTGCAGCTTTAAAAAAGGGAACCGACGTAAACTGCAGCATCCCCATTCATTTCAATGGCCGAACGGAGTCGCCAAGTGAGTCCATTAGGGACACTTCTTGCTAGTATACGCTAATTTGGACACAGAAGAGCAGCAGACCATAAGCTATTGTGCCAAATTGGCGTAAACAAGCGGGAAGCTTCCCTTATGGACTCACTAGGTGATTTCATATGATTGGGGTCACTACAGTATATGTCAGCATCCTTTTCATCAATGATGGATGTATTGGTTGGGAGCGGGTGCTTATTCCTTAAACATGTTACAGACAGCTGCACGTCACTGCACAGATTCTGGGAAGAAGTGTGATGGATTGGAGAAGTCTTCATAATCCGGGGAGAAAAAAGGGAGCGTGAACTACTCAGATTAGAGAAGGTGTCATTGTGGGTCACTTGATTTAAAGGGGTACTCCGCCCCTGGCATCTTATCCCCTATCCAAAGGATAGGGGATAAGATGTCAGATTGCCGCGGTCCCGCTGCTGGGGACCCCGGAGATCACTGCTGCGGCACCCCGATATCATTACTGCGCAGAGCGAGTTCGCTCTGTGCGTAATGACGGGCGATACAGGGGCCATAGCAGCGTGACGTCATGGCTCCACCCCTCATGACATCACGGCCCGTCCCCTTAATGCAAGTCTATGGCAGGGGGCGTGATGACCGCCACGCCCCCTCCCATAGACTTGTATTGACGTCATCACAAGGGGCGGAGCCGTGACGTAACGATGCTCTGGCCCCTGTATTGCCCGTCATTACGTACAGAGCGATCTCGCTCTGCGCAGTAATGATAGCGCGGTGCTGCAGCAGCGATCCCCGGGGTCCCCAGCAGCGGGACCCTGGCGATCTGACATCTTATCCCCTATCCAAAGGATGTCTAGGGGCGGAGTACCCCTTTAACTGTATGTATACAGATGATGACATATCTAGAAAAAGATGGGTGTCAATGCCAGATAACCGAAATAAGGGCATACTGGTGAACGATGAAAAGGTGCTTGTTTTGGATTTTTGATTGATTAATTTTTTTATTATTATTCTAGTAAATAACAAAAGATGGTGAACAAGATAAAAACTCCACGTACCAAAGAGCTTGAGTTTGGGGGATCCATTGGTAAGAGTGTATGACCCTCTGTAAGAGGATTGCATGACACTGCAGTATTACAGAAATACTTATATTTATATGTCTTCTCTTCCCTGTCTATAGGGGCCATACTGCTATTGGTAGTCCTGCCTGGAACCGTCCTTTACCTCCTTCTCACATGTAGTACAGATGATGCCAGTGTGTTCCAGCTGCCAGGTCCTCTTCCCTCGCTGCAATCTTTGTGGAACCCATTTGCTTTATTGCTGCTGCTCTGCTGGATGACACTGCAGGCGGTGCTATATATGTTGCCTATGGGAGCAGTACGTAATTTGTTTCTTTTATTTTTTTTTTTGGGGGGGGGGGGGCGGCGGTGGTTCTAACAACAATGACAGACACCGTTCTGGTGAATGCTAAATATACTCTCCAATCACAAACCTCAAATTAGGGTCCTGTACTGCTCTTTCTGGAGCTTTAAAGAGTAGCTATCACTAACTTAAATTAGTGAGGCGCGACTTCATCTGAAGCCTGGCCGGGGCTCGCTTCCGCCCGTCTCCTCTCTCTCGTGCAGCTCGCTCGAATTCAATGAATGAGAAGAGAGAGATGCAGGGGGGCGGGGATATTTAAATTTCACGTGCCGCGAAGGAAACAGGCAGAGAGCGAGCACAGTGCGCGCGGCACGCAAAATTTAAATATCCCCGCCCCCCTGCATCTCCCTTTCCTCATTCATGTGAACGCGCATTCCGGAACACGCTGTGCCCGGCCAGCGTTGGTCCGAACGTGAACAACGTTAGGGGGAGAAAAGTAATCCTGAGCCATATAGGGTGACACCTAGTGGCCAGGTTTTCAAATGTAAAAAACACATGTATAACATGATTTATTTTAAATAAAATATATTACAATTGTTTTTCTTTTTACATAATCTATTTAATAAAAATATTTTTTTAATGAGAGTACCCATTTAACAGTCAGTATAGTAGGGATCTGAATGATGGCTAGAGAAAAAACAAATGCAGCACTGATACATAATGGTCTATTCATACTGGCATCTAGATCACCAGTGTCTCCGATTGTTGCCCAATGACACATACATAGAGCAGTGTGGAAATAATATGGATTTGTCTCTCCCCCCCACACACACAGATATTTTTCTTTTTTTTTTCTTTTTTAATTATCATTTGAATTTCTAATAATGTTCTCAATTATATCAAATAATTATATAGCAATGATGTCATTTCAGATTGCTGAAGGAATCACTTTGAGAGATAATACCCGTCTGAAATATAAAATTAATGGTAAGTTGTAAAGGTAACTATAAAGGAGATTTGTCTCCTAGTCAGCAGAAATGGGTTTTAGTCAATATGTTTTGTTCTGCATCTGGGTCTATAAAACTGGATACAAAAGTAGTTTAAAGAGGACCTGTGGCCTGATATATAATCTGTCATTAAAGGAAATCTGTCATCAGTGTCACCTCTACTAACCAGTCGGTACAGACAGACAGTGCAGGTGACACTGATGACAATGGTGTCACCCCAGTGTCCCGTTCCGAGCTGTCGTTCTTCGGCAATCCTCTTCGGTATCTTCAGCTCCGGGCCCGACTTGGAGCATGGGCGGAGCTTAGTGACATCAAACAGCGGGACCCAGCAGAGAACAGCAGCGGTGATGTCACTAAGCCCCACCCATAGTCAGGCCCGGAGGTGAAGTTACCTAAGAGGATTGCCGGAGAACGACCGCATGGAATGGGACCAGGAAAGCACCATTGTCCTCAATGTCACCTGCACTACCTGTCTGTACTGAAAGGTTAGTGCAGGGGATACTGATGTCAGATTTCCTTATGAAGTAGTTATCCAGGAATAGAAAAACAGAGATAATTTCTTTCAAAAATAACTCCACTTCTGTCCCCAGGTTGTGTGTTTAATTACAACTTTGCTCTATTCACTTCAATAGAACTGAGCTGCAGAACCACACCCAACCTGGAGACAGATGCGGCACGGTTTTTGAAAGAAATTAGCTCTGTATTTCTGTTTCTGGATAGTCCCTTTAAATAGCTTACTGTGCCCTGATCACACACCTTTTTACATCTTCTTGATACGACTTCCCGTTACTGAGATATGTGAGTTTATATTTTATCTGACAAATCCAGGAATCAGTCAGATGGGCGTGAACTTAATTTTAATAATGAGTGATGGGCGGGATTATACAGTCATGGGGTGAAAATAATTTACATAGAGGGGTATATATGTGTAATACACACCCACTGACTGTATAATCTCGCCCATCACTTTGTCACCAAACAAAACTTTTAATATATTGTTCCTTATGTAATTATAAGACACTTTGCTATTTACTTGCTGTTAAAATTCTCAACCGTTATATATTTTTAACCCCTTAAGGACCAAGCGTCCTTTCATTTTTTCCTCATCACCTTTTAAAAATCATAACCCTTTAAATTTTGCACCTAAAAAACCATATGATGGCTTTTTTTTTGTGCCACCAATTCTACTTTACCCAAAAATCTACAGGAATGGAAAAAAAAATCATTGCACGACAAAATTGAAGAAAAAACGCCATTTTGTAAATTCTGGGGGCTTCCGTTTCTACTGATATGTAGGTTTGATTTTATGTTACTTCTGGAAAAAATCATAACTATATTCACAAAAACGAATACATTTAAAATTGTCCTGTTCTGACCCCTATAACTTTATTTTTTTTGCATATGGGGCTGTATGAGGACTCATATTTTGCGCTGTGATCTGAAGTTTTAATCGGTACCATTTTTGTTTGGATTGGACTTTTTGATCGCTTTTTGTTCATTTTTATGGTATAAAAAGTGATCAAAAATACACTATTTTGGACTTTGGAATTTTTTTGCGCGTACACCATTGACCGTGCGGTTTATTTTACTATATATTTTTATAGTTCGGACATTTACGCACGCGGCAATACCACATATGTTTATTTTTATTATGTTTATATATTTTTTATATGTAATTTGGGAAAAGGGGTTATGTGTGTGTGTGTTTTTTTAAACTTTGTTTTTAAACTTTTTTTTTTTTTACACTTTTAGTCCCCTTAGGGGACTTTTAGGAGGAATCATTTGATTCCTCATACAGATCAATGTGGTTCCATAAAACCACATTGACCTGTGTGCTCTGCGCTCAAATGATAAAGCCTGGCCCTGCCAGGCTTTATAATTCTCAGCGCAGGAGCCGGCATTGAAGGAGAGGTAAGCCCTCCGGCTACCTCAGCATTAGATCGCTGTGGGGGGGGCGATCCACCAGGGACTGGATAAAGGCACCTTTAGCCGCCACTGTCAGCTTTGACAGCGGCGATGTAAAGGGTTAGTAGCCGGCCGCTGCGATCGCCGCATGTCGGCTATTAACGCCGACCGCAGCTACAGGAGTCGGCTGGGGGACGGCCGGTATGACGCATGTTTGAGGCGGGAGCCTGCGCCATACCCTGTTAACGGCACATGGACGAGTATACACGTCCATGGTCGTTAACAGGTTAATGTGATTGAAAAAATGGCCTCTAGGTGGCTTTGTTATGTTTCCTGCCGCAAGTCAAACAGTTAGTTTGGTCTTCTTCCGGCCTAGTAGGAGACCAAACTCAGGAAGTGCGTGCGGGGCATGGCGAGGCACAGCTCTCGTAGGCTTCAGTGATGTTGCGCCTGCTGGGGAACGCCCACTTTCTCCTGCCGGCAGACATTTTTTTTAAGGACAGAAGGGGTGTTAGGAGTAGTTAGGAAACATAATCTGAGTTAGTTTACAAAATTTGGTTGGATGACAGGTTTTTTTAACCCCTTCCCGACCCAGGACGTACCAGTACCTCCTGGGTCCTCTTCCTTTCTATAATGCGGGGCCACGGCCGGGACCTGTGGCTAATAGCGCACGGCACTGATTGCTGTGCTGCGCGCTACTAACCTTTTAGACGCGGCGTTCAAAGTTGATCGCCACATCTAAAGTGAAAACTAATCAGTGCCGTTTAGCTCAGTGGGCTGCTCGGGACCGCTGCAATTTTACCGCAGTGTCCCGAACAGCTGGAGGACACGAGGAGGGTCCCTTATCTTCCTCCTGGTGTCCGATCGCCGAATGACTGCTCAGTGCATGAGATCCAGGCATAAGCATTCAAGCGGCAGAATCATTGTTATCCTATGAGATAACAATGATCAGTGTAAAAGATCAGTGTGTGCAGTGTTATAGCCCCCTATAGGAGCTATAACATTGCAAAAAAAGTGAAAAAAAAGTTAATAAAGATCATTTAACCCCTTCCCTAATAAAAGTTTGAATCGCTCCCCTTTTCCCATAAAAAAAAATGTAAATAAAAATAAACATGTGGTATTGTCGCGTGCGGAAATGTCCGAATTATAAAAATATATAACTAATTAAACCGCACGGTCAATGGCGTAGGCGCAAACAAATTCAGAAGTCCAAAATAGTGTCTTTTTGGTCACTTTTTATATCATGAAAAAGTGATCAAAAAGTCCAAACAATATAAAAATGATACTGATAAAAACTTCAGATCACGGCGCAAGAAATAAAAAAGTTATAGGGGTCAGAAAATGACAATTTCAAACATATAAATTTTCCTCCATGTAGTTATGATTTTTTCCACAAGTACAACAAAATCAAACCTATATAAGTAGGTATCATTTTAATCGTAAGGACCTACAGAATAAGGAGAAGGTGCGAAAAATGTACTGCGTAGAAACGGAAGCCCCCAAAAGTTAAAAATTTTGTTTTTTCTTCAATTTTGTCGCACAATTATTTTTTTTCCCGTTTTGCCGTACATTTTTGGGTAAAATGACTGATATCATTACAAAGTAGAATTGGTGGCGCAAATAATAAGCCATCATATGGATTTTTAGGCGCAACATTGAAAGAGTTATGATTTTTTAAAGGTAAGGAGGAAAAAATGAAAGTGCAAAAATGGAAAAACCCTGGGTCATGAAGGGGTTAAGTTCCCACCAATCTGATTAATTCCATGAATTGTCAGACTAACTATAACCAACATATCTCTGAACTGTAAGGGTGTATCATAAAGCTTTAAACAGGTGTGTGATCAGGGCACCCCAATCTATTTAATAATATTTTTGGGGCTGGCCACAGCTCCTTTTTAACAATTAAAGGGGTGTTCTAGACATTAACATGAGGGGTAAATAAAGATGACTTGTCAGATCATATGTATTTACTAAATAAAAATGCACACAATATCCAATTTGAGCCAATGTATGTTAACCCCTAGTCAAGTTGTTCTGATTTTTGTGTCTTTTGGCAGCTTTTTATGCGTTCCTGGTAAGTGCCATCCTGGCAGGCGTTGCAGTAATGGTCAAGTTACCCCTTTCTTATGTTTATGACCACTTCATGGAGTTTGCTGTTGCCGCAGCAATCCTGTCTTTGGCTCTCAGCATCTTCCTTTACATCAAGTCCTTGGCAGCACCAGAGTCTGCATTGGCACCAGGTGGCAATTCAGGTAATGTTGCCTTATAGTGTACCTGTCATATCATAGAAAAAAATAATGCTTATACGTGTTACTCACTAGATCATGCAGGTTCTCTTACATGTAATTTTTGTGTCTAGCTTCTGTATTTGGCTCACAAAGCCCTCTGTTCTGCTGCTCACTTATTCTGAATTGCACTGCTCAGGGAGGGGAATATTCTAGGCATGCAACGAGCTCGCCCTCACTCACCGTGCATTCACTTCCTCCCTGAGTCTGCTGACAAGAGTCTGATAGACAGCATAGGAGTGAACACAGGGGAGTACTAGTCCTGTCCTCACTTCCCGTGCTCCAACTAGGACAAAGATGATGCTGCAGCCGGACAGGATTATGTTCTGAATGGTATGGGGACGCCTATTGGCCTTTAATTATAGGCCATGATTTCTATAAGAAAGGTTAATGTTTTGCCAAGATATATAAGGCACACAAAAATCTGACAGTGCCCATTTAACCCTAAAGAATGAGAATGGAAAGAACATAATCACACAGCAGACCTGTCACACAGCTAAAACACATTAAAGGGGTACATTTTATCCCCTATCCTTATATAGGGGATAAGATGTCTAGGGGCGGAGTACCCTATGTTCACATGTGGAATTGGAATATTGTGGCAGAATTTATAGGTTCTCAGAACACACAATTCTGCCAAAATCCAAGCCCCATTGACTTCAATGGGATTCCGCTATGGATTTCTGCAAAATATAAGACTGCGCATGTATATATATTTTTTTGCGGAATGCAGAAATTGGAATTTCCGCGGCAGAATCCCTGCAGTGGAAATTCCGCTGTCCGAATGAGACTGTGGAATCCCATTGAAATCAGTGGGGAGTAAATATTCGAGGAATTCTTCACAGAAATTCCACCTTGTGAACATGGCTTCAAGGGAAATCTGTCAAGACATTCCTGCTGCCTGAACCAAGGGTTAAATACTTCAGTCTCTTTGTCTAATGTACGGCACACGCACATATAAACTACATGTAATAAACCATTTCTTTCTTAGTTTTTGCAAAATGATTTACTAGATCCTATGGTCACAAGAAAGTATTTTCAAGACGACAATTGAACAGCAGCAGAGATTATTTTTAAGATTACGGAGTATTGTTCCTAAGGGGGACCAGATCTTCCAAAGGGGGACCAGGCGTTTTTTCTGGCATTTTTTTAATACCTAAAGACGCAGGACAAAAAAATCAAGTGGAGACTTAGCCTAAGGAGGATCCAGGGAAAGTGGAAGCCAACCTCAGCATTAGATTCATTAACTCTTAACTTTCCAGACTCTAACCGTGTTTCCCAACCAGGGTGCCTTCAGTTGTTGCAAAACTACAACTTCCGGCATGTTGGGAGTTGTAGTTTTGCAACAGCTGGAGGCACCCTGGTTGGGAAACACTTCTCTAAAATAAAGTGAGTCCCATAAATCCTCCTCCCATCATGCCTGGGAAAACAGATGAATTATGTAGAATATATATTGCCTGATTCTTCCAGAATATTGTACCTGTCGTGATCTTGATACATTTTTTATTCCTCCCAGCTCCTATCATGATAGACCACCCCCTGCCTTTATTTTTATAATTTTTTTAGTTTTCTTCCTTGATATTGTGCTACATATTCTGCTCAGTCTCAGTCAGCTCCATAGACTGGGAAGGGGCATTACCCAGTATGTGTCACCTCATCTGAAGCGATGCTGGGGAGAACTTCTGTCCTCTCTCTCTGCTATGTTGTTCTGAACATACAGCCTAGAGCTGTACATTGGTGATGAGCTGTGATTGGCTGAGACAGCTCCCTCCCCAGCTCTGAACTCTAACTGAACTCTACTCCTGGAACCAATTAATATTGTAACTTGAGGGACCACTGTATTTGTTTAACAATTTTATTTTCATCCTTTAATTTTATTTTTAATTTTTTTTAGGAAATCCCTTATATGACTTTTTCATTGGGCATGAACTGAACCCTCGTATTGGCTCATTTGACCTGAAGTATTTTTGTGAACTTCGTCCCGGACTCATCGGTTGGGTGAGAATTCTTTCAGTAACCTTGGTGTCAGACTGAGTTATCATTTGGAGCTTGTAGTTATAGAACAACTGACCTGGAAAGTCCTTTTTTAGTAGCTACTTTCTACATAGACCCTGATGCAAAAAATATATATATAAACCCTATACTTGTCTTCCTCTGCTGAAGCTGATTCCATTGCACACAGCCAACGCCTGCCCAGCCAATCAGTGGCCGTGTCAGTGTCCCACCTCAGCCGCTGATTGGCTGAGCAGGCAGTGCACGTGTTGACCACAAACAGAAGAATTGCTTTGCAATGGGACCAGCTCCGGTAGAATGGGGGCGGTTTTACACCAGGCTGAACACATTTGTAGTAAAAAAAAAAAAAAGTACACAAAATCCCCTTTTATCAAAATAGTGCTCGATAATAATCCATATCCAGTAGTGTCCATAGAACAGAAGGGTCCCCATAATGTGGTTCCCATCTGGTACTGGTTGCTAGAGATGAACGAACTTACAGTAAATTCGATTCGTCACGAACTTCTCGGCTCGGCAGTTGATGACTTATCCTGCATAAATTAGTTCAGCTTTCAGGTGCTCCGGTGGGCTGGAAAAGGTGGATACAGTCCTAGGAGACTCTTTCCTAGGACTGTATCCACCTTTTCCAGCCCACCGGAGCACCTGAAAGCTGAACTAATTTACGCAGGATAAGTCATCAACTGCCGAGCCGAGAAGTTTGTGACAAATCGAATTTACTGAAAGTTCGCTCATCTCTACTGGTTGCCTTCACACACCTAACCACCTTGGACAGAAAGACCTCATTTCAATTTACCTACAATCTCCTTTCCATTATTGTTGGGTTGATTTCCCATCATTAACTGATTTGATCTACAAAAGTTATTTTAGTTTAAAGGGGTACTCCGCGGGAAAAAAAAAATGTTTAATCAACTGGTGCCAGAAAGTTAAACAGATTTGTAAATTACTTCTATTAAAAAATCTCAGTCCTTCCAGTACTTATTAGCTGCTGAATACTACAGAGGAAATTCTTTTCTTTTTGGAACACAGTGCTCTCTGCTGTCACCTCTGTCCATTTTAGGAACTGTCCAGAGCAGTATATGTTTGCTATGGGGATTTTCGTCTACTCTGGACAGTTCTTAAAATGGACAGAGATGTCAGCAGAGAGCACTGTGCTCGTGATGTCAGCAGACAGCTCTGTGTTCCAAAAAGAAAATAATTTCCTCTGTAGTATTCAGCAGCTAACAAGTACTGGAAGGATTAAGATTTTTTTTTTATAGAAGTAATTTACAAATCTGTTTAACTTTCTGGCACCAGTTGATAAAAAAAAAAAAACTTTTCCACTAGAGTACCCCTTTAACCCGTTAGGAATTTAGTTTACTCCTCTGACACTTTATGTTCCTTTCCAGTGTTTGATCAACCTGTGCTTCCTGATGAAGGATATTGAGCTCCGTGGCTCCCCCTCCCTCTCCGTGATTTTGGTGTGTGGATTCCAGGCTCTTTACGTCGTTGACGCTCTATGGCACGAGGTCAGCATCACTTGTTATATCATTTTGTCATGTTTCTATACAGACCATAACTGATGGCAGCAAAGTAGGAAGCTTCTTGTGTGTGTTCACCCAAATGATGTTATGTTTTCTGTCACTAGGAAGCAATTCTCACCACCATGGATATTGTACATGATGGATTTGGTTTCATGTTGGCTTTTGGGGATCTGTGCTGGGTCCCATTCACATATTCACTACAAGCGTACTTCTTAGTCCGCCATCCCCAGGAATTGAGCACTCTGGCTGCCTTTGGCATTGTCCTTCTCAATGGTATGAACACCTTTTTCCTTCCTAGAAAGTTCTATTATGATGTCTCACATTGTCATGTTTCACTGATGATTGATATTAACCCATTGGTGCCATGTGTCTTACATTTAAAGCACTGGCACTAGGTGTTTTTAAGCATTACTGACAATTCTAAAAAAAAAATTTGTACATGCCACATGAACACATCAGCGGTCCTGATGGGCGCTGAGACTCCAACCAATCCCTAGATATAGCTATGAGAAACGTGTAGCTATATTCCTCATTTCCCAGCTTCCCAAAGGTCGCACTCACTGCAATTAGACACTTAACTTGTGGATAGGGGATACGGTTGTATCGCTGGAATACCCCTTTAAATTGATGCCTAAACTGTAGAATTTCACATTGTACGTTTCTTTAGGTTTGGGTTACTTTTTTTGCATACCTTTTATCTACACAAATACAATAAAACCTCTCCACCTCTTTGAGAAGACCACCCCTTATTCAGACTAGATTTTGTGCCCTGGATTTTCAGTCCACCATATATTATGCATAGTGGCCATCTTTCAAAGAAGATCACCCCCCCCCCCCCCCCACATAGAAAAGCAGTTTTGAATGGTCTTCTCAAAGAGGTTTTACTGTATTCGGTTTTATTCGCTTTGATCTAATTCAGTTCCTTACATTCTGGCAGCTCTTGGATACATCATTTTCCGAGGGTCTAACTCACAGAAAAATGCTTTCCGAAGAAATCCTTCAGATCCAAGTGTGGCTGGTAAGAGAAGAAAAAAGAATGTCTAATACAGTGTTTCCCAACCAGCGTGCCTCCAGATGTTGCAAAACTACAACTCCCATCCTGCCTGGACAGCCTTTGGCAGTCCAGGCATGCTGGGAGTTGTAGTTTTGCAACACCTGGAGGCACCGTGGTTGGGAAACACTGGTCTAATATATATCTTTTGTCCAGTCTTTTTTTTGCTTTAAAGAGAAATGCAGGAAGCGAACAGTGCTGACTGAGTCCACCTTACAGTCTGTTCGCTTTGTTTCTTTAAGTGTACCTCTAATGAAAGTTTGACAAATGACTCATGTATGTATCGTGCATGTATTTCAAATTCGGTGCCTACCGTATATACTCGAGTGTAAGCCGAGGCCCCTAATTTTACCCCAAAAACCCAGGAAAAGTTATTGACTCGACTATAAGCCTAGGGTGGGAAATACATCATCCCCTCCCATGTCATCATCCCCCCCCCCTTCATCATCACCGCCTGTCAACCCCTTCATCAGTGGTCTTCAACCTGCGGACCTCCAGATGTTGCAAAACTAAAACTCGCAGCATGCCCGGACAGCCATCGGCTGTCTGGGCATGCTAGGTGTTGTAGTTTTGAAACCTCTGGAGGTCCGCAGGTTGAAGACCACTGCGGCCTTCGTCATCATCCACCCCCCCCCCCCCCTTTTGTTTTGTACTCGCCTCCCCTCGGCGGGAAGTTAGGGTGAGCTGGTCCAGGCCATCTATGCTGCAGGGACCGTCCGGTGGGGAGGGTTAGTCGTTGCAGGCTGTCCATTTTCAGTGCGGGGGGGGGGGCCTCTTCTCCGCGCTTCGGGCCCAGCCCCAGACTAGTGACGTTGCCTTGACAATGACACACAGGGACGTTGCGCATGAACTGGGAGTTGTAGTTTTGCAACATCTGGAGGTCTACAGGTTGAAGACCACTGATGAAGGGATTGACAGGCGGAGAGTTCACTCGAGTACAAGCCGAGGGGGGGGCGTTTTCAGCACGAAAAATTGTGCTGAAAAACTCTGCTTATACTCGAGTATATACGGTAAATTCTAGCGCATATTGCTTGTCTATGAGACAGAGCTTCCTGCTCCGTGTCTAGTGCGCAACCCAGCATAATTCTGTTTTACGGCACTGGGTCTGGAGACAGCTGCTATAGAGACGAAGTGGGAAGCACCTTCTTACAATGCAGGCGGGGCGCGGGAGAAGGGTGCCCTCTTCAGTAAGATTGTAGGCGTGCCAGAGCATGTATTTATACAGATCCCGTTAAAGGGGTATTCCAGGAAAAAACTTTTATATATAATATATATATATATATATATATATATATATATATATATATATATATATATATAACTGGCTCCAGAAAGTTAAACAGATTTGTAAATTACTTCTATTAAAAAATCTTAATCCTTTCAGTACTTATGAGCTGCTGAAGTTAAGGTTGTTCTTTTCTGTCTAAATCCTCTCTGATGACACCTGTCTCAGGAAACGCCCAGTTTAGAAGCAAATCCCCATAGCAAACCTCTTATAAACTGGGCGTTTCCCGAGACAGGTGTCATCAGAGAGGATTTAGACAGAAAATAACAACCTTAACTTCAGAAGCTCATAAGTACTGAAAGGATTAAGATTTTTTAATAGAAGTAATTTACAAATCTGTTTAACTTTCTGGAGCCAGTTGATATATATATATATATATATATATAAAAGTTTTTTCCTGGATAACCCCTTTAAACTCCTTCATAGTTCATATGCAGTAAGCTTTGCGTATAGGCTGCAAGTTAACACACTACAGTTCTGTGAAGGGGCACAGGGCATGCGGAGCTCTATCATAAAAACAGATCTCTTTCCCTAGGGTCTGTTCCTATAGGGTATAGTCAATTTTCTGTGACTGTTTCATTCGCTTGAACTGAGCCTGCAGCCAATCACTACCCACAAACGTGACTTCTGTAGCCAATGATTATCAGCAGCAGTCACATGCCCCATACCAGTAAGGATTAGGACAGTGATAGAACAGGATCAATTGAGAATTTAGTTATTTGTTTTAATCTTTAGGCAATAAAAATGTAATTGCCAGACAACTTCTTTTAACCCCTTAGTCATCAAGCCAATTTGGGCCTTGCTGCTCAAACCATATTTTTTCATTGTCGCATTGTAACAGCTAACTTGCTATAGCTGCAAAAGGGCTTAATTTTTGTGGAACAAGTTGTACTTTTTAATTAAACCATTTTGGGGTTCATATAACTTGATAAATAGTTTTTTTTGGGGGGGAATGAAGAAAAAAATTATTTTTTTTTAAATAAAATTATTCTATTGTATGGGACAGTTTGATTTACAGCGATACCAAATTAGTATAGGTTTAATAGTTTGGCAAAATATAAACTTTTTTTGTGTGTATGTTTTACTGGTATCAACCTTTTTTTATTGTTTGTTTATTTTTTTACATTATTTTATTAAACTTTATTTTCGCCTAGTCCCACTAGTATAATTCACTACTACTGTAGTGCAGAGTATTATGCATGTCAACACTATGCTGACAGGCAATCTATACAGCCACGGCTGTATACAGGCTTTTCCATACAGGCTTTGGGTCCTTCAAAAGGACCCCAGCTGACATGGTGATTGGTCTACATGTTGTCCCCAGGCTGCAGATTAGGTAGAACACTTTAGTCCCTTACATGTCACGATCATGTTTTGATTGCGGCATGTAATGGGTGAAACCACCTGAAACAGCTGTGATTCTGTCAGCGTGGCTCCCACGATCCTGGGAAAGAGCAATCAGGATGCTGCCGTCTAAAGATGTCAGCCAGGCATAAGGCCCTCTTAGTGACAGTTTATAGACGATAGGCAGTCACTAAGGGGTTAAAATGGTAGAAGATAAATTAGTTTTCTAGGCTTAGGCTTCATGCAGCCTTTTTGTAACCAAGATAGTAGCTGGAACATTCCAGTCAGTCCATAGTGATCCGTATATCAGTCATAGGTACATGTTACCTTTAAGGGACTGTCACGTGACTTTGAAGTTGTACTTGTATGACTCGTATCTCCATGTCTTGAAGTTTGTGCATTTAGCGTTATAAAACTTTCCAGTACCGAAAGACTACATGCAAAAATATCCAGGTGAGAACTGTATGCTTTGTATTCTGATGGTAGATGAATAGGTGTATCTGCTAAAGAGAGATGACAAATGACCTGAATACGTAGGTGAACAATGCTTTATACCATTTGGAGATCATATGCATTCAGGTGTAAAAGGGGTACTCCGGGGAAAACTTTTTTTTTTTTAAATCCACTGGTGCCAAAAATGTAAACAGATTTGTAAATTACTTCTATTAAAAAATCTTAATTCTTCCTGTACTTATTAGCTGCTGAATACTACAGTGGAAATTCTTTTTTTGAAACACAGAGCTGTCTGCTGACATCACGAGCACAGTGCTCTCTGCTGACATCTCTGTCCAATTTAGGATCTTTCCAGAGTAAAAAGAAATCACCATAGCAAACATATGCTGCTCTGGACAGTACCCAAAATGGACAGAGATGTCAGCAGAGAGCACTGTGCTCGTGATGTCAGCAGACAGCTCTGTGTTTCAAAAAGAAAAGAATTTCCTCTGTACCATTCAGCAGCTAATAAGTACTGGAAGGATTAAGATTTTTTAATAGAAGTCATTTACAAATCTGTTTAACATTCTGGCACCAGTTGCTTTTTTTTTTTTTTTTTTTTCACCGGAGTACTCCTTTAAGGGTGTAGCGCATCCACAGCATTTTTTTCTGTGCTACGGGAAATCCACTGTGGATTCTGCTATGAGGGCTACCCCGCCGTATCCTTGTGTGTGCAGTAAGGTTTAGTTTGCAGCCAACCATTGGACTTGGTGGTCATGTAAAAGCGCATGTGCACGTGACCACTGATTGGCTGCAGGTTCCTGGGCACAGTGTTGTGGGGTGTTGTCAGGACACCCTAGAGCCATGGTGGTACTGGACAGTGGATGGAAGGGGAGCCTATATTTTAAACCTCTCCCTCCATCCCCTACTGCTGGGCAGTTTATTAGCCTGCAAAACTCCTTTTAGGCAAGCTAGATAATGAATAATGGTTGCCTGTTTTGTATTGCACTGACAGCACTTCTTCTATGAATTTTAGGGCTAGAAACCATCCCAACCGCAACAGGAAAGCGACTTCTTGTATCCGGATGGTGGGGTCTTGTTCGTCACCCAAATTACCTTGGAGATTTAATTATGGCTCTGGCCTGGTCACTACCATGCGGTGAGTCCCTGTCATACTAAAAAAAACTCACATAATAGAACATGTATTGGATTGAAGTCTTCTTTTAAAAAGTGAGCAGTAGATTAGTTTGACTGCACTACTATGACTTCACAACACCACGCGTACAATGCATTCAGAAAGTCTTCCGACCCTTTCACTTTTCCTTCTGTTTGAAAAAAAATTTCCCCCCCATCATTCCGCACTCAAAACTCCAAAATGAGAATTCGACAACAGAATTTTATGCTAAGAAAATGTTTGCACTTATATTAAAAAGGAGTAACTAAAATTTCACATGGACAAAAATATTCAGACCCTTTGTTAGGACAAAAGAAAACGATGATCCAGCACTTGGAAATGATAGCTTTATTGAAGATCACTTGACACCGTTAAAACCGACCATACCATCAGACACGTTTCGAGCGCATGCGCTCGAAACGCGTTTGATGGTATGGTCGGTTTTAACGGTGTCAAGTGATCTTCAATAAAGCTATCGTTTCCAAGTGCTGGATCGTAGTTTTCTTTTGCATACTGTGTGCCTTGCCAGACACAGATCCGTGCACTACATTCAAGTGGTGAGCTGGATTCCTTTTCTACCCTTTGTTAGGACCCCTGGAATTTAGCTCTAGTCTGCTCCCATTTCTCTTGATCATCTTTGAGGTGTTCCTGCACCTTTTATGAGAGGCACCTATGGTAAATTCAGATCATTTGATCTATATAAGGTCTGACAATGCATATCAGTGCAAAAAACAAGCAATGAGGTGGAAAGAACTACATGTAGAGCTCAGAGACAGGATTGTGTGGAAATTAAAGGGTCTGAAAAACTTTGATTGCATTGTATAGTGCCAAGTGCCCATTGGGAGGAAGCAGCGGCTTTTTACCTTCTTACGGCAATACACATGACTGCTCAGCCGATGTGTTTGACAGAGTAGGGTGAAAACTGACCTGCATGAGCATAACTATCTAGTTTAGTTGCAAGCAAAAGTGTCTATAGTCCAGCTCACTCCCTCAGCCCGTCGCGCCAAGACCGGCGTGGGCAGCACTGACTGGAATCAACGAACAAAGGCAAGGTGTCCAGCGCGAGTATCAGAAAGCAGGATGTTTATTCCAATAAAAGCTACAGAGACCAGGAGAACATGACAGGGTGACGCGTTTCGGTCCTAAGAACGGACCTTAGTCATAGGTATGACTAAGGTCCAGTCTTAGGACCGAAATGCGTCACCCTGTCATGTTCTCATGGTCTTTGTAGCTTTTATTGGAATAAACATCCTGCTTTCTGATACTCGCGCTGGACACCTTGCCTTTATCTAGTTTAGTGTTTCCCAACCAGGATACCTCCAGTCCAAACTAAAATTCCCAGCATGTCTTTCGGGCATGCTGGGAGTTCAAGTTTTGCAACAGCTGGAGGCTCCCTGGTGGGGAAACACTGATCTAGCTGTACGGGCAGCTTAAAGGATGTGATCTTTAGGCTATGAAGGAATTTCGGCAGCAGCAGAGTCCCATTAATCTCGCTGTTCTAGCTGGAAATTACTGTCACGGAAATTCAGATTCTGGTGTCCGCAGGATAGACGTGTATTCTTTCTGCGGACCCTGTACAGAAATGCATTTCCGATTGGTCCTAGTATTAGCATGTTCTGCCGGCGCTCCGATGTCCGCACAGATATTTTCGGTGTGGACATTCCCCCATGTGAACATAGTCTTACACTGAAATGTATAATCTAGAAGCCAAGGGTTAGTTACCACTTTACAAATACGTCTGGGTCCTACTTTTGAGCATTCGGGGCTTTTCCTGTACATTTTAACAATGTTTTACATATAATCTTATTGTCTCCCACAGGTCTCAGTCATATCTTACCCTATTTCTATGTTCTTTATTTCACTGGTCTCCTGGTTCACCGTGAGGCAAGAGATGAGCACCAGTGTCTGAAGAAGTATGGACTAGCCTGGCAGGAATACTGCAGAAGGGTTCCTTACAGGATATTCCCATATATCTATTGATTCATCCATCCACCATTGGGCACTGAACTAGAAAAGAAAACAGACACTGACTACTGTTTGCCAAGATGTACAATGTTGTAACATTCATTATGGAAGAAAAGTTTGATCTTATATGGGGGAGGGGGAATGGCTTTGGCTGCATTCAAATGATGTTCTTTCTTAGATTACTTACAGTTTACCACTGCTGTGTAATGGTAGTTCTTCAAATGATGGGTACGTTGATTTTAAACAATTTGCTGACTTTCATTTTTTTTTTATTTAAACTGAAGTGACCTCATGTATAGTCAGTAGCTTTACAGGATAATTTACAGAAACGTCTGCAACTGTCCTGAGTGGAGCTTATAGAAACTCATGTGTTTGGCAACAGAACAACCATATTCAGACGGACTGACATGGATTTCAGCAACTAATAATTAATGCAGCCCTAAAGGGGTTGTCTGGTGTTTAATGTTTTTGGCCTGATGGGATTTAAAAAAATAAAAAATAAAAAAAACCTTTACTCACTGACCCAATCCCCCCGCCACTGCTGTACTATCCGTTTAGCCAATCAGTGGCTGCTTTCCCATATAGAGGTAGAGACGCAGTGGGTACCGGACACTACTAGAACAGCAGTTGTGGGAGGATTGGACAGAGGACACAAAGAAAAAAATGGCTCTGAGCAGGTTCTGTATATTTGGGGCCAAGAACAGGATCAAAGCAGGTTTAATCCTTTCTAAAAGCTGATGGGATGTGATTCAGATCACAGTACAAAATATACAGCTCCCGTGCTGAGCCGTACTAAGGCTGCCTATATCTCAAATAATACCTGTTTATTGATCTGTACTATTATCCCCTTACACCCTTCCCTTCAATTCCCTGGTTGGACTTGATGGACGTATGTCTTTTTTCAACCGTACTAACTATGTAACGCATTTCACTGGAGGGCAATTTGTAAAAAAAAAAAAAAAAAAAAATGAATAAAAACCTTTTTTTTTAAACAAATTTTGGCATCAGTTTGACTGTATCTACACCTTAACCCCATAAGGACGCAAGTTTTTTCCGTTTTTGCATTTTAATTTTTTTCCTCATCACCTTCTAAAAATCATAACGCTTTCAATTTTACACATAAAATTCCATATTATGGCTTATTTTTTGCGCCACCAATTCTACTTTGCAGTGACATTAGTCTTTTTACCGAAAAAGCCACGGCTAAACAGAAAAAGTTAAATTGTGCGACAAAATTGAAGAAAAAAAAAGGCCTTTTGTAACGTTTGGAGGCTTCACCACATCAGTGGCTTTATCAAGGAATAGGGGCAAATGGCCATTTGCCCCTAGTCCTTGATAAAGCCACTGATGTGGTGAAACGTAGGACGGGCCATGTGTCAGTGATTTAAAAAAATTTCCACCACACTCTAAGAACAGTCAAATTAGGAAGTGGACTGCAGCCACATTACCTTCTAGTATGTAAATACGTAGCACCAGCAGTTGTCTGATTGCACATATACAATGCACTACTGTAGTGCAGGGTATTATGCCAGGCAATCTATACAGCCATGCCAGGGGCACAACTGTATGTAAGCACATCCATGGCAGACCTGGGAGCCTCTGTTGGACCCTGGTGATCATATCGCCGGGCTGCTCATGAGCCTCACAATATGTTACATGCTATGATCATGCCTGGACCGTGGCATGTAACAGGTTAAACTGACTGCTGGCAGTGATCGCAGGGCTCCAGCTGTCAGTGTGATCCCGGCACCAAGGCCCAGCCTGGTCAGTAGAACAGCAGCCTGGCCTAAAGCCCATTAGTGACATTTTGTAGTGAATTTGGGATTACGTTTTTACGTTAAACATATTTAAGAATATTTTTCTACATTTTCCATGTTACTGTCTATATTATAAAACTAATTTTCATTCTAGCAACTAGACCTAATAAGGTGACACTTCCTTCCAGCAGTGTCCTCCTTATCACAGACAGGATTACAATGACACTTTTATATAGATAAGACAGGATCAGGCCATTAAACAATAGACGATCGTCACATCTCACCTCCCTGGCTGCGCTCATAATAATGTACAAAAAAATTACAAATAAAAACAATGTTTCACCATCTGATTCTGAAAAAGGAAAAAACACAGGGGACACATTCCCTTTTAAAGGTTTTGTCCACCTTTCCAAGGTTTTTTTCTTTCTTTATGCATATAAAATGTAAGATAATCAACTTTACCTTGTGTCTTTATTAAAGGGGTACTCCGGTGGTCAACAAGTTTTTCCGTTTTTGACTTACCCTATTTGTTTTGTTTCATTTCTATTCTTGTTGTTTAGCCTATTCTATTTCCGTTCTTTGTTGTCTTTTTATCCCCCACTTTGTTTTCCTATATTTGCTTCTATTTCCTGTTTCTTGCTGTGCTGAAAACTACAAATCCCAGCATTCCACATGCCTTGCTGGTTTGGGGCGGCTCCTTTTTGTTTGTTTGTTCCGCCCTTTACCCACCCTACTATTTTCCCGGGTCAGCCCCCTTATACACAGCACACTAATATAAATCAGCCCTGGTTGGGATACACTGGCATACACACACAAAAGGGACTACAACTCCCAGCATGTGTCATTCAGGAGTCTTCAGTATAACACCAGCATGCTGCCTCTGTAGTCTCCTGGGGGTTGCAGTTCACCACTCCTCTGTAGGGCATACACCAGTGTTTCCCAACCAGGGTGCCTCCAGCTGTTGCAAAACTAAAACTGCCAGCATGCCCTCACAGCCTTTGGGCATGCTAGGAGTTGTAGTTTTGCAACAGCTGGAGGCACACTGGTTGGGAAACACTGGTGTAACATGATGTGTATGCTGAATAGTCTAGAACCGTGTTTCCCAACCAGTGTGCCTCCAGCTGTTGCAAATCTACAACTCCCAGCATGCCCAAAGTCTGTCAGTGCATGCTGGGAGTTGTAGTTTTGCAACAGCTGGAGGCACACTAGTTTGTAAACACTAGCATACACACAAACAGGGACTACAACTCCCAGCATGTGTCATTCAGGAATCCCCCCCTCCCCCTTCACATATAGGGGGAGATTTACCAAAACCTGTGCAGAGGAAAACTTGCCCAGTTGCCCCTAGCAACCAATCAGCTTGCTGCTTTCATTTTTATGAAGGCGTGTGAAAAATGAAAGAAGCTATTTGATTGGTTGCTATGGGCAACTGGGCAAGTTTTCCTCTGCACAGGTTTTGGTAAATCTCCCCCATAGAGATCATCCCCAGTATGAGATTTATTCCCCTGCAGTCCATGTATCCCCAGCCCGTGCACCTTCTCACCCTCCCCTTCAGATAACATTTATCTTCTCTGTGTTTCTTCTCCTGTGCAGACCTGCGTCCTTAGAATACAGAGCAGGGGGAGGGGAGGAGCTGTGTACTCAGCTGGATGAGATGAGGGGGCGTGGCTTATTCCTCTCATGCAAACAGAAAAAAAAAAAATGCTCTGACATCTTGTCCACAACAGACTCAGAACTGTGGACAACAGTAAAAGAAAATACTCGGAACTACAGAACTTCCTGCCCAACAAACAGGTAAGAAAAACACAGACATGCTGCCAAAACATATAACACATGTATATTGCAAAAAAACTAAACTTACAAAGAAGATGCCATATAGTCAAAAAAATTTACCACCGGAGTACCCCTTTAAACATTTTCTACCATTTTGTGTCTACAGCTCTTATGCAGGCCTATGTGTCTGCATATGGACGGACCACAAACTCTGTATAGAACGATCCTGCAGTTAGAAAGGGGAGTTTCTCATTGTGTAAATCACAAATATCAGGCCCCTCTGTCTCATAATGGAGGGCGCACTCCTTGGAGAGAGAGAACAAAGTTCAGGGTAGAAACCATATGGTAAAAGTTTAAAATCAGACGCATCATGGTAATAAGGTAACTCTTATCAGGTGTGTTAGGGTCTATTCACATGGCAGAATTTCCACTTGTGGAATTGCACAAGTTAAAGGGGTACTCCGCTGCTCAGCGTTTGGAACAAACTGTTCCAAACGCCGGAGCTCATGATGTCACACCCCGCCCCTTCAATGCAAGTCTATGGGAGGGGGCGCGATGGATGCCATGCCCCCTACCATAGACTTACATTGAAGGGGTGGGGCGTGACGTCATGAGGGGGCGGGACTATGACATCACGAGCTCCCAGCTTTTGGAACAGTTTGTTCCAAACGCTGAGCAGCAGAGTACCCCTTTAAAGCCCATAGACTTTTATGGGATTTCTACGTTTGGGAAGATTGGGTAAAGGAGTTGTATTTAAGTTTGAATGAAGATGTTTTACACATGATACAAAGATTATAAAACCAGTAATAACTCTGCCCCCCTCCCCTCTACTTCCGGCTAATCTACTAAATGTCTGGGACTGCAAGATAGACGTCCACTATGCTGAATCTGCTGCTTAGGAGTTGTAGACACAAAACTGTAGGAAATTAAGAAAGATCTATCGCAAAGTTGCTTTATTTTAAAGAGGACATGTGACCAACCCCCAGAAAATGAGACTGCGTTATTAAATAGTTTAGGGTGCCCTGATCTCAGCTTTTTAGTTTCTCGATACGTCATCCTGTTCCTGAGATATGAGGGTTTATAGTTCGCCTGACAATTCAGGAAATCAGACGGGTGTGAACTAAATTTTAATAATGGAGGAAATATCAGGTGGTGGGTAGGTTTATATAGTCAGGGGGTGTGCATTAGGCATTCAGTCCTTAATGTACAACATTCACACCCGATGACTGTAATCCCACCCGTTACCTCCCATGACTAAAATTAAAGGGGTACTCCAGTGGAATTTTTTTTTAAATGAACTGGTCCCAAAAAGTTAAAACAGATTTGTAAATGACTTCTATTTAAAAATCTTAATCCTTTCAGTACTTCTTAGCAGCTATATGCTACAGAGGAAATGCTTTTCTTTTTGAATTTCTTCTTTGTCTTGTCCACAGTGCTCTCTGCTAACACCTCTGTTTGCTATGGGGATTTTCTCCTGCTCTGGACAGTTCCTGATACGAGCATCAGGTGTCAGCAGAGAGCGCTGTGGACAAGACAAAAAAGAAATTCAAAAAGAAAAGAATTTCCTCTGCAGCATACAGCTGCTAATAAGTACTGGAAGGATAAAGATTTTTTAATAGAAGTAATTTACAAATCTGTTTAACTTTCTGGCACCAGTTAATAAATAATTAAAAAAAACTTTTCCACCGGAGTACCCCTTTAAGTTTATGCCTGACATTACCTAGATTGTCAGAAAATATAAACCCACATATCTCGGGAACGGACGGGCGTATCAAGATACTGTAAAAAGGGGTGTGATCAGGGGACCCTATGTCATTTTTCGGGTTGCTAAGCCAGAGCGAGCTTTAACGCACAGCACCCAGAAAATCCTGGAGAGGTATCCCTCTGTCCTCAGGGCAGGTGTCCATCTTTTACTCAACCTCTTGTATGAGTTTTTTCTTGGCCGGCGGCCTTTTTCCAGCCCAGACCCGCTGAAGTCCTTTTGATATCTCTGCCACTTCATTGAGATCTTTAAGATACTCTGTATACTCCACCATGACCTCTGCGGATAGAACAGCTAAACCTTCCTCATGCTCATTCACCCACGATGCAAGGAACAGGCATTTTTTCCTGGCAGTAAATGCTCCTTTCCTCGTGTCCTTTTCTGCTTTTACAAGTTTACGGATCTTTCCCAGCAGATGGTACAAGTGGGAGATTGCAGCCAGGGAATACTTGTTACCACCATCACCCAGAAGGATTTTAGCTGTAGCCTCCATTGCCAAAATGGCTCCACCTTCATCTCCACCCAATAAGGGGTCTGAGGCGGCTCGTACAGCGCTCTTCAAAGCGTGGGCAGTGGAGTTGTACACAGCAGTCGTGCTGAGCGCACCAGACACGGACAGCAAGGTCCCTATAAAATCCGCCATGATGTCCGGATCACTCAGGTCACCATTGTGTCGTAGGAGAGAGAAGGCATAGCCGTAGATGACATTGACCAAGGTGAAGCGGACCAATGGGGAAGGACAACGGGTAAGGGAGGACAGGGGTGGGATAGACCCTAGAAGTGGTGGCGGTGCAGATACTGGAGACTTGTCATGGAGACTCCGCTCTCCTCCCAGGGTTTCCTCCTCTTTCCTTCCAGTCTTTTCAGGACTTGTGACTAGCTGAAGGTCGTTTTCTCCTCTCTCACTTGGGGTCTCATGGTGCCCACAGGTTGGCACAGCCTCAGGCAGCTCCATAATCTTGTGTCCCTGCTGATGTGTTTCCCACCATGGCGTCCAAACTGGGATGAGGGATCCAATGTGGCCACTTTGTAACAAGAGGCTGAAGTGCTGCTTCTCCTGGCTGGACAGACTGCCCCACAAGCCGCTCTCCTCATCAAAAACCGCATTGGTGCCACACAGCGGATTCTCCTCCTCCTCCTCATCAAAAACCGCATCGGTGCCGCACAGCGGATCCTCCTCCTTCTTCCTCAGCTTCAGCAGCGTCTCCTCCATCTGCTTCCTCCCCCAGCCCCCGGTGTCTTCCTCCCGTAGACACCGCAGCACGGCCTCCTTGTAGAAGAGCTCGGAGCAGGCGGTGTGCCGGGCTCCCCGGTAACAGGCCAGGCTGCAGTACGGAGCGTTACACCGCGGACACGTGTACTTCCCGGGAGCGGACAGGCACAGGGCGCACACCACGGGGCCGCCATTTTCTTTTGGCGTTGTAACGGCCGGGGTGGGAGAAGACGTGCGGCCCGGACACACGATCTCTCCTTCCGGAGCCGCCATTACTGACTGCGTTACCGTGGTACCGACCTAAGCTTTCTCAAGTGTGCACCAATCAGGAGGAAGAATAATGTCACGTGTACCTGGAACAGGAAGCCGCTCTTCAGCACGTGTCTGAGTACAGCCAGAGTGATACTCCATAGGCTGTTAGAGCGGTCACGTGATCAGGATGCTGCGTCAGCCATGTGTACGCCTGTCTACTACGGCAACAGTGGATTTTTTTTCAGGTGATCTGGAAGAAGCTTTTAAAGGGGTACACCGATGCAAAACTTTTTTTTTTTATTATTTAAATCAACTGATGCCAGAAAGTTGAACAGATTTGTAAATTACTTCTATTAAACAAATCTTAATCCTTCCAGTATTTCTAGCTTAGAAATAAACCTTCAGTAGTTGACAGGATTCAAGGCGCTGAACACAGAAGTAAAAGGGAACTGATGTTTTATTCACCCATGATGCAACGCATTTCACAGTAGATGAAGCAGTTCTACTGTGAAACGCGTTGCATCATGGGTGAATAAAATGTCAGTTCCCTTTTACTTCTGTGTTCAGTGTTTGGAATCCCGTCAACTACTGAAGGTTTATTTCTAAGATTGCATTGAATTAGACGTGGAGCGGCTGCAGTCACTTGATATATTCTTTGCTCTTATCCATTGTTGCAGTTGGGGAGTGTAACCTCGTGTGGTAACCATTCACTTTGCCCAAGTTTGGGCAAATTTTTGGCCGCAGCGCCATCTCCAAGCGGGAAACTCACTGTAACCCGCCAGTGTGAATGTACCCTAAAAACACTACACTACACTACACCACACTAACACATAATAAAGAGTAAAACACTACATATACACCCCCTTTATACTGTCCCCCCCAATAAAAATTAAAAACGTATTGTACGGCAGTGTTTCCAAAACGGAGCCTCCAGCTGTTGCAAAACAACAACTCCCAACATTTCTAGACAGCCACTGACTGTCCAGGCATGCTGGGAGTTTAGCAACAGCTGGAGGCACCCTGTTCGGGAATCACTGGCGTAGAATACCCCTATGTCCACCCCTATGCAATCCCTAATTTAGTCCTCAAATGTGCATGGAGCTCTCTCACTTCAGAGCCCTGTCGTATTTCAAGGAAACAGTTTAGGGCCACATATGGGGTATCTCCGTACTAGGGAGAAATTGCACTACAAATTTTGGGGGCTTTTTTTCCTTTTGCCCCTTATGAAAATGAAAAGTTGGGGGCTACACCAGCTTGTTAGTGTAAAAAAAAAAATTTTTTACACTAACATGCTGGTGTTGCCCCATACTTTTTATTTTCACAAGCATTAAAAGGAAAAAAGACCCCCAAAATTTGTAACGCAATTTCTTCTGAGTACGGAAATACCCCATATGTGGTCGTAAAATGCTCTGCGGGCGCACAACAAGGCTCAGGAGTGAGAGCACACCGGGTACATTTGAGGCCTAAACTGGTGATTTGCACAGGGGTGGCTGATTCCAAAGCCCACTGTTCCAAAGATCTGTCAAACGCCAGTGGGGTGTAAATACTCACTTCACCCCTTATTAAATTCTGTGAGGGGTGTAGTTTCCAAAATAGGGTCACATGTGGGGGGGGTCCACTGTTCTGGCACCAGGGGGGGCTTGTAAACGCACATGGCCCCTGACTTCCATTCCAAACAATTTTTTTCCCAAAAGCTCAATGGCGCTCCTTCACTTCTGAGCATTGTAGTTCGCTCGCAGTGCACTTGATGTCCACACATGGGGTATTTCCATACTCAGAAGAGATGGGGTTTCAAATTTTGGGGGGCATTTTGTCCATTAACCCTTGTAAAAATTTTAAATTTGAGGGAAAACTAGCATTTTAGTGGAAAAAAAAAATCATTTACACATCCAACTTTCACGAAAAGTCGTCAAACACCTGTGGGGTGTTAAGGCTTACTGTACCCCTTGTTACGTGCCTTGAGGGGTGTAGTTTCCAAAATAGTATGCCATGTGTTTTTTTTTTTTTTTGCTGTCCTGGCACCATAGGGGCTTCCTAAATGCGACATGCCCCCCAAAAACCATTTCAGCAAATTTTGCTTTTCAAAAACTAAATGTGACTGCTCTTCTGAGCATTTTAGTGCACCCGCAAAGCATTTTACATCCTAACATGGGGTATTTCCATACTCAGAAGAGATGGGGTTACAAATGTTGGGGGTCATTTTGTCCATTAACCCTTGTAAAAAATCTAAATTTGAGGGAAAACTAGCATTTTAGTGGGAAAAAAAAAAATCATTTTCACATCCAACTTTAATGAAAAGTCGTCAAACACCTGTGGGGTGTTAAGGCTCACTGGACCCCTTGTTACATGCCTTGAGGGGTGTAGTTTCTATAATAGTATGCCATGTGGTTTTGTTTTTTTGCTGTTCTGGCACCATAGGGGCTTCCTAAATGTGACATGCCCCCCAAAAACCATTTCAGAAAAACTCACTCTCCAAAATCCCACTGTTGCTCCTTCCCTTCTGAGCCCTCTACTGCGCCCGCCGAACACTTGACATACACACATGAGGTATTTCCTTACTCGAGAGAAATTGGGTTACACATTTTAGGAAGATTTCTCTCCTTTTACCCCTTGTAAAAATTCAATAACTGGGTCTACAAGAACATGGGAGTGTAAAAAATGGAAATTTTGAATTTTCTCCTTCAATTTGCTGCTATTCCTGTGAAACACCTAAAGGGTTAACAAACCTTTTGAATGTCATTTTGAATACTTTGAGGGGTGCAGTTTTTTTTTTATAATGGGGTCATTTGTGGGGTATTTCTAATATGAAGGCCCTTCAAATCCACTTCAAAACAGAACTGGTCCCTGAAAAATTTCGATTTTGAAAATTTTGTGAAAAATCGGAAAATATCTGCTGAAATTTGAAGCCCTCTGATGTCTTCCGAAAGTAAAAACATGTCAACTTTATGATGGAAACATAAAGTAGACATATTGTATATGTGAATCATATAATTTATTTGGAATATTCATTTTCCTTATAAGCAGAGAGCTTCAAAGTTAAAAAAATGCAACATTTTAAAAATTTTCATCAAATTTGGGAATTTTTCACCAAGAAATGATGCAAGTATCGACAACATTTTACCACTAACAAAGTAGAATAGGTCACGAAAAAGCAATCTCGGAATCATAATGAAAGGTAAAAGCATTCCAGAGTTATTAATGTTTAAAGTGACAGTGGTCAGATGTGCAAAAAATGGCCGGGTCCTACAGTGAAAATTGGCTGGGTCCTTAAGGGGTTAAAGAACTCCACTTAATGTTTCCCCCTATCCAAAGGATAGGACATTTGTTGAGCTCGGGGGGTCCAATCACTGGACCCCCCAATCTAAATGGCACCCCATCTCTTCTCCTCAGCATGCTTTGGCCCCTTATCCTCGTAGACGTGCTGGTGCTGTGAAGACCCATTCAGCCAATCACTTGCTGAGATAGAACCCTGTGAGTAGGCCGCCACTTGTTTGAGTGTGCTCGAAGGGTGGAGGCCAAAGAACTTGGAGAAGCAACAGAGCCTGTATTAGGAGGTAACAACAGGACACCCCCAAACCCCAGATCAGGCACTTACTCCCTATCCATTAGTTTTTTTTAAAGAGAACCTGTCTGCACTTTATGACACTCAGAGCTGCAGATCGTAGCCGGTATGGAGATAGAGCACCTATTGCCTGTCTCTTCAGAAAGATCTGGGAATTTTTGTAACTTGAGCACAGGCTAGAACCAGCATACCAGATGTACCTCAAATCCTAAGTCTGCCCCCCAATCTATGGGAATGAGGTCACATACATTGGCTGTTTTATTGTACTCATTTACTACGATCGGCGCTGGTCTAAAGTGAACTTTCTGCTGTATGGAAATCACCACCCCTGATGAAGTAGCCTAGCAAAAACACGTCTGGGATTTTGAGGCGAGATGTAGAGATGAGCAGTTACAGTAATTCGATTAGTCACGAACCTCGCAGCTCAGACTTTAGCCTGCATAAATTCTCAGCTTTCAAGTGCTCCGGTGGGCTGGAGACTCTCTCCTAGGACTGTATCCACCTTTTCAAGCCCACCGGAGCACCTGAAAGCCGAACTAATTTATGCAGGCTGAAGTCAGCAACCGCCGAGCCGTGAAGTTTGTGACAAATCGAATTACTGTAACTTTGCTTATCTTTAACATATTTGGTTATTACTTCAATTTAAAAAAAAATCTTAATCCTTCTAGTACTTATTAGCTGCTGAATACTACAGAAGAGCGCTGTGGTTAGACAGATAGCTGCTGTATGCTCCAGAGGAAGTCTAAGTACTGGGAGGATTAAGAATTTTTAATAGAAGTAATTTACAGATCTAAACTTTCTAGCACAAGTTTAAAAAATATATAGCTATTTCTTCCACCGGAGTACCACTTTAAGGAATCGTAACCCATCATTCAAACATTCTGAGGGGAATTTACTAAAACCAGCATCTCACACACCAGTCTAGTAAAAAATCCCATGCTTATAGGATTTGGCCGATAATAGGGGTTTGTGAGGAACAGAAAAACAGCACCACACCAGTCTTCAGGTTGTGTGTGGTATTACAACTTTGCTCCTTTCACTTCAATGGAATGGAGCTGCAATGCTACAATCAACCTGAACAGTTTTTGGAAGAAATTAGCCAGTTTTCTAATCATGAATAACCCATTGAAGAGGTGCCGCCTAATGTATCAGGCACTGCAGCAGCTACTATTTGAAGTCTATGCTAGCTCCAAGCTAGCGTAGTTTTTGACACTATATGGTAGCCCTCTAGTATATATTGTAGTAAATTCAGCATGTAATCAGACCCTGTCCTTGACACCAAGCCAATAAAACTGGTGCAGCAGGCATAAAAAGGGGCAACAAGGGTTTGTGCAAAAACATGCGCCTTTTCTATGCCAAATCACTGGCATAGGGTCTCCATACCCCACCCCCCAATAGAAATCTGCTCTATGCACCTGCTTCCTGCTGAGCCCAAGAGGTAGGGTTCACATGGCAGAGTTCTGCATGAATATTCCACATGGAGATTCTGTAGCAGCGGAGTCTCACTGATTTCAATGGGATTTTGCTGCTCTGTTCACATGGCAGAGTTTCAGTGGCAGCAACATCTGCCGTGGAAATCCAGATTCCGGAATCCGCAAAAACATGTTATATACAGTCAGAAAACGAGCTGACCAGTCACTACCTGACTCCATTTGGCTCTAAAATGATTGGGGCATGGCAGTGATCCAGCAGCAGGTCCATATAAAATTCTCTTGCCGGATTAGGCTGCACAGAGTGAATGCGTCCTTACACACGGCAGCCTATAGGAGGCAGAGCTACAGTGACCTTTCAATGAGACAATAGGGATATATATCAGACTGTAGTTGTAGTCCAGCCCTACAGATCATCTAAAAGGCTGCACAAACATTTGGGAAAATAGTTGGTCGCCTATAGGTTCTGATTTACACATTTAATCTACAGATGACTCCACACAAGACAAAAGTTCTACATTTTTTATTAACCCTTTATGACAAATTAAGAATTGGCATTGGGTCCCTTCTTCTTGCCAAAGGTGGGGACAACATTGACAAAACGCCTGTTGTACTGCATGCGTCTTTTTGCCCTGCCAGTCTTCTTTTTCTTCTTCTCCTGCTTGGCCACCTGCAAACATTAGGATTACATTACTTGTAGTACATGAATGTACCCAAATACACACACCGCTTTCTGTTCCCCCAACTCCCATGTTGTCCCACACTGGATCTAAAATGGGCCGGCCCTGTTCCACACCCCTCCACTTAGAGGTAGTCCTAGACTGAATTATACTACGTACCTTTGGAGTCTGACCTCGTACTTTTCCGGCACGAGCTAGAGAACCATGGACTTTACCTGTTGATAGAAAACATTCATATGTTACCGTACCCCTTCATATAAAGTACCCTCAGGGTATGTTCACATGTAGAAGATATCTGGGAAAATCTGCAATGTGCAACCATACCCTTAAAAAGGGGTACTCCGCTGCTCAGCATTTGGAACAAACTGTTCCAAACGCTGGAGCCGGCAGCTCGTGACGTCACACCCCGCCCCCTCAATGCAAGTCTATGGGAGGGGGCCTGACAACTGTCACGCCCCCTCCCATAGACTTGCATTGAGGGGACAGGGCTATGACATCTCGAGCTGCCAGCGCCAGGATACAGAACAGTTTGTTCCAAATGCTGAGCAGCTGAGTACCCCTTTAAGCAGGATAAAATAGTGGTAACCATAGTACTTTAATGAAACCCTTAGAGGGTCGGGAAAAATACAAGTGAAAAGTACAAACCTCCCAGAAGACGGGCAGCTACCTCCAAGGTGCCGAGTTCACATACTCCGCTTTGGACTAGGGTGGCTTCATCAGAGAGAGGTGTGCCAGCAAGAAGAAGAACTTGGTCTTCAGAGGCGATTCCCTCAAGAGAGGAGATGTGAGCCTGCACAGATTAAGTAGTAAGTTTAGAATAGCTTTGAAAAGGGATCACTGCAGCACACCAACATGTCTTACACAAAACTAAAAAGGGTGTTTTATTCCAAGTGTAAAGGTACAGGCAATGTTTCTGCTGGCTAACCCAGCCATTCTCAATAGAGGTGGGAGCTCCATCTATAAGACATTCATGGCATGTCCTGTGGATATATACGCCCCATGTGAATACCCCTTTATGCCTGTCCCAATTTTACCAGATATCTCACCTTGATCTGGGACACAGTCTCCTGTCCAGACACCTCAAGGGTGTGTAGATTTTGAGCTCTCACAAAAAGCTGCATGGTTTCAGCTGCAAGAAAAAAATAAATAAATATAACAATGCTACACACAACACAGAACAAACATGGTGAATGATATACTGAAGGGAAGGGATGAGGAGCCATAAATCTACTACCCCCTAAACACAAGGGAGAGTTACCAAGCTGTTTTCTAGTAAGACTGTTGTCCATAGCAACCAATCTCAACTCCGCTTCTATTCCTCGTACCGCTCTGGTAAAATGAAAGCTGAGCTCCGGTTGCTATGGGCAACAAGGATCCTCACAATAAGCTTGATAAATCTCTTCCCCCTCAACGTGCTTCTGATACACTAAGACAGTGTTTCCCAACCAGGGAGCATCCAGCTGTTTTAAAACTCCAACTCCCAGCATGCCCGGAGCATGCTGGGAGTTGTAGTTTTGATAAAACTTTTACAAAGCAATAACTTTTTCCTCCAAAGCACCCCTTTAAATCAGACTGCAAACTCTGGGCACCATTGGCACGCAGGTGTTTGATGTCACATGACTATTGTCCAATTACTGTCGGCCACAACATCCTCCTCAAGGAGCCACATGACAACCTACATGACCAGCCTGGATAGACGACAACATGACCGGGGGAGGTACAAGAGATTCAAACAATTTAACTGGTTGTTGCTCGGATTCATTCTCACCTTGACTACTGTAACTCTTCCAATAGGCCTTCCCCTCTCCAGTCCATCCTAAATGCCACTGGCAGCCATCTTGCTCCTCAGCAGCTACACTGATTCCCCTCTGTGCCAGTCATTGGTTTCCTATTCAGTCCAGAATACAGCACAAAACCCTTCACCGCCCTACATCATCCTACACGTGCCAAAGAACTAAACTTTATCATCCGAACCGCTCACTCCCATCTACAACACTTTGCTGGTGCTGCACCAGCTCTCCGGAATGCGATACCCCAAACCAGTGTTTGACAACCAGGGTGCCTCCAGCTGTTTCAAAACTACAACTCCCAGCATGCTCAGACAGCCTATGGCTGTCCAGGCATGCTGGGAGTTGTAGTTTTGCAACCGCTGGAGGCACCTTGGTTGGGAAACACTGCCCCAAACCCTCAGAAGTCTATTTAACAGCCAGTTTTAAGTGTATCCTAAAGACATCTCTTCACGCAGGCCTATATAACATTTACTAATTGGTCTCCTCCCCCCCCCCCCCCCCATATCACTGACGGGTAACCCCCCTGCCCCCACCCTCTAAACACTCAGATGTGCTGGTGACTGTTCACCCTACTTTAATTAACCTCCCTTATTAATGAAAAAATGGCTGTACCATTGTATTAAAGGGGTATTCCAGGAAAAAAAACTTTATATCTCAACTGGCTCCAGAAAGTTAAACAGATTTGTGAATTACTTCTATTAAAAAAAATCTTAATCCTTTCAGTACCTATGAGCTTCTGAAGTTAAGGTTGTTCTTTTCTGTCTAAATCCTTTCTGATGACACTTGTCTCGGGGAAACACCCAGTTTAGAAGTGGTTTGCTATGGGGATTTGCTTCTAAACTGGACGTTTCCCTAGACACGTGTCAGAGAGGATTTAGACAGAAAAGAACATCCTTAACTTCAGAAGCTCATAAGTGCTGAAAGGATTAAGATTTTTTAATAGAAGTAATTTACAAATCTGTTTAACTTTCTGGAGCCAGTTGATAGATATAAATAAAGTTTTTTCCTGAATAACCCCTTTAATAAAGCACTCTAGAGGGGGAGATTTATCAAACCTGTCCAGAGGAAGAGTTGTCCAGTTGCCCATAGCAACCAGATTGCTTCTTTCATTTTTAACAAGGCCTCTGCAAACTGAAAGAAGCGATCTGATTGGTTGCTATGGACAGGTTGATAAATCCTTCCCCTTTGATTTTTGTCTAAACCCCATTCCTGTAATCTCAGATATCCAATAAAGACCCCACCACTACTCCACTCATCTCCTTTTGTTTCACTGCATGTTATTGTGACGTCTAAGGCTGCATTCACACCACATTTTTGCCACACAGTTCCCGTATACGTTTTCAATTTGAGAACCGTATTGAAAGCCATATGCCAAACTACACATCAGGTTGTTGCCGTTTTGTGTCTTGTACGGTTTTGTCAGTTTTTTCCCTGTACCCAAAACCGCAGACTACCAGTTTTTTGGTCCGGGAAGACGTTATTTTCTAACATGGGAGTCAATAGGAACCGTACAGAACTGCATGTGCATATGCTTCCATCTGGTTTGCACCATACGGTTTTTTACTTTACAGTTTTTTTTTCTTGGAATTTCAATCAAACAAGTGAAACTTTATTCATAATAGAGGAAAGTCATGGAGGTGGATATAAATTCAAGCTTTATTAGTATACAACAACGCGTTTCGGGGTTAGCATACCCCTTATTCAGATTGACAGATTTGTCAATCTGAAGAAGGGGTATGCCAACTCCGAAACGCGTTGTATACTAATAAAGCTTAAATTAATATCCACCTCCATGACTTGGTTGTGAGATCTCCTTGGATCCCCGAGCGCCTGGCTAAAGGTCATTTTTTCCCACCACCAAGTTCACCAACAGGATCTCCCTTTGGATCCATCCTGAAGACCTGCGGGCCTGCACGGATTCCTCTACCATTACCTCAGACTGAGGTTATATGCTCCAGGTGAGCGGCCATTCATCAGACCCCCTACTTGTCCCCACTTTATGTGGGTTTTTGATTTAATATTTAGGGTAATGCACTAGGCGCCTCCTTTTTCCTTTTGTTTACAGGTTGATACAGTTTAGTCAGGTTTTGAGGAAGTATTTTTTCCATCCAAAAACCTGATACAGGAACTGTATTGCAAAAGCATGGTGTGAACCCAGTCCAATACTTGTAAAGGGCTGCAGAATTTGGAGATATATATATACCTCTATTTATTCCTGGGGATCGTAGTTTGTCACTTCTGTGCTGAAGAGTATCATGAAGTACTGCTATAACTATAGAAGTTCATAATGTACCACACTTTACCAACCAGATGTTGCAAAACTACAACTCCCAGCATGCCTGGACAGCCGAAGGCTGTCCAGGCATGCTGGGAGTTGTAGTTTTGCAACAGCTGGAGGCCCCCTGGGAGGGAAACACTGATGTACCGCTACAGATATGGGAATAATAATGTAGTGACAGCTATAGGAAATGCTACACTATATAGACAGCTATGGGATCCAGTTTATCGCGATATACTCTTACAACCGGGAGAAAGTTAGATATATTACAGTTCTAAGGTTATATTGCGATAGTCTAATAGGTCTATGGGCTGCAGACACAGGAGGCAGACAAGCCGCAGTGTACACTGTATAAGGCTTTATTCACACAGCCCACGTGACCGGGTAGAGAGGACGGGGGTCAGTTCTATCCGGGACAGGCTGGAGGACCCCGGGAACACGTTACACCACGCCTGGGACACGTGACGGATCTCGCGGACATAGCCGAGACTGGAACCGGGACCCCCCTCATGCTCACCCCCTGGGCACGTCACCCACCAGCCCCACATAACCATCTGTGGCCCCAGCAGGCGATCTCCCCCCTCACCCAACACATTCCCCGAATCTCTCACCGGCCGCTCCGCGTCTCGCAAAATGGAGGAAAGGAAAGAGGAGGAGGAAGGAGCGCGCACGTATCTTAAAGCAGGACGTGGACGCGCACGTATGACGTAAGACTTGGCGCTGCGACGCTGGCGGCCATGTTGGTACTCTCATTACTGCCCCAGTGCAGGGAGTCTGTGTGATTGTCAAACAAAGATGGCTGCCCCCTTGTTGAGAAGGACGGCACTGGGAGCCCTGAATGCGGTTATCAAGTGTCAGGTACTGAACTGTTCGGTTCTATGTGTACGGTTTATGATATGAGTTGTAATTTACTTCAGGTGTATAAAGACACAGGTTACTAGATACAGGTCATGAGACAGTGACACCTGCCCATAGGAAGGTTAGAGGGGCAAGGTGGTGGGAGTGCAGGGGGATGTAGTGCTGGTGTAGGCTGCGGCTGTGAATGGGGCGGCTGTACATCAGTTAGGCAATGTTCACACTGTGTTTTTGCTGCCCATTTAACACAGTGTTTCCCAACCAGTGTGCCTCCAGCATTTGCAAAACTACAACTCCCACCATGCCCAGTTTTGCAATATGCCCAGTAATGCATATTATTATTATTATTTTTTTTTTGGGGGGGGGGGGGGGGCAGTGCTGTTTTTATGAAATGCACGGTAAAGCTGACATGTATTTGTATTATTGCACTACAAAAAAAAAATACTTTTTTTTTTAACTCCGCCCCCTCCCTCAGTATGCTATCTGCTCCCATCTCCCCCAGCATTAGCAAAACTACAACTCCCAGCTTGTCCTCACTGACAGTAGCGGGACACAAGCTGACAGTGGGAGGATTTTTCCTCCAGCTCTGAGCCCTGCGCTCTCAGCTGTCAATCAAGGAAGTGTGTCCATGATATAGGTGATGATGCATGGACACAGCAGGACTAGTATGTGTCCAAGCAGGCAGGGGGGGCAGTTGTTTGACTGGCTTTATCAGTATGAAATACTGAAAAATTTCTAATGAAACCAATTGCAAAACCTATTGGTTATACATGCTTTACAACATATCAAAAGTTTTTGTATCTGACAGTGCCCATTTAAGGACCAGAGCGTTTTTTGCACATCTGACCACTGTCACTTTAAGCATTAATAAATGCTTTCGCTTTTCATTCTGATTCCGAGATTGTTTTTCAGTGACATATTCTACTTTATGTTAGTGGTAAATTTTTGTTGATACTTGCATCATTTCTTTGTGAAAAATTCCAAAATTTGATGAAAAAATTGCAAATGTTGCATTTTTCTAACTTTTAAGCTCTCTGCTTGTAAGGAAAATAGACATTCACAGGTGTTTGACGCCTTTTCGTTAAAGTCGGATGCAGTTTCCCCCCCCCAAATTTACCATTTTTACAAAGGGTAATGGGAGAAAATGCCCCCAAAATTTGTAACCCCATCTCTTAAGAGTATGGAAATTAGGGATCGACCGATTATCGGTATGGCCGATATTATCGGCCGATAATCCCGATTTTGGGCATTATCGGTATCGGCAATTAACTTGCCGATAAGCCGATAATGCCCCGCCCGCACCGCGACCGCCACCCCCCCCGACCTGCCGCACCGCACCCCCGACCCACCACACCGCGTCGCACCCCCCACCGTGATGCTGGGCGGTATACCGGTATGGATTTTTGCCCATACCGCTATACCGGTCGGGCCCCTCCCCCACCCTCCGAGTCAATAAAAAAATTAAACTTACCCGTAATGGGGGTGGTCCGGGCCATCCATCTTTCCTGTAGTGTCCGGGGGCGTTCCGGGTGAAGAGTGAACCGGTCCGGGTTGTCCTTCTTCTCCGGCGGTCATCTTCTCCACTCTGGGCAGGCTCCGGCCTAGTACACTGCATAGACGCCGCTACGCCGTGACGTCAGGTGCGTCGCTGCGCATGGGCGTCACTGCGCAGCAGCGTCTATGCAGCGTACTAGGCCGGAGCCTGCCCGGAGTGGAGAAGATGACCCCCGGAGAAAAAGGACAGCCCGGACCAGTGCACCCTCCACCCGGAACGCCCCCGGACACTACAGGAAGGATGGATGGCCCGGACCACCCTGACAGGTAGGGGGAGAGAAGCGGGTGGTGGCGACGGCGGCCTATGGCCCCGCAAAAGCCACTGCAGATCATTGATTTAAAGCGCCCGCTTTAAATCAATGATCTGCAGCGGTGTCGTAGGGGGTTAAATAGCCGATAACTTATACCGGAATATCGGTATAAGTTATCGGCTATTGGCCCTAACCTACACCGATTATCGGTATCGGCCCTAAAAAAACGATATTGGTCTATCCCTAATGGAAATACCCCATGTTAGGATGTAAAATGCTCTGCGGGCGCACTACAATGCCCATAAGGAGTCACATTTGGCTTTTGGAAAGCAAATTTTGCTGAAATGGTTTTTGGGGGGCATGTCGTATTTAGGAAGCCCCTATGGTGCCCGAACAGCAAAAAAACAAACAAACAAAAAAACACATGGCGTACTATTTTGGAAACCACACCCCTCAAGGAACGTAACAAGGGGCACAGGGAGCCTTAGCACCTCACAGGTGTTTGACGACTTTTTGTTAAAGTTGGATGTGTAAATGAAAAAAACATTTTTTTTCACTAAAATGCTGGGTTTTCCCCAAATTTTACATTTTTACAAGGGGTAATAGAAAAAATGGGGTTACAAATTTTGGGGGTTATTTTCTCCTGAGTCCCATGTGTGGACGTCAAGTGCTCTGCGGGCGCACTACAATGCTCTGAAGTGGAGGAGCGCCATTGAGCTTTTGGAGAGAGAATTTGTTTGGAATGGAAGTCAATGGCCATGTGCGTTTACAAAGCCCCCCATGGTGCCAGAACAGTGGACCCCCCCCCCCCCCCCACATGTGACCCCATTTTGGAAACTACACCCCTCACAGAATTTAATAAGGGGTGCAGTGAGCATTTACACCCCACTGGCGTTTGACAGATCTTTGGAACAGTGGGCTGAGCAAATGAAAAATTACATTACAATTATAGCTTTTTGGACATGCTGGGATTTGCAGTTTTGCAACATCTGGAGGGCTACAGTGTAGATACCACTGCACAGTGATCTCCAAACTGTGGCCCTCTAGATGTTGCAAAACTACAAATACCAGCATGCCCACACAGCAAACAGCTGTCTGGGAATGCTGGGAGTTGTAGTTTTGCAACATCTGGAGGGCTACAGTTTTGATACCACTGTATAGTAGTCTCCAAACTGTAGCCCTCCAGATGTTGCTAGGCAACTCACCGGCTTCTGTAGGATCCAGGGAGCCGCATCGCCATCCTCTGCTGCCGCCGATCTCCGCCCGCTGCCGCCGCGGATGGGTACGTTGACCTCCGGCAACAGTCACCGTCGGTTCCCCCACTCTGTCCAGACTACAGTGGGTACGCCCTTGGGCCTTAAGTACCAGGGCTTCAGGGCGTACCTGTACGCCCGTGGTCCTTAAGTGGTTAAATAGTACCTGTAATTAGTGCTATAATTTAAAAATGTTGTAACTATTTGTTAAATCAACCCCTAGAAGTATGACCACCAGGGGTCCTTATGGTCCTGCCAGCAGCAGCAGCCTGGCAAAGACAAAAGTCAGGAATTGCAGGTGGGACCTCAGCCCATCACAGGTATAGAGTGTATAGAGCTGCCGCCTTAGCCAATCACAGCCCGTCTCACACTGAACTGCTATGAGTGAGGGTGGAAGTTCTCCCCTGTATGGCTTCAGATGATGTCACACCTGCTGGGAAATGCCCCTGGCCAGTCTGTGGAACTCAGTGAGACTGAGCAGAAAATTCAGGACAATATCAAGGTAGAAAACTAAAAAATAATAATAATAAAGGCAGAGGGTGGTTTATCATGATGGGGGAGTGAACTGGGAGGATTATAAAATTTAACAAGATCATGACAGGTGCCCTTAACAATATCAGTATTGTCCTTAAAATTGTTCTTTTCTTACCCCTATATCTTTTTTATTTTTCAGTGTATGGGGCTGTATAAGTGTTCATTTTTTGCGATGTGATCTGTAAGTTTTACTAATATCCTTTTTGGTTTGATATGATGTGACCAAAAAAAATCAGCATTTTATGGACAGTTTTTTTTATTTTTTTGTTTGTTTTACGTTTGAGCCGTTCACCATGCTGGATCATAAACATAAAATTTTAATAGTTTGGACAGTTATGCATTCAGTGATACCAAGTATGTTTATAATTTTTTGGTAAAATAAGAGTGATTTTACTTTGTGATTTTTTTTTATGTTTTACACTTTTTAAGTTCCCTTAGGAAACTTTTACATGCAATCACACAATACTGTCCCAGGCTGCATCACTGCAGCATCAATCTGGAGGCAGGTAAGGAGACCCTCTGCCGCCATTTAAGCACATGATATCTCCACAATCACGTTGCGGAGGTCTGATGAACTCCACTGAGCTACTGCCATCTTTTTCACTTTACACGCCGTGATTGGCATCGATCACAGCATCTAAAGGGTTAATGATGGCAGCTGCAGGATTGCTACTACCTGTCTTTAAAGGTGAGGCTTCTGCTACTGTTAGAAGCCATCAATCTTCACCTATGAATTGAGTTCAGCTCCTCTGCTCGTTCAGACATTTAACCATCCAGAGCATACCACTTACACCCTATGAGAGTGACTGGGTGGGATTATAGAGCTGGGGGTGTAAATGTTTTGCATAGAGGGGGAGTTTATGCCTAATACACCCCCCCCCCCCCCCCTGACTGTATAGTCCTGCTTGTCACCTGATTTAATGCTATTTAATGATAATGCAATATCATTTTTGGGGGTTGGCCGCATGTTATCCAGAGATTTAAAAACTTTCTATGTTGCAGGGGTGGTCTAAGAAAGACAATACTCATACTTACCTACTTTGGACCCCAAGGGCTCCTGAAGGGACATCATCGGTCCTCCACAGCTTAAGTTACTTCCGAAACAAGCTCTTCACTGCAGCAATGGCTTCTTAGCTAATCACTGAATTGGGCGCATATGTAGGAATTAAATGGGGCTGCGAGGGCCTAGAAGACATCACAGCGGGAGATCCAGGGGATTTTTTATTTTTTTTCTAGGCTACCCCAGCAACATAGAAAGGTTTTATAAAGTCTCCAGGGGGTTGGTTAAAAAAAAAGGCTCAGGTGCGAGCAAGGTAGGAGACAGTTCTTTTGTTTTATGAACCCCTTCCTGACCAGATTTTAAAGAGAATAAAAATATTTTTTTTTGCCATACTACACCTTTAAAGGGGTACTCCAGTGGTTAATTTTTTTGACTATATGGCATCTTCTTTGTAAGTTTTTAGTTTTTTTGCAGTATACATGTGTTATATGTTTTGGCAGCATGTCTGTGTTTTTCTTACCTGTTTATTGGGCAGGAAGTTCTGTAATTCAGAGGGTTTTCTTTTACCGTTGTTCACAGTTCTGAGTCTGTGGTTGACAAGATGTCACAGCTTTTTTTTTTCTTTTCTGTTTGCATGAGAAAAATAAGCCACGCCCCCTCATCTCATCCAGCTGAGTACACAGCTCCTCCCCCTCCCCTGCTCTGTATTCTAAGGACGCAGGTCTGCACAGGAGAAGGACCTCACAGAGAAGATAAGTGTTATGTGAAGGGGAGGATGAGAAGGTGCGCGGGCTGGGGATGTATGGACTGCAGGGGAAGAAATCTCATACTGGGGATGATTTCTATATGTGAAGGGGGAGGGGGGGACTCCTGAATGACACATGCTGGGAGTTGTAGTCCTTGGTGTGTGTGTGTATGCTAGTGTTTCCCAACCAGGGTGCCTCCAGGTGTTGCAAAACTACAACTCCCAGCATGCCCTGACAGCCTTTGGGCATGCTAGGAGTTGTAGTTTTGCAACAGCTGGAGGCACACTGGTTGGGAAACACTGTTCTAGCCTATTCAGCATACACATCATGTTACACCAGTGTTTCTCAACCAGTGTGCCTCCAGCTGTTGCAAAACTACAACTCCTAGCATGCCCAAAGGCTGTCAGGGCATGCTGGGAGTTGTAGTTTTGCAACACCTGGAGGCACCCTGGTTGGGAAACACTGGTGTATGCCCTACAGTGGTGTGGTGAACTACAACCCCCAGGAGACTACAGAGGCAGCATGCTGGTGTTATCCTGTAGAGTCCTGAATGACACATGCTGGGAGTTGTAGTCCCTTTTATGTGTGTATGCCAGTGTATCCCAACCAGGGCTGATTTATATTAGTGTGCTGTGTATAAGGGGGCTGACCCGGGAAAATAGTAGGATGGGTAAAGGGCGGAACAAAAAAAAAAAAAGGAGCCGCCCCAAACCAGCAAGGCATGTGGCATGCTGGGATTTGTAGTTTTCAGCACAGCAAGAAACAGGAAATAGAAGCAAAGATAGGAAAACAAAGTGGGGGATAAAAAGACAACAAAGAACAGAATTAGAGTAGGCTAAACAACAAGAATAGAAATGAAACAAAACAAATAGGGTAAGTCAAAAACGGAAAAACTCATTGACCA
Source organism: Hyla sarda (assembly GCF_029499605.1). Lineage (NCBI taxonomy): Eukaryota > Metazoa > Chordata > Amphibia > Anura > Hylidae > Hyla > Hyla sarda. Next base: position 256,244,360 of record NC_079194.1, on the reverse strand, counting down.
CCGGAGTACCCCTTTAAGTCCTATGCAATACCCTATCCTGTAAAACAGTGGTCTCCAATCGATTGCAACATGTGGAAGGCCACAGTTTGGAGACCACAGCTGTAAAGCATAGACTAGACCCTTCAAGTACAGTGACCCCCCCCCGACCTACGATGGCCCCGACATATGATCAAATTGACATATGATGCTTTTTTATGTCGGGGCCATTGCATTAAGTGCTATCTGGCAGTGCAAAATGCTTAAGCTGCTGCCGGATAGCAGCTTAATGTTCCCCGTGTGGTGCGGTGAGTATTACTTACCCCTCCATGATGCTCTGGGGTGTCCTTCGGGTTCAGCGCTGGTCCTCCGGTGTCTTCTCGGCCCTCTCCAGTGACGTCAATACGCTGTTGCGCACGTCATCCAATAGGAACAGCGTACGCAGCGGCGTAATGACGTCGCTACACAGGCCCAGTAAGGCCTTGCGGAAGACAGCGGAGGACCGGAGAAGACCAGGAGAGCCCAGCGGAGGCCCGGGTCACCATCGGGAGCGGCGGGGACACCATCGGGAGCGGGGGACGCGGTCCGGAGCGGCGGGGACAGGTGAGTACAGCTTCCTATACTTTACATTGCACGAATCCCTCAACATACATTGGCTCGTTTGGAACGAATTACCATTGTATGTTGAGGGACCACTGTATAGGCATATCAGTAACCCTTTATATAAAAGATCCATCATTGCTTTAATTAAGAAAAAAAAATACTTGCAGAGTGCGAGAATACTCTTATGCCATCTACAGGGCTTCAGGAGTGTGAACTGAGCCATAGCAGATTTAGAATTTTTTGACTTTTACATTAGAGGTAAATAAAAATGTTAAATATAACCTCTCCATTCATTTTATTCAAGAGGCCATGCAGTGGGTCAGCTGCCAGTGTGACATCCCACTACCCAGGTGTAGTAGAGTCCCATGAAGAGTTTCATTTTGTGGAACGTCTCATTCCACCCACTCAAGTGCCCAAACCACTGAAGCATACAGGAGTAGCCCCATCTGGATGGATCCCTCCTAAAGGTTTGTTTACTGCAGGTCTACTCTGTATTTGGATAGACATGCTGACTGGATGACTACAGTTAAAGTGGCCCTATCTGCAGCTTAACAGGAGTGAAAATTAGCCCATGAAACAACACACCCTTGGCTTTTTTAAATCTCCTTACTTGTTTCCAGTACCAATATATGAGCCATTTTGCTCAAATGTAAATGAGGCTCGAGTGCCATGGGGGCGTTTCCCAGCAGAGCCCAGCCATCTCTTCTTCTTCACCTCCTTCATTGCTGCCTGCATATGACTACTTCCCTTTGACATCAGACATGAAGGCAGTGAATAAGAGGAAATGGGCCTGTAATCTGGGGCTCTTGCTATGTTTAAGAACACCCCCTGGGCAGTTGAGCCTTATTTATAGATTAATTTATAGAGGTTAAACACTAGTACTAAAGTTTTTGTATGTAAAAAGAGCCCAGGCAAATGTTATAATTTGTAAAATACTTCAATTACTTTTTTGGTTTCTGTTGCTTGATCTGCTCTCCCTCACTTTCCATGACCCAAGATGATCTGTATGTGAGAAAAAACTTGTCGTCCATAGACTGCGCCCAAGGTGGCTTTTACTAGAGGATCATGTAACCCCTTGTCCATCTGAATGAGCATTCACAGGAGATCTCATGTTGCTTCTATTATCTGTTTTTGGAGTTCCCTACCACGTATGCGCTGGACTGTAACACATATCTTTTGTAGGTTTAGTGGACGCTGTAGTGACATGCTGCAAACTGATTTATATTGGAGGATGACAGGTGTATCTGTTGTCATCTAATGTAATTCAATGTGCAGCATGTCAGATAAATAGCATATCACGTTGTATGAACTGATGGTTGGAAGCGGCGGACTGATCATCTGGCATAGCTATCTCAGTACAAGCATCTGCTGTCATATAATGTATATTAGCCCTCTGCGCAGCAGTATTAGGTGATAGATGGTTGCCTTATGTTATACTCCAGAGCTACTATACATTAGATGACAGCAGATGCTTGTATTGGGATTGATATGCAAGGTAATTGGTACCGCTGCTTCTATGCGGTCAGTTATGCTGAACTGCCTGTTCCTAGACAGTCCTCATTGCCGAGGATACCTGCATGGTCCTTGACTACAATATCATAATCCTGATTTGCATTCTGGATCCACTGTATTTAGAGAAGCGGCCCTGCTCTGGAAACTCGGCTGAGAGAAAAGTACTCCTGGCTTTCTGCACCAGCACTTGGTCTTCAGTAGTATAGCATTAGGTATTAAATTGTTGCCCAATATTATACTACAGAGCAGAGGGCTACTATACATTATATAACAGCAGGTACTTGTACTGATCGCTATGCCGGATGATCGGTCCTGCTGCTACCAAGCATCAGCTCATACAATGTGATATGCCATTCATCTGACACGCTGGACAGTGATTTACATTAGATTATGGCAGGTGTATCTGCCATCATGTAATTTATTTCAGTATGCAGAATATCAGACTTGTAGCTGGTTTCTTTGTATGAACTGATGCATAGAAGTGACAAGACCAATCATCTGGCATAGCAATCTCAGTACAAGCACCAGCTGTCATACAACGTATAGGGGCTATGTAGTATAGCATTAGGCAACCATCTATCACCTAATGCTATACTACTGAAGACCAAGTGCTGGAATAGAAAATAAGGAGTATCCAGAGTAGGGCCGCTTCTCTAATACAGTGGATCCCAGATGCCGATCAGGACTACTATGATATTGTAGTCAGGGAGCAGCGCCACTACACACAGGAATCACCGGCAATGAGGACGTTGACTAGGAACAGGCAGTTCAGTGTAGCTGGCTGCATAGAATCACAGTACAGTGACCCCCCGACCTACGATGGCCCCGACATACGATCATTTCAAGGCCATCGCATGTTGAAGACAGCATCGACATATGATGCTTTTGTATGTCGGGGCCATCGCATAAACGGCTATCCAGCAGCGCTGACTGCTTCAGCTGCCACCGGATAGCCGTTAACGGTGCCCCGTGTGGTCAGCTGACGATCACTTACCTGTCCTCGGGGCTCCGGCACGTCCTCTTCGAGATCCCCTGCATCGTCGGCGCTCTCCATCATCGTCAGCGACAGAGAGCGAGGATGCCAGGGAAGCAGAGGCCTTGCCGGAGCGTTGGGGACGCGGCGACAGCGATGGAGGGCGACATCCAGGGCAGCGGTGACGGTCCGGAGCGTCGGGAACACGTGAGTATAACCTCCAATATCAGTGGTCTTCAACCTGTGGACTTCCAGATGTTGCAAAACTACAACTCCCAGCATGCCCGGACAGCCGTTGGCTGTCCAGGCATGCTGGGTGTTGTAGTTTTGCAACATCTGGAGGTCCGCAGGTTGAAGACCACTGTCCTATACTTTACATTGCACGGATCCCTCAACATATGATGGTTTCAACAAACGATGGTCCATTTGGAACTGATTACCATCGTATGTTGAGGGACCACTGTATAAGCACATGCTGTCATCTTATGTGTAGAAGCCCTATAGCGTTAGGTGATAGTTGCCTAATTCTATACAGCAGAGGGCTACTATGCATTATGTAACAGCAGGTGCATGTACTGAGATCGCCTCCGCTTCCACGCTTCATTGCCAGCAGCAGCTTTGAGAATGTAATGGCGGTGGAGAGGCGTGGAGGCTCGTGAACATGCACGGCAACATGAAGGATCCTGGACGGAAATCCATGTAAGGCTGGGTTCACACTACGTTTTCTCCCATACGGGAGCGCATACAGCAGGGGAGAGCTGAAACCTCGCGCTCCTGTATGCCTTCGTATGCGCTCCCGTATGCACTTCATTTCAATGAGCCGGCCGGAATGAAACGTTCGGTCCGGTCGACTAATTTTTGCGCTGTATGCGCTTTTTCCCCGGACCTAAAACTGTGGTCAACCACGGTTTTAGGACCGGTTGTAAAAGCGCATACGGCGCGAAAATGAGCCGACCGGACCGAACGTTTCACTCTGGCCGGCTCATTGAAATGAATGACATACGGGAGCGCGAGGTTTCAGCTCTCCCCTGCCGTATGCGCTCCCGTATGTGAGAAAACGTAGTGTGAACCCAGCCTAAGAAGAGAAATACGAACAGGGACCGGCGAATGGTGTAGGAAATAACTAAATAACTAGGATCCGTGACACAGCTCATTTAATTAATTATCTAGAATACCTCTGAAACTGTAAGTTTATGAAAAATGTTGAGAGGTGGTCAACATCTTTAAAGGCTTATATGTCAGAACTAGAAAGTACTATGGAGATTAAAAGGTATGTCTGGAATCAAGATGAGAAGCCCCATCTAGCAATAGGCTTATTTTTTACCCCTGTTTAGCTGCTGACTGGTCCGCTTTACAGTGTGTCTGTCATTTAATAGAACTTTTGATATGTCCTGTCAAAATTTAGATTGGTGGGGATCTGGCTGCTTATAGAGTCCCATCTCCTGCAGCGAGGAGAAACAGTACTTCTCCCTGTTCTTTCTAGTGAATGGTGGGGTCTCCGCACCCAGCCCCTGACCAATCAAAACATGACAGGATGTCCCTCCTGTCAAATCTTTAGCTAGGTCCCTATAATATCAGCTGAATTTTGGGTGTTTGTGAAGTCATATCCTCAATGTCCAGCTGGATGTTTGTCCCTGCACCGTCTAAGATGGCCATCTTTGATTGGACAGTGTTGGGAAATGCCCCCCAGCGACTGACACCCTTTTTGAGTATTTAGCAAAACATTTCTAGTTCCAGAAATGTTATTTCTTGGGGAAATTGTGTAGGTCAGAATTGATCACAGGTCATGTTTAAATTAGTTAAAATAAATAAATAAAGGTTGTTGCAGTGAGAACCCCTTTTATGCTAGGATTGAACTTGCCACTTTTGTCTTGTTCTTTGAAAATTAACTTTTAGTGCAAACTGTTTTGTTTTTTCTAGACACCCTGCCAGATCTTCCTTATATTGTGAGACGCTCCCGGATGCATAATATTCCAGTGTACAAAGACATTACTCATGGTAATCGGCACATGACAATTATACGGAAGATTGAAGGTGACATATGGGTGAGTGACAGCATCTGAACTTGGGTCTCTTGCTTTCATGTAATAAGTATTGTTTGCAGAAGTAGCATTACCCTATTGTTGCATTTAAAGAGGCACCATGGAGATATGTATATGAGGCAAATATGCCTCTCATGTACAATATTAAAGGGGGACTCCGGCCCTAAGACATCTGACCTCTGCAATCTTGCATTCAGCACCCACCTCGGGGGAGCTACATGCTGCGTTGCCAGCTCAGAAACTGCCGTGTGATGACCACGGGGCCGGAGCATCGTGATGTCACGACTCCGCCCCCGTGTTACGTCACACCCCGCCCTCACTATGCAAGTCTATTGGAGGGGGTGGCATGATACTCCGGCCCCGTGGTCCTCACACAGCAGATTCTGAGCTGGCAGCGCGGCGTGCAGCTCCCCGAGGTGGGTGCTGAATGCAAGATTGTGGGGGGTCCCCAACGTCGGGACCCTCGCGGTCAGACATCTTATCCCCAACCTTTTGGTTAGGGGATAAGATGTCTTGGGGCCGAAGTACCCCTTTAACACCCCCTGACGGTATGATTCCACCCATCACCTGATATTCTCTCCCATTATTAAAACTAAGTTCACACCCTTCTGACAATTCCCTGAATCACCAAACTAGACAAGTGGCTCAGGAACTCATGGTATGCCTACGATCATAAGCACTAGCTATATACACTATTACAGCCAAACACTGCCATTTTGGATGGTATTGTACTAATTTAAAATACTGATGTATTTCCAAATACAGGATTTTTTGCTTTTTAATATTCAATACATATCCTCTAAATTTTTGAGTCTAATGTGGCTTCTGACCATCACTAAAAGTTGATTTTGGCACACAAGGTACAAAAGCCTCTGCCCTGAATTGTCACACAAACTTTAAACCCACATTGGGAATGGAAAGGCAAATGATCAGGTCATAGTAACATAACATAGTTCATAAGGTTGAAAAAAGACCAGAGTCCATCAAGTTCAACCTATATCCCTAATGAGTCCCCACTGAGTTTATCCAGAGGAAGGCAAAAAAACCCTCATACTAGAGGTAAAAATTCCTTCCTGACTCCAAATATGGCATCAGAATAAATACCTGGATCAACGTTCTGTCCCTATAAATCTAATATACATAACCAGTGATGTTATTATTCTCCAAAAATGCATCCAGCCCCTTTTTGAACTCTTTTACAGAGTTCACCATGACCACCTCCTCCGGGAGAGAATTCCACAGTCTCACTGCTCTTATAGTAAAGAATCCCAGTCTGTGCTGGTGTAGAAACCTTCTTTCCTCTAGACGTAGAGGATGCCCCCTTGTTATAGATACAGTCCTGGGTATAAATAGATCATGGGAGAGATCTCTGTACTGTCCCCTGATATATTTATACATAGTTATTAGATCGCCCCTAAGCCTTCTTTTCTCGGTCGCTCTTCATTGGGGGACACCTAACTGATGGGTATATGCTCTTGCCACTAGGAGGCACTGACACTAGGAAGGAAAAAAGGTCGGCTCCTCCCTGGCAGGATATACCTGCCCACTAGAAGTGAGGTAATAAGTTTTAGCTAGTGTCAGCAAGAGGCAAGACACAGTTCTGGGAGCTTCTCAGACCTGGTCTTCTTTTTTTTAATTATTTTCTAGTAAGGGCTGTTTATTAGGTTCTTTACTCCCTTTTGTTTCCTGTTTTCAGGTGGGGGTTCAGTAGCATGGCGCTACCTGTTCCCCCATATGCGGCTGAGGGGCATGCGGCATTGAGCAAAATGCTCCATTAACCCCTTCCCGCCAACGGCCAGCTCCTGGGATTGCACCTAGGGTCCGGGTCCCCCTATCTTTCCTGCTCATCCTGTCTGTTGCAGCATGACGTGATGCAGGTGACTAAAAAGCTGGCTGAAGACATCTTCAGGTGAGTATAAGAAGACAGGTGAGTATATCCCCCCCACCCCCTCCTCCCTTTGTCTTACAGTGGGACTCTGTCCTTTATTGGGATATTATGTTGGGGGTTCCCTCGGTCCACTAGGGGGGCTGTGTTTCGGCATACTAGGTCCTGTGGAGGACAGTCGCCGTCTTTTTTGCAGCAGCTCCCTCCACAGGCATTCTCTTCTGGCTCATCTCTTAACAGCATTGCTGTTCCTACTTACTGCTGGCTATTATTTTCCCCACTGGGGGCTCAGCTTTCGGGAGTCCAGGGCCCTGGCCGCCCTTCTTTTTGCCCTGAGCCAGCGTGCCCCAGGAGGCCAGACTGCGCCTCCTCTCCATTTTTCCGGGGGCTATGGCGGGACGTGACTCGACCCTTCTTCTCCCCCTGAGAGTGCATGGACCAGAAGGCCAGGACCGCCTTTCCTGGTTCGCGCATCACACACATTGGCCCTGATATATCAAACTGTGTGAGAGACAAAATAGAGTGATTTTCCCACAACAACCAATCACAGCTCAGCTAACTAGCTCTGGTAAACTGAAAGCTGAGCTGTGATTGGTTGTTGTGGGAAAATCTCTCCACTTTTTCTCTCACACAGTTTGATAAATCTGGGCCATTATGCCTTTAACCGGCGGGCTTACCCGCAGATCTATAGTGGGTGCCTCCAGCGGCGTATAGCCCCGCCCCTCCTCTCATGCTTGGCGGCGCTCCGTTATCTGAGCAGCTCCGTTATCCTGGGTTTGGTCCGCTCTTGTCACCTGACCTCGGAGCTGTGCACTTCTTAGCAGGCGCTTCTAAGTGCACTGCTCCCTACTTCGCCACTCAAGGCCGCAACATGAATGTTCCTGCATGAGGGACAGTGTGTGGGCTTCCTTGCCCGTTCTACCTTCGGAGGATCATCAGGTCAGTTTTAGTGCAAGGCGCCTTTTCCCTGCACTTACTTATGGTGTGCATTTAAATAAATAAATACTCTCTGCTGCGGGTCTCTCAGGTCGTTTAGTGGTGTTTGGGGGCCCTCTAGTGGAATAATTAAATTGTGTCTTCTTTTCCATGCATCCTTGTGACCTCTACGGACACAAAATTTACAGCCTTAGCCTGTATTATGTATAATTTCTCGGCCTTTTGGCTGTGATCAAGTGTACTATGTGTTCTTCTGAGTTTTCTTCTTGATACGTTCCCTATCTAGGGACCATATATTAAATGGATTTTTTGACAACTGGGGCCGATTTCGAAGCTTGCTTCCTTTGCCCCCATGCTTTGACCCTATATGGCTCTTTTTTTTTTCTGGGGCAGTATACGATGGCCCCCCTGGACCCGATATAACATTGCATTAGGTCGGTTGAGGTATGCCTCTGGCATACCCGCTTTCAGCAACTCGCTGTGGCAGGTCGTGCCAGAGGTTCATGACCACTTGGAAGATACCGGGGTTACAGTCAGAACTGTTTCTCCTCTACCACCATGTCATGACATGGTTGCCTTGTCCGCAGGTGTGTTTTGACGTGCGGACTTAATTCCCTACTCTACAGGCTGCCACATCCACAGCTGCTGCCCCGGATCCCCTCGTCCAGGGAGAGTTCTCTGTGAAAGTGTCCCTGTGTGGCCATGGATTGCACCTGCTCTCATTAGGCCAGACAGGAGTCTCGCTTATCACTCACCTCTCCACTGCCGCATCCGCGGCTGGATTTCGGTACCCCACTATTAGTGTGAGGTGACCGCTGGAGTGCCCGTTGTCTACATGGACCCATACCAGTAAGTCAGACAGTGGTCTGCATGGTTTTCTCTGCCACCTGTCAACTTCTCCAAGGGCTGAAGTATCTGCTACTGAAGTTCTGGTACCTCACTGCTGGTGCGCGGTGTCCTGTGGAGTGACCTGGTGTGTTCTGTCGACCCTAGGCAGGGCGAAGGGGATACAATTCCACGGCTCCTAAGCCTCCCCCGATCTCCCAGGGTGTCGGGGATTCTATTCATGGTTCCTAGGCTTCACTATCCTTCCACATGCGTCAAAGGGGCTCAGGCATTGCCTATGCGACTGTGTCCCCTTATCACCAGCACCTGAGGGGGCACTCATTGCACCAGACCGTTGTCTGCTCAGTTTCCGCCGCTGTCGGCCTCCCATCTTTGGGCTGCCACGTGCATGCTGTGGCTCCCCGTACCTCATGGTTGGTGTGCGGACTTTGTCAGAAGGATTCTGCAGGCGCAAAGTACTGATGCCAATCAGCCAGTCATTAGTCTTCAGGGTCTCCTACTCCTTCTGGTCCTTCCTCTGCTCGTGTAGACTCCTCCCTCCCTTCTGTTCGGTGTGGTGTGCCTTGGGCCTTCTTGGAATCTTGTTCTGAAGTCCTGTGATGGTTGAGCACTTCTGTTCTGGCAGAGGGCCTGTTGGGGTGGCAGTCAGTTCAGCCCCCCCCTCTACCTCCAGGTATTCTCCTGGTTTCCTGTGCTGGGTATCTCATCTGCTCTGTCGCTTTGAACATGTCTAGGATGGCTCAGTTGGCACACATCTGGTCCAGGGTTTCACCCTGTTGGGGTGTTCCTCTCAACGCTGTTGGTTGCTGTATGCTTCTTACTCGCATTTGTAGCCATGTCTTGGTTTCTTTACCCAGCACCTGTGTCCGGGATTCCGATTCCCCCCCCCCCTCATATACCTATATTTTGCCGTAAGGTTCCTGGGGGGGCTCCTTGTGTCCAGTACTTTGCCTGGTTACCGTACCTGGCACACTGTCAACCCCCCTTCCAGGGGGTATGGGGATTAGGTTGTTGGCGTGGTCAGTGCCTGGGTTTTCTCTCGACCACCCCTTGTTTTTTCCATGATGGAGCCATCCCTTTCTTCCCACTATATTGGTGGGGTATCTGGCTGGGCCCTTTTTTTTTGTTTTTGCTAAAAGCATTCAGTAGAGCTTTTTACTTGTCTATGCTTGTGTGCTTACTGCCCACTATTGCAGACTGTCTCTCTTCCTGTATTATTTTTTTTGGTTATCTTCCGTTGCTCATGCAGCATTGGCTTTCTCCTCATGTATGACTCAGCGACGGCCAATCTAGCCTCTGTCTGTTGTTTGGGTCCTGCCATCGCTCTTTTCCTCACTTAGATCTATCTCTCTGGAAGGGTGTGTTTATCTTTCCCTTGACAGTGTTGGTTGTGCGACACTGACACCTCAGTCTTTTAGAGTGACCTTCCTGGGCCTAGTACCTGGGAATCTTTGTTGGGTTCCTTTTTGTTTTTTCCCTCCATTCCCGTCCTGACGGGACATTGCTTGGGAATTCTCTGGTCTTCAGGCCCCTGGGACAGGGGTTTTGGGACCCCAGACATTCGAGTCTTCGATCTTATGGGCCAGACCTCTCTCGAGCCGACTCCGTCTCTTTCTTTTTTCCAGTGGGGTTCTGGTCTCCTCCTTTGGTGATTGCCTTCTGTTAAGGCGTATGCTGCTCTCTATGGCGTTGGTCTCCTCTTGATGGGGTTCTCTTGTTGTGCCCTTTTCCTTTTCTTTTTTGTTCCCAGCCAAGTTTGCCCTCTGTCTGTCCTGTGCTCCTTGGGGTTGATTTCCTACCACCTTCCGAGATGGTTCCGGCCCATCTGGCTTCCTAGTCGATTTTTTCTTGTCTCCCTATATGGACCGTAGGTTAGTGTATCGACGAAGGACGGTCTCTTCCTTTGGTGTCCTGGTCCGTCTCCATGGATGGGGGATCTTTCAGTTGCTCAGTTTCTGGGCCTCGGTTGTCCCTGGCCTGGGGTCTCATCCACAGGCTTTGCGGACGAGTGGGTTCGGTCTCTGACTCTTTCCCTCTCTCTAGTGGTTGTTGTTTTCACCCTAGAGGACTGCTTTTGTACGTCCCATCAGTTAGGTGTCCCCCAATGAAGAGCGACCGAGAAAAGGAGACTTTTTTTGTACTCACTGTAAAATCTCTTTCTCCTAGCCTTCACTGGGGGACACTGCACCCACCCATTTCTTCTTTTTTTTTGTCTGGATTATCTTTTCCGGTTTCTGGGTTTTTTAGCCGGTATTCTTTCTAGGGTCCTTCAGACATTGTTTTTTGTTGGCTTCTCCTACTGCTTTGTGACAAAACTGATTACCTCACTTCAAGTGGATGGGTATATCCTGCCAGGTAGGAGCCAACCTTTTTTTCTTCCTAGTGTCAGCACCTCCTAGTGGCAAGAGCATATACTCATTTTCTTCCCCATGTGCATTACCTTACATTTATCAGTGTTGAACCTCATCTGCTACTTCCCAGCCCAAACCTCCAACCTATCCAGATCCAGTTGTAACAGTGCACTGTCCTCTATAGTGTTTACAGCTTTATAGAGTTTAGTATCATCTGCAAAGATTGCTACTTTACTATTCAACCCCTCTATAAGGTCATTAATAAATATATTAAACAGAACAGGACCCAAGACGGACTCCTGTGGCACCCCACTGGTAACAGTCACCCAATCAGAATAAGTACCATTAATAACCACCCTCTGTTTCCTATCACTGAGCCAGTTACTTACCCACTTGCACACACTTTCCCCCAGGCCAATCCTTCTCATTTTATGCACAAACCTTTTTATGTGGCCCCGTATCAAATGCTTTGGAAAAATCCAGATATATGACATTCAGTGATTTCCCCCTGGTCCAGTCTGGAGCTCACCCCCTCATAAAAGCTGATCAGGTTAGTTTGACAGGACTGATCCCTCATAAAGCCATGCTGATATGGAGTCATACATTTATTTTGATCAAGATACTCCAAAATAGCATCTCTTAGAAAACCCTTAAACAGTTTACATACAACGGAGGTATACTAACAGGCCTATAATTCCTGGGGTCACCTTTTGACCCCTTTTTAAATATTGGCACCACATTTGCCATGCGCCAGTCCTGGGGAACAGTCCCTCTTACTATAGAGTCCCTGAATATAAAACAAAATAGGGGTCAGTCTATTACATTACTTAATTCCTTTAGAACATGGGGGTGAATGCGATCTGGACCTGGTGATTTGTCTATTTAGATTTTTTTTTTTTGTAGGCGGCACTGTACTGGGGAGTTTACCTTATCTTGTTGTATTTCACCTGGGATTCATTTTCATCTGTGAATACAGTGGAGAAGAATTTGTTTAATTTGTTTGCTTTTTCCTGATCCCGTTTTTATAAGTTTTTCTTCATCGGTTTTTTTAAACACTTTCATTTTCAACCTTTTTGCTATTTATATAGTTAAAAAACATTTTGGGGTTAGTTTTACTTTATTTGGCAATGAGTCTTTCTGTCTCTATTTTTGCTGCTTTTATCTGTTTTTTTTTTTCTACTCATCCCAACAGCACCACATGAGATTGCCCCCATTCATCCTATAGGAACAGGAAGCACAGGAGAGGTTTAAAAAGCCCCTTCTCGGATTACCCCTCAGTGTTTCCTGTTCTTATAGGAACTATAGAGATTGTACCTCCTGGTCTCGTGGCTGGCGATGGTATCAGTGGTTCTTGGAAAAATGCCAGGCAGTGCAGGGCGGTGTCTTTTGGGTCCCCCTCCTGCGATCTCCGCTGCAGGTCGCCGTATGGTGTGTGCCTCCCGGGACCTGTTTTCCCTGCTGCGGCGCTCCAGGAGTTTATACAGCAGGGTTCATTGTTGCAGGGGTCTCGGGCGCACGCGTGTGCTTCCCGTGACTTCTTCCGGTCTCTGTGCCTCCCAGGGCTGTGTGTGATGCCAGCATTGCGCGCAGCAGTACGGAGGCCGGAAGTTCCTCCTTCTTTGGCACGACTTTCAAAATTCTGAATTCCGGAGGCGATTCTGGCGTGGGATTCCTGGTGCCAAATTGAAATGTTTGGGCATATAAAGGTAAGCTTGTACCTGTTTCTGATGTCTGCTTGCCAGTATGGATTCTTCTGCATACCGCTCTTGAGTCTGCGGAGCAGGTTAAGATGTCCAGCCCAGTAAGTAGCTGTCCCTTGGGGGGTTTGTTGAGGTTCCCCTTTTATCATTTCCTTCTCTCTCTTTTAGGGAGACTATTAAAAAACCTAGAGAAGCCAAAACCTAAAGAAGCCAAGGCAAAAATCAAACAATGTGTACTGTGCTCAGAAAAACTGACGGAAGGTTATGTTAGACCCCTGTGTTCCTCCTGCACGGCAAAAATTGTCCGACAGGAAGCACCTTCATTTATGGACGAATTAAAAAATATCATAAATCAGCAGGTTCAAGCATCCATTTCCTCTGATCAAGAGTCTGAGATTGAATTACCCACTGTTTCTACTAAAACTGAAGTTAACAAGTATTACTTTTCTGCAGAGGATACGGATACTCTCTTGGACGCAGTGAAGTCCGTTATGAATATTGTGGATCCTCCAGTTACTCAAACTATTCAAGATGAAATGTTTTCAGGACTGAAAACCAAGAAAAAAAGTGTTTCCCTATTCATGAAAATTTAAAGTCTTATTTTTGATGAATGGCAGGAGCCTGAAAAAAGCTTATCCTTATCCAAAGAGTCCAGATCCAGATTTCCTTTTAATCGGAGGACACTGAACAGTGGGGAGAAATTCCAAAAATAGATATTCAAGTAGCGGAGGTTACTGAAAAGACTTTTGAAGATGCCAACCAACTGAAGGAACTTTTGGATAGGAAAATGGATGGCCTTCTTCACAAATATTGGGATTCTTCTACTGCATTACTGAATCCGAACATAGCAGCAACCAGCGTTGCTAGATCTCTTTTTATGTGGTTAACCCACCTGGAAAATCATTTTGAAAATAAAACTCCCAGAGACCAAATTTTGTCCTCTATTCCTATGTTGAAGTTGGCTACTGCTTTCCTTGTTGACGTTTCTGTGGAATCGGTCAGAATGGCTGCTAAATCGGCTGCTCTGTCAAATTCCGCCAAAAGAGCTCTCTGGCTAAAGAATTGGCATGGTGACACAACTTCAAAAACAGAATTGTGTGCAATTCCCTTTGAAGGAAAAATGGTATTTGGGAAGTTTCTGGATAACATTCTAGAAAAAGCATTGGATAGGAAGAAGGGATTCCCTGAGGAGAAATCCCAGAAACCTAAAATGAATTTTCGTCCCTTTAAAAACAAGCAAAAAGAATACAAAGGGAAAGGGAAAAACACGCAGGTGGAGTTATCCCAACGGAGGTAAAGGGAGAGCGGTTTTGCTCAATCCCAATACCTCTGATAAAAAAGTGACAACATGGTGGTGGTGGTGGTGGGGGGCTATCTTTCTCCGTCAATCAATGGGAAGAGATAACTTGCAACCCCTTTATACTGAACATCATAAAAGTAGGTTACAAAGCAGAGTATGGACTGTTTAAATCTCTAACTTTTTCAGGGTGTGAAAGATCTTCTTTCTCTAGGAGCTGTGGTTTCAGTTCCGGTGGAGGAACAAGAACAGGGCCATTACTCCCCCGTTTTTCTCGTACCCAAGCCAAATGGGACGTTCAGAACAATTATCAATCTGAAAAATCTGTCATTTCATAGTGTACAAACGCTTCAAAATGGAGATCCTGAAAACAGCCATTCCATTAATTCTACAAAAATGCCTGGATGGCAACAATAGCCTTAAAGGATGCCTACTTTCTTCCTATATTCCCTCCTCATCAAAAATAGCTTAGATTTGCGATATTTCTAAACAACCAATGATTCCATTTTCAATTCATAGCACTGACATTTTAGATTGCATCAGCTCCAAGAATTTTCACCAAAGTTATGGTGGAAGTGGTGGCGTATCTAAGGAAGAAACATATTACCATTATTCCTTATCTAGACGATCTCTTGATTGTGGCTTCAATAAAGGAACTTCTTTCCCAACATGTTCAGCTAACAATTCTGTCTCTCCAGAATCTATCTAGGTTGGATTGTGAACTTTGTAAAGTCAGATCATCAAGAGCAAGAAATTCTTGGGAATGATCTTTGATTCAAACAGCCAGATGACATTTCTCCCTCAAGACAAGGTCTCATCAATTCTTCAAAAGGTCAGAAAATTCTATCAAAAGAAGGTTTCCACCATAAGGGAAGCAATGTCCCTTTTGGGTTCCTTGACGCCTTGTATTCCGGTGGTACCATGGTGCCAAAATCATACCTGTATTCTTCAAAATCAAATCTTGAAAGTATGGGATCGCTGTCCTTTCTCTCTAGAGAAGATGATGTTCATCTGACCATTAGCAAAGAAGCCTCTACTGTGGTGGTTGAAATCTGAGAATCTGACAAAAGGGGTCTCTTGGATTCCTATCCCGATGATCTCCATCACTACAGATGACAGACTGAAAGGCTGGGGTGCCCAGGTGAGCAGTCACTCATTCCAGGGGATCTGGTCAGAAAAGACACGTCTTCAGTCTTCAAACTACAGAGACCTAAAAGCATTTCTGATGGCATTGAAGGCGGCAGAAACCCTCGTTCGAAGGCAACACTTAAAAATCTATTTGGTCAACACCACCACGGTTGCCTTCGTGAATCATCAAGTTGGAACAAGACATAAACCTTTGCAAGACCTAGCAAATAAGTTGTTTACCTGGGTGGAGGACAAAATATTGTCTATTACTGCTGTTCACTAAAAAGGAACAGAGAACATTCAAGCAGACTATCTAAGCAGACACTGGATGGATCTGGGAGAATGGGAATTACATTCTCAAATCTTCAATCTTCTGGTATCCAAATGGGGTTGTCCAGAAGTGGATGGTTCACACTTCTTCAGCAACTTTCAATAGACCATCCCCTTCCACTCCCGCTAAGAGAAGATCTACTCTCCAAAGGCCCTCTTCTATACAACGGATTACAGAATCTACAAATGACAGCGTGGCTTTTGAAAGGTCAATTCTAAGCCAAAAAGGACTCTCTCAAGAAGCCATAGACACTCTGCTAATGAGTAAAAAATCTTCCACTTCCGCAATTTATTGGAAGTACTGGAGAAAGTTTGTATCCTGGCGTGGCTCATCCCTTCCGGACATTTTCAAGCCAAATATTGCTCAAATTCAAAACATTTTGAAGGTTTTAATTAGGGTCTATCTCTTAGAACCTTAAAAGTACAGACATTGTCATTGGGATTTTTTTCGATACCTGCATTTCCATTTCCATCATAAATGGATCAAGCGTTTTTTCTCAGCAATTTCCAGAATTAGACCTACGATTACCAATCTTTCTCCTCCATGGGATTTGAATTTTGTCTTGTCAGAATTAACTAAAGCATCATTTGAACCTCTTCAAAGTACGTCTAACAAACTGCTTACCTGGAAGGCATTGTTCTGGAGTCAGGCGTGTAAGTGAACTTCAAGCCTTATCAGTTAACTAACCTTACCTGACAATTTTGGAGGACTCCTCTTCAAACTGGACCCAGCTTTTTTATCCAAAGTGGTAACAAGTTTTCATAGATGAAAGGATAAAGAAGAAAGTTACCGTTCTCAAGCTAGATTCTGTGTGTGAGGAGTGTAGGAATTTAATAATAGATACTGAGAGAGAGAGATTTGAATATTGATTGTGCTTATTAATAAAATGTGTTTGTCTGTGTGTATAGATATAGATATATATAGATAAAATCATGCTATATGTGTGGTGTCTGCAGGGCCCATGCAGACCACCCATAAAACACTAATACGGTTTTGTATACTTTCTTATTTTATTTAAGCATTAATAGAGTAAAAGAAAATAAGAGTACAAATGAAAGAAAAACATAAGCTGCTTTGTAGCAGTAGGTATATATGTGTAAGACAGACAATATTGCAAATTGCGCATTTACCGTATATATAATCTTATTTTGCCCACATAAGAAAAAATGTCTGTCAACGGGGTAAAGTCATATGGCGCTCTGTGCCGTCCTGGTGGTCCTGTACAATCAGAATTAGGTATATGCCTTTCTGTGAAGACTGATGCTATAGGGTATCGGCGCTATGTGTCGTTCCTTGTTGCTGTAAAAAAAAGCAGTGAGAGAGCTATGTGGGATCCATACTCCGGGTAAGCAGCGCACACCTACAAACTGCAATTAACAGTTTTTTTACAGCAACAAGGAACGACACATAGCGCCGGTACCCTATAGCATCAGTCTTCACAGAAAGGCATATACCTAATTCTCATTGTACAGGACCACCAGGACAGCGCATTGCACCATATGACTTTTCCCCTGTTGACAGACATTTTTTTCTCATGGGGTAAATAAGATATATTATATATAAATGCGCAATTTGCAATATTGTCTGCCTTACACATATATACCCCCTACTACCTACAGCATATGTTTTTCTTTTGCTGTAGATGCATATATAACTCCATAGCGTATAAGCTAACAAGCCAGCAGCATGAACATTTGTACTCTTTAATTTTCTTCTACTCTATTAATGTTTTTAAAAAAAAAAGTATACAAAACCGCATTAGTGTTTTATGGGTGGTCTGCATTGGCAATGCAGACACCACACATATAGCACGACTTTATCCATATATATGTATATACATTTTATTAATAAGCACAATCAATATTCAAATCTCTCTCTCTCTCTCTCTGTCTCTCTCTCTCTGTCTCTCTCCTCTCTCTCTCTCCTCCCCCCCTATTTTTTTAAATTAAATTCCTACACTCCTCACACACAGAATCTAGCTTGAGAACGGTAACTTTCACCTTCATTCTTTGATTATACAGTGGTCCCTCAACATATGATATTAATTGGTTCCAGGAGAACCATCATATGTTGAAAACATCATATGTCTATGTAAAAATGGTAATTGGTTCTGGGGCCTCGGAACCATTGTATGTTGAATACATATCTCTATGGGAAACTGCTAATTGGTTCTGGGATGACCATTGTATGTGGACTGTATGGGGAGTGTTTAACAAACCAGGGTGCCTCCAGCTGTTGCACAACTACAACTCCCAGCATGCATGTACAGCCATTGACTGTCTGGGCATGCTGGGAGTTATAGTTTTGCAACAGCTGGAGGCATATTGAGAGGGAAACATTGATGTATGGGGTGTATAGTGTGTATATGTATTGTATGTGATGTGTGACATCGCATACAGTACTGTACAGTTCTTTAAATACCTTCAGGGGGGACAGAATGTCCTCCATTACGATCCTGCCGACTACAGCTCTATAGGAAAGGAAGGGGAGGGCAGCCAGCAGCTCATTGGATGCCTGCAGCAAGATGCTGCAGGCTATTGGCTATGGCTGCACTGGGGGGCGGGGCTTACACGGAGCTCACAGTGGAAGCCTGCGTGAGTTAGCAGGACAGCATGTGAGTAACAGGAGGCAGAACGGGGCACGCGGGGCACATGAAACAACTATCTGTCAGTTGCTGAAGTTGTCAGCGCTGTCAGATAGCTGTTTGTATGATGGCCCCGACACACACAGCTCTGAGAGGCCATCATATGTTGAAATGATCATATGTCGAGGCCATCATAAATCGGGGGGTCACTGTATTGAGGTTGTATAGGGTACACAACCTTTTACCTGTACTCGATAGAATCTGTATTCATATCTGTTGAGCTACCTATTCCTTCTTATTCAAGTTTTCATAGATCACAGGACATCATTCTTTCTACCTTTTGTCACTGCAAAAAATGAAAAAGAAAAAAACATTTTCATACCTTAGATGTGAGGACTATTCTTCACCATCTTCCGGTCACTAAAGAATGGAGGCCAAAATAAAGGCAAAAAAGCTACTAAATGCACTATTCCAAGATGGGTCAAGTCAGCAATTTCTGTGGTGTACAGGACAGTAGGTAAACCTGTTCTTAAAGGGGTATTCCAGGCAAAACCTTTTTTTATATATATCAACTGGCTCCGGAAAGTTCAACAGATTTGTAAATTACTTCTATTAAAAAATCTTAATCCTTCCAATAGTTATTAGCTTCTGAAGTTTTCTGTCTAACTGCTCAATGATGATGTCCCGTCCCGGGAGCTGTGCATGATGGGAGAATATCTCCATAGGAACTGCACAGCTCCCGGGACGTGAGTCATCAGAGAGCAGTTAGACAGAAAACAGCAACTCAACTTCAGAAGCTAATAACTATTGGAAGGATTAAGATTTTTTAATAGAAGTAATTTACAAATCTGTTTAACTTTCCGGAGCCAGTTGATATATAAAAAAAAGTTTTGGCCTGGAAAACCCCTTTAATCCTCTTCGGGCTCATTCTACAAGATCATCATCAGCGTCCTTAGAGCATATATGTAGAGCAGCGACCTGGTCCACTCCTCATACTTTCTTCAAACATCACAAGTAGAGATGAGCGAATTTACAGTAAATTCGATTCGTCACGAACTTCTCAGCTCGGCAGTTGATGACTTTTCCTGGGTAAATTAGTTCAGCCTTCAGGTGCTCCGGTGGGCTGGAAAAGGTGGATACATTCCTAGGAAAGAGTCTCCTAGGACTGTATTCACCTTTTCCAGCCCACCGGAGCACCTGAAAACTGAACTAATTTATGCAGGATAAGTCATCAACTGCCGAGCCAAGAAGTTCGTGACGAATCGAATTTACTGTAAGTTCGCTCATCTCTAATCACAAGCTTAACCCCTTAACGACTCAGCCCATTTTGGCCTTAAGGACTCAGCCCATTTTGGCCTTAAGGACTCAGACAATTTAATTTTTACGTTTTCATTTTTTCCTCCTCGCCTTCTAAAAATCATAACTTTTATATTTTCATCCACAGACTAGTATGAGGGCTTGTTTTTTGCGCGACCAGTTGTCCTTTGTAATGACATCACTCATTATATCATAAAATGTATGGCGCAACCAAAAAACACTATTTTTGTGGGGAAATTAAAACGAAAAACGCAATTTTGCTAATTTTGGAAGGTTTCGTTTTCACGCCGTACAATTTATGGTAAAAATGACATGTTTTCTTTATTCTGAGGGTCAATACGATTAAAATGATACCCATTATTACATACTTTTATATTGTTGCGCTTAAAAAAAATCACAAACTTTTTAACCAAATTAGTACGTTTATAATCCCTTTATTTTGATGACCTCTAACTTTTTTATTTTTCCGTATAAGCGGCGGTATGGGGGCTCATTTTTTGCGCCATGATCTGTATTTTTTTTTATACCACATTTGCATATCAAAATCTTTTAATACATTTTTTATATATTTTTTTTAATAAAATGTATTAAAAAAGTAGGAATTTCGGACTTTTTTTTTTTTCGTTCACGCCGTTCACCGTACGGGATCATTAACATTTTATTTTAATAGTTTGGATATTTACGCACGCGGCGATACCAAATATGTCTATAAAAAAAATGTTTTTACACTTTTTGGGGGTAAAATAGGATACTTTTTTATTGGGGGAGGGGATTTTTCACTTTTTTTTTACTTTTACTTTTACATTTTTTTTTTTACACTTGAATAGTCCCCATATATTCATAGCAATACCATGATTGCTAATACTGATCTGTTCTATGTATAGGACATAGAACAGATCAGTGTTTTCGGTGATCTTCTGCTCTGGTCTGCTCGATCACAGACCAGAGCAGGAGACGCCGGGAGCCGCACGGAGGAAGGAGAGGGGACCTCCGTGTGGCGTTATGAATGATCGGATCCCCGCAGCAGCGCTACGGGCGATCCGATCATTCATTCAAATCGCGCACTGCCGCAGATGCCGGGATCTGTATTGATCCCGGCACCTGAGGGGTTAATGGCGGACGCCCGCGAGATAGCGGGCGTCGGCCATTGCCGGCGGGTCCCTGGCTGCGATCAGCAGCCGGGATCAGCCGCGCATGACACGGGCATCGCTCCGATGCCCGCGGTTATGCACAGGACGTAAATGTACGTCCTGGTGCGTTAAGTACCACCTCACCAGGACGTACATTTACGTCCTGCGTCCTTAAGGGGTTAATGTGGCTTTGTCTCAAGAATTGGCCTTAGGACGTAAAGTGCTACAAGCTGTTGTCCCTCCCTAGACATCTTTTATCTGTTATGTCTCATGGTGCTGTTGGGATGATGATTTGAAAAAATGGAATTAGGACTTACCGATAATTCGGTTTTCTTGAATCATCACAACATCACCCTTTAATCCCTTTAACCTCTTCTGTGCTTCCTGTTCCTATGGGGGGCAATCTCAGGTGGTGCTGTTGTGATGATTCAAGAAAACCAAATTATCGGTAAGTCATAATTCCATCTTTACCTATTTTACATTTTTCTCTATAGCTTTTTAATGCTTCTTCACTGCTGTCCTGTTTTTAGTTGTTTTTAAATGTTTTATTTTTGTCGTTTATTGCCCCCTTAACAATTTTATTCCCATAAGGTATGTACCTCTTGCAGTGAGAATTTAAGATATTTTTACCGTAAGAGGTATATACCTTATGGAAATAAAAAGACGCCCAAAAATAGGACACCCAAAGCTATTTATTGATAGTAACATTTGTTTATTTTTTGGGGGTCAACCACGGGTCCCCTTCTGGGTGCATAAACTGTCAACAATTGCTAGAACGAATGGAATGGAGTGCTCAGCTAATCGCTTCTCTACCTGAGAGTTCTAGTGGTCAGTAAGAGTCTCAGCACCCAGACCCTATATTTCAAGTATTTTAGCCCTTTAAGGACACAGCCCATTTTGGCCCTGAGGACACAGCCAATTTCTTCTAAGAGCCATAACTCATAATTTTTCCATCCACTGAGACATATGAGGGCTTGCTTTTTGCACAACCAATTGTACTTTGTAATGACACCTTTCAGTTTACCATAAAATGTATGGTGCAGTGAAAAACTTTTGTGGATAGAAATTAAAAACCTGCAATTTTGCATCTTTTGAGGGTTTCCTTTTTACACAGTGGACTTTATACAGTAAAACTGACATGTCCTCTTTATTTTATAAGTCAGTACGACTAAAACGATACCCATTTTCACATGCTTGCCTGCAACTGTACTAAAAAAAATAAAATGTAAGAAAATTAGTATGCTTACAATTGCTCCATTCTTAGTATGAGGTCTATTTTTTTGTGCTGTGATCCGTAGTTTTTATTGGTACCTCTTTAGTGTATATTTGACTATGATCACTTGTTATTCCTTTTTTTTTTTTTTTTTCCCCTGGGATGAGATGTGACCAAAAATAATCAGTTTGGGACTTTATTTTCTTATGTTTACACTGTTCGCCGTATACTATTGTTAATATAATACTCTAATAGTTCGGACATTTTCGCACATGGTGATACCAAATAGATTTATTTTTAGTTTTTCCATTTAAACTTTTTATTTTATTACATTTTTTTTAAGTGACTTATTGCAATCTTTTTACTACTGTTATGCTAGGTTGAGACTGGAATCTCTGGGCAGAAAATTTTCGCCCAGAGATTCCGAGTGCGGAATAGACTGCAATGTGTTCCACAAGTATTTCCGCCTGAAGAATGAGCAACGCCATTCTTCAGGTGCAAATTTTCAATCCGCTTTTCTGTTCACAAATTCCAAAGTGTATTTGTGAACGGAAACCCATTCACCATACAGTACATTTTTAGGAAGCAGAATTTCTGCCTGCAATTTAAAGTGGAATTGCAGACGGAAATTCCGTAGTGTGAACCTAGCCTTACTGTTCAGTGCTATGCATTGTTATAGCACTGATCAGTATAATCAGTATTCTACTTGTACAAGAAGATCCACTAAGAGCGGCAAGAGCAGGTATGGAGACCTCCAGCTGCAGTTGTGCTGCTGGTGATCTAATACGTGTCCATGTATGAGAAGCTCCATCTAACAATAGGCTTATTGTTACCCCTGTTTAGCTGCTGAATGTCTGCTTTATAGTGAGTCTGTCATTTAAAAGAACTTTTGATATGTCAAAAATTTAGATTTGTGGGGATCTGGGGACCCGTCATGAATGAAGCGAGGGCAGCTCCTGTGCTAGCTTCACGTTCATGACTTTAATGTATGTTCTGGTACCAGAGCACCTTGATGTACATTTATATCTTGGGTCCAATAGTGGTTAAAATAAGCCAATACAGATGACACACTACTTTATTTGAAATGCCCAGACACGCTGTCTGTGACGTCCTGGGGACATTTGGAACATTCTCGGGGTGCAAAATAAATATAGATAAATGTCAACTACTATTGTTAGGCAGTAAACCAACTACACCTCTCCAAGTTGCCTCACTTCAGGTGGCCAAACATTTCATTATATATCTAAGCATTAACTTGGGTCGTACGCCATTGTCAGTATATACGCTAAACTTTCCTCCATTCATTTCTAAAATAGAGAAAGAACTCCTTCAATGGCGTTCACTTCCCTTGTCCCTGTCAGGTAGGATTCATCTTATAAGGTTGATGAGCTTCCCCAAACTACTTTACCCACTACAGACAATTCCCTTGCTTCTACACCAAGTGGATGTAAAAAGAATACATAAGAGTTTTACTAAATTTATATGGGTGGATAAAGGTCCGAGGGTAGCCTAAGACACATTGTGTCTTGGAAAAGAGGCTGGGGAATTGTAATAGCCGATTGTGCGACTCCAATTTAGCAATCTTTTGTCTTGTCCGTGATTGGCTACATGACACAGCTTGTTTCTCTAAAACAAAATTAGAAAAGGGTCTATGCCCCTTGGGCTCTCTGCAGATGCTATTCCACCTCCTATATAATGATATACCTCAAAGAATTAGAAGAAATGTTTTAGTGACACCATGGCTGCTTGGAATTTGGTGCGAAAACTCTGTGGATTGCCTTGGTGTTTGTCTAAGTTTTTCACTTGTGGCATACACCCATTTTTAAAGACTGCACGAGTAATCCTGTAAGTACATTGTGGGTTGAGAAAAACATAACAGCTTTTAAAGACTTTTTGGCAGACTCTAGTGGTGTAGTCATGAAGTAGGATGCTTTCAGCAACAAATATGGCCTTCCCAAATCACATCAATGGTTGTATAACCAATTTTGCTCTTTTTTAAAAAAAATTTTGAATGGTCTGGTACGGGGGTATTCCACGGTGGAGAAAGAATCTGATTTTTGACAGGTTAGTGGATGCTGGTACTAGTCATTACTACCTTTCGTTCATCTACGCAACCATCAGGGATGTGTAGTGTTAATGGAACCAGCTCCACAGGCCCTCACCTCCCATGTAGATGATACAGACAATCTGATATAAAGAAGGGTCTAATAGCAGTATGTAATTCTACCCCTGGTGCACAGTTGAAAGAAATTAATTGCCGGATAATACATAAAGCGACATATGCCTTTAAATGGCAGGATGTGCCACCACCTCCTCCTTACCTCACACAATGCCCCACCTGCCCATTACCCAGAGCAGATTGATATCTGGCATTGTTTATGGAACTGCCAGCAGGTTACACGATTATGGACGGAGGTACGAGACTTAGTACAGACGATTTGGAGATCCATTATCTTCCTGCAAAAGAATCAGATCCTCTAGATAGGGGAAACTGAACAAGAGTATTCACCTGTTATTTTCAGTCACAAAGCAATGCCTTTTGAGTTATTGGTTTCTTCCATCAATCCGAATCTCGCAGAAATTCTTAAGAGTTTAATTCTGTGTTATATAAAGAGTTATTGCTAGCAATCAGAAATTCAGAACTACATGCTAAATCATTCTTCCACAAGTGGGAAAAAAAACCCATATCTACATTACATGCCAGAGGAACAGAATAGTGAGTCATTTTCAATCTTCTCTTCAATCGTCTATTCTAAGAGTAACCATGAGTTTAGTTTTGGTTGTTCTACTGGTTAGGTTCTATAAATGTCAAACCCGGAAGATAGACGTGTGAAATTTCATTGATGTTATTGTATCTGTTAGGCTGCTTTAACACTATAGAATGATCCGTTAACAAAACCATTAAAAACGGACGTTAAACGGCCGTTACAAAATCCCATTATAGTCTATGGGATTTTTACATTACCCAATTTAACCCGTCGTAGCCCGTTATTAATAACGGACGTTATTTTGTGATGGGAGAAATAGTGCATGCACTTTCTCCTGTTACCTCTGCCGTCACAAAATAATGTCCATTATTAATAATGGGTTAAAACGGGTAATTTAAAAATCTCATAGACTATAATGGGATTTTGTAACGGCCGTTTAATGTCCGTTTTTAATGGTTTTGTTAAAAGGTCATTCTAAAGGATCTTTAAAACAGAGCATTCTATAGTGTGAAAACGGCCTTAATGTAAGTGCTTATTTCTTTGTAATATATTACTGTGATGAATACTCTGTATGTCACTTACCTTATATTGTTGCATGTGTACTTCCGTGAATAAACTTTATTTAAACAAAAGAAAAAGCAAATAGTGGGTAAAATGAATTTAGGGTGGTGCTTGACTGGAACCATTGTATGTTCACTGCAGTGCACTATGTGGCAGCATATTATAAATATGCATAAAGAAAACGGCAGCACAGCACTCACCCTTCCAAGCAGGACGTGGTTTATTCGGGGTCCATACAGTACATTGGGACGGGGGGGGGGGAGGTGAAGGAAAAAGAGCTCAACTGAGTCCAGGAAGCGACAGCACCGTTTCGCGGTCAAACCGCTTGGTCACGCCTAGGCGTGACCAAGCGGTTTGACTGCGAAACGGTGCTGTCGCTTCCCGAGCTCAGTTGAGCTCTTTTTCCTTCACCTCCCCCCCGTCACAATGTACTGTATGGACCGTGAATAAACCACGTCCTGCTAGGAAGGGTGAGTGCTGTGCTGCCGTTTTCTTTATGCATATTGTACGCACCTGTGTCTACAGCAATCTGCACCACCATTCAATATAGTACAGACATCCCGACATCCACAAGTGATCAAATACGGGTTCCAGTGCCGGACGCTCTCCTATATTTTTGTGAGCATATTATAAACCTTTTCATGTCATCCTTCTTGGTGTTAGTTCCAGTCACCATTAGGTAGTTGTAAATGTCATGTTTTTTTTATGTAGAAGTGTCCATAATAGTTTTGCTTACTTCTTTACCCTCTGAAGGCCCTGGAAGCAGAAGTACGGGAATTCCTGACCAATCTAACAGGAAAGACACCAGCAACTCAGGTTAATGAGATCAACAACTCAATCCGGATTAAAGGCTACCATGATAAGGAACTACAGACATGGTTGGCTGAAAAGGGTTTTTGACACCGCCACCGATGTTCTCAGTGTAGAATAAGAGACTTTGATCACAACCCTACACGATAAACTGTTGTATTCCAAAATTCCTTCTCTTGCTAACAGAGAAAAAATAAATAAAATGGGATGTTTGTGTAATATACTTATTAAACAACACATACTAAAATCTGGTTTGGCTATTTTTGGATGCACCGTCCGCAGGGCACTAATATTTTTGGGAGTGCTGTTTTCTCAAGCTGTTACAGGCAGTGACCGTGTAGAGCAGTGGTCTTCAACCTGCGGACCTCCAGATGTTGCAAAACTACAACTCCCAGCAGGCCCGGACAGCCTTGTAAACAGCCAGTAAACAAATATGAAAAATACCCTCCCCCAATAAAAAGGTAAAACGTCGTTTTTTTCCCATTTTACCCCCAAGAAAGCGTAACATTTTTTATTAATACACATACAGTGACCCCTCGACCTACGATGGCCCGACATACGATAATTTCAACATGCGATGGCCTCTCAGAGGCAATCGCATGTTGAAGGCAGCATCAACATACGATTCTTTTTTATGTCGGGGCCATCGCATAAACGGCTATCCGGCAGCGCAGACTGCTTCAGCTGCCACCGGATAGCCATTTACGGTGCCCCGTGAGCTCTGGTGATGTCGCTTACCTGTCCTCGGGGCTCCGGCGCGTCCTCTTCAGGATCCCCTGCATCGTTGGCGCTCTCCATCGACGTCATCACGTCGCTGTGCACGCCGTCCCGTCATCCAATAGGAGCGGCGTGCGTAGTGACGTGATGGCGGCGATGGAGAGCGAGGATGCCGGGGAAGCAGAGGCCTTGCCGGAGCATCGGGGACACCCCGGGGACGCGGCAACAGCGATGGAGGGAGACATCCAGGGCAGCGGTGACGGTCCGGAGCGGCGGGGACAGGTGAGTACAACTTCCTCTACCAGTGGTCTTCAACCTGCGGACCTCCAGATGTTGCAAAACTACAACTCTCAGCATGCCCGGACAGCCGTTGGCTGTCCGGGCATGCTGGGTGTTGTAGTTTTGCAACATCTGGAGGTCCGCAGGTTGTAGACCACTGTCCTATACTTTACATTGCACGGATCCCTCAACATGCGATAGGTTTCAACAAACGATGGTCCCTTTGGAATAGATTACCATCGTATGTTGAGGGACCACTGTATTTGGTATTGCCGCATGCATAAAAGCCTGAACTATTAAAACATATGGTTAATTATCCTGTACGGTGAGCGGCATAAACGTAAAAAAAAAATTTAAAGTTCAAAATTGCTGCTTTGTCGTCACATTTTATTCCCCAAACTTTTTTTTATAAATTTATAAAAGTAAAACCTAGGCAAAAGTGGTACTGATAAAAACTACAGATCATGACGCAAAAAATTAGCCCTCATACAACCCCCCCCCCCCCCCAAATTTACGGAAAAAAGAGAAAGTTATAGTTCAAACATGCAAATTTTGTTACAATGGTTTAAGTTTCTTTAAGCGGTACAATTATAGAAAAGCATATAACATGGGTATCATTTTAATCGTATTGACCCACAGAATAAAGAAAACGTGTCATTTTTACCGTAAAGTGTACAGCGTGAAAACAAAGACCTTCCTTTTCAATTTTCCCACATAAATGATATTTGTTTAGTTGCGCCGTACATTTTATGGTAAAATAAGTGATGTCCTTACAAAGTACAATTGGTGACGCAAAAAACAAGTCCTCATATGGGTCTGTGGATGGAAATATAAATATGAATTCGAGTAGAATACAGACATAGCGCACATCTACAATCTTGTAAAATGATCTGATTGCTTCTCAGCACAATATCAAAAACTAACAGGTTGTTAGTATACATTTTTTATCAAAAAGTACAAGCCCACTCGCCACGTCAAGGCCACCTATTCAGAGTGGGTCCCTAACGTCCCTAGCATAAAATGGCGTAGCACCGGGCGGCGACCACCACCGCCGCGACACAGGTGCCCACGGGAGGGGGGAAAGCGACCCACTGGCAGAGCGGCCCCAATGCCTCTCAAACCAGTCTATAGGCCGCACCCACCCGCAGACACAGCGCCACGGCAGCAACAGATGCCGCCCCGCACCACACCAGTGTGAACAAGGTGTAATGGCTCACTTACCTTGCTCTCCCAGTCAGACTGGGAGGCAGCTAGGAGTGAAATGGCCCTAGTGTGGCTAATTACCACCTATATAGGTTTGGGCTGAGGGGGTGGGGAAGAGTGCAGCACATGTTCAAAGAAAAAAAAAAAAAAAATGGGGGAAGATAGAAATCACAATATGAATTCGAGTAGAATACAGACATAGCGCACATCTACAATCTTGTAAAATGATCTGATTGCTTCTCAGCACAATATCAAAAACTAACAGGTTGTTAGTATGCATTTTTGATCAAAAAGTACAAGCCCACTCGCCACGTCAAGGCCACCTATTTAGAGTGGGTCCCTAACGTCCCTAGCATAAAATGGCGCAGCACAGGGCGGCGACCACCACCGCCGCGACACCAATGCCCACAGGGGGGAACGACCCACCGGCAGAGCGGCCCCAATGCCACTCAAACCAGTCTATGGGCTTTAATGCCCAAGGACGTTAGAGAACGTCCTGTTGTATTTCCGGTCTCTGCCGCGCGCCGGGCAGAGATCCGAACGGCATGTCTGCTGAAATCTTTCAGCAGGCAAGCCGTGCAAATGCATAGGGGGGGTCCCGGGACCCCCGCATGTCGGCGATCGCCGGAGATCGCTTGCGAAATCACGCAAGCGATCTTCAGCGATTCAGGTCATTCGGGTCACTTGTGACCCGATGACCTGGAAATAAATGGTGATCGGCGGTGTACAATTCACCGCCAATCACCTACCGTTGCTGGTGAGCGGTGACAATACTGTCACCGCCCCAGCAATACTGCTATTGGCTGGCGATCGTCCAACCAATAGCAGAGCGGCAGAGGAGGGGTTAACGGCTCCTTCCCGCTGCTGGACCCGCTGTTTTGGTTCAATCAGCGGGTGCAGCAGCAGGAAGAGGACCGTTGATCCCCCCTCAGAGCTCCGGAGCCCCGTCAGGAGCCTTAGAATAGGGTGAGATCATTTTAGGGACAGGTAGGGGTATAAATAGTTAAATAAAAGTAACAAAAAAAAGTCAAAAAAAAAAGTTCCCCCCTAATAGGTCCCCCAGGGTCCTATTAGGGTCTGATCCCTGACCCCGGGTCCTATTAGGGGTTCAGGGAGCTGCGTGTGCCACCCCTTTTTTTTTTTGGCCGCAGCTTTTTTTTATAAAAAAAAAATCCCCCCCTGACCCCCTAATAGGTCCCCCAGGGTCCTATTAGGGTCTGATCCGTTACCCAGGGTCCTATTAGGGGTTCAGGGAGCTGCGTTTGCCACCCCTTTTTTTGGGGGGGACGCAGCTTTTTTTTTTCTTTCTATTACTGTTCTACACTTTGTACACCAAGCACTACATACTTCCCCTCCCCCCCACCCGTAAAAAAAGGAGATGGCACGCCGGGCATTTTCGGCAGTGGAGGCTTACGCTTCTTTAGCCTCCGACTCCGAATCTGCCAGTGAGGACGATGAAGATCCAACATTTTTGTGTTCTTCATCGCCCTCCTCATCATCTAGTAGTGATGATGAGTCCCCTGTACGGCGGCGGAGACGCTGCCAGGCGAGGCAATGCACCCCCCATGAGAGTGACCCAGTGGCCGACACTAGTACGGGTGGCAATGCCGCTCGTAATAAGAGTCCGGCCCCCCAGACAAGTGCACCGGAGCCCCCTTCCGATGACCCTGTCTGGAGCCCCCCAGAGGATTATCAGCCACGGATTCCTGAGTTTGTTGGCGACTCAGGAATCTGGATTGACACTGCTGGGTTCACTGATCTGGACTTTTTAAAGTTTTTTTTCAGTGACAGCCTGGTCAATCTAATGGTGGAGCAAACGAACTTGTACGCCCAGCAGTTCATTGCCCACCACCCCAATTCGTTTTTGGCCAGGCCCAATGATTGGCGCACCATTGATGCAGCGGAAATGAGGACATTTTGGGGCCTCACTCTGCATATGGGCCTGGTCAAAAAACCAAGTGCTCGTGCCCTGACCCATGATAACCTGTTGTTGGTGAAGTATAAGGATAAGAGGGATGTCCTTATACTCACCACTATTCATGGGAATGGCAGCACCCCTGTCCCTGTGCGAGGTACCGCGGGACCGGTCCTCAAGCCGAATCGTATTCTGGACTACAATCGGTATATGGGGGGAGTTGATCTCTCAGATCAAGTCCTCAAGCCATATAACGCCATGCGGAAAACACGGGCATGGTACAAAAAAGTTGCGGTCTACATGGTACAGGTTGCCATGTACAACGCTTTTGTAATATCCCAAGGTTCCTGATCTTTGCTGACCGGGAAAGAGCAGGCCGGACTTCCCAAGGGTCTGGAGTTGTAGGCGCCAGGATCGTCCCAGGCCAACACTTTCCAGGTGAGGTTCCCCCCCCCCCACCCCCCAGTGGAAAGAAGGGACGATCCCAGAAAAAATGCAGAGTGTGTTACAGGAAGGGGAGACGGAGGGACACCACCATTCAGTGTAACACTTGCCCAGATAATCCGGGCCTCTGCATAGGCTGCTTCAGGGAGTATCACACTTCCATGGAGCCCTAAATTTTCCCTTTTCAGTTTAATTTTCCATAATTTGACCAATGTACCAAGTCCAGAGTACATTCCAAAATTTTACCCCCATAAATCACTAAATTGCCCAAAAAAACCTGAAAAAAAAAAAACCCTGATATTCTACTTTAACATAGTGGTCAAATTTTATGGTAACTTGCATCCTTTCTTGGTGAAAAATCCCCAAATTTGACGAAAAAATTGAAAATTTAGCATTTTTCTAACTTTGAAGCTCTCTGCTTGTAAGGAAAATGGTTATTCAAAATACATTTTTTTTATTCACATAAACAATATGTCTACTTTATGCTTGCATCATAAAATTGGCGTGTTTTTACTTTTGGAAGACACCAGAGGGCTTCAAAGTTCAGCAGCAATTTTCCAAATTTTCACAAAATTTTCAAACTCAATATTTTTCAGGGACCAGTTCAGGTTTGAAGTGGATTTGAAGGGTCTTCATATAAGAAATACCCCATAAATGACCCCATTATAAAAACTACACCCCCAAAGTATTCAAAATGACATTCAGTAAGTGTGTTAACCCTTTAGGTGTTTCACAGGAATAGCAGCAAAGTGAAGGAGAAAATTCAAAATCTTCATTTTTTACACTCGCATGTTCTTGTAGACCCAATTTTTTATGTTTGCAAGGGGTAAAAGGAGAAAATTTTTACTTGTGTTTGTAGCCCAATTTCTCTCGAGTAAGCACATACCTCATATGTCTATGTAAAGTGTTCGGCGGGCGCAGTAGAGGGCTCAGAAGCGACAAGGGGATTTTAGAGAGTACGTTTTTCTGAAATGGTTTTTGGGGGGCATGTTGCATTTAGGAAGCCCCTATGGTGCCAGAACAGCTAAAACCGCCCACATGCCATACCATTTTGGAAACTAGACCCCTTGAGGAACGTAACAAGGAATTAAGTGAGCCTTAATACCCCACAGGGGTTTCACAACTTTTGCAAATGTAAAAAAAAAAAATATTTATCTAAAATGCTTGGTTTCCCAAAAATTTTACATTTTTACAAAGGGTTAAAGCAGAAAATACCCCCCAAAATTTGAAGCCCAATTTCTCCCGATTCAGAAAACACCCCATATGGGGGTGAAAAGTGCTCTGCTGGCGCACTACAGGTCCCAGAAGAGAAGGAGTCACATTTGGCTTTTTTGAAGCAAATTTTGCTCTGGGGGCATGCCGCATTTAGGAAACCCCTATGGTGCCAGGACAGCAAAAAAAAAAACACATGGCATACCATTTTGGAAATTTGACCCATTGGGGAACGTAACAAGGGGTAATGTGAACCTTAATACTCCACAGGGGTTTCACGACTTTGGCATATGCAAAAAAAAAAAAAAGAATAAATTTTACCTAAAATGCTTGGTTTCTCAAAAATTTTACATTTTTACAAAGGGTTAAAGCAGAAAATCCCCCCCCAAAATTTGAAGCCCAATTTCTCCCGATTCAGAAAACACCCCATATGGGGGTGAAAAGTGCTCTGCTGGCGCACTACAGGTCTTAGAAGAGAAGGAGTTACAAATTTTGCTCTGGGGGCATGCCGCATTTAGGAAGCCCCTATGGTGCCAGGACAGTAAAAAAAAAAACACATGGCATACATTTTGGAAACTAGACCCCTTGTGGAACGTAACAGTGTTACAGTGAGTACTGACACCTCACAGGTTTTTTGAACAGTGGGCCGTAAAAGTGAAACATTTGATTTTTTGCACTATATTGATAGTGTTACCCCAAATGTTTCATTTTCACATTGGGTAATAGGGCAAAAGGACCCCACAATTTGTAGAACAATTTTGTCTGAGAAAAAAAAATTCCCCATATGTGGATGTAAATTGCTCTGTGGACGCACTGCACTGCAATGCTCAGAATAGAAGGAGTGAAAATTTTGTTGTAATTGAAGTCGGGGGTCATGTGCATTTATAAAGCCCCCATTGTGCAATAACAGCCAAAAAAAACACATGTGACACCATTTTAGAAACTACACCCCTCAATGAACGTAACAAGGGGTACAGTGGGAAATAACACCTCACAGGTTTTTTGAAAAGTGGGCCATAAATTGAAAAATGTGATTTTTTTTACAGTAAAATGCTGGGGTTACCCAATTATTAACATTTTCACAAGGAGTAATATGAGAAATTGGGTTACAAATTTTTGAGGGCTTTTCCCCCTGACTATAAAAATACATCCACATATGGGGTAACGTGCTGGACGGGCGCACAACAAGGCTCAGAAGTCATAGAGGTCACTTTGTAAAAATGAAACACCCACATGTGACACCATTACAGAAAGTACCCACCCTGAGGAATGGGTATAGGGGTAAAGAGGACATATTGAACTCACAGGTGTTTCCTAAATTTATTTTCCAGGAATGGATGAAGGGTAGCTTTTGAAAATTGCAATTTTCAACCTATACTCTGCTTCATTTTTCTGGGAACAACTAACATGTGACTCCAAATTGTCGCCTGGAAATACGACAGAGCTCAGCGAGAACTCTTCGCATTTGAGGCAGATGTTTGTTACGGACCTAACAGTTACATACATTCAGAGGAACATACAAGAAAGGAACACCCACATGTGAGAATACTACAAACAGTACACCCCCTAGGGAAGGTGTATAGGGTGAAGTGGAGATTTGGAACAGACGGGTGTTCCCTTCATTTATTTTCCAGGAATGGATGAAGAGTACTATGGGGGGGAAGAAAATTGCAATTTTAGAACTGATATGCCAATTATTTTCCCAGAATGATGACCCAGAGTACAGCCAAAAGTAAAAATGATGCCCGCCCCAAACCCTATACTCTGAATCATCATTCTGGGAAGGGGATGTGTGGGGCCGTCCCTATTCTGTTACCTCAAATGCGCAACCCGCTCAGGTGGGGAGAGAGAGCGTTGCGCATTTGAGGTAACTGCAAACCTCCAATGCTGTTGACTCTGTGTCCCATGACCCATTTTTGGGGGACAAAGATATTATGAGGGGCATTGGGAAAGAGGTTTTGGGTTTGATTTTTTGGGGGTAGGGTATTTTGGTATAAAATTTGGAAGATAATGTACCCTGGACTGGTACATTGGAGCCGAATTCTGGGGAATGAAATTTAGGGCAAAGGATGGAAAATGTAGTACTCCATGGAAGTGTGATACTCCCTGAAGCAGCCTATGCAGAGGCCCGGATGATCGGGGCAAGTGTAACACTGAATGGTGGTGTCCCTCCGTCTCCCCTTCCTGTGACACACTCTGCATCTTTTCTGGGTTCGTCCCGACCTTCCAGTGTTGGGGATCACACCTGGAAAGTGTTGGCCGGGGACGATCCGGGGACCTAAAGTTCCAGAGGTGCTCTGACCCGCTCTTTGGCGGTCACCAAAGATGAGGGCCTTTAGAACTACCTCTTGGAACTCCAGGTATGTCCCTGTGTTGCCAGCGTTCTGGTACAGTATGAAAGAGTTGTACATGGCAACCTGTACCATGTAGACCGCAACCTTTTTATACCATACGCGTGTTTTCCGCATGGCGTTATATGGCTTGAGGACTTGATCAGAAAGATCAACTCCCCCCATATACCGATTGTAGTCCAGAATACAATCGGGCTTGAGGACCGGTTCCGCGGTACCTCGCACAGGGACAGGGGTGCTGCCATTCCCATGAATTGTGGTGAGCATAAGGACATTCCTCTTGTCCTTATACCGGACCAACAACAGGTTCTCATGGGAAAAGGCACGGGACTCACCCCGGGGGATAGGAGCATGTAGGGAATGATGGGGCGGAAGGCCTCTTTTATTCTTCCGGACTGTCCCACAAGGGACCGTGGATCTGGCGGCGAGGGATGAAAAGAGAGGGATACTAGTATAAAAATTATCCACGTAAAGGTGGTAACCTTTATCTAGCAATGGGTGCAAAAGGCCCCAAACGATTTTCCCGCTAACACCCAGAGTGGGGAGACATTCTGGGGGTTCAAAACGGGAATCTCGTCCCTCATACACTATAAACTTGCAAGTGTACCCGGAGGTACTCTCGCAAAGTTTATACATCTTCACGCCATACCGCGCTCGCTTGGTCGGGATGTATTGCCGGAAGCTGAGTCTCCCCTTGAAGCTGATGAGCGACTCATCAATAGAGACCTCCCGCCCCGGGACATAGGCCTCCCAAAATCTGGCCCCGAAGTGATTGATGACCGGCCTGATTTTATACAGGCGGTCATACGCGGGATCAGTTCAGGGGGACATGCCGCATTATCAGCATAATGCAAACATCTCCGAATGGCCTCGAACCGGGAACGTGTCATGGCCATACTGTAGAGGGGTGTCTGGTAAAAGACGTCCCCACTCCAATATTGCCTGACACTGGGTTTTTTAACTATACCCATATGCAGCGCGAGGCCCCAAAAGGTCCTCATTTCGGCTGCATCGACTGGAGTCCAGCCGCCGGGTCTAGCTAAAAGTGAGCCCGGGTTAGCGGCGACGAACTGTTGGGCGTACAGATTCGTCTGTGTAACCATCAAATTAACAAAGTCGTCACTGAAAAAATGACCGATAAAGTCCTTTTCAGTGAACCCGGTGATGTTAATTTTGATTCCTGAGTCGCCAACAAACTCAGGAATCACGGGCTCGTGGTCCGCTGGCTCAGCCCAGTCAAGTTCTCCGGTACGAGGTACCAGTGACCTTGGCAGGGGGGCTTCACTAGTATGAGCGCCAGGGGGACTCATACTAGCATGGGGCACAGGGTCAAGGACAGAGGAGGTTTGCGGCACCGCATGGCGGCGAGTTCGCCGCCTTGGTGGCTCATCATCTGAACTAGATGATGAGGAGGACGATGAAATAAGGAAGGTGGGGTCTTCATCGTCCTCTGAGATGCT
Source organism: Hyla sarda (assembly GCF_029499605.1). NCBI lineage: Eukaryota > Metazoa > Chordata > Amphibia > Anura > Hylidae > Hyla > Hyla sarda. Next base: position 256,208,876 of record NC_079194.1, on the reverse strand, counting down.
TTCAGAGTCTGAGGCAATTAGGTCATATGCCTCCTCCGCCGAAAACACTCTGCGGGCCATTTCCCTACTCTAATGGGGATACGGGTATGTGTGTGTGTGTGTGTGGGGGGAAACTTTATTGGTGTGTGTGCTGCGTGTGGTGTGGTGCGATACTACCTCCCTAACCCGCCCTAGCCTAACCTAACTAAACTAACCCGCCCTAACAGAAAAAAATAAAATAAAAAGGGGACTTTTAAAAAAAAGGGGGACTTCTAGCGCAAAAAAAAACCCTGCGCCAAAAAAATAAGCGTTTATCTAATCAGTGGTGTGCGCACTGATTAGCGCTTGTGGCGGCAGGGGGCGCAGAAGGGGGTCCGGCCACTCAGCCCAGGACAGTGGCTGGTGGCTTGTTCACAGACCCCCACACAAAAAACCCGAAAAATAAAATAAAAAAACGCTCTACCCCGAAAAAAATGCACCCGCCTGAACAAAAAAAAAAAAACGCTGATCAGTGATAAATCACTGACAGCGGTAGGACAGGCTGCACACACAGGTACGGTCCGTCCACACAGTAAACGCCTGCTACTGGTGGCACGGACCGCCTAAGAGGGTCCGCACACACGCTTAGTGAAAAAAAAAAAAAAAAAAAAAAAAAAAAGATCTGCGGCAAAAAAAAGGCTGGCGTCAGACCGCAGCGACCCGGCAGTGCCGGGGTCACGCAGCTAAAGGTGCTACGGACCCACGGTCCGTCCTGCACACCAGATCTCTGTGAAATGGCGGGCAGAACGGAGCAACATGCTCCTAGCCCACCAGATCCCCTCCCATTACATTGGCCACCCAATCACAACTGTACTGAGGGGGGTGGCCACAATGCCAGCCCCCAGTACAGCATGGATGGTGATTGGTGGTGTATACTACACCACCAGTCACCATCTATATCCGGGTCACAGGGTCACACGTGACCCTGATGACCCGGAACCGCTGAAGAACACCGGTTAGTAGTTACCGGCGTCCTGCAGCGATCGCCGGTATAGGAGGTCCTCCGGACCTCCTCCGGCACACTGCCGGGATGTCTGCTGATAGAAATCAGCAGACATCCGGCTCCGATCCCCGCCCGGTGGGGAACGGAATCGCAGCGCATCGCTCGTCTGAATTGACGAGCGATGCGCTGCGATTGCCGACATGGGGGGGGTCATCATGACCCCCCTGGGCGATATGCCCCGATGCCTGCTGATCGATTTCAGCAGGCATCGGGCGCCGGCTCCGCTCCAAATGGTTGCGGGGGGCCGGTAAAGCACATGACGTTCTCATACGTCATGTGTCCTTAAGGACTCGGACATGGAGACGTATCAGAACGTCATGTGTCCTTAAGGGGTTAAGGTTCACTTTACCCCTTGTTACGTTCCCCAAGGGGTCTAGTTTCCAAAATATAATGCCATGTGTTTTTTTTTTTTTTTTTGCTGTCCTGGCACCCTAGGGGCTTCCTAAAGGTGACATGCCCCCCAAAAACCATTTCAGAAAAATGTTCTCTCCAAAATCCCCTTGTCGCTCCTTCCCTTCTGAGCCCTCTACTGCGCCCGCCGAACACTTTACATAGACATATGAGGTATGTGCTTACTCGAGAGAAATTGGGCTACAAATACCAGTAAAAATGTTCTCCTTTTACCCCTTGCAAAAATTCAAAAATTGGGTCTGCAAGAAAATGCGAGTGTAAAAAATGAAGATTTTAAATTTTTTCTTTCACTTTACTGCTATTCCTGTGAAACACCTAAAGGGTTAAAACACTTACTGAATGTCATTTTGAATACTTTGGGGGGGGGGGGTGTAGTTTTTATAATGGGGTCATTTGTGGGGTATTTCTAATATGAAGACCCTTCAAATCCACTTCAAAACTGAACTGGTCACTGAAAAAAAGTGAGTTTGAAAATTTTGTGAAAACTTTGAAAATTGCTGCTGAACTTTGAAGCCCTCTGGTGTCTTCCAAAAGTAAAAACTCATCAATTTTATGATGCAAACATAAAGTAGACATATTGTATATGTGATCCCAAATTTTTTTTATTTTGAATATCCATTTTACTTACAAGCAGAGAGCTTCAAAGTTAGAAAAATGCCAAATTTTCATTTTTTTCATCAAATTTGGGGATTTTTCACCATGAAAGGATGCAAGTTACCGTAAAATTTTACCACTAATTAAAGTAGAATATGTCACGAAAAAACAATCTTGGAATCAGAATGATAACTAAAAGCATCCCAGAGTTATTAATGTTTAAATTGACAGTGGTCAGAATTGCAAAAAATTGCTGTGGTCCTAAGGTGTAAAATGGCCCGGTCCTTAAGGGGTTAAGGGGTACTTCAGTGGAAAACATTGAAACTTTTTTTTTTTTTATCAACTGGTGCCAGGAAGTTAAACAAGTTTGTAAATTACTTCTATTAAAAAATCTTAATCCTTCCAGTTCTTATTAGCTGCTGTATGCTCCAGAGGATGTTAAAGAGGCACTGTCATTGTTTAAAACTTTTCATATATTGCAGGACTCCTAATATGACATTTCACAATATACACCTGTTAAAAAAAAAAATTACATTTTCACCTGAAATTCAAGCTCAAAATAGCCACCACTAGGGGTCGCCTGTCTTTTAGCCAGACAGACTAGTCTAGATTTTACAGCATACTGGATACCGGCCGTAAAGCATACTGGTATCCAGTATGGAACATGTATTCATAAAAATACTAAGAAAATTAAGGAGATCGGATCCAGCTCAATGCAGGTAAAATCAGGTTTAATCCATAGGACAAGGAAGGAACAAGTAACGCGTTTCAAGCGCTGTAAGCACTCTTAGTCATACCTTGTATGATCTTGTATGACTAAGAGCGCTTACAGCGCTTGAAACGCGTTACTTGTTCCTTCCTTGTCCTATGGATTAAACCTGATTTTACCTGCATTGAGCTGGATCCAATCTCCTTCATTTTCTTGCTATTGGCAGGTGCCGTCCAGCACCTGGATCCGTGCTCTACTGTCCGGGGCGGGGTGAGCTGGCCCTCACCTTGTTTGCTTTCTCATAAAAATACTGTACTTTTATCAAAAAAATCCTTGCACTAATTTTATAAAGATCTATTCTTATATTTATGCATTTTATCCTGTTATGAATTCACCATAATGTCTTCTGATTACTGCAGGCAAGCTCCAAGCATCTTCCTCTGACACATGACACAGCATAAAACCAGAGAGGAAAGGGTTACAGAGTAGAGAGTACTGATTGGCTGAATGCACAGGCTTGCTCCTGTGAGGGAGACAGACTGACACGCCCCCTCCAGCCGACACAATGAAAAAGTAACTCACCGGCAGATAAATGCTTATATCTCTGGATATATAGGTGCACATGATCAGGATTGGTTCCTGAGTAACATATCACTTTTTTTGCACTATGACAGGTAAGCTTTAAGTTGTTCTTTTCAGTCTGACCACAGTGCTCTCTGCTGACAACTCTGTCCATGTCAGAAACTGTCCAGAGCAGGATCAGATCCCCATAGCAAACCTCTCCTGCTCTGGACAGTTCCCGATATGGACAGAGGTATCAGAGAGCACTGTGGTCAGACAGAAAAGAACAACTCCACTTCCTGTAGTAGTATACAGCAGCTGATAAATACTGGATAATTAAGATTTTTAAATAGAAGTAATTTACAAATCTGTACATTTTTCTGGCACCAGTTGATTTAAAAAAAAATAAAAAATTCCACCGGAGTACCCCTTTAACATACCTAGCTCTTCTCTCCTCACACATCTGCTCAGTAGGCCTTTATACACATTAGATGGTAACCTAGTCCTGCTTGTTTTGTTGTCAGCAATATTGCCCAACTGCTCAATACACATATCCAAGCCTGCTCTTTTAATGGAGGAGAAAGGTAAGCCACTGCCAGACTCCTTTGGCTTATCTCTCAGAGAACAAAAGTATTAAGCAACTGAAATACCCAATGGCAGATGCTGAGCGAGAGTCAGGAGGCCACCATACACATTAGATGACTGGCCATTGTGCTATAATAGACAGAATCATTTGACATGTATCTAGTGTAACAATTTGTTTACCTGATGGGCACATTTCAGTTGAAGCTGAAATGGTAAACTAAAAATGATATTTGTGGCTCCACTGTCTGTGAAAGAACTATAGTTCTAATAGAAAGCATTAATACAAAGAGAGTACAAAGAAAAATTCAAAGAAATAAGCCCTTTATCTAGACCAAATTTTCTTAGAAATTTCTGTTGTACCATTTACACTAGATACTGGCCATTACCCTGGAAAGTAACACCCCTCTCAAAGACCATTTTAAATAAAATTTTGGACAGTTGTCAGTTTTTGAAAATGGTATAAGATTACCCCTAGATATAAAATCTAATTCATATAGTGTAATCAGAAATTTTGCTGACTTCAGCATGTTTTTGTGTGATTCATTCCTGCAAGGAAGTTGTGTAGTTCTTTCATTTTCAGTGTGCTATTGTCTCCAGCTCCTCCCTCTCTCCAATGCTACGCTTGGCTGAATCTTGTCTCTGAGCTCAAGCCCTGCCCCCTTAATGATGTCACCAACTCTGACCAGCCCTTCAGCCTACATCACATCTTCCATCATATACAGTCATGGCCGTAAATGTTGGCACCTCTGAAATGAAGAATTTCTCCCAGAAAAGGATTGCAGTAACACGTTTTGCTATACACGTTTATTCCCTTTGTGTGTATTGGTACTAAACCAAAAAAGGGAGAAAAAAAGCAAATTGGACATAATGTCACACCAAAAATGGTCTGGGCAAAATTATTGGCACCCTTTCAAAATTGTGGATAATATTGTTTCACGCATGTGATGTTCCTTTAAACTCACCTGGGGCAAAGTAACAGGTGTGGACAATATAAAAATCCCACCTGAAAGCAGATAAAAAGGAAAGAAGTTCACTTAGTCTTTGCATTGTGTGTCTGTGTGTGCGCAACACTAAGCATGGACAACAGAAAGAGGAGAAGAGAACTGTCTGAGGACTTGAGAACCAAAATTGGAAAAATATCAACAATCTCAAGGTTACAAGTCCATCTAGATCTAGATTTGCCTTTTGTCCACAGTGCGCAACATTATCAAGAAGTTTGCAACCCATGGCACTGTAGCTAATCTCCCTGGGCGTGGACAGAAGAGAAAAATTGATGAAAGGTGTCAACACAGGATAAGGAGATTTTTTTTTATACTTACTGTAAAATCCATTGGGGGACACAGACCTTTGGTATATGCTGCTGTCTCTAGGAGGCTTGACACTATGGTAACCAATAAGTCGGCTCCTCCCAGCAGGATATACCCGCCTCCAGGCCACTGAGCAATTCCCAGAGCAATAGGAGGAGAACGACAGGTCAAAGGAAAAAAAACACGCCGTCCAAGAACCAGAAGAAAAATTAACTGAACACTCCCTCAGACAGATAACCGAATAGGAACCCCAGAAAAGGGCGGGAGCTGTCCCCCCCAATGGATCCTTCGAGAAAGAGATTTTACGGTAAGTATAAAAAAATCTCCTTTTCTCTATCGGCTCCATTGGAGGACACAGACCTTGGGACGTACCAAAGCCGTCCCTTGGGTGGGCAGAGAAAAAAAGTCAGGCAGTTGGCTGTACCACCGCCGCCTGCAACACTATACGGCCCAGACTAGCATCAGCCGATGCGAAAGTATGAACCTGGTAGAATCTCGAAAAAGTGTGCAAAGACGACCAGGTGGCCGATTTACAGATCTGCAAGGCCAAGGCCTTGTTTCAGAGAGCCCAGGATGCTCTCACAGAGCGGGTGGAATGAGCCAAAACCCTGAAGGGTGGCATCTTCCCCTTGCAGCGGTAAGCTTTTGAAATAGCACATCGGATCCACCGAGAAATGGTGGCCTTGGAAGCAGGCTGTCCCTTCCGACGACCTTCCGTAAGGACGAAAAAAGAATCGCACTGATGAAAGGAAGAGGTGACAGAAAGATAAGTCCGAACAGCCCGTACCACATCCAATTTGTGGAGCAGGCGCTCCCTGGGATGAGAAGGAGCAGGACAAAAGGATGGAAGAACAATGTCCTCGTTGAGATGAAAAGCCGAAACGACCTTAGGTAAGAAGGACAGATCTGGCCGGAAAACAAACTTGTCCTGATGAACTATCAGGAAAGGAGAACGGCAGGAGAGAACTGCCAGTTCAGATACCCTCCTAATGGAAGTAATAGCTATAAGAAAAGCCACCTTCCAGGATAGGAGGCGAAGGGAAACCTCCCTAAGAGGCTCAAAAGGTGCTTCCTGGAGAGCGCCTAGAATTAAGTTCAAGTCTCAAGGGGGAGAAGGGGACCGGTAAGTGGGGAAAGCGTGTGCCACGCCCTGAAGGAAGGTCCGGACATGTGAATTGGAAGCCAGAGGACATTGAAAGAGAATGGAAAGGGCTGAAACCTGACCCTTAAGGGAGCCGAGAGCCAGCCCTTGTTCCAACCCTGACTGCAAAAAGGAGAGGAGACGGGGAAGGTGGAGAAAGGGTCTGAGTTTCGCACCAACGAAAGTAAGCCCGCCAGGTACGGTGATACATTTTAGCAGAGGAGGGCTTGCGAGCCCTGAGCATGGTGCGAATTACCTGGGAAGAGAAGCCGCTGGCCCTTAGAACCGTGGTCTCAACAGCCACGCCGTCAAATGCAGTGACTGTAAATTGTGGTGGCAAAGGGGACCCTGTGACAGTAGGTCTGGAAGTGGAAGACGGAACGGAACGTCGTCCAGAAGCCAGACCACGTCGGCGTACCATGCCCTTCGAGGCCAGTCTGGAGTCACCAGAATGGCGGGGACTCCTTCCGCCTTGAGCTTCTTCAGAAGGAGGGAACAGGTAGGGCAGGACAAAGCCCGACCACTGAATTACTAGGGCATCCTAGTCCCTGGACTTTGACACAAACATCAGAATTTTCCGGTTGTGTCGAGACGCGAAGAGATCCACGTCTGGGGTCCCCCAGAGGTCGCAGATCTGTGCGAACACCTCCGGAAGAAGGGACCACTCTCCGGGGTCCGCTGAGGACCGACTGAGGAAATCCGCTTCCCAGTTGAGCACTCCCGGAATGTGAATCGCCGAAATGGCTGGAACTACTTGTTCCGCCCAGAGGAGGATCTTTGTCACCTCGGACATGGCTGCTGAGCTGCGAGTGCCACCCTGCCGATTGATGTACGCCACAGCCGTGGCGTTGTCTAACTGGACACGGACAGGGTGGCCCTGAAGCAGGGACTCCCAATGCTTCAGACAAAGAAAAAAATCGCCCTCAGTTCCAGGATGTTTATGGAAAGAAGGGCTTCTTGGGGAGGCCAGAGGCCTTGAACCGTCTGATCCCTGAAAACACCCCCCCCCCCCAGCCCGACAGACTGGCATCTGTCGTGACCACCTGCCAGTGGAGGAGAAGGAACGAATGCCCCTGAAGAAGAAGGGGGAGCGGAGCCACCAGCGCAGAGACCGACGGGTCCGGAGAGGGAGAATAATCTTGCGATTGAGAGAGAGAGAGAGAGGAGACCTGTCCCACCGGGCAAGAATCGCCAGCTGAAGAGGACGGTAATGAAACTGGGCAAAGGGTACGGCCTCCATGGCTGCCACCATCCGACCCAGGACTTCCATGCAAGTACGGATGGTGACCAGGGACGGTATCCGGAGGGCCAGACGTTTGTCCGGCAGGAGGTGAATCGGAGCCGAGGCCGAGTCGAACTGAAGCCCCAAGAACACCAGAGACTGGGTGGGGGAGAGAACTGACTTGTCTCGGTTGACCATCCACCCGAAGCGACATAAGGTCTGAAGAGTGAGGCTCACATTCTCCAGAGCCTGGGCTCTTGTGGAGGCCTTGATGAGGAGGTCGTCCAAGTAGGGTATCACTGATACCCCTCTTGACCGTAACAGAGCTATCACAGGCGCCAGAATCTTGGTAAAGACTCGTGGTGCTGTGGCCAGACCAAAGGAGAGAGCCACAAATTGATAATGACCTTCCGGAACCGCAAAGCAGAGGTACCGCTGGTGTCCGGGAAAAATTGGAACGTGGAGGTAGGCATCCTTGATGTCAACCTAGGAAAGAAACTCCCCTTGATCCATAGACGCCACGACCGAACGGAGAGATTCCATTCGGAAATGGCGGATAAGATGATGTTGGTGTAGACGTTTGAGATCCAGGATTGGCCGCACAGAACCGTTTTTCTTGGGAACCACAAAAAGATTGGAATAGAAACCCCGAAAGCGTTCCCTTGAAGGAACCGGGACAATGACACACTGGATGAGAAGGGACTGAAGAGCCTCCTGAAATTCCCTCGCAAGGAGATCGGGGAGCACGGGACTGAAAAAAACGATCCTTCGGCTTCGGAAGGGAAGCAAATTCTATCCGGTATCCGTTGGACACCACGTCCCTGACCCAGGAGTCCTGAATGTGCGTGGTCCAAACGTCTGGAAAGAGCGAGAGGCGACCTCCCACCCGAGAAAAAGCTGCGGGTGGGGGCGTCCCCTCATGCAGAAGTGGGTTTGCGGTTGCCCGATTTGGCCGCAAAACGGTCGGAACGGTTGGTGTCTGACTTCCAAGAGGGAAGCGCCTTGAAAAAGGGGACCTTCTTGTCACGTGGAGGCGCCTGGCTGGACCCTTTAGAGGGGCCAGACGTCCGAAAGGAAGAAGACTTTCTGCGGAAAGAAGTGCTAGATTTGTTTTGAGGTAATAAAGAGCTCGTGCCACCTGTCGCCTCAGAGATAATCTCATCCAGGCGCTTGCCGTAAAGTCGGGACCGGTAAAAGGAATCTTGGTGAGATGCAGCATCCGCGCTCCATGTTTTAAGCCAAATGGAACGACGGAGGGCCACTAGATTACCGGTGGCAAAGGCAGCGCAGCAAGTCGAGTGCAAGGAAGCAAAACACAGAAAGTCTCCAGCTTTGGAACATTGGAGGGCCAGAGCAGACAGTTCTTCCGGGGGAGACCCCGAAAGAATGCCCTGACAGAGTTGGGAATGTCAAACCGAAAGGGCTTTAGACACCCAGGTGGAGGCGAAGGCAGGAAGCAGGGAGGAACCCACTGCTTCAAAGGCATACTTCGCTAAAGACTCAACCTTTTTGTCTGCTAGATCCTTGAAGGCAGCTGCATCCGCCAGGGGCAAAGTAGTAGCTTTAGAAAGGCGGGAAATCGGAGGATCCACCGACGGAGAGGAAGTCAATTTGGAGACAAGGTCCTTGGCGAAAGGATATCTCGCTTGAACTTTCTTCAGTCCCTGAAACTTCTTCTCAGGGTGCTTCCAGGCAGATTCAAGAATGGCATCAAATTCAGCGTGAGAGGGGCTGGAGGGGCGGCCGAACCCACCGGGTCTGAAGGAGCACCTGGGTTAGAAATAGCAGGGGGTCTGGGGGAGCAGTGGAGCAGGCAGAACAAGTGGGTTCAGCAGAACCTGGCATTTTTGCAGAACAGTTTTTACAAGCGTAATGGGTAACTAATATTCCCGATATCTGCTTTGAGGGAGGAACAGTTCTGGGCACGGACATAGCAAAAATTAACAGTCTCACCCAAGTCTGTGTCCCAAGGCAGCTGCTGTGAGGAGAACTCTGCATCGTGGCTGTGAGGAGAGAGAAGAGACGCCAGCCAATAGGAGAAAGAGGCCGGGTCAGAGGCAAGGGCGCTGTGATTGGCCCCTGCACGGCCCCAAACGCGCGCACATCGCCGATTTGCGGCTCATTTCGCGCTGCTGAAGCGCTTATGCGGCCTGATGGGCGGAGCCAACGTCCGCCGGGCCGCCGAAGAATACAGCGGGACTTAGTAATGGCGCCCGCTCCGAACCCCGAGCGCACATGCTGCCTGTAGTGAGCTCCTATGTGCCCGGGAAACGGAGCGGGCAAGGTGCCATCGGCAGCTGCCGAAAGTGAAAGTAGAAGACGCAGCCTGCGGTGCGTACAAATAACACACATTGCCCAATAAAGTGCCCCTTACTGTGAACACTGCCCCTTAGCACAACTGCTCTTCCAATAATAAAAAACAATCCCCCTGCAGGGAAGAATAAAGTATCCCACGGCCAGCCCCTGCTTCAGTAAGGATAGGTCCAAAAACAGGGGTCTCCAGCTGTTGCAAGACCTAGAGAGAGAAAAATACTCACCTATGCTGAAGAACTTCCCTAAAGAAGTCTTCAGAATGTAGTCTTCAGTCAGCATTGTCACCTGCAGCAAGCCAAGCTCATAGCGAGGCGAACAGGGAGGTAGGGGGACCCAGACCCATGAGGTACAACCCCAAGCGCTGACCGTTGGCGAGAGGGGGTTAACAGTACATCCAAGATGCATGCCACCTCTCGCAATGGGGAAACAGTGAACCGCAGTTCCTGAGTCCCCACCTGAAAACAGAAAGAAAAAGGAATAACACACATTCCCTAAACCTAAAAAATATGAGACCTGGTCTGGAGAACACCAGACCAGTGTCCACCTCCTTAAGACACTAAGCAAAAACTGAATTGCTCAGTGACCTGGAGGCGGATATATCCTGCTGGGAGGAGCCGATTTTTTGGTTACCATAGTGTCAAGCCTCCTAGAGACAGCAGCAAATACCCAAGGTCTGTGTCCCCCAATGGAGCCGATAGAGAAAGTCCGGATGGTGGATAAGCAGCCCTAAACAAGTTCCAAAGATGTTCAAGCTTTCCTACAGGCTCAGGGAGCATCAGTGTCAGTGCGAACTATCCGTTGAAATTTAAATTAAATTAAACGCTATGGCAGGAGACCCAGGACGACCCCCACTGCTGACACAATGCCAAAATGAACTTGAGTAAGGCTGGGTTCACACTACGTTTTTCCCCATACGGGAGCGCATACGGCAGGGGGGAGCTAAAACCTCGCGCTCCCGTATGTCATTCATTTCAATGAGCCGGCCGGAGTGAAACGTTCGGTCCGGTCGGCTCATTTTTGCGCCGTATGCGCTTTTACAACCGGACCTCAAACCGTGGTTGACCACAGTTTTAGGTCCGGTTGTAAAAGCGCATACGGCGCAAAAATGAGCCGACCGGACCGAACGTTTCACTCCGGACGGCTCATTGAAATGAATGACATACGGAAGCGCATACGAAGGCATACAGGAGAGCGAGGTTTTAGCTCCCCCCTGCCGTATGCGCTCCCGTATGGGAGAAAACGTAGTGTGAACCCACCCTAAGCCAAAATCCTTCTGGGAAAACGTCTTGTGGACAGATGAGAACAAGATAGAGCTTTTTTGTAGAGCAAATCTACTGTTTACCGAAAAAGGAATGAGACCTACAAAGAAAATAACACAGTACCTACAGTGAAATATGGTGGAGGTTCAATGATGTTTTGCTGGCACTGGGAGCCTGGAATGTGTGCAAGGCATCATGAAATCTCAGGATTACCAATGGATTTTTGGGTCGCACTGTACAGCCCAGTGTCAGAAAGATGGGTTTGCATCCGAGATCTTGGGTCTTCCAGCAGGACAATGACCCCAAACATACGTCAAAAAGCCCCCAGAAATGGATAGCAACAAAGCGCTGGAGAGTTCTGAAGTGGCCAGCAATGAGTCCAGATCTAAATCCCATTGAACACCTGTGGAGAGATCTTAAAATTGCTGTTGGCAAAAGGCGTTCTTCCAATAAGAGAGACCTGAAGCAGTTTGCACAGGAAGAGTGGTCCAACATTCCAGCAGAGAGGTGTAAGAAGCTTATTGATGGTTATAGGAAGAGAATGATTTCAGTTATTTTTTCCAAAGGGTGTGCAACCAAATATTGAGTTATGGCTGCCAATAATTTTGTCCAGCCCATTTTTACAGTTTGGTGTGACAGCGGGCGCTCCTCTACTTCCTGATAACCCTTGCGAGGACAATGCTTGTAGTGGGGGGTTATCAGGAAGCAGATAAGCGCCCGTGGATCACATATGACTAGTTCCCTGATGTGGGGATATCGCTGCGGCTGAAAATTTATTCATTCCCTGATGTGGGGACTGCCATGAGGGGAATCATGATAGCGTTGCGGCTGACATGTTACAAATTTTCCCGCCATGGGGATCGTGCGCCTGTGGGGGGAATTATGATAGCAGATTCCCCCCCCCGCGGGCGCACGGTCCCAATGGCGGGGAAGGGGTTACATGTCAGCCACAGCGCTGATACAGGATATTGAAGCCGGGCGCAGGGCAGGTTGACAGCGGGAGGAGACATCCACCTCCCTCAACATTTCAATGAATATTCATTACCGGGATGTGAAAAAGGGGGAAACCATTGCAGAAGGAAAAAAAAACAACAACGCCTGCAGCACTGACATCTTGTCCACAACAGTAAACAAACATGGCCGCAGGTGTGGACAACAGTCAAAAGCAACCAGAAAAACTACTGAACTTCCTTCACAGAAAAGAGGTCAGTAAAAAACATATATGCTGTGGACAGATGTATAACGTGATTTACAAAAGTGCTAAACTAACTACAAGCACGCTAGATAACCATAAAACTGTGGTACCGGAGTACCCCTTTAAGCCTGAACCTAAACAGATTCAAGCAGGGGAAAGAATAATAATCTGTTTACATTTTTTGCATATAAACCTGTATGGATAGTAGGAATAAAAGTATCTAAACAAGCGGTTTTACCCCCTACCCATTCACACATTCATCAACTTTATTTTAGGAAACCACCTCTAACTTTTACTATTACTCATTCAGACTTTGTTACTTCTGTGTTTAACTTTATTTGCAGAAATACAAAAAAAACAAAAAAGAACAACTATATAAATGCAAATATATGTGACATTTCATTCTTATATTACACATAGAGCTAAACTCTAAAGGAAATCAAACAGAAACCAATACATTACGGCTGTGGCTTGGTTGGCATGTCTCTTTGGGATCCATTCCTGCTGTTCCCTAGAAAAAAGTTTATCAACCACGCTGTATAAACCAGCCTTATCATGAGCTGGGGGTGGACGTCCATGATAATTATTAGCAAAGTCTGTACTAACTTTCTGGTCAAGTCCTAAAAATAGGGGAGAAATAAACATATCCCCTTTAAACGTTTTGGCGTTTAACAGTTGGCAATGATTTGCTAAATTTCAATATTGGGAGATCAAAATGGAGGGTAGTATCTGTTGTAATTCCAAGGCTGTGGGTTGTTGAACCCTCCAAAGTTCTAAGAAAAAACAAAAAAACATTCAATAATGAAAACTGATGCACAACATAAAATCAACACTAGTATTATATTACTTTTTCTTTCTCCTTACCTGGAACCATGGTCCATAATTGTAAGGAGGAGGAGGATTATGAGGCCCTCCCATATGGTGTGGAGGCATAGGTGGAGGAGGCCCTCCCATATGGTGTGGAGGCATAGGTGGAGGAGGCCCTCCCATATGGTGTGGAGGCATAGGTGGTGCCATTCTTTGTAGGGGCGCAAAACCTCTTGACATGTGAGACAGAAAAGGATGGACATAGGGTCGTACTGCAGGTCTTGGTACAAAAACCTGACTTCTCTGGGTTTGTTGATGATAGAAAGATTTAGTCGGTACATTTACATTAGTAGGTGGTGTAGATGATCCAGTTGTATTTTCTGCTGAAACACTTTTCTCTGATGTTGCAGATGGAATTACAGGTTCCGAAACTCCTGGGATGGGAACATCTTCTATTACAGAAGAGTTATCGGACTTAGATTTTACTTTTTTATCATTTTTATCTTCATCCCTGCATAGGAAGAAAACATATAAAATGACTGTTTAGCATAGACTGCTTCTGCACAGGAATTAGTGTGGACAGGTAAATCAATAGCAGGGTGGGTAGAAGGTCTATAGGGGAGATTTATCAAAACCTGTGCAAAGGGAAAGTTACCCAGTTGCTCATAGCAACCAATCAGAACACTTCTTTCATTTTGCAGAGACCTTGTTAAAAATGAAAGAAGCAAGCTGATTGGTTGCTATGGGCAACTGGGCAACTTTTCTTCTGGATAAGTTTTGATAAATCTCCCCCTATGTGAATATGTCTTTAACCCCTTAACGACGCAGGACGTAAATGTACGTCCTGGTGAGCTGGTACATTTACGTCCTATGTATAACCGCGAGCATCGGAGCGATGCTCGTGTCATGCGCGGCAGGTCCCAGCTGTTGATAACAGCCAGGGACCCGCCCGTAATGGGGGACATCCGCGATCGCCATTAACCCCTCAGATGCCGTGATCAATACAGATCACAGCATCTGCAGCATCGTGGTATTTTAAATGGATGATCGGATCGCCCGCAGCACTGCTGCGGCGATCCGATCATCCAGCATGGCGGCCGGAGGTCCCCTCACCTTGCTCCGGCAATCTCCCGGGGTCTTCTTCTCTGGTCTGCGATCAAGCAGACCAGAGCAGAAGATGACCAATAATGATGTGCAGTGCTGTGTCCTATACATAGCACTGAACAGCATTAGCAATCAAATGATTTCTATTAATAGTCCCCTATGGGGACTATTAAAGTGTAAAAGTAAAAAAGTAAAAAATAAAAGTAAAAAAAATGTGAAAAACCCTCTCCCCCAATAAAAACGTAAATTGTCCCAATTTCCCTATTTCGCCCCCAAAAAGTATAAACATTTTTTGATATACATATTTGGTATCGCCGCGTGCATAAATATCCCACCTATTAAAATAAAATGTTAATGATACCATACGGTGAACGGCGTGAACGTAAAAAAAAAAGTCCAAAATAGCAGCTTTTTTTATAACATTTTATTCCAAAAAATTTTTATAAAAAAAGGATTAAAAGTTTTATATAAGCAAATATGGTATCAATAAAAAGTACAGATCACAGCGCAAAAAATTAGCCCTCATACCGCCGTTTATACAGAAAAATGAAAAAGTTATAGGTCTTCAAAATAGGGGGATTTTAAATGTACTTATTTGGTTAAACAGTTTGCGATTTTTTTTAAGTGCAACAGTAATAGAAAAGTACGGTCTATTATAATTAGTTTCATTTTAATCGTATTGACCCAAAGAATAAAGAACACGTCATTTTTACCGTAAATTGTACGGCGTGAAAACGAAACCTTACAAAATTTGCAAAATAGCGGTTTTCTTTTTAAAGGGGTAGTCCAGTGGTGAAAAACTTATCCCCTATCCTAAGGATAGGGGATAAGTTTGAGATCGCGGGGGGTCCGACCGCTGGGGCCCCGGCTCTCGGCCCAGATAGCGGGTGTCGACCCCCGCACGAAGCGGCGGCCGACACGCCCCCTCAATACATCTCTATGGCAGAGCCGGAGATTGCCGAAGGCAGCGCTTCGGCTCTGCCATAGAGTTGTATTGAGGGGCCTGTCGGCCGCCGCCTCGTGCGGAGGTCGACACGCCCCCTTCCCGCGGGCTGTCGGGGCTCCGTACAGGAGATCGCAGGGGGCCCCAGCGGTCGGACCCCCCGCGATCTGCAACTTATCCCCTATCCTTAGGATAGGGGATAAGTTGCTCACCACTGAGTCACCACTTGACTACTCCTTTAATTTCCCCACACAAATAGTAATTTTTTGGTTGCGCCATACATTTAATGGTAAAGTGAGTGATGGAATTACAACGCACAACTGGTGGCGCAAAAAACAAGCCCTCATACTAGTCTGTGGATGAAAATATAAAAGAGTTATGATTTTTTGTAGGCGAGGAGGAAAAAAGGAAAACGTAAAAATAAAATTGTCTGAGTCCTTAACCCCTTAAGGAACAGGCCATTTTACACCTTAAGGACCAGAGCGTTTTTTTGCAAATCTGACCACTGTCACTTTAAACATTAATAACTTTGGAATGCTTTTAGTTATCATTCTGATTGCGAGATTGTTTTTTAGTGACATATTCTACTTTAACTTAGTGGTAAAATTTTATGGTAACTTGCATCCTTACTTGGTGAAAAATCCCCAAATTTGATGAAAAAAATGAAAATTTTGCATTTTTCTAACTTTGAAGCTCTCTGCTTGTAAGGAAAATGGATATTCAAAATATATTTTTTTTGGGTTCACATATACAATATGTCTACTTTATGTTTGCATCATAAAATTTATGAGTTTTTACTTTTGGAAGACACCAGAGGGCTTCAAAGTTCACCAGCAATTTTGAAATTTTTCACAAAATTTTCAAACTCACTATTTTTCAGGGACCAGTTCAGTTTTGAAGTGGATTTGAAGGGTCTTCATATTAGAAATACCCCATAAATGACCCCATTATAAAAACTACACCCCCCAAAGTATTCAAAATGACATTCAGTAAGTGTATTAACCCTTTAGGTGTTTCACAGGAATAGCAGCAAAGTGAAGGAGAAAATTCTAAATCTTCACTTTTTACACTCGCATGTTCTTGTAGACCCAATTTTTGAATTTTTGCAAGGGATAAAAAGGAGAAAATTTTTACTTGTATTTGAAACCCAATTTCTCTCGATTAAGCACATACCTCATATGTCTATGTTAATTGTTCAGCGGGCGCAGTAGAGGGCTCAGAAGGGAAGGAGCGACAAATGATTTTTGGGGGGCATGTCACCTTTAGGAAGCCCCTATGGTGCCAGGACAGCAAAAAAAAAAAAACACATGGCACACCATTTTGGAAACTAGACCCCTCAGGAAACGTAACAAGGGGTAAAGTGAACCTTAATACCCCACAGGTGATTCACGACTTTTGCATATGTAACAAAAATATATATATATATTTTTTACCTTAAATGCTTGGTTTCCCAAAAATTTTACATTTTTAAAAAGGGTAATAGCAGAAAATACCCCCCAAAATTTGAAGCCCAGTTTCTCCCGATTCAGAAAACACCCCATATGGGGGTGAAAAGTGCTCTGCTGGCGCACTACAGGTCTCAGAAGAGAAGGAGTCACATTTGGCTTTTTGAAAGCAAATTTTGCTCTGGGGGCATGCCGCATTTAGGAAGCCCCTATGGTGCCAGGACAGCACAAAAAAAACCACATGGCATACCATTTTGGAAACTAGACCCTTCGGGGAACGTAACAAGGGGTAATTTGAACCTTAATACCCTACAGGTGTTTCACGACTTTTGCATATGTAAAAAAATATATATATATTTTTTTACCTAAAATGCTTATTTTCCCAAAAATTTTACATTTTTAAAAAGGGTAATAGCAGAAAATACCCCCCAAAATTTGTAACACAATTTCTCCCGAGTACGGCGATACCCCATATGTGACCCTAAACTGTTGCCTTGAAATACGACAGGGCTCCAAAGTGAGAGCGCCATGCGCATTTGAGGCCTAAATTAGGGACTTGCATAGGGGTGGACATAGGGGTATTCTACGCCAGTGATTCCTAAACAGGGTGCCTCCAGCTGTTGTAAAACTCCCAGCATGCCTAGACAGTCAACGGCTATCTGGCAATACTGGGAGTAGTTGTTTTGCAACAGCTGGAGGCTCCGTTTTGGAAACAGTGGCGTACCAGACGTTTTTCATTTTTATTGGGGAGGGGGGTTGTATAGGGGTATTTGTATATGTAGTGTTTTTTTACTTTTTATTTTGTGTTAGTGTAGTGTAGCGTTTTTAGGGTACAGTCGCACGGGCGGGGGTTCACAGTAGTTTCTCGCTGGCAGATTGAGCTGCAGCTCAAACTTGCAGCCGGATACTTACTGTAATCCTCCGCCCATGTGGGTGTACCCTGTACATTCACATTTGGGGGGGGGGGGGGGGGGGGGGGGGGAACGTCCCCGACCAGCCAATAATTCCGGGTCACTGGAGACCCGATTGACCCGGAATCCGCCGCAGATCGCTGGACTGAATTGTCCAGCGATCTGCGGCCATCGCCGACATGGGGGGTCATCATGACCCCCCTGGGCGATATGCCCCGATGCCTGCAGAACGATTTCAGCAGGCATCGGGCGCCGACTCCGCTCCAGATGGTTGCGGGGGGCCGGTAAAACACATGACGTTCTCATACGTCATGTGTCCTTAAGGACTCGGAAATGGAGACGTATGAGAACGTCATGTGTCCTTAAGGGGTTAAAGATGGTACATAGTTGAAATTAAATAAGTCAGGTTTATAGGTTATATTAAAAGGGGTTTTCCAGCTTGAAGTGATTGATGGCTATTGAAGTAAACGGAAGCTGAGCTGCAGTAACCCATCACCACCACTACACAATGAACAGTGCACAGCTATCTGTATAGCACAGGCGCCACGGCTCTCCCAACCAGCTGATCGGCAGGGATGCCAAGTGTTAGTACCATGCTGATAACCAATTTATGGCATACACTAAAGCTAGGCCATCTATCATTTTGCCCACAATAAAGGAGTTGTTCTGCAGGTGGTGACCACAGACCACTTCTCAGTTCCTATGCTTCCTGGCTGATGTTTTGGTCACTTTTGAATGCTGGCGGTGCTTTCACTCTAGTGGTAGCATGAGACTGAGTCTATAACCCACACAAGTGCCTCAGGTAGTGCAGCTCATCCAGGACGGCACATCAATGCGAGCTGTGGCAAGAAGGTTTGCTGTGTCTGTCATCGTAGTGTCCAGAGCATGGAGGCGCTACCAGGAGATAGGCCAGTACATCAAGAGATGTGAAGGAGGCTGTAGGAGGGCAGCAGGACCGCTACCTCTGCCCTTGTTCAAGGAGAAGCACTGCCAGAGCCCTGCAAATTGACCTCCAGCATGCCACAAATGTGCATGTGTTCACTCAAATGGTCAGAAACAGACTCCATGAGGTTGGTATGAGAGCCTGAAATCCACAAGTGGGTGTAGTGCTTACAGCCCAACACCGTGCAGGACGTTTGGCATTTGCCAGAGAACACTAAGATTGGCAAATTTGCCACTGGCGCCCTGTGCTCTTCACAGATGAAAGCAGGTTCACACTGAGCACATATGACAGAGTCTGGAGACGCCGTGGAGAACGTTCTGCTGCCTACAGCATCCACAAGCATGACCGGTTTGACGTTGGGTCAGTAATGGTGTGGGGTGGCATTTCTTTAGGGGGGCCGAACAGCCCTCCATGTGCTTGCCAAAGGTAGCCTGACTTCATTAGGTACCGATGAGATCCTCAGACCCCTTGTGAGACCATATGCTGGTGCAGTTGGCCGTGGGTTCCTCCTAATGCAAGACAATGCTAGACCTCATTTGGCTGGAGTATGTCAGCAGTTCCTGCAAGAGGAAGGCATTGATGCTATGGACTGGCCCGCCCGTTCCCCAGACCTGAATCCGATTGAGCACATCTGGGACATCATGTCTCGCTCCATCCACCAACACCACGTTGCACCACAAACCGCCATCTCATCAGGAGCATGTCTAGGTGTTGTAAGGAGGTCATACAGGCACGTGGAGGCCACACACACTACTGAGCCTCATTATGACTTGTTTTAAGGACATTACATCAAAGTTGGATCAGCCTGTAGTGTGGTTTTCCACTTTGATTTTGACTCCATATCCAGACCTCTATGTGTTGATAAATTTGATTTCCATTGATCATTTTTGTGTGATTTTGTTGTCAGCACATTCAACTATGTAAAGATGAAAGTATTTCATACGATTAGTTCATTCATTTAGATCTAGGAAGTGCTATCTTAGTGTTCCCTTTTTTTTGAGCAGTGTACACACAGAAAAAGAAATTCTGACTGCAGAGCTCTAAATGTTGGGACCAGCGCTACTACTATTTATTAATGTTTTAGATCTGCCATACTACAAAATGTGGACACTCAATTTGGATAGGATGCTGTGAAAGTATGCCCAAAGCCTGAAATTGTCAGGTTCCGCTGAGTTTTGTCAAATGTGTAAAGGGACCTTTAGTCACTATCCTGTTGTCACATTGAAGCAAGATTGTTATTGAGAAATGCATGTTTGGAGGTTCTATCAGCTCTGTCACTTACTACAAGACTGGGGTTGTGCTTCCCTCATAAATACAAGGGACCATTAACTATGCATCTTCTGTACACTTTCACCACTCCTAATAATCTAACAGCCCTTAAGAGTACCTGTAGATGTATTATATAGGGCAGCATATTCGGCTGACAGATTGGCTTCGGCTGGCATTCCAGGGAAATAGGTGTATCTGTTCTATAGACTGCTGCCATGTTTTATTCCTTCATTAATGGGGTCTGAGATTTAGCTGCAATAAGCAATCATGATAATCTTTGGTAAATGATAATACTCTTACTTGTCATTTGCTTTTCGCTTCAGTTCTTCCTGTTTCTCTAATAGGATTTGATGCTCCTCATAGGCATTAAATAAACTGCAGACGTAAATAAAATTGGGACATTTACATTAAACATATAGTACATTATTTGTATTTAGTTATCCATTTTTTACTTTAGCCCCTTAGGGACTCAGCCCATTTTCACCTTGTTTTTTCGTGTCATATTCTACTTTAACATAGTGGTAAATTTTCATCGTTGCTTTCATCCTTTCTTGGTGAAAACTCGCAAAATTTCATGAAAATTTAGCATTTTTCTAACTTTGAAACTTTCTGCTTGTAAGGAAAATGGACATACTAAATAAATTATATATTGATTCACAAATACAATATGTCTAATTTATGTTGGCATCATAAAGTTGACATGTTTTTACTTTTTGAAGACATGAGAGGGCTTCAAAGTATAGCAGCATTTTCAAAATTTTCATGAAAAATACAAAATCTGAATTTTTCAGGAACCAGTTAAGTTTTAAGTGGATTTGAGGGGCCTTTCTGTGAGAAATACCCCATTATAGAAACTGCACTCCTCAAAGTATTCAAAATGACATTCAGAGACTTTGCTCACCCTTTAGGTGTTTCACTGGAATAGCAGCAAAGTGAAGGAGAAAATTCAAAATCTTCATTTTTTACACTCACATGTTATTGTAGAACCATTTTTGGAATTTTTACAAGGAGTAAAAGGAGAAAAATCCTCCCAAAATGTGTTACCCAATTTCTCTTGAGTAAGGAAGTACCTCATATGTGGATGTAAAGTGTCCTGCGGGTGCAGTAAAGGGCTCAGAAGGGAAGGAGCAACATGTTGCATTTAGAAAGCCCCTGTGGTGGCAGGACAGCGAAAAAAAAACCACATGGCATACTATTTTGGAAACTACACTCCTCAAGGAATGTAACAAGGGATACAGTGAGCCTTAACACCCCACAGGTGTTTGACGACAATTCAGATGTGTAAATAAAATTAATTTTTTCCACTAAAATGCAGTTTTTCCCCCCAAATAATTTTTTTTTACAAGGGGTAATAGGAGAAAATTACCCCCAAAATTTGTAACCCCATCTCTTCTGAGTATGGTAATACCCAATATGTGAATGTAAAGTGCACTGCTGGCGAACTACAATGCTCAGAAGAGAAGGAGCGCCATTGAGCTTTTGGAGAGAGAATTTGTTTGGAATGGAAGTCGGGGGCCATGTGTGTTTACAAAGCCCCATTGGTGCCAGAATAGCGGACCCCCCCCCCCCACATGTGACTCCATTTTGCAAACTACACCCCTCACATAATTTAATAAGGGGTGCAGTGAGCATTTACACCCCACTGGCGTTTGACAGATCTTTGGAACAGTGGGCTGTGCAAATGAAAAATTTAATTTTTCATTTTCACAGACAACTGGTCCAAAAATCTGTTAGACCCCTGTGGGGTGTAAATGCTCACTGTACCCATTATTACATTACATGAGGGGTGTAGTTTACAAAATGGGGTCACATGTGGGGGGGGTACATTGTTCTGGCACTATGGGGGCTTTGTAAACACACGTGGCCTTCAATTCCGGACAAATTTTCTCTTCAAAATCCCAATGGCGCTCCTTCTCTTCTGAGCATTATAGTGCGCCCGCAGAACACTTTACATCCACATATGGGGTATGTTCTTATATTACAAATTTTGGGGGGCTTTTTTCCCCTATTTTCCCTTGTTAAAATAAAAAATGTAGGGTGACACCAGCATTTTTGTGATTTTTTTTTTTTCATTTTCCCATCCAACTTCAACGAAGGGGGGGGGGGGGGGGGGGGGGACACAGTGTACGTGTGTGTATATGTAGTTTTTACCCTTTATTTTGTGTAGTGTAGTGTTTTTAGGGTACATTCACATGGGCGGGAGTTTACTGTGAGTTTCCCGCTAGGAATTTGAGCTGCAGCGGAAAAGTTACCGCAGCTCAAACTTGAAGCAGGAAACTCACTGTAAACCCCCGCCTTGTGATTGTACCCTGTACATTCACATTGGGGGCAAACCTCCAGCTGTTGCTATACTACAATTCCCACCATGCACTGACAGACCAAGCATGCTGTTGAGTTGTAGTTTTGCAACAGCTGGAGGCACACAGTGATCTCCAAACTGTACCCCTCTAAATTTTGCAAAACTACAAATCCAAGCATGCCCAAACAGCAAACGGCTGCTGGGAGTTGTAGTTTTGCAACATCTGGAGGGCTACAGTTTAGAGACCACTGTAAACTGTGGCCCTCCAGATGTTGCTAGGCAACAACTCACCTGGCATTAGCAGGATCGCCGCCGCCACAGCAGCCGCACACAGAGGACTGTACTATTTATTTACATGTTATTTACATGTTGATGACATATTGCCCTATGAGGAGCTCTGCTTCTTTTTTCCTGTATAGACACATCTCAATCACAGCTGTCCTCCAGTAGGTCAAGCAAAGCATCTGTGCTCCACCTGATCCTCATGAAAATGTTTGTCAGAACATGGGAGGAGGGGTTTACTCTGAAATTACACCACCTATCCAGAAAAGCTGATAAGTGTCTGATCACTGGGAGCCCCACCGATGGGACAACAATCAATCAGAAGAAGGGAGTTTAGAATCCCCTGTTTGAAAAGGGAAGCAGTCAGACATAAAAGTTGCCTCCCAATACAAAAATCTATGGCACTGATGAAGAAGGCCAAGTACAATGCTAGGCTACCGATGTCCGTTCCACAGAACTGTTGAATAGTACGCCACTCAGCATACACCTGACCACTGCCCCATTTAAATAAATAGAGGGGGTGGGGGGGGGCGGCGGATGGGAAACCTCTATTCTCATGACAAGAGGGAGTGCCAGCGGTAGGGCACTAGGGCTGCAACTAACAATTATTTGTAAAATTGATTAGTTGGCTGATTATTGAATCAATTAGTTGGATTTAAAAAAAATGGGATAATAGGATCGGGGAAGGGTTGATGGGAGGAAGAAACTAAACAGGATGGAGAACAGAGCTTCTGGCTGGACAGGAGGGGCTCCCGCGATGTGAGGACCGTATGCTTCTAGTCACCGGAGGTGCAGAGGACAAGGAGGCCTCTGGGATGGTGCTAGGCCAGCAGTATCTTCAAAAAGGAGCCCAGAGACACCAGAGGGTAAGGGGAGACGGAGGGAGACACTTAAAGGAAGGTTGAGGGGCTAAAAGTCAGGGATAGTCGTAAAAATGGTAGGAATACTATGTAACTAGGCCACGCCCCTAACAACTGATGAATCAACAACGATTTCCATTATTGATTTTTATAGATATTTTCAATTAATTGCAGCCCAATGGGGCACCCAGTGATGGTGGGGTTCCATCTAAACTATTAACCCCTTAAGGACTCAGCCCATTTTGGCCTTAAGGACTCAGACAATTTAATTTTTACGTTTTCATTTTTTCCTCCTCGCCTTCTAAAAATCATAACTCTTTTATATTTCCATCCACAGACTAGTATGAGGGCTTGTTTTTTGCGCGACCAGTTGTCCTTTGTAATGACATCACTCATTATATCATAAAATGTATGGCGCAACCAAAAAACACTATTTTTGTGGGGAAATTAAAACGAAAAACGCAATTTTGCTAATTTTGGATGGTTTTGTTTTCACGCCGTACAATTTCTGGTAAAAATGACATGTGTTCTTTATTCTGAGGGTAAATACGATTAAAATGATACCCATTATTATATACTTTTATATTATTGTTGCGCTTAAAAAAAATCACAAACTTTTTAACCAAATTAGTACGTTTATAATCCCTTTATTTTGATGACCTATAACTTTTTTATTTTTCCGTATAAGCGGCGGTATGGGGGCTCATTTTTTGCGCCATGATCTGTACTTTTTTTTTATACCACATTTGCATATAAAAAACTTTTAATACATTTTTTATAATTTTTTTTTTAATAAAATGTATTAAAAAAGTAGGAATTTTGGACTTTTTAAATTTTTTTTCGTTCACGCCGTTCACCGTACGGGATCATTAACATTTTATTTTAATAGTTCGGACATTTACGCACGCGGCGATACCAAATATGTCTATAAAAAATGTTTTTTACGCTTTTTGGGGGTAAAATAGGAAAAAACGGACGTTTTACTTTTTTATTGGGGGAGGGGATTTTTCACTTTTTTTTTACTTTTACTTTTACATTTTTTTACATTTTTTTTTACACTTGAATAGTCCCCATAGGGGACTATTCATAGCAATACCATGATTGCTAATACTGATCTGTTCTATGTATAGGACATAGAACAGATCAGTATTATCGGTCATCTTCTGCTCTGTCTGTTCGATCACAGACCAGAGCAGGAGACGCCGGGAGCCGCACGGAGGAAGGAGAGGGGACCTCCGTGCGGCGTTATGAATGATCGGATCCCCGCAGCAGCGCTGCGGGCGATCCGATCGTTCATTTTAATCGCGAACTGCCGCAGATGCCGGGATCTGTATTGATCCCGGCACCTGAGGGGTTAATGGCGGACGCGATCAGCAGCCGGGATCAGCCGCGCATGACACGGGCATCGCTCCGATGCCCGCGGTTATGCTTAGGACGTAAATGTACGTCCTGGTGCGTTAAGTACCACCTCACCAGGACGTACATTTACGTCCTGCGTCCTTAAGGGGTTAATCTAAAACATGGGACAAAGTTAGTGTCCAACGCTATGAAACAAAACAGGACTCTGTTTTGATTTCCGTTACCATTATCAATTTTTAGTGATAATATCGATTAATTGTTGCAGCCCTATGGGGCCCCCAGTGATCAAACACTATGGATAGGTGATAGGTGGGGTTCCTGGGAAAATCTATTTAAACTATTAATCCAAAACATGAAACAAAATTAACGTCCATTGCTATGAAACAAGACAAGACTCCACACCTGTTCATACTGTTGCCACAGTCTTCTAAGAACTCAAGACGTCTCTGGGACAAGATTCCCTTTATAGCATCATGGATGTTGCTGTTCAGTGCTCTTTCCACGCAAAGCATCACGTCATCTCCAGCATCTCTGGAGATCTCCATTTCCAGCAGACACTCATGCAGGAAAGGACTATTCTGGAAGAAAATGTCAAAAAGATTCAAAAATATATACTTTTTTCTTATCAGAGACTAAAGATAAAACTAGGAATATTTGCAAAACTATAATCGCAAAGTGAAATTGAGAATAACTTTCTGGATGAACATATCAAAAATATAATCTCACAAATATTGGCAGTGATGCCTGTAAGAATCACTAAGATTCCAGCTCTCATTTGAACATGTGTGGGGTCCCCGATGTTCCTCTTCCCTGACACAATGCTCTTACAACATTTCGGGAGGGCCACACCTGCCTGTTCCCTGAATGTGCTTCACTATGTGTATTGCCCAGCTGGATTGTAGGGTCCCATACACTGACTGAAATGCACTAGATGTAGTTGTTTTGTCTTCTTAGACTTTTCTTTGATTTGGTCCTCTTGTTGTCGGCATGTATATGCTTATTTGTCATGTCTATGAGTCTAACAGATGTATGTTGTACACAGCTGATTTTTGGACTCCTCCTTTATTGAAGATTTGTTTTGTACTAATATTTGTCTTGTATGCATATACAGTGGTCCCTCAACATATGATGGTAATCCGTTCCAAACGGACCATAGTTTGTTGAAACCATCGCATGTTGAGGGATCCGTGCAATGTAAAGTATAGGACAGTGGTCTACAACCTGCGGACCTCCAGATGTTGCAAAACTACAACACCCAGCATGCCCGGACAGCCGTTGGCTGTCCGGGCATGCTGGGTGTTGTAGTTTTGCAACATCTGGAGGTCCGCAGGTTGTAGACCACTGTTAGAGGAAGTTGTACTCACCTGTCCCCGCCACTCCGGACCGTCACCGCTCGTCACCGCTGCCAGGGATGTCTCCGTCCATCGATGTCACCGCGTCCCCGAGGTGTCCCCAACGCTCCGGTAAGGCCTCTGCTTCCCCGGCATCCGCGTGCTCCGTCGCCGCCATCACGATGGATGACCGGACGGCATGCGCAGCGACGTGATGACGACGATTGAGAGCGCCGGCGATGCAGGAGATCCGGAAGAAGACGGTCCGGAGCCCCGAGGACAGGAAGAGACATCACCAGAGCTCACGGGGCACCTTAAACGGCTATCCGGTGGCAGCTGAAGCAGTCTGCGCTGCCGGATAGCAGTTTATGCGATGGCCCCGACATCAGAGGCCATCGCATGTTGAAATTATCGTATGTCGGGGCCACTGTACTGCCAATGTTTTTTTTTAAATCTTTTTAATAAAACAAATGATTATTGCTGTAGGAAACCACTTTACATGATCTTTACTCTTATTAAAATAATTTTAGATAAAGCTGCCGCGGCGATCTGATCATCCTGCACGGCAGACGGAGGTCCCCTCACCTGGCTCCGCTGCCTTCTGGGAGTCTTCTGCTCTGATCTGCCTTCCCGCAGACCAGAGCAGAAGATCACCGATAACCCTGATCAGTGCTGTGTCCTATACATAGCACTGAACAGGATTAGCAATCGAATGATTGCTATAAATAGTCCCCTATGGGGTCTATTAAAGTGAAAAAATAAAAGAAGAAAAAAAGTAAAAAAATCTAAAAAGTTAAAAAAAATTGAAAACCCCCCTCCCCCAATAAAAACGTAAATTGTTCCATTTTCCCTATTTTCCCCCCAAAAAGTGTAAAAAAATTATTTTATATACATATTTGGTATCGCCGCGTGAAATATCCGAACTATTAAAATAAAATGTAAATGATCCCGTACGGTGAACGGCGTGAACGTAAAAAAAAAAAGTCCAAAATAGCTGCTTTTTTTTATAACATTTTATTCCAAAATTTTTTATAAAACTTTTGTATAAGCAAATATGATCTTAATAAAAAGTACAGATCACGGCGCAAAAAATTAGCCCTCATACCACCGCTTATACGGAAAAATGAAAAAGATATAGGTCTTCAAAATAGCGGGATTTTAAACGTACTTATTTGGTTTAAAAAGTTAGCGATTTTTTTTTAAGCGCAACAGTAATAGAAAAGTGGATAATAATGGGTATCATTTTAATCGTATTGACCCACAGAATAAAAAACACACGTCATTTTTACCATAAATTGTAAGGCGTGAAAACAAAACCTTCCAAAATTTGCAAAATTGCGTTTTTTTAAATTTCCCCACACAAATAGTATTTTTTTGGTTGCGCCATACATTTTATGATAGAGTGAGTGATGGCATTACAACGGACAACTGGTCACGCAAAAAACAAGCCCTCATACTAGTCTGTGGATGAAAATATAAAAGAGTTATGATTTTTTGAAGGGGAGGAGGAAAAAACGAAAACTTAAAAATAAAATTGTCTTAGTCCTTAATGGCAAAATGGGCTGAGTCCTTAAGGGGTTAAAGCTGTTAATTTTTCCTGCTGTGACCAGTTCCTGAGGTAGACTGTTCCATAAGTTCACAGTTCTTAGGGTAAAGAAGGCGTGTCTCCCCTTGAGACTAAACCTTTTAAGGAGGTTGGCTCTTTTTCCTTGTACAAGCTCACTGCATTAAAAACCTCCTTGGCCCTTCCTCTATGTTGTGACTGACAGCTCTAACATCCAATCAGGAGACTGGTAGAGGTGTCAATTATAGCTGAGGGGGAGGGCTTGGAAAGCTCTCAATGCACAGATCATCAGTGTTATTTCATGACAAGCTACCTACAGAGGTGTTATACATAACAGGAAAAATACCTACAGTGGGAAACTTACCTATTCCTGCCCACCTGACCTACCCATCCCCACCAACCCACTTACCTTCCCACTTTACTGTGTGTGATGGTAAACGGCAGAATTATTACTGTTTGGGACCCTATAGGTAGGTAAAAGGGGAGGATGATGCTGGAAAAGTGCAGACTTTATCATTGGTGCTTTCTCACCGGTTCTTTCTTGAGGCCTCCTATAAGCACGTCTCGGGCCTTTTCTGGATCACTTTTCAGCTTTAGCAGCAGTCTAGCAAGCTTGACAGTGTAAAATGCCATTTCTGAGCCAGAGCTGTTCTGTGCAGCTTCTCTGAGCAACCGTTCTGCCTCTTGAAGATTTCCATTACGTCGCTCAAAGTTCACACGCCTTAGACGCACCATGACAACTCCAGGTAAAATAATCTCCAGATTGGACAAAATTTCACGAGAAGAGTTCAGTTGTCCTAGAGGCAGAAGATCATTGGGACAAAAAATATACATAAGACACCGTTATTAGCTTATCTATGGGTATGCAGAGGGAAATTGCCTACTAGCCATAGGATGACACATACCATGTTTTTCTTCAAATAAAGCCCAATGAAGATGTAGTGTAAATTTCAGTGGCAAATGGATCCGACAGGCTCTCTCAAAAATGGAACGGGCAGCTTCCACAGAATGTTTTTCCATATAGCAAGCATACTGTAAAGCACATCATCAGAAATTCCAGGTTACATAATACCATTCTCCTGTGGAAAATATTTTATCTATTTGCTGCAGTTTGGAGCAAATTTCTTTTACTTTTTTTTTGCTGTGCTCACTAAAAGCTAAAAAGTGTGTGTTATGTACTAGGAGAGCGATAGCCCCAAACTTTTCAACAGATTTATTAATACTAAAGCCAGAACATTGTGAACATTCTGAAAATAAACAGAACAACTAGGGCTTTACACCCATGCCAATAATCTGCACAAATGGGTATTTTTAAATGTACATTTACCATTGTGTAAGCTGAGCATGATCATTAGGGAAAACATAACGACCATTTCTTATAACGATTGAAAGCAATTCAGGGAAACAGCCATAATGTAAACAGCTGCTTTACTGAGGTTGTCAGCAGAGTGACAATGTATTCTGTGGATGAAGACTTGGGGTTACTTAGTTTAGAAAAAAGAAGGCTTAGGGGAGACCTAATAACTATGTATAAATATATCAGGGGGCAGTACAGAGATCTCTCCCATGATCTATTTATACCCAGGACTGTATCTATAACAAGAGGGCATCCTCTACGTCTAGAGGAAAGAAGGTTTCTACACCAGCACAGACGGGGGTTCTTTACTGTAAGAGCAGAGACTGTGGAATTCTCTGCCTGAGGAGGTGGTCATGGGGAACTCTGTAAAAGAGATCAAAAGGGGTCTGGATGCATTTTTTGGGGACTAATAACATTACTGGTTATGTATATTAGATTTATAGGGACAGAACCTTGAGCCATGGATTTATTCTGATGCCATATTTGGAGTCGGGAAGGAATTTTTAACTCTAGTATGAGGGTTTTTTGCCTTCCTCTGGATCAACTCAGTAGGGACTCATTAGGGTTATAGGTTGAACTTGATGGACTCTGGTCTTTTTTCAACCTTATGAACTATGTTACTGCAAGTTTTCTGTGGCATTGAAACAGCCTCTGTCCTCTCTATTCACAAAATACATGCTGCCGTACACAAAGCCTGGATTCTACAACTGGGGTTAGGGATTTGATTTCTCTACATTTAGTCTCTTCTTCTTTAAGATTTGCCTTACACTGCCCTACTCTGTTACTCAAACCTCAAAGACAGATAAATAGATATTAGATAGATAAATAGATAGAGCAATGGGAAGAGCAGCACATCAAGTTCCGAGTGCTGCAGCCTCCTTTGATTTTAGATAGATCTCATGAGTGTTATGTTTCTATAAAACATCCTTATATGGTTACTACTGACTTATAGACCTAGCACAAGCATATTTAACAATATCAACAATTCTCACCAACAGCCAGAATTCTTCATACTTTACACATGGCATTAAACAGCGCTCAAACAGTACAACTACTCGTTCATGATGTCCCTGAGATATCTCAAAATTCAGATATTTCCTCCAGTTTTGCAGCTGCTTAACACTTAGTGGAGTGGCAAAGAAATACAATCGTTTAATCTAGAAAAAGAAAACAGAAAGTACACGGAAGTTATATAAAATTTTAAGTTTTGCATTGTTAACTGGGTCTTATTTATCTACTCATTGGTCCCCAAACTGTGGCCCTCCAGATGTTGTAGTTTTGCAACATCTGGAGGGCCACAGTTTGGGGACCACTGATCTAACTTGTTCAATCTCTTGTTTTTCCATTACAGTGATCCCTCAACTTACAATGGCCTCAACATACAATAGTTACAACATAAAATGGTCTTTTCTGGAGCATTGTAACTTGAAGCCAGACTCAACATACAATGCTACGGACAGTCCAGATCTGTGAAACCTGTCAATGGCCGGAAGGACCGACCAATCAGAATGGGCATTCACTGGTAAAACACCTGTATTACTGAAGCGTATGCACTGACTGATGTCTGGTAGTGCCCCCTACAGTACAGGGAGGTACTACATGTTCTTTACTACTCTTTACCAGTGCCAGGGATAGCTGCTCCTTTGGAGACAGGTAAGGGCGGCTCCATGTTACTTTTTTAGGACATTGGAGGAGATTTATCAAAACCTGTGCAAAGGAAAAGTTGCTGGTTGCCCATGGCAACCAATCAAATCGCTTCTTTCATTTTGCAGAGGCCTTGTTAAAAATTAAAGAAGTGATCTGATTGGTTGCTATAGGCAACTTTTCCTCTGGACAGGTTTTGATAAATCTCCCCCATTGTGTGTACTGTACAAGACCCTGAAGAAGCTCCTGTCCTCTACATAGACCGTGATTACAGCTCCCAGCAGATCTTTCTTACTTTTATATGTAAGGATTTGCTTTATCTCTATTAGTTATCTACTTATTTTTTGGGCTGGGCTTACAGTAAGGGCATGCTGGGAGTTGTAGTTGTGCAGCAGAGGGCAGGTGACAAGCTTGTCACCGGCCCCCCCCGCACAAATACAAATTCCAGCATGCCCTTACTGTATGAACATGCTGGGAGTTGTGGTTCTGCAATCTAGGGAAGTGGGCAGTAATGCGCTCAACTCCCTGGCCGGCGGTGATCAGAAAATCATTGCAATTTGAAATTACAGTAAACTCTGCGGCGCTGTAGCAAAGGGCTGGGCTGACATAACACTGAAGCCGCCCGGGACTCCCACAGCTGGGCTGGGAGATGTGCAGGAGCCGTCCCTGCCATACCTTAGTGTGTACCGCAGCCCTTAGGGATGACAGGGACGGCTCCTGCACATCTCCCAGCCCGTCTGCAGAGTGATGCCAGCCCGGACTCCCGCAGACAGAGCTGGGGAGTTTCTATATCTACTGTAATATCAAATTTCCAGCCGGGTCCCGTGATTGGCTGCTTGGTCCCGGCCAATCACGGAACCCAGTCGGAAATTTGAAATTAAATTTGGATTGAGATACTCGCCGGGGCCATTGTGGAGCCCGGGCCGGCATCACTCTGCAGCCGCCCGGGCTCCATCTGATGCTACCACAGCTTTACATCCCCCCTTGTCTCCCACCCACCTGCGCATCTCCCGCCCACTACAAGACTACAACTCCCAGCATGCCCTCACTGTAAGGGCATTCTGGAAGTTGTAGTCTTTTAGCAGGCGGGAGATGTGCGGTGCAGGCGGGTGCGAGACAAGGGGGGGGGGGGATGTGTGTGTATGTAAAGCAGTGTCCCCGTCCCCTAAGTTAGGGTAGCGGGGATAGCATCAGATGGAGCCTGGGCAGCTGCAGAGTGATGCCAGCCCAGGCTCCTTTTAACATATAACGGAGCCACAGAGTTTCTATATCCCATACTGTAATATCAGATTTCTCGCCAGGTCCCGTGATTGGCTGCTCGGTCCCGGCCCATCACGGGACCCAGCGGGAAATGTGAAATTATGGTAGAGACTAGAAAAACTGTGCGGCGCCGAGGTATGCTAAAAGGAGCCTGGGCTGGCATCACTCTACAGCCGCCCTGGCTCCATCTGATGCTATCCCCGCTACCCTAATTTAATGACGAGGACACTGCTTTAAATCCCCCTTTGTCTACCACCCACCCGCCCGAACCGCACATCTTACGCATGCTACCTACTTCAAAACTACAACTCCCAGCATGCCCTCACGGTAAGGGCATGCTGGGAGTTGTAGTCTTGCAACATTAAGCAGACAGATGGGAGATGTGTATCGTGGGCTAGTGGGAGACAAGTGGGGGGATGTAAATCAGTGTGTGTAAGTTAGGGTTAGGGTAGCAGGGAGAAAATATGAGGGAGCCCTAGCGGCTGCAAAGAGATGCCAGCCTGGGCTCCTTTGCACAGTTGTTAAATCATATTTCCCGCTGGAGCTGTGATCACGGCTGCCAGCGGGAAATATAAAAATTTGCTCTCAAAAGCCGTTTTGTAAGCCAGATCGGAGCTGGCTTACATTTACGGAGTTTTTGAGGTGTTGCGAATTTCGCACTTTATAAATCCCTGACCACTGTAAAGTGAAAAATAAAATTTACTTTCGTAGGCTCTTTAGTAACTTTTTGCTTACAGCCAAAAGTTGCAAAAAATTAGCTTAGGTGCACATGCGACTTTTTGTGCGGCTTTTGTTCTCTAAATCCCATGATGAATCTCCCCCATAATGTCTATGTTTCTACCCATAGTGCCATATAAGGAATTGATTTTTGTGCGACTACTTGTACTTTGTAATGTCACCTTTCATTTTTCCATAAAATGAACAGCAAAACAAAATTATTACAGTATTTGTGGGGGGAAATTGGGAAAAAAACTGCAACTTTGAAAACTGGGGGAGGAAGCTCGTTTTTTCGCAGTGCATGATATCTTTATTCTGTGGGTCAATATGATTAAAACAATACCTATGGTTACAAACTTTTTATATTATTATATTAGGTTTAAAAAAGTCAAACTTTCTATGCTTAAAATCTCCCTATTCTAATCCCTATAACTTTTTATTTTTCTGTCTATAGGGTTCATTTTGTGCACCATGATTTGTAGCTTTAACCAAAAAGCTGTTATTTGGGATCTAATCCAAAACCTGTCACTGTAGACTGAGGACTTGTTCTGTCTGCTATCAAAAGACAGTGGACTGTCATCAAGGGGTTAAGAGAAAATGTCAAAACCAATCACAAAGTTTTTTTTTTTTTGTTTTGTTTTACCTGAGCAGGTAAGAAATTGAAAGCTGCTTGGTTGTTATAGGCAATAATGACAGTTTTCCTTTTACACAATTCTGATAAATCTGCCTCAAAAACTTTCCCCCAGGAGAATCAGCAGTAGTGGCAAATTGGACATTAAAGGGTTATTGTTATCTGAACAGTTATGGCATATTTTGTGCAGGTGTCAGCTTTGAGACCTGTACCTATCTTGAGATCTAGGCCCCAGCTGAGGCAGCTGTTTTATGCAGTTTGTGTAACTCACAAACATTGTTCCACTGGGAACTTCCCTTTCCTAGAAGTCCCAAGTTACAGATGCCACATTGCTGGCAGTGCTACACTGTGTATGTAACTCCTATTAACCTTTACGCGAGTTACACAATCTGCGTAAAACAGCACATTCAGTTGTTTTCGGTTTCCTGACCATAACAGGCAGACTGGAGGGGACTGGTGGACCTTAGATCTAAAGATGTGTGTCCCAGAGTTGGGACTTAAATTTATCACACACTAGCTGAGTACCCGGCGTTGCCCGGTTTTTCCTTCCTAATCCTTGTTGGGGAGGAAAATAAACAAAGGAGGAAGCTTTTGACTTCATATCCCGTCCTCATATATTGTTGTCATATCCCAACCCCATATCCTGTCCTCATATCCTGTCCTCATATCCTGACCTCCTATCCCATCCTCTCATCTCGTCCTCCTATCCCGACCTCCTATCCCGTCCTCCTATCCCGTTCTCCTATCCCGTCCTCCTATCTCCACCTCATATCCGGTCCTCATATCCCGACCTCCTAACTCGACCTCCTATCCCCACCATCCCGTCCTCCTATCTTGACCTCCTATCTCGACTTCCCATCCTGTCCTCATATCCCGACCTGTAATATGTGTACCAAGTAATGAAATATCTCCAGCCGTACGGAAGTTATGTGGGAACATACATTTCCCATTGATTTACATGGGACTTTAAACAAAACCCCGACCCTCACAAATGGGGGTAGTTAAGGGTTAAATTAACTATCCTATATTTTAAGTGGACATAAGTAACATGTGACCAAGTATTATCGAAATATCTCCAGCCGTTTGGAAGTTATGCAGTAACATATATTTCCCATTGACTTGTATAGGACTTTAAACATAAGCCCCACCCCTGGCAAATGGGGGTGAATAATGGTTAAATCATCTATTCTATGTTTGTTGCTGACATATAAGTAACATGTGTGCCAAGTTTCATGATAAAGGAGTACTCCGGTGCACAATTTTTTCATTTTATCCCATCTGGGCTGCAAAATAAAAGAAAACACACTCTCTCTTACCTGCCAACGAGCCCCCGGAGCTCCGGTACAGGTGTTCGGTCCCCGGGCTGTATTCTTCTTACTTCCTGTTAGCCCGGCACGTCACACGGTGCTTCAGCCTATCACTGGCCGCAGCGATGTCCCGCCTCGGCCAGTGATAGGCTGAAGCTCCGTGTGACGTGCCGGGCTAACAGGAAGTAAGAAGCAAACAGCCCGGGGACCGAACACCTGTACCGGAGCTCCGGGGGCTCGTTGGCAGGTAAGAGAAAGTGTGTTTTCTTTTATTTTCAGCCCGGACGGGATAAAATGAAAAAAAAAGTGTGCACCGGAGTACTGCTTTAATATCTTTAGCCGTTTGGAAGTTTTTGTGGAACATACACATACACACACACACACACACACATTGAGTTTTATATATATATATAGATTGCATATCATGTGAATATACCACAGAAATCCACATGGGAATAATCCAGACCCTGACCGATCAAAACTTTTGACATGTCAAAAGCTTTTTTGAAACAATAGTAACAATTCAAATCTATAAAATGTGATGCTCTTATGACACAGCCAGTTAACCTTAAAACAAAAGCCATAATGCTATGCAGTGTCAGCCATAGAGCTCCACTAGAACGTATCTGTTTGGGTTCCATTAAGATTTCTCTTAAATGGCAAGAACAACGCTGCCAGCTATCAAAAGTGACAGAAGCCCAAATGGATGAACCAAACCCAGATGTGACAATAGTTCGGTTATGACACTTACCCCTTCTTCAAACGCACATCGTTTTTTAACTTGTTCTTTATTCAAGAGATACATCTGATTTCCTGTATCTAGAACATACTGTCGGATCTCCTGCAGGTTCGACTCCTTAAAAAAATAAAAAATTATAATTATCAGAAACCCTCCTCATATTTTGTAGTAGGACCCAATAAGAAACTCATAGTATAAAGCTTAAAAAAGAAAATCCCTGAAAGGGAAGTATTACCTTCTTTTCTTACCCCTATACCTCTACCACCACCATCCTCCATACCATTCAGGTTTTAACCCATAAAATATGCAGTCCACTTTAGGTTTTAAAGGGGTACTCTGGTAAAAAAAAAACACATATATACGGTATATATTTTTTAATCAACTGGCTCCAGAAAGTTAAACAGATTTGTAAATAAGAAAAAATTGGGGTATGTGCAGCTCACAAAATAAATTAGTCGAGGCTATATGGAAAGTATTTACACCAAAAAAAATACCAAATATAAAATAATGTATAAAAGGAGAAAAGGGGTACCAAATGCCTCTAGACTAATACCATAAATGGTACATGATGATATAAATTACAGAAAAAAAAAATAATAATAATAATTGAAAAAATTACAGAAAAATACCATACTTTATAATTTTTCTGTAATTTATATCATCATGTACCATTTATGGTATTAGTCTAGAGGCATTTGGTACCCTTTTTCTCCTTTTATACATTATTTTAGATTTGTAAATAACTTATATTTAAAAATCTTAATCCTTCCAGTACTTATCAGCTGCTGTATATTACAGTGGAAGTTGTATATTTCTTTTCTGTCTGACCACAGTGCTCTCTGCTGACACCTCTGTCCATGTCAGGTACTGTCCAGAGTAGGAGCAAATCCCCATAGCAAACCTCTCCTGCTCTGGACAGTTCCTGACATGGACAGAGGTGTCTGCAGAGAGCACTGTGGTCAGATTGGAAAGAACTGCACAACTTTCTCTGTACTATACAGCAGCTGATAAGTGCTGGAAGGATTAAGATTTTTAAATAGAAGTAATTTACAAATCTGCACAATAGACGAAAAGGCCAGCACATTAAAATCCGGAGTTTATTGATATCTTGTTAAAAGTTACATAGAAGGCAGGTAGGGGAGTACATCAGGTAATATCACATACATTAGACAGCTTGGAAAATGGGTCTCTTCATGCCAACGCGTTTTGGTTGAAGGTCCCTTAGTCATGGCATTTTCCAAGCTGTCTACTGTATGTGATAGTACCTGATGTACTCCCCTACCTGCCTTCTACTGAACTTTTAACAAGTTATCAATAAACTCCGGATTTTGATGGCCTTTTAGTCTATTGTGCTGCTTGTCCTGAGGATTGCCGCGCACTGGAGGCTCAGGTGAGCTGATCAACTTTTTCCAACTTAATTTACAAATCTGTTTAACTTTCTGACACCAGTTGATTAAAAAAAAATGTTTTCCACCGGAGTACCCCTTTAAGCCTGCACAACATTTTTTGGGTTTTTCATAACCACACTGCAAAAGCCATAATTTTTTTTCATCCTTCGATGGAGCTGTATGAGGATGTAGTTTCCATTGCCACCATAGAACTCACTGAATAAGGTGTTGTCCCAAAAAGAGAACTCATTCACGAAAAGAAAAAAGCTGAAGCAGCAATTAGCTTGTTGTCACAGTCCAAAAGGGGTTTCTAACCCTATGAACCAGTACAAAAACCTGTGTAAAATAACAAAATGCTCACTTTTACTGTACTGATCCTGTGCCATATCATTCCAGATCCCATATTGTTCTGTTATTTTTTGCTCCAGTAATGACATAGTGTCGCTGCTGCAGTCAACTGTTGGGGCAAGAAGAGCAGTGACTGACTGACACGCCAAGGAAGCGCTGACTGACTGACACACCAAGGAAGCGCTCACTGACTGACACACCAAGGAAGCGCTCACTGACTGACACACCAAGGAAGCGCTCACTGACTGACACACCAAGGAAGCGCTGACTGACTGACACACCAAGGAAGCGCTGACTGACTGACACACCAAGGAAGCGCTGACTGACTGACACACCAAGGAAGCGCTGACTGACTGACACACCAAGGAAGCGCTGACTGACTGACACACCAAGGAAGCGCTGACTGACTGACACACCAAGGAAGCGCTGACTGACTGACACACCAAGGAAGCGCTGACTGACTGACACACCAAGGAAGCGCTGACTGACTGACACACCAAGGAAGCGCTGACTGACTGACACACCAAGGAAGCGCTGACTGACTGACACACCAAGGAAGCGCTGACTGACTGACACACCAAGGAAGCGCTAACTGACTGACACACCAAGGAAGCGCTGAGTGACTGACACACCAAGGAAGCGCTGAGTGACTGACACACCAAGGAAGCGCTGAGTGACTGACACACCAAGGAAGCGCTGACTGACTGACACACCAAGGAAGCGCTGGCAGGGATGTGGTACTGTGTGTATTACTCTTTGTTATTTTAGAATATCTTTATATATTTTATAAGCAATTTTTAAAACATTTCATGGGGTTGAAAAACTCTTTAAAGGGGTACTCCGTCCCTAGACATCTTATCCCTTATCCAAAGGATAGGGTATAAGATGTCTGATCGCGGGGGTCCTACCACTGGGGATCTCTCCTGCTGCACCCCCGTACATCAGCAGCCTGGAGCTAGGTTTGCTCCGTAGCTGATGACGGACGATACAGGGGACGGGGTATCGTGACATCATGGCCCCACCCCCTCAATGCAAGTCTATGGGAGGAGGGGGGGTAGTGGCGGGACCCCGGCGATTAGACATTTTATGCCCTATCCTTTGGATAGGGGATAAGATGTCTAGGGGCGGAGTACCCCTTTAACCCATGACAGTATAAGTTATTCTTGGGGTGTCTTTTACAAAGGATAAGGCTACTGCAGATTTTTTTTTGTACAGACTTTTTTCAATATGGTAATTGTAGATTTTATGTACATATAATTCTGTTGGTGCACCATTTCCACACTGTGTATTGATCTCCTAGGTATCCGTACCTAGCACAAGACCCAGAGAAGTGCAATGTAATGGCTCATGTAATGGCTCATGGTCTCACGCTGGGTACAGTTTCACAGGAGAGCAGCGCAAGGCAATAAGGTTTGGAGGCGCATCACATGCGCTCAGCCCATCTCCGAAACCTACTGCACACACAGGGCTGCAGCACAGAAGGCCCTGTGTGTCTGCTCATTACACATACATACCGTATTTCTCACTGCCTGTCAGATTTGTTGCAGCATGAAATATGCTGTGTATGCGTTGTGTGTCACCCTTCCCTTAAAGGGGTACTCCGGGGAAGGTAAGAAAAATTAAAAATGCACCAAATCCACCACAATACCTGTTATGTGTCCCCTGTAGTTATCCATGTGGTTTTGGCAGTTCCTTTGGCCCCTGATGTCTCCTAAATATTATTTTTCCTTGCTTGCAGCACAGACTACAACTAACAGAAGTCAGTGCAGCACTGTGTAATGGCTGCCAGTCAACTGCTTTCACTATCTGTGTGCATGCTCTGTAGTTGTATACACACTGTACAGGTCTTTTCTTTCAGACTATCCTTCCACCCAGCAATAAAGCATGCTATGCTCTGAATGCAACAGTCAGTGATAAGATCTACAGCAGTAAAAGGGCAGTGTTATGTACTGAGGAGACAGACTCTTCACTGAGCTTCTCTGCACACAGGGAAGGGAGGGGAGCTGTGGCTGTGAAGCCAGAGCTCTAGACATGACAGAAATCATGTGGTGTTTGTCTTCCAGGATGGTGGGGGCTAGGTCTCACTGAGGGGTTTACACCAAGACAAGCAGGATCAAATTATGATGTCTTTCTCTCACTCCCTGCATGTAGATGACAGCTGAAAGAGGGAAACTGCTGTATATAGCTAATTAATGATATTTAGAAAAATACATAGGTTGGTGAGAGGGAAAGGATGGGCTATGGGTTCAGTTCCGGGGAGTAACCCTTTAAAGGGTTACTCCGATGAAAAACAATTTATTTTAAATCAACTGGTGCTAGAAAGTTAAACAGATTTGTGAATTACTTCTATTAAAAAATCTTAACCCTTCCAGTACTTATCAGCTGTTGCTACTACAGAAAAAGTTATTTTCTTTTTGAATTTCTTTTATGTCTGTCCACAGTGCTCTCTACTGACACCTCTGTCCATGTCAAATCCCCATAGCAAACCTCTCCTGCTCTAGACAGTTCCTAAAATGGACAGAGGTGTCAGCAGAGAGCACTGTGGACAGACAGAAAAGAAATAAAAAAAAAGAAAATAACTTTCTCTGTAGTAAACAGCCGCTGATAAGTACTTGAAGGATTAAGATTTTTTCTAACAGAAGTCATTTACTAATCTGTTTAACTTTCTGGCACTAGTTGATGTACAATAAATTGTTTTCTAGCGGAGTACCCCCTTTTTTTTTTTTGCTGGAGTGAATTTAACCCCTTAAAGAGTACTTGTCATCAACTAAACTTTCCCTGATCCCCCTCCCCATCTGTCCCTTACTCTAACTATGCCTATCCCTGTGTTTATTGAGGTTTAAAATGCTGTGGAAATACCTTTTTTTATCCCTCTTCATTAGCTCAGGAGCACTGTCTTTCTGAGGGGTGGAAGGAGGCGGGTCCCGGCAGGCATGTCACATGAAGCCTGGCTGGGGCTCTGCTTCTGCCAGTCTTCCTGTATGCTGCTCTCCCTCTGCAGCAGTGTTTCCCAACCAGGATACCTCCAGCTGTTGCAAAACTACAACTCCCAGCATGCCCAGACAGCCAACAGCTGTCCCGGCCAGGCTTCATGTGACATCATGACTGCATGATTGTAAAAAATGCAATGGTATTTGCATTTTAATGCACTGCATATTCTGTTTTTTACATTGTAATATACAGTACATTTGAAAACTTTCACTTTTTTAACATTTTGTTCAGGGGTCTCCCTTTTCTTTTGATTATCTCAGATGTTTTTACAATTTGGTTGGAGTCATTTGTGGTAAATTCAGTAAGAACTACCTGTAGCGCTCAGAGACATGAGCAAAGCCGATTCTACTGCACTGAGCAACTGATAATGCATATCAAAGCACAAACCAAACAATGAGAAGGAAAGAACTGCATGTAGAGCACAGATACAGGATTGTGTCAAGGCACTAATATGGAAAAGGTAGCAAAACAGATTACAGTAGAATCTCCCAATAGCAGACACTCGCAGGGAATCAAAAAAAGTGAGAGATGTTGCTTATTGGGGAAAAAAAGGCTCAAAAATCTTTCTAAATGACCGAATACTGTCCTGTACTCACTCCAGAGTGTAATTACCTATAAAACATGATAAAAAGCGATACAGTGAAATCTCCCTTAGTGGACACCTCCCAAAAGGGGACACAATTCCCCAGCAGAGTCCCATAGCACTTAATGTATTTGCACCCTCCGAATAGGGGACATTCCCAATAGCGGTCACGGACACACCCAATAGGGGACAAAACACTGCCAAAAGGGAACAAAACACTCCATAGGGGACAACCAAGCTTATGTGCCGGCCCTACCTTGTACACCGGACCACTGTTGGGGGGTGTACAACCAATACCGCAGTAAGAGGCCCAGGCCCCCGCTGCACCCCCCCCCCCTGCAGAAGCCCCAGCACAGAAGCAGAAGACCGATGCTTAAACAGTGGTCTCCTGCTTCTGTCCATCCGCCAGGCACCTCATTCGCCCCCTCCTTCCCTTATCCCCCCGTGCGACTTTACTCCCGTGCCAAATCATCCCCCCCCCCCTTTATTACCCCCTGTACCACATAATTTCCTCTTGATCCCCCGTGCTATTTAATTCCCCTCTTATAGCCCTCTTTGCAAATTCATCACCCCCTTTTTAACCCCCCCCCCCCCCGTGCCATTTTATTCCCCCTTTATCCCCCTGTGCCACTTCATAAAGGGGGGGTGATGAATTTACACAGGGTAATGAAGGGGAAATTAAATGGCATTAATTTATAGGTAATTACCCTCTGGAGTGAGTATTGGAAAGTATTCCGACTTAGGAAGAATTTTGAGCCTTTTTCCCAATAAGGGACATCTCTCAATAGCGGACACTTTTTTTATTTCCTGTGAGTGTCCGCTATTGGGAGATTCTACTATATTACAGAATAATCTCCCAGTACCGTTTAATCTTCCCTTATCCCCCCTGTATCATTTCATTCCCCCTTTTATACCCTGTGCCACATTATTCCCCCTGTGCCTTGTGCCAAATTATCCCCCCCTTCCCCCTGTGCCACATCATTTCCCCCTTCATCCCCCTGTGCTATTT